>NW_020174135.1:3574785-3617438 GCF_003031525.2 Neophocaena asiaeorientalis asiaeorientalis
CAGCCGCCGCGGCGGCGGCGCAGCGTCAAAGCGGGGGTCCAGGGAGAGGTGGGGATGCTTACCAGGGGCTGGGCGACCCTGGAGAGGGCGAGGGGCGCGAAGCCGAGTAGGAACTCGGGATTCCTTCACCAACAACGCAGGCTCTTTAGAGGGCGGCAGGGTGGGGTGGGGAGACACGAAAAATGGGGGTGCCTTTGAGGCCAAGGTCACGGTCTGGCCGCCGGCGGCTTCTGTCCCGCGGTCTCTGCGCTCCTGCGCGCCGTGTGCTCGGGGCTCCCCTCGCACTTGACCACCCCTGGGCCCGAGCTCCGCTGCCGATGCGAGCTGGGCGCGCCCGCCGGGACCCCCGCTCGGCCCAGGGAGGCCGAGGTCACGGTCGCGGGCCTGGGCGGCGACCTGCGCGACCCCAGCCCGCTCCGGGAGTCGGACTCACTGATGGCGTCTGGGTGGTGGCGGTGGAGAGGCCGCGGGGCAGCGGAGGCCGGGCACCTCCGAGAAGAGACACCCGCAGAAGCGCTGGTTTCGGGCGCCCTGCAGGCTCGCCCGGGCGCACTGAGGGCGCCGCAGGGAGTCGGAGACGTGGAGTGGGCGCGCGGCGGGCCCTGCGGCCTCCTGCCACCGCTCCAGCGCTGGCCGGGCTCCACCGCAATGTTTGATTTGGGCTTTTCAGCAAAGCCCCGTGGTAAACTCAAGCTCCCGGCAGAGCCCCCCAACACGCGCGCACACGCACGCGGGGGCCCTCTCCCCGCCGCTTTCCTCCCGGGCGTGCGCCCTGCTCGGTCCTGCCACCTCTCCCCGGGAAGTGGCCACTACGGCCCGGGGCGGCAGACGGCAGGGGTTGAGTTTTCCTCCAGCAGCGCCTTCCCGCTCGAAGCCCCCCCCAGGGCACGCCCGTTCCGAGGCGGGGGGGCGACCCGAGGGGCCAGCTCCCACCGGGGCGTCCCTCCGAGTCCAAGGCAAGGGCTCCCCGCAAAGGAAGGGCCTCTGCGGTTGGGAAGGTAGAAACGCCAGCCGGATTGGGGTGGGGGGGGGAAGGAGGGGGATGAGACGGGAGGGGCGAGGGCCATGGGACGAAGAGAAGGGAGCTGGCGATGCGCCCTGGCCCCCAGCCTCTGTGGCACAGCCCGCCGCTCCCACCCCCGCGGACGCCTCCATAGAGTTGGCTTTGCAGCCTCGAGCAGGGCACCAAGAGGTGATCTAGCTGGGCTCGGCCCTGGCAGCCCTCCGTGAGGTCCAGAAGCGCGCTCTCAGGAAGCTGGCCCCTTTTTAAAAAAAGACTAGGCCTGGAGAGTTGGGTAAATTGAAAGGAAAGGTAGGGGCCCCTCCCCCCCACTCCAAAAAATAGACCGTGGGCATCTTGGTATTAAAGGCCAAATGAGAAGCCACCAAAAATCATTATTCCCGCTTCTCGTTACTGTGTGCCACGTATGGGTATGGAATTCTGTAGCGTGTGAGTGAGGCTGTGTGTCTGCTAACCTCTGAAAGCGGCTGGACGTGCCCGAAGGAAAGTGCTTCCTGCTTGCTTATTCCTACAGGATGTAGAGAGCTTTCGAGGGTGTAGATATACAGGGCACAATCATAAGGGCGCATCTGTAAGTGCAAAGCATTGTCTATCATACAGTGGAAGTGGATCCTTGCATGGGGCAGTTTGGGGTTTATTAAGTTAAATTAAAAGTAAATTATTTTAAAATGGCCTACTTTACCAGCTTTCCTCCTGCCACCAGATACCACCACCTTTTCATTTCATTACAGGTGGAAACGACATTTTTAGGGTCCTGCGTTACGTGTCTCAGCCACCTCCTGACATCCTTAGGAGACGGCTTTTTTCCTTATGTATCAGGATATTTCTGTTATGAGGTATACTGAGATGAAAAAAAGCTGGTAAAAATACCAGCCTCGCAATTAAATTGACTCTGGATACCAAGTGAAAATGATCATCTGGTATTAATCAAGTACGTCTCTGCTTCTTGTTGAGGAAAAATATAGTGCCGATTTGCTTTCCTTTTCATCTGGGAAGGACTGTAAAATGTTGGATGTTGCATAAAAATCTCTCTACCCTTATGAGACAATTTTTGTTCAGTTAATCAAAATGCATATTTTCACGCTGGACATAGTTACATGAGAAAGAAAATCTGCCGCAGCCTCGCTCACACTGAAACAACCCCTGCAATAACGTGTAACAGCCAGTGACCTTGCACGTTACATCAATCTTTAATAATATCATTGTCGTTACTATTATTATCTGAAGTGTTAAATTGTTGCCAGAATCAATACACGTCTACTTCTTTGAATATATTTTATCCCACTGTTGTTTTTAACATCTTTGTTAAGAGGCCAATTAATTTCCAACTCATAGCTCCAGTGAAGTTTGTGTATAAGAGGGCTTCCTAACTTTTTTTTTTTTCTCTTTTGAAAGGAATCGGAGGGGGATAAATGGCATGTGAAGTACATAGCTTGCTGTTTAGAAGGATGTGACATTATTCCTAAACTAATGAAAGAATAAAATACACCAAAACTCTAACAAATCACTATTGAAATCATACTCGTTTGATTTCTCTCTCTTTTTTTTTTTTTTGAACTGAATATCAGGACCGTTTTTTTCAAATTCTATCAGAATATATAGCTTCACCACCCACCACAGTCACCAGGATTAGAGGACTTTTTCTAAGTGGGATAGAAAGGCCTTGATGAAGAAAACATCTGAATGTATTTGTGTTTGTTTTCTTCTAGATTTGTTGGTGTTAATGCATCTGACATAAACTATTCAGCCGGCCGCTATGACCCTTCCGTCAAGACCCCCTTTGACGCAGGTTTCGAAGGTGTAGGCGAGGTGGTGGCCTTGGGCCTCTCCTCCAGTGCCACATTCACAGTTGGCCAGGCTGTGGCTTACATGGCACCTGGCTCTTTTGCCGAGTACACAGTGGTGCCTGCCAGCACGGCCATTCCCGTGCCGGCCGTGAAACCCGAGTATCTCACCCTCCTGGTGAGTGGTACCACGGCCTACATCAGCCTGAAAGAGCTCGGAGAGCTCTCAGAAGGGAGGAAAGTTCTGGTGACCGCAGCAGCTGGGGGGACCGGCCAGTTTGCCGTCCAGCTTGCAAAGAAGGCCAAGTGCCATGTAATTGGAACTTGCTCTTCTGATGAAAAGTCTGCCTTTCTGAAATCTCTTGGCTGTGATCGTCCCATCAACTATAACGGCGAGCACGTGGGTGCTGTCCTGAAGCAGGAGTACCCGCGAGGTGTGGACGTGGTGTATGAATCCGTCGGGGGAGCCATGTTTGACTTGGCTGTGGACGCCTTGGCTACCAAAGGGCGCTTGATAGTGATTGGGTTTGTCTCTGGCTACCAGACTCCTACTGGCCTGTCCCCTGTGAAAGCAGTAACACTACCAGCCAAACTGCTGAAGAAATCCGCCAGCGTCCAGGGCTTCTTCTTGAACCATTACCTTTCTAAGTATCGAGCCGCCATGGACCACTTGCTTAAGATGTATGAGAGTGGAGAGCTGGTTTGTAAGGTCGACCTTGGAGGTCTGTCTGCAGAGGGCAGGTTTACCGGCCTGGAGTCTGTCTTCCGGGCCGTCGATTATATGTACATGAGAAAAAACACTGGAAAAATTGTTGTTGAATTACCTCACTCTGTCCACAGTAAGCTGTAAAAACAGAACAATGGCATAAATAAAAGGAGAAAGAAAATGGACATTTTATGCCCCAGAATTACTCAAATCAATTTATTTTTAGTTAGTAACAGAGATAATATTTTTTAAAACAAAAGTAAGTTCTAATGAATAGATTTCTCTTTCTCTTTTCTTTATTTCCGTTCTTTTTTTTTTTTTTTTTCAAGCCATCATGTGATACTCTGAACTTTTCCTTGTCATACATTAATATGAGAACACCTTCTACTGTTCTGACCCCCACTAAATATTAAACCTTTCCATTGCCAAAAAAAAAAAAAAAATGCGCTAATAAAACTTCCCTCAATGGCACAGAGGTAAAACCTTTACATTCAATTCTTTACTCATGGACGGTCTCATTCCAGATTTTATTGTCCCAGGGAACTAAATTAATTCCTGATGCAAGATCTGATCAAATCAGTATGTCTTCAGCTTGATGAGATTTTAAAATTGGTCTTGAAAATAGTTCATGAGTTCTTTGCTTTGGAAGAGTCTGGTCTGATGCTAGTGAGATGTTAATAAATGAGAGATATAGCAAAAGTCAGCCATTTCTCAGAGTCCATATTCTCAGGAAATGGCCCTTCTTTTTCTATAAATCACCAGCCAACTATCTAAATAGAAATTTGGAGGGATTCTCCCAAAACTTTGACTTTGTTAGATTATTAGAAAAAAAATTAAGTGAGTACAGACCTCTTGTAAAGAAGCATCTCTCATTTAATGGCTTTTATGCGCAGTCACCCCAGTGAGGCACGTGTAGGATGGAAAATTTCTCTCTTCCCTTAAGAAGAAAATTAGTGTTGAAAACTTATATAGACAAAAAGCAGGTTTGGGAAAGGGAAACTATAGAGATTCAGGGGACTTTAAAAACTTAATACAGGCACGGGAAAGGGAAAAGGATGTGCTCCATCCACAGTGAGGGTCTACATAACAAAACACAGGCCATACAGGGGAAAGCACTGTAGGTACCTAACAGCACCCTTCATAAGCCTAAGTAGGGTGCGTCAAATAGCATCGTGCAAAGTAGGCACCAAAATGATCAAAAATGCTTGTGCTTTGTGTTAGAGACTTTCGGAAGGTGTGTTTTATCTCTGATCGTGGAAATTGTACAGCAGCCACTGATGCTCTGTTCCCATTTTACTTCTCCACGTGTCCCGGTGGAATGAGATGCTTCTTGTCACTATCGCCTGATGTCACAGACACGAAAGTAACGAGTCCCGCGCCTTCCCCTCTGAATCAAGCCTGCCGCTGATCCGCCTTCATTCTAACCTTCAGCTCACCAAAGGCTGCTCCAGTTTTCATCATTAAGGTGGGAATGCCATCGTGCCTTTCTAATGAAGGCAGAGCCCGCCAGAGTATTTTTCAAAGCCTTGGGTTTCGGCGTCTCTAACATGCTAAATAAATAGACAAGCAATTAAAAGATGCTCCAGGAAACTTGGTGACCGTATTTAATTTTTCTTTCCTTCTGTCTGAGGTGCAAGGCTTACTGCTGAATAGCTGTTAGTATCTATTTTACAAGATTTACTCATTTTCAGGTACCTAATGTAGCTGCTAGCATGCATACACAACAATACAATTTATATGGTAAATGGGACCAAATAATGGCTTCACTGAATGTTATGGCTGCACTGAAGGGAAATGTCACGGTAAATAGCTACCAAATTATGGATCATGCCGAAGTGTCACAACTGCACTCAAGACAAATAGCACTGGAGGCTATTGCCACTGTGATGCTTTTGAGTTATGAAGAAGGGGAGCAGCCTGATGGGAGGCTCTTTGTGTCCTCATTATAGCAAAGGGTTACTAGTTCAGGGTACCAGAGAAGCTGGTCCAGTGTGCTGCTCCGTTATTAATCTGTCCCTTTCAGACCTCACAGCTATAGCAAAACGGAAGGAGACTTTGCCTACCTTTTCGATACACAAACAAAGGGGAGGGGACAGGTTTTATGAATGTAAGTGCAGGGGAATGACCAGTAGTGGCGAAACGTGTAATCAAATCATCTCATCAAAGAATATTATTCAATTTAACATAGTATCTGTCTGATAGGCTTAGTGGCTTCCTGTGCAGCTAGATGTGTGAAGTCCAAGCAATCACGCGTTTTCTTCTTCTGTCAAGACTTGAGTAGTAAGGACATCGCCAACTAAAGTGCTTCTTCGAAACTGAATTGCGTCCCGGTTTCTCTCATTTTAATGGGAGAGTAATAAAGATGAAAGACCAACATTTTAACTGATGGATCCCTTAAGCTACAGAATAGAAATTGATTACGTTTTGAAGGCATATACTAAATTCAGCACTGTTAAAAAAAATGCAAACACCCAGGTTTAAAATAAAATATAATCTGAAAACCCTGCTCTGTCTTTCTCCACACTGAGAAACTACAGTGCATGCTGTTTTCATTTATTCTTAGAAAACAAGCATGAAAGATTCTGCCCGTTCAGATAATGCCAAAAATATGTTTAAACTTTTTTTTTTATTCTTCTGAAAAATGATTTGTAAATTGAGGGTCATAGTTCAGCATCAGTTTCGTCTTCTGGGATTATCGTTCAAGACCAGCCTCTAATGGGAGGTGAAATGGTACAGTGCTCTCACCACCTTTCTTCTGAGCTGTATTACATATCACAAAAAGTACATCCATAATTCAGAGCAATTGTCAGTCTTTGTTTAGAGACGGGGCCAGGGCTGAACGATCACGGTGGATGAATTATTTCTGGGTTCTCAGGGTGGCCTTCTCTACACATCAGCCTGGAGGTCTCTGGCTGGGCGGATGGAGAGCCTTGACTCCAGTAAGTATGCCAAGAAACAAGGGAGTCCCCACTCTTCCTTCCCATTCCATTGTGACTTCTAAAAATCCAAATGCTCTTCCTTCCAATTTGTCTTGCACGCAAAAAAATACCAACAGTGTCATTGCAGGTCCCTTAGATGATGACTCCTGCTGTTGACCGACTTCAGCATTAAAAAAAAAAAAAAAAGATCAGGGAATAGTTTGCAAAGAAATGACACAGAAGTTTTGCCTGACATGTTCTATAAATTGTTATTATATGATTTCATCTGAATGGAGTTTCTCAGGAGTAGAATGGAGCATCTATAAATGGTCATTAGTATTACATTCAGTATTTAATGAAAGTGCAGTGACAAGTAGCTGCTTCTTATTAAAATGAAAATCTTGCATTATGTGCTTAAGGAACATTCCAGCTAATGAGGATGTAATGTCCTCAGTACAACACAGACCTTCTTTTTGTGTGTTTGCCACCACAAGATGCTGGAAACTTGACAAATGATATCATTTAAGACATGCTTGCCGTAGGGACCTGCTTTTTGGCTTCCTGTTTCTGGCTTTTATTTGGGTAACATTTATAATGGCCACCTGACTTGTAATGGGTAACGTTTTAACCCCTTCGTAGAGCTCCCAATTAGCGTGAATTCACTACCGTCAGGATTTCCTTTAAAATGGGGCAGGGAGTGCTCAGTACTGAAGATGTTTTTCTCGATCAATTGACCACATGTACATATGGGATAAATACCATATTTTAGATTTGTATAAAAACAGGTGAGCAACGTGCAACTTTCAGAAAATATATGGTAGGAAAAGACCAAGCATGATCAACTGTGGGTAATAATTTCCTAGGGGTTACAATGCAAGTTTTATGAATGTAGCCCAGGTGCAAATGGCCTGATTTGATGAATTCATAATTACTGTTCTCTATACTTTCCATTCTCTTGTTTTATTTAATATCATTTGTATTTATAATACTTATTTAGAGACAAAATTTATGCAAACTTTATTAGTTAATTTGGGGGTTTGTTGGCAGTTTTTTTTTAAGTTAGATTTACTGTAACTAATTTTCTAGTCATGGCCCAGAATTATGATCATATTTCTGATCACATTTCAGAAGTCAAAATGTAAAACTCTGGATTCTCAGTACCATTGGTATGGACATTTTAACCTTGGAATTCCGTTTTTTAGTAGACCTGTAGCATCATGTCATTCAACTTATAAAAGGAAGAGTGTTTGACATGAGAACCTTGTTGCTGTTACCATGAGCAAACTGTGGAACATAGGCAAAAAAAAAAAAAGTGCTATACAAAATAAATAGTATTTTCCCAGTATGTATCAGTTCAAGTAATTCTTGAGAGTAGAGAGTTGATATTCCACAAAACTCAAATAAGGTGCATATTTCAATTCTGTATGCTTTAGTTTTCTGTATAATTCTTTCTCCAGATCTGAGTAGCTAATGAGATGTGAAAACAAGACTAAAAGTGGCCGGGTGTAAATACTGTCTTAGCATCTATTCTTTTTTCATAATTTTTATTGAAATATAGTTGATTTATAGTGTTGTGTTAGTTTCAGGTGTACAGCAAAGTGATTGCCTATATGTATATATGTATGTATACGTATATAAGAATGTATATACATATATATATATATATGTATATATACACATTCTTTTTCAGATTCTTTCCCATTGTAGGTTATTACAAGATATTGAGTATAGTTGCCTTTGCTATTTGGTAGGTCCTTGTCAGCAACATGGATGTTCCCAGCGATTATCATACTAAGTGAAGTAAGTCAGACAGAGAAAGACAAATGTCATACGATATCACTTATATGTGGTACTAAAAAAATGATACAAAGGAACTTATTTACAAAACAGAAATAGACTCACAGACATAGAATACAAACTTACGGTTACCGAAGGGGAAGGGGGGGTGATAACATAGGAACTTGGGATTAAAAGTATCCACATTACTATATATAAAATAGAAAACCAGTATCCATCCTCGATACGATCTTTACTCACCGTAGACCTGCCCTTCAGCGCTGGCTCAGAGTATCCCGGGAGACACAGATCCCGCTGGGAAGCGCGTCTTGCATCTCCCAAGCAGTAGGGTAAGTACTCCATGGAGTATAGTTTAGGGAAACCAAGACATGCCTCACATGCTGGGAAGCATGGGCCAAAAGTACAGATTCCCAGGGCCCCCCAAAGCAAGAGTTTCCTTTGAAGGGCCCTATCTGACAGTGTCTTCATGCCAACATGAAATAATAATTAAAACACCCCCTGCTGACTGGTGGCAACATCCAATATGAAAGATGGATTTGTGCTTAGACCTCAGCAAAATGGTCCATAAATTGTCAGCTACTGTCATGCCTTACCCTCTCCATGTAAAGAGCTGAACCGTATCTCAGGATGACCAGAGTGAGTGGTCTCTCTGGCCGGTGGGAGATGCAGAAGCACGTTTAGGGAAGAAAGCGCATCCAGCTTGGAAGTCTTTACCTTGCCCTGTGTGTGCCAGACCCCAGGGGAGGGGCGGGCGGCAGACACACACCTGGAGGGAGCCTGGGACGCGCTCTGCCTGGCACAGATGATAAGACTCCATCGTCCTGTAAATGGTAAAATTGGGGATTTAAGGGACCGTGTGGTTCTACCCACTTTATAAATGGAGAAAGCAGATCCAAGAAGATTAGGTGCCTTGTCCAAGGTCACAGAGAATGAAGCAGAGCACAGGCAGGTTCCTTCCCAGGGCACCAGGCCATCTGGTTTTTTTGTAAGTTGCCGAGGTCCTTCCCTAGATGCCTGATTGAAAGTGTCCCAGAATAACAACTGGCCTCTGTTATAAATCTTCTGTTGGATGAGGTGATGACCAAACCAAGGAGAATATCACGGTTCTGACCACCGAAGTGTGTTGCACTCAAGACACCCTTTAATCCAGCACAAGTTAGGTGTCCAGGTCATTTGATTCTGTGTCATCTAAATATCACACAGCCTTTTGGGGAAAAAAAAAAAAAAAGAAAAAGAAACACTCAATGGAATTAAGGGCTGAATGCCCACAATTTACTTTTAATGCTACAGAGAAGGTCTCCTCTCCTATCAATGTATTCTTGTATATCAAATCATGAAAATCAAATAGAGGAAAACTTTTATCATCACGTGTTGAGTTTTTCTCCCGAGTATTTCACTTGCTTGTGTTATTGCCTATAGAACGTGGACAATGTTTGTAACAGCAAAATATCTAGAAACTGAATTGGCCGTTCCACCTGAAATGGAATTCTGAATCTGGCAGCTTCCGTGCTGTGGTGGCCGGACGCGCACACCGGCAGCGGGAAGCGCTGTAGGGTGAGGGGGGTACGAGTGGGGAGAGACAGCGGTGGGTCCGCGTCTCCTGTTCACACGGCGAGAATCTCATCCTCTGTACGACTGACGGATCATAATTAAGGCTCGGAAGCCAGCCCTTCAAAGCCACACGACATTGAATATTCCTGTCTTTCTACATCATTTCTGTCTTCCTTGAACTTATGCATAACAAGCGTAAACTTTCGACTTTACACGAACAAATCCTTTCCCAACAGAAACAGCTTCCTTTAACATTGAAAAACCCTTTGCAGGAACAGCAAGAATGTCAAAGGCAATCTCATTTCGTAGAAAACCTCATTTCTCACCAGGGTACTGGAAGCAATAGTGGTCCCTCTGTATGTTGTTGGAATTTACATTTGGAAATTGAATTGTCTCCTTGAGGGGTTTTATCAAAGTAACTTTTGGAGAATTACTTACATCCGGGTACATCGGGTACACAGAACGAGGTTGTGCTGATGGAGCCCTGGTGTCACCGCAGCTGTAAAACAGCTCCTTCTCTCAGCAGTAAAAATAAAAGCGCCGTCAGTGTCGTTACTGAATAATATTTAGAGTGTCAACTTTTGCATCTACTTTCCGTAACCTCTCGGAACACGCTTACTAATTTGTTAGCTTAGAGTACAATGTCACTATCGTCACCTCTTTCCTACCAAACTGATAAAGGCGAATGATGCCCATTTTACAGATGGGAAAACGCAGCACAGAAAAGTGACTCTCCTAGATCACTTAGTCACTGGTTGAACAGAGACCGGGGTCCAAGGCTGTTTTCCACTCGAGAGTGCTGTGTCCCCAGCTTTCTTGTACACACGCTCACCTGTTGCAATGCATGTCCTGACTCAGCAGGTCTGGGAAGGGCCTAGGAGTCTGCATTTCCCAGGTGCTGCTGGTGCCAGACCCGCACAGTGAGCAGCAAGGTCCTGAATCTCACTGCCTTTGAAGAGAGTCCCATCCTGTGAGATGCAGTCTTCTGAAGCATTTCTGAGCAACCCGGAGGTGACCTAGGTACGAATTACAAAACAAGCACTCGATGGAATATGATAATGGTGCCTTTTATCCTTGCATTTTCAACTCCCTTACATTGACCATCGGCTGTGGCGTCCACCACCTGTCTGCTACCAGAGCACTCTGGTGGCAAGGGTTTTCACCCAGTTCTAAGCGGGGCAGAAGGAGACGCAGAAAGGGGATAGGCATGTCCTGGGGCCACTCAGCAGAAGGTGATGGCAAACCCTCTACCTCTGCATTCACTGCCTTTTAAATAAAGGCAGAGCCACTGTGGGGAACAGTACAGAGGGTCCTTAAAAAACTAAAACTAGAGCTACCATATGATCCAGCAATCCCACTCCAGGGCACATACCCAGAGAAAACCATAATTCGAAGAGATACATGCACCCCAACGTTCATTGCAGCACTATTTACAATAGCCAGGACATGGAAGCAACCTAAATGTCCATCGATGGATGAATGGATAAAGAAGATGTGGTCCATATATACAATGGAATATTAGCCATGAAAAAGAATGAAATAATGCCATTTGCAGCAACATGGATAGACCTAGAGACTGTCATACTGAGTGAAATAAGACAGAAAGTGAAAGACAAATATCATGATATCACTTATATGTGGAATCTAAAAAAAAGGTGCAAACAAACTTATCTATAAAACAAAAATAGAGTTACAGAGGAAGAAAACAAACTTATGGTTACCAGGGGGTAAGGGGTGGGGGAGGCATAAATTGGAAGATTGGGATTGACATATACACACCACTATCTATAAAATAGGTAACTAATAAGGGCCTACTGTATAGCACAGGGAAGTCTACTCAGTACTCTGTAATGGCCTATATGGGAAAGGAATCTGAAAAAGAGTGGGTAAATGTATAACTGGTTCACTTTGCTGTCCACCTGAAACTAACACCACATTGTAAATCAACTATACTCCAGTAAAAATTTTTAAAAAAAGAAAAAGTAGTAAATGAAAATAACTAAGTATAAAAAATACTCAGTATTTCCATTTCAATAAAGTTCTTTGTAAATCTTGTTCACGGCAATAAAATTTTAAAAATAGGGGGCTTCCCTGGTGGCGCAGTGGTTGGGGGTCCGCCTGCCGATGCAGGGACGCAGGTTCGTGCCCCGGTCCAGGAAGATCCCACGGGCCCGTGAGCCATGGCCGCTGAGCCTGCGCATCCGGAGCCTGTGCTCCGCAACGGGAGAGACCACGGCAGCGAGAGGCCCGCGTACCGCAAAAATAAATAAATAAATAAAAATAAAGGCAGGTCTTAGGGCTCCAGAACACGCCCATCTTCCTCTGCTTCTCTAGTCACACTGTTTGTCACGCCGGTGTCCCCTCCCCTGCCCAGGCATCACCAGTCACCAGTTGAACATCCGTCCTTTTACAGGGGAATTAAGTACAAACAGCAGCCGTCCTCGGACGGGTCTTTCCTCCATGGGCATGTGTGTATATCATCGTCATAATATTTTACAATTATCCTGAGAGGGAGGGCACCTGATTTGCATCCACTTTTGGATCAGGTCTCTTGGAACGAGCAGCGTGGCACCCCGTGTCCTTTATTTAAAAATAGGCCCGTAGAAATGACAGGAATTTAAGAGGCTGTGGCCTTCATCAGAGAAGAGTTATCAGCCACGCACGTGCTTCTTAATATACCGCCCTAGCCATGCGAGTAAGAGCTCTCTGGCTGGAAAAGACGTAAGAAAGCATCTTGGTGTCAAAAAGGAAGCTAGTTGGGTTGCAGATACAATCGAAGTCGGGGGTTTACAAATGGCCCTGGACACGGGGGCAGGAAGGCGGCATTCCAGCGCCCCGGCCGCGCGTTTCTGCGCGGGGCGGGATGAGCCCCCAGGTGTCCCCAGCGCCCGCCCCTCACCCTCCCTGGGTTCTGGCCGCAGTTACGGCTGCACACGTGGCTAGCGGCCACCCCACAGGAGGGGCCTCGCAGCCGAGAGGGGATGGCCCTTCTCCAAGCAGGGCCAGCGGGACAATAATGGACCTGCTCACCTGCACCCACAGAATGGGCGCAACTCGGGGGGAACAAGGCTGGATCCAGGGCAGGGGGGACTGGAAATGAGGCTGTGATGACCTCAGAGGGTTCCCGGAGGGGCTCTCACGGGGTCTGGGCTGGGCCAGGAGTGCTACCCCCTCTTCTGCAGGTCAACATCTCAGCGTCTCTGTGGACACCCAAATGCGAATCTGAGAAATCCTGGGGACTCCGGGCTTCCAGATGAGACCTTTTCCTTCATGGGCGAGCTTTAAAAAACGTGACTATCAGTTAATAAAGGGATTGGCGGTGAGAGCAGAGGCAGCCTGGCCACCTGTCTGCCTTACGTGAGCTTGTTTATTTTCACCAAGTTCCGGTTCTGTCCAGGCGAAGAGAGTTACTCTCACCTCTGGGCTCCAGTAGCACTTGGCTCACCCCTCATTTCTAGCACTTTCCATGGCACCCTGGTCTACTATCTACTTATACGTCTGTCTCGCTGGAGACCGAAATCCCTGAAGGTAAGGCTGCCTCCCGGTCAGCCCTGGGCTGGCGCATGGTCACGGGTGCACCTCGGAGACACAGGGGGTTCGGTTCCAGACAGTCAGGGAGGTCCTAAAATGAGCTGGGCCTGCTCCCTACACTGTGATACCAGGGCAGTCGGTTACAGCCCTTATGGCTTTAAGACTTGAGATTAGAAAAATGAGAAGAAATCCCAGCAAGTGAGGAGCGAAGTCTTGAAATGCATTACTTTTATGACCCTTCTCACCCAAAGTAGATGAAGCCTGGCCTAGGACAGGTCCACAGTGGATTATTTTTTAAATATTTATATATTCATATTAAACATATAAAGTGGTTCATATTTATGTATTACATTAAAAATCAGGAGTGCAAGTGTGAGAAAATCCAAGTCAAACTGCCTTGAACAATTAGGGGGCTCATGTAACAGGAAAGTTCAGAGGTAGGGCAGCCTTCAGGCACGGTTTGATCAGGGATCCAGCTCCATCTCTCAGGGATTCTGTTCTCAGGCTGCTTCACCACACGGCTGCTTGCACGGGCTCTGCTTCCACTGCATCCACACTCCACCCACCACCTTCCACAAAGGCCTCCACTTCCCTCAGATTGAGCCGAGCGAATCTGTGTTCCTCAGGAAGAGTGGACTTCCCTCTGGGGAGTGGGCCATCCCACCCAAAACACAAGAAACGCACGGTACAGGATGGATGTTGGGAAAGCCCATGGAATCAGAACTCCAGACAGCAACAGGCAGAGGCCCCTTGTGGGGCGAGAGATGAACCTGAGAGATCCCTGAAGCCAGGGATAGAGCACTTCCCTGGGTCTCCAGCACCCAACAAAAGTTGGATAACTCACCATGGGGACGATCTGGGAACTGGGTCTCTTCGTCCCTTTGATGCCCTGGTTACTGCAATCCTGCCTGAGTGGTGTCTCCAAGAAACCTCTGGCCGGAGAGATCACGAGATTCATGACTAAGGGGCGAGGCCAGAAGGCCCGGCACCTCCAAGGGGTGGAGAGTCCAAGGAAGCCCTCCACCCTCCACAACTCAGCACCTAGGAATGAAGGGTTCACCTCCTTGCGGCCCCAGGCCCCGAACTCCTTAGGTCGGCGGGGACAGCTGGTCCTTTCCCAGACGCGTCACCACGTCCATCCCTCTTCTCCTACCTTGCTCCCGGTGCACAAAGATCTGGCTGACGGTCGGCACAGCCCTGTGGATCGCCCTGCACAGACGGGTCCACGGCAAAGCAAGCTCCCTGAGAGCCGGCAGTCAGTGCTGGTTTGCGGCATTTCAGTTTGCCGGACAGAGTGGTCCTCGAGTTGAGGGGTGGCTCTGGTGACACAGGCCCTGTTCCACTTGCAGAGGCCTAGGCCCTGAGCTAGGCTGGACCCCTGCACAGAGGGTCCATCAGCAGAGAGCGGGAAAGGGCCCAGCGCTGACATTTTAGAGGGTGTGGGATGGAGGGTGAGGACCCCCTGACGAGGGTAGCGAGCGGCCCGCTGCTGGGCAAGGCCTCCTCAAAGTGCAGCTCAAACCCCCAGTTTTCTCCAAGAAGCAGCAGCAGCTTAGAGCAGATGAAAGGTCGCATGTTTTGCAACCGCAGGCAGGCGGGCTCCCTCTCAAGCTCCCGGATGGGGGTGTGCAGACTGCAGGGGCAGCCCCTGCGCCCAGTACCACACTGACCTCATCAAGAGCAGGCTGACACGTGTCACAGGTGGAGCGCCCTCCACCCCAGTGGGGCGTGAGGGGTGTCATTCCACAGCCCCTGGCCCCCATATCCTGCTGCCTCAGCCTCTCGCGTGACAACCTGTCCGCACCGCCATCTGCATTATACGTCGACTCCCGAGGCTTGGGCGGCCCGCTCCACTGGCATCCTTGGGGTGCGGGGGACACTGGACCAGAGGGTGCCGGGTACAAAAACCTACTCCTTCACGCGACGACTCTGCAGGGCGTGGCGGAGTCTATGGACGCAGGTGCTCGCTAGCCGGCAGCCCGTGGAAGAGGCCACGTGAACAGGAGGCCCCGATCGCTGGCGGCTGACAGCCGCTCCCCGCGCGGGCAGCCGAGCGGGGCCGGGCTCCCCATTATGTAGATGTGCCAGGCCTGTGTTGGCACGTTGTCATTCTAACCTGTGTAAGTCAGCAGGCTTAATTGCTCCTGTCCCTTCAAGATGACTCTCCACCAACGATCTCATTATCACACACACATGTTTATTTCTCGTTTCCAGGGCTCTTCACGCAGCCCCGAATGCAGTGAAGGGGGAAAGGATGTGGTGTTAACCCACAGTACTGTCTGTCTGCTCCCTCAGCCCCATTCCCTCTGGAGCAACCGGAGGCCAGGAGAGCACAGCATGTGGAGGGGGGCGGCTGGGGAAGGGCAGAGGCCTGGCCGGGCCCCGAAGCCCCCTGCTTGGGGTCTCCCTCTGCTTTGGGTCTGAGCAGGAGAGGGAATCCTGCCAGGGGACCATGCAGTAAGGAGCTCCAGAGGACACCCACCCACAGGACAGGGGCCCCAGCAGCCGGCACAGGCGTGCACATCTCTACTGCAAGGTGCTGCCTTGTGGGAGCACTAAGAACCACCCACGCCTGGTCCTGCCTGCAGGAACCGTACCTCGGGAAGGGGACACGTGCACCATTAGCCAGGTGACCGGGGAAGGGAGGTGTGGCATTTAACAAGCACCTACTGTGCTCCAGGCTTTGTGCTGAGCGCTTGACACATGTACTTTACTTAATCCCCGGAACAGTGTGTTCTAGAGCAAAACTGAACCATAGAAATGAAAAGAGAACTGCAAATTCAAGCCACATGTGTAATACAAAATGTCCCAGCAGCCACAGGAAAAACGATGAAATCAGTTTTCCTAATGTATTTTATTAAGCCCAGTATATCCAAAATATTACCATTTTAACTTGTAATCAATACGAAAAATTATTCAGATATTTCATTCTTTTTTTTTAACATGGTTTGAACAAGCCGGATTTCAAGTGTCCACTCACTGAGAGGCTCATGCCTGTTGAATTGGACAGTGGGGGTGTTCTGGGCTGTGAACTCAGGGGGTTTCTGGGCTGTGAGCCTAATGGGGGGTGTGCTCAAGCACCATTTTAAAACTCAGTATCATCTAACACATCTCACTCATGTTGGGCCAGATACTGATGTAACTGCTTATATTATAAATAACCCCTTTCATTCACATAACCACCTCGTGAGGTAGGATCTACTGTTATCATCACTCCCACTTTACAGACAGGGAAACTGAGGCCACAGGACTAGTGAATAAAACCACTGGGTAAGGACAAAGGCAGCCTGGCTCCAGGATCTACAGCTTAACCAGCAGGTCCTGGACCTTTCAGGACCCTACACGAACCAGGTGTTCAATAAGTACTTGAAGGATAGACGACTAAGGGAGATCTTTACTCTCCATTACTGATAGAATTGAGGCTCAGAGAAGTTAAGCGAATTCCATAATGTCACACAGCTAGAAAAATATCCGAGTCGTTGTTAAACTGGCTGTGTCTGACTTGGAACGTTGGGGAAGTGGATGGTTTCTGGCCGGTTTTATGGAGTGGTGGGCGTTTGAGCTGAAATTGGTGCACATCGAGATGGGGAAGGGATTTCTAACCAGGAGAACAGGATGGAAGAAGAGGATAGATCCATTCCAGTAGGTACAAGGGGACACACAGGTAGTGGGAGATGACCCAGAGGGCCTTGAAGGGACAGGATTCCCGGCAATCAGAGGGAGAAAGTGACCACCCCCTTCCCTCAGGGAAGCTCCACACCCATGGCCCAACATGGGGTTGCCTCGGCCAGACCCCAGAGGGAAATGATGCTAGGGGTCCTGTTTCTACAGGATTTCCCATCCTGGGCTTGCCCCTCCCAGCATTCATTCCAGGCTCCTCCTCCAGGAAACCAGCCCACAGGAGAGATCCCACATAAACCACTGATTGCACAGGGAGGTCACCAACCATAAGCCTGCCCATCACCCTCTAGAGAACAGAAGGCTCTGGCCGGGCACCAGCAGCAAGTGTGGAAGACAAGTCAGGGGGTTCTCATCGTGTCCCAAAGCTGCTGCCACTAAGCTTTCTGGCTCCTGGTATGGTCTGGGAGGAGGCATGGTGACCTCGCCTGAAACTCTGTGGCTCATCTGGCGGGTGGCAACACCCCTGGTGGAGACTTGGCTGTGGCCCCTGGGTGTGAGAGCAGCTCGGCCCCAGCAGGGGGAAGGCTGGGTGGGGACAGCCTCCCTCTTCCACTCGTCTCTTTCCTTCTTTCCTGCTTTCTCTTCCCCTCCCTCCCCTCTTTGCCTACTTTAGAAAAAAGATTGAAAGCATGAAGAGCTCATTCCCTACTCATCCCCGTGCAGTTCAGCTACTGGGTATGAATATCTATCAAAATGTTTCCCGAACCTAGGATTCAGATCTTAATTTTATTATTCTTACATGAAAGAGAAACTGTAGGTACATTTTCTGTTTATTGAAAAAAAAGTCATGTGTAAAATGGCACTTTTTGGTTGCCCAGCTCTCCTGGTATATTATTTATTGCGAAGGAAAATGATCGTGCTGATAAGAAAGTAGTGTCACTTAAAAATTCCCAAGCAACTCATGACAGTAATTGTTGCAATGTCCTCTTTGATTTAGATATAGTAATATCAATGTAATTGCCACTGGGAAAAAAATTATAATGGCTGTTAATGATAACTAACACATAAATGGCAATGAACGGGAATGTGTATTCTATATCGGATTCAACCCTAGAGCAGCAGTGAGAAACCCAGTGGTTTCAACAGTCTGGCACTGGTCCCTCAAGGAACCAAGCCCCTGAGCTCTCCCATGTAAGCGAGGGGTGGATGGTTATGGGGAGTACAGGGGCGTCCTCAGCCTCCCCCAGGACCCCTAATAGGGGGGTCCTCCAGGCCTCCCTAGGCAGAGATAGAGCAGAACCAAGAGAAGCCAGTGACCCAGAACCTGCCTCTACCACAGGGCCAGGAAAGGCACCCTGAACGTTCACTCGGAGATGGTTCATTCCTCGCCTCCTTCGACTGTGGACCACTCTCTGTATTCAGCAGGATGCAAAACCCACAAACGTGGTCTCTGTCCCCCAAGCATAAACTCCAGGGGAGCTAGCAGTGCACTCGATTTGTAACATCTGGATTTCCCTCCCATCCCCGCCCAGCAATCTTTGTTGAATGAAGATGTTCACTGTGGAGAAGGTGACAGAGAAGACAAGCGGCCCTCATCGTCGATTGTTGCCTGGCGGGCACGGGGCCCACGTGTCTCATGGGCACATCCACTGATGGGGCAGGCTTTTTATTAGGAAGAGGCATTATTTTAGCTCTTAAGGTGATGAATTACCTGGATGACATTTGAGCTTACCCTTTAACCTGTTTAACTTGTTAGTGCCCATCGTGACCTAGTAAAGAGGAAGCCCTAGGGAAGTGAGGCTCTGGCCAGGAGACAGTGTGGAAAAATGAGGGATGGGAAGGGACCCACCGGACCAAGGTGGGCTTCGGGACCCGGGTGCTAATCTAGACTCTGCCCTGCTCCCTGGATATGGGCAAGTCACTTGGCCTTAAAAAAACAGTGAAGGAGGGCTTGGGCTGCACAGGTGGACCTAGAATGTGCCATGGGTCCAACTTTTCCACGGAGGCAACTCGGCATCCTTATTGAGGCCCCACTCAGAGAGATTCTAATTCTGTAGATCAGAGGGATCTACAGATCCCTACAGAGAGGGCCTGACTGTACATTTATGAAGTTCCTTGAGAAGTTCTAATAAAATAATAATAATAATAATGTCTACAATTCACTTAATACTGGGGCAAGGCACCACACTAACTGCTTACTCAGACCTCACTTTACTCTCAAAAAAAACACTTTAGGTGGTTTCTAATATTCATCCCATTTTTACAAAAGTGGGAAGGCACAGAGGCTGAGTAACTTGCCCAAAGTCACACAGTAAGTGCTGAAGCCAAGTTTGGGGCTAGCCACTTGACCCCAGATCCTGCACTCCAGACCAAGATAACACTCATATATGGTGCTGGTGGGATTTTATGTTTGAGAACTTTGGTCTAGATAACCTACAAGGTCTCATCCAACTTAATAGCCTATGATAATGTGAAGCTTGCTGGAAATAAGAGAAATTTCAGAAATTTCCAGAGTGTGGGGTGATGCCAAGGCTCTACCTGGAGCATAGTAGTTGGTAGCCCTGGGCAGCAAGAGACCACCTGGGCACCCATGGAAAGGAGGCCAGTGGGTCTTCTCTTCCTGATGCTCTAGGTAGTGGTAGCAACTCTCTCCCACTGCAAACAACTGAAAGGATTGGAAAACTTTAAAAATCTTAAAATCATAAAGAGCTGACAAAATGGTTTAAAAAATACAAGTCCAAAATCTAAGAGGAAGTGGAAATGCAGAGAGAGAGGTGGAGCACTGAAGCCATTTCTACTGTGAAGGAATTTGCCGAGAATGGGACCCCTGAGCTTCAGTCTCCACAGCTTTGCAAGGTGCTGAGGACAGAGGATAAAGTCCACGACCATCCAAATTGAAGAGCCTTGGTGCTGAGCACAGAAGGGGAAAAGGATAAAAAAAGAAAAAGTCTCTGATAACTGTTATTACAAGCCAACTCATGTCCGTATTTGGAACTCAAGTTCTCATGATTTAGTCCAAAAAAAAAAAAATCAAACCCATGAATTTGGTGCAATGTGGACCCAACTGATAGTGCACCCAAAGTTCCTGGCAGAAACAAATATAAACTCTGTCTGAAGAAATGCATCTTCATCTTATACCTCAAAGAATTCCCCCAAGGAAAATGAGAAGACACAACTAAAATACTTAATAATAAAAAGAAATAACATGCCAGAACCAGAAACAGCAGAAGCAAAAGAGCACAGAGGCAGACATGAAAAGACATTAGGAATTAACAGCTAAAGATTATAAAATAATAATGCTTATGCATTTAAAGAAACAAGTTTCAAGAAAAATTAAAACAACCTTGAATATTTTAAAAAGAACTGATGTAATTTTAGGAAGGAAAATAATATAATAACTGAAATTAACAGTTTAGTGGCTGATTAGATACAGCTGAAGAGAGAATTCATGAAGTGGAATATAGATGAGAGGAAATTATCCATAATGCGTAACAGAGAGTCAAAGAGGTGGGAAAGAAAAGGTAAAAGTCAAACAGGATAGAGAAAGAAGGTCTAACACAGCTCTATTCAGAGTTTCACAAAGAGTTAAGAAAGGGAATGCGAAAGGCAATATTTGAAGAAATAATGGCTGAAAGTTCAGCATTGATAAAAGGCAGTATTCAGGGCTTCAGGAAGGAAGATAATTCCCAAGATACATAAAAAGAAGTTCATATCCAGACATATAGTAATGAAACTGAGAACACCAAAGAGAAGAGAGAGAAAAAAAAGTTTGCCTATACAGAAGCGACTGATTCAAAGCTGAATTCTCAGTGGCAACCAAGGAAGTCTGTAGAAAGGGGATGGTGTCTTCAATGTGCTGAATAATTATAGCAGTACTGTAGAATTCCTTGTCCAATAACAATATCTTTCAAGAATGAGGGCAAAATAATGATATTTTCAAACAAAAATTGAAAAAGTTTGCCACAAGCAGATTGTAAATTCTCCAGAAATTGTACTTTCAAAGAATAAAATTCATCCCCTCTGGAAGTTTGAAAAGTGAGAGAGAATGAAGAGTAATGAAAATTGGGAACATGTAGGTAAATATGGGTGAAATGAATTGGTGCAGATATCTCTAAAACATTTTCATATTCAGAGTCTAGCCATCTGAACCACTATTCAGCTCAGAGTCATCTATATACATCCACGTTTTCCCAAGTTATCATCCTCTGGGCAGGCAAAAAGTGTGACAGGGCAGCACTTCTGGAGTGAGCCATGGTTGACTCCAGAAATTTCTTCCAACCACTGACACTGATTCCCCAAGTTTATTTCATCTTATCAGAAGGTGTCAAGGAAACATTTTCATACACATATAACTCATTCCTTCCCCAAATGGTCCTTAAATATTTCTTGACCCACAACGGGGGTTTACAGTAGTCCAGCTGTGCCACCAGAAAAAACACCCCAGTTCAAGCACATGTGGTCCATCACCACCACATCACAAATGGCCTGCAGCATTCATGCCATTGACGACAAAATGCACCCCAATTTCAGAGACGTTAAACTGTGGAAACAAAGAATCCATGGAACTAACTGTATCCTGAATCAAGGATATGAGGGCGCTCGCCTCAGGGGAGCCCAAGCAAGGCATCATCTGAGCACCCAGAAGACAGAGGGAGGCTTGGGCTTGCAGAACTGATTGTGTGATGGGGTTTGTGCCTGCTTCCTGGCAAACGTCTGAATGCACGGCAGGGAGGAGAAGAAAGTAAGGGCAGAGAAGGGGTGAGAGCAAGCTCAGAGTTCTATGATGTGGGCTGGAACCATGGCACAGTGCACTGGAAAATGCACAGGTTTGGAGACCCACAGAGGCAGATTCAGAACTTGACTCTTTGTTGTCCAGCTCGGATCATTCAACAGTCTAAGCCACCATGGTTGTCTTTAGGAAATGGGGAAGGTGCCCACAGTGTCATTCTGATGTTAAGGAATTATGATCAGTTCTTATTACATATGGTAGTTATGGTCTGTGAAGTTGCAGGTGCCCTGAATCAGCAAACACTGAACCATGGTTCCCAGGGGAAGTCAAGGGTTAGGTTCCTGCAAGCCTCTGGTCACCACATTTATCAACCAAACAACACATAAGCTCGTTTTATGTGTCCCTGTTTAAAAACACCTTATGTAAACTATATTTTTGATTCATTAACATAGAACTGAAGGCCAGCAGCACCGTAAGTCATGCCTGAATGAAGCTCATCTGTCACACTGATTTCTCCCTAAGGCACGTCGCAGCCTTCTTGCACTTAGGAACACGACACAGCACTTCAGCACTATGCTTGGGGGCCATTTTGAACTGCAAAATTATCAAAAAACAAAAAGCACAGAAGTGAGAGCAACGTGGCACAAGTGGCCCATGAAAAGGACACGTTTGCACCATGAGAGCTGAAACAAGAAGGCTGGACATCACTGTGTTTGACCTCGGCTGGGAATGTGAACAGGAGATTTTTCAATGCTCTGCACATGTCCATGAACAACCATGAAAGCACCGTGAGTATCGATTTGGGGGTTACAAATAAATCTTAGAAAGAAGGCAAATTCACAGATATGGAATCTGCAATGAATGAAGATCAGCTGTACAGATGTAACCCGATCCTAGGGGGTGTCCAGTGGATGGTGACTCTTATAATCACTACTTTGTGACACCAGTGGTGTCCCCATGAAATCCTACCACAAGGTAAAGCCTGCAGAGGAGGTCTAAAGCCGAGAAAACTGAAGGGCTTACTCAACTGTCATCAATCCATCCATTCATTCAACAGATATTTACTGAGCATCTGCTCTGGGACATGCACAGAGAACAGAAAACACAATATTGTCTCCAGCAAGTGATGTAAAGAGCAGATTAGGTACAAGTGGGCTATTTCTGAAGCTGTCCTACCACTACTACTCTTTATAATACCAGGCACTCTAATTGCACTTCATATGTGCCGGACATTGTTTCAAACACTCTGCAAACTGAAGCCCATTTAATCCTCCCAATGGCCGTAGGAGGCAGGTGAGTATGTTTTTTTCACCCTACAGAGGAAGAAAGGACAGGTAAGTAAGTGGCCCAAGGTGACATGGCTTGAAAACAGTGGGTGGCACCAGAGTCCGTGTCTTTAACACACTGCATCATCTAACCACATAGACTGGGGCCATTGCATCATTGGAATTTATGCCAAAGTTTTTACCTTGACCCAAAGATGGTTGACTTTGGGTTGAGATGTTGACGACGTCCTAAATAGGGTCTCCATTATGCCAGGTCATCAAGTAAATACATTTAAAAATCATGCAACTTAATAAAAATAAGTAAATCCTCTGGCAAAATCATGTGTTAACCTGATAAAAGTTTCAAGGTTTTTTTTTGATTAATTAATTAATTAATTAATTTATGGCTGCATCGGGTTTTGCTGCTGCGCGCAGGCTTTCTCTAGCTGCGTCAAGCAGGGGCTACTCTTCGTTGCAGTGTGCAGGCTTCTTACTGCGGTGGCTTCTCTTGTTGCGGAGCACGGGCTCCAGGCGCTTAGGCCTCAGGAGTTGTGGCGCGCGGGCCCAGCCACCCCGCAGCATGTGGGATCCTCCTGGACCGGGGCTCAAACCTGCGTCCCCCGAACCAGCAGGCAGACTCCAAACCACTGTGCCATCAGGGAAGCCCCAGAGTTTTACGTTTCTAACCATTGTTTTGGCTCGTGTGTGTACAGGGAGATACTGACTGTAGAAGGAGAGGTGACCTAAATTGTACTTGGGGGTCGATTGTTAGCCTGACAAGTGATGTTGGGTGAGTCCTTGAACTTCTCTGGGCTTCACTCTTCTTATCTGAGCAACGATTCCCAACAGCCCTTCCAGCTCTGACCTTCTGAGTCCTACACAGGTAAGGAAGCATCCATCCTGCTCTCACCAGGTACACATGTTTTCAGCATGAGTTTGCTTCCCTTTCCTTCATTTTCTTTCCCCAGTCTGTGCCTGCTCAAACAATACTGAAAAATAGTACATGGCCATTGTCTTATTGACCTAGGACAACTTTCATGGAATTTTGAATTACCTAAAGAGCACATTGCTCTTCGAGTGTTCTTCTTGCACACCATAAGTTTCCGTGATTTGATTTATTAAGAGCAGTGTAAAAGCCCTGCACACACCTTCACCCTCTTATCACACACAGTTTGTCTGTTGAACATTCTGACCCAAGACTGGCCAATTTAATGGAGCCACTGACTTCATTGAAGACGTTTCTCTAACTGGTGGGGCAGGGGTGACACCACACTTCGCAGGCAGGCAAGGTAACAAACGCCTTTAAGGCATTTAAAGCTTTCAACCCATGAATGCCATTTCTAGAACCCCAGCCAAGAGAAATCACCAAAGATGAGGAGAAATATTTGTGTTTGAAGCTTTTCGTCACAGTGTAATTCATAGCACATCCCTGGGAAGGGATATAATGTATCCATGAAAATCACTAAAGAGGGCTTCCCTGGTGGCGCAGTGGTTAAGAATCTGCCTGCCAATGCAGGGCACACGGGTTCGAGCCCTGGTCCAGGAAGATCCCACATGCCGCGGAGCAACTAAGCCCGTGTGCCACAACTACTGAATCCCACGTGCCCTAGAGCCTGTGTTCCGCAACAGGAGAGGCCACCGCAATGAGAAGCCCGCACACAACAACGAAGAGTAGCCCCCGCTCACTGCAACTAAAGAAAGCCCACGCGCAGCAACAGAGACCCAATGCAGCCAAAAATAAATAAATTAACTAATTTAAAAAAATCATTAAAGAAATCTCATGATTTATGATCAACTAAAAAATATCATGTGATAAAGCTGTACACACTTGCATAGCATGACAGTGATTTTTGTAAATCATATATGCATTTTAAAAAGCTTCAAAGGAAATTGGCTAAAATGGTAACAGTGAGAGAAGCCCGCACACAACAACGAAGAGTAGCCCCCGCTCACTGCAACTAAAGAAAGCCCACGCGCAGCAACAGAGACCCAATGCAGCCAAAAATAAATAAATTAACTAATTTAAAAAAATCATTAAAGAAATCTCATGATTTATGATCAACTAAAAAATATCATGTGATAAAGCTGTACACACTTGCATAGCATGACAGTGATTTTTGTAAATCATATATGCATTTTAAAAAGCTTCAAAGGAAATTGGCTAAAATGGTAACAGTGGTTATTTCTCAACAGCAGCAGCAGAAATAGCTACTTTACATGATTTTCTATATTTTCTGAATATCCTATAATAATCATATGTGTTTTATTCTAAAAGTAAATAGCCATTTGGCCATTTCTACGTTAATAAATGCACTCAGTATGGCTTAAAGTCGTTTTACAGTCCCTCGTGGCATCAGTAACCGGGCGTGAGGCAGTCCTCTCCTGGGGGGAGGGGGCCTTTCCGCAGGTTCCACGGTGGAGCCATGCCAAGGCCACCGACCACTGATCCGGAGAAGTGGGAGCGACCATCCTCCCCCAGGGGTGCTGACGAGTATCAGCAGGACTGAAGCCCTTCATTTGGGGTAAATCTCAAAATCCCCCACCTCCTTTGCCAGCGCCTAAAGCCCTGACCAAGTCCCGAGTAACGTTTTGAGATCTTGGGCCAGCAGCACACCCTCCGACTCGGGCTGCCTGACAGATGCATGTGAAAAGCACATGACACGTTGGAAACAAGGTGGACCTTCTAGCAGTCAGAATTCCATACGCTATTAGCAGTAAGGAATCCACATCGAAAACCCAACATTTGTTTAGTAAAAATAAAAGGGCCAAGTGAGTCAAATGTGCGTTCAAAATGTGTCCGGAAATGTGTTGGAAGTTAGCTCTGGATGGAAAAGTTAAAAATCACAGATTTAGGTACTGAAGAGCTCCTGGCCGCTCTGCAGCTTTGGGTTGGAATCGCCGTCGTGTCTCTTCGTTTACTTACCACCAGAGATCCCTTTTGTCTGGGGCTGATTCAATTCGTTTAAATATGAACAAGTCACGATGCGTCATCAAAGGGTTTTGCTGGATCAAACCATAAATTCAAGCAATCAGCTAAAAGGCTCCGGTTTCAGAAATGCCTGTTACTTCACTTATTTCTAGCCCAGGATGGGACGCTGGGAGTCGGTGGGACAAGGCTGCTCACCGGCCCTGCCTCTTCTTCTTGCTGAGAACACAGCTGGATCCAGTCCCCGGCTCCCGTGTGGTGGCCTTGGCCCCGGGGCTGAGTGATCAGAAGGGCTGTGGCCGCATCCAGGCCAGGCCGATGGAAACCCTCCACCTGGGGGCCTCCCCCTTGCCTGGCTCAATGCTCAGTGCTTTCAGCCCCTCAGACGGCCTGCAACTCCGAGACCCCGACTGGCCTGTGACTCCCATTTCTCACCTCCAACGTGAAAAAAACAAAACAAACAAAAAAAACTTCTGTTGTGTTCAGCCTGCAAAATGTGGGTTTATCTGTTTCAATAGCTGTCGTTGTCCTAATGAACACGAATGAACACCCAACTCTGAGCCTATTTTAAATAGCCACTCACGTGTTTGGGATTTTTTTTTTTTTTCCAGAAAATTACAAAGTGAGAAACCAGTGGGCTCAATTTCATTTATGGATGAAATTTCATTTATGGATTTCCCTTCCCTTCCAGAACGAGACATCTCAGCTTTGTGGGACCTAAACAAGGATCTCCGGGTGAGAGCTCTGAAACTTCACTCAGAGACTCACCTAAAACCATTGCCCCGAGAAGAACGACGCCTCGGGGCTGAGGCCATTTCTCAGCACAAGGTGGCTGCAGGATCCCCTTGAAGAGCGTCCCCCTCCCTCCCTTTCCCCCCCACCCCCGAGTCATTGTGTGCTGCCGGCCCTCCTTCTGCAGCCCTGCTTCCTGCCACCCCCAGCCTCTGTCACCTCCCACCCCATGCGTACCCTGAAGCACAGCACTTTCACTGCCCTGCCCCGTCTTCTCTTCCCACTACCTCTTTTCTCATTTTTGGAAGAAAACCTTACCTTCTCCTGCACCCAGAAAGCAGCAGGAACCACCTGGAAGCCACCTGAGTACCTCAGCCCCCGTGCTCCCGTGTCAACACAGGTATCTGCGCCTGCCTCCGACTCTGCTCCCTCTACCTGGCGGGCACGGTCTGTGCTCATGCCTTGGAACATCCTTAGCCCGCCCCGGGCCCCGTTCTCCCTTTCCTCTAGCAAGCGTCTCGTTCTTAGCTGTACCTTCTCTCCCCTGACACTGGCTCTTCGCTCTCAACAGAAACATGTGCTGGGTGCTCTTGTACACCAGGTCATTCTTCCGAGCAAATGCCTGTGGTCATCGGTGCCAGGACCGTGCAAGGCACAGGGACAAAGTAGTCGATAAGATGCAGCCCCTTGAGCTCGATTCCCTCAAGCCGAGATCCTCAGAGATCCTCCACTTAGGGTCTCTCAGCCAGGAACGCGTTCCTCCCTCAAACCAGAGTCCGTGGAAACGTTGGCAGAAGCTGGTGATGTGTGTTGACTTCTTGGAAAGTCTTAGAGCAGATCCGGGGCCAGGAGTTTGAAGGATTATATAACTGCTAGAACATGTTGGTTCTATGATGACAAGATAAATGGCAGAATCCAGTGTAATTTTTAGTGTGATGGGGCCAATATTTTTATTTAGAGGGAACTAAGTTCTTAAATTTATCATTAAAATCCAACAGGAAAATAAGACTTTATTTACAAAAGTGCATTCACTCACAAATTTGTAGTTAAGTATTTGGTATACAGTGTAAAGGTCATTATTTTTAAGCTGATAATTTCCCGAGTGATATTATTGTAATTTAGTTCTTAACGTTAAAATTTTGCCTTATTTAGTAATAGCAATGTAATTTTGGAAAAAGCAATACAAATCAATACGCTGAGATGAATCACTACTGCCTGGACCACATTGCAGCTACAATGTAACAGAGTCTGGGGGTATTATGACTGATGGCAAGGGTTGGGTTTCAGCAGAGGCAACGGTGCCCAGATGAACCAAACAAGCCATGACTGCCTCACCTGGAAGGTAGGCTGCCGGCATCCTGCCTGCACTGGGGCTGCACCCGCTGCCTCCCGACTCTCTGTAAGGTGAGCCCTGGCAGGGGAAACAGTGCCATGCAGATCAGACCGAGTCCTCAGCCCTGCCCGACTGGTTCCCTACAAATCAAATCACAGTTAGCACTTAGAGCATGTATCCATTTCCTAGGGCTGCCGTAACGAATTGCCGAAAATGTGACTACAAACAGAAATGTGTTCTCTCAGAGCCCTGGAGGCTAGAAGCCCCAAATCAAGGTGCCAGTGGGTCCACGCTCCCTCTGAAGGCTCTAGAAGAGAATCCTTTCTTGCCTCTTCCAGTTTCTGGTGGTTCCTGGCCATCCTCACCCTTCCTCGACTTGCAGACGCATCGCTCCAAGCTCTCCGTGGTCTTGCAGCTTCTCCCAGGTGTCTGAGTCCAAATTTCTCTCTTCTTATAAGGGCACCAACCATTGGATTAGCGCTCCCTACTCCACTATGACCTCACTTTAACTGGATTACATCAGTCAAGACCCAATAAGGCCGCAAGTACCAGGGTTAGGACATCAATATATCCTTGGGAGACACTGTTCAACCCACCACAGAATATTTCTTACTTGCCGGACATTTTGCCATGTTTCTTCCTTGAATTGTTTACCTTCACCCCTGTAACATCCCATGAGGTTGGAGCCCCCATTCCACAGATGAGAAAACTGAGACTTGGAAAGCCGGGGTCCATTGCCCAACATCACGCAGCTCACGTACTGCAGACGTCAATCTCAAATCCAGGGCTCCCCCTCCAATCCAGCTCCTAACTGCAGGGCTAGCTGCTAAAGTCCCAAAATGCAATTTATCCCAGCCCAGTTAGAATCCAGGTTCTGGGTCAAATGACCGGTCACATCTTGGATGAGGACTTAAGGGAGTGTCAGCAAAGCCTCACGGCTAGTGAGGGAGGATTTCAGTCAAGAAAGCCAAGTGTTTTCGATACAAGAACCCACACACGAAGGACCTTTGCAAAAGCAAAGAAGGTTCCCAGCTCCACCCAGGCTCCAGCTCAGTAAATCAGTGGGTGAAATGGGCCTCAAGATCGCCGCGGTTCCGCACCGTGTGGGTTCCGCCCCTTCCTCACCCCTCCTGCCCCCTTTTGGTGCACCCAGCACAGACCCACGGGGAGGAACGCCAGCCGGCTGAGACTTGGCTGGCCCGATTATAAAGCTAACTAAACTAATTAATCACAACAGATTAATAAGAGTGACGGGGTGAGAGAGGTGACATTCTCCAAAATCTCCAATTTGGTATATGCGTGTACTTATTGTTTTTTTATTTTAATCCCTACAGCAATTTATTTCCTGTAAAGCAAAGTTTCTCCAAGAATGTCCCAAAATGTAGTCAAGGTTAACTGTGCTGTGAGCTTATTCAATATTTATGATTCCTTTTATTTGTA
The DNA here is from genome assembly GCF_003031525.2 of Neophocaena asiaeorientalis asiaeorientalis. Lineage (NCBI taxonomy): Eukaryota > Metazoa > Chordata > Mammalia > Artiodactyla > Phocoenidae > Neophocaena > Neophocaena asiaeorientalis. The sequence continues at coordinate 3,604,140 of NW_020174135.1, forward strand.
TTACTAGGACTTTTGGGGGGCTCCAAAAGGTCCATTAATCAAACAGAGTGACAAAATGAGCCATGTGACAATTGGATCAGGGGCTGAATATTATTATGATATATGTGTGTGTGTGTGTGTGTGTGTGTGTGTGTGTATATTTGGTCCAGGAATAAAAGGACCAACTTAACTTCATCAACAGTGCCTGATTAATTGTTACAAAGTGTCATCCATAAATTCCCCTTCGATCTAATAATCCTCTCAGACGGTTTAACAATATCCCCGGCGAGCTGCCTTTATTGAGGGCTGAGTTCCTGAGAAAGGAAGGGGTGACACAAATAGCTCCAGTGACTGGAGACACTCAGTGGACAGCGTTCAGGGAGCTGACAGTTCTGAAATACAATTATCAGCGTGATCTGCTTAAGAATTCATCAGCGGCTTCTGCCTTCTGAAGACTAAAAGAATACCGAGACATACAAAGAGAAGGAGGCGATAAGAAGACATCACTTTCCTCCAGCCTCGTAACTGTAAATTGAAGAAAATTAGTTTCTTTGCTTCCAGCTCGTTGGCATATAGGCAGCATTGTATTATAATTTCATAAGCATAAATCCTTTGAATAAATTTCAGAAGAGTAAGTGAATTAGAAATGCAAGTAAAGTATCTAAAAAACTTAACTCTACTAGGCAGGGGAGGAGGAGATGTACGAGGCACAGGGAAAGAGAAAACCCCTTGTGGGGGCCTTTCCTTGGGTTCTCAAAGCTCTGCTTCAGGGAAAGGCAGTTTTTAACCCCATTCTGTGCCTGTTGGCGAATAAAATCACCATCTCTCCTCTCCTCGCTCTCGTGTTCCAAGGAATCTGAGTCATAATTTATCATAAATTAGTTCTGGGGAAACAACAGGCTTGGGGCATGTTATAATTATTGTTATTTGTTTATTTATTATCATGTTAACCATTATTTATTATTAGGTTAAGCACATGTGAGATCACAAAGGTTGCTCCCTGTTGTTTCCTAGCAACAAGCCAGTGGGTTCTTCCACGCAAGTTTCCAAACATCCTACTCCGTTACAGTGGGGGTGGGAGGCAGAAGATGGCCAGCTTGGGGCCCCGGCTCTCTCCTTTCCTGAGGGAAGCGGAGAGATGGACTGTGGAGAGGAAGGGTCTCTCTGGCCCCTGGTGGTGCTTCGCTAGCCGCAGAGCAGATCATTTCAAACAAAGACCGTTTATAGGCAAAACCCTGGACCCAAAGGAAGACGCCAGTGGCTGAATCCAGTGGGACAAGAGCATCCTTTCCAAAGCCTGCCTTCGGGGACCACACACGGGGCACCCTCCATGGCCAAGGGACATCTGGGAGGAGGAGGTGCTGGGAGGGGCGGGGCAGGGGAGACTCCGGGAGGGCTTCGGCGTCCCCACCCAGCCTGCTGCCTTGTGACCACACCCACCGCCCCACGGTGGCCCCGACTAGCTTCCCGAGCCCGGCACCGTGTGATGGGAGCCAAGGGACAGAGCCTCTGAGTCTCAGCTGTGTTTAAGCAGCAGTGCAAGAAGATGAACATCCATCTGCAAAGTCTCTTGTGTTAGAGCAGAAGTGCATAAAGGGGATGGGCGTTCCCTCTTTCCTGCATGGAACCCCCTTATGCAAAGGAAACCTTCCTGGGGGACCCACGTAGGAGCTGCTGGACCAGAGTGACTGGGCTGGTGTCCTTTGCTGGCCTTCTCAGAAGGCCCTCCACACCTCTCATGGGATCACTTCCTATTCTGGTTAAGAAACTTCCGGCCTGGTGATGCGGTACATTCTCACTATGGTGGGACCACTCCACACAGTCTCTGATGCAGTGTTCTCCCCCCCACTGTACAGCGGAATTCCCCAGGAGTGATATTTTTCCTAATAAACTTTTCACTTTAAAATAATTAAATTTACAGAAAAATTGCAAAGATAATATAGAGAGTTCCCATAAACCTCACACCCAGTTTGCTCCTATTACATCTTCTGTTACTATGGGACATTTGTGACAATTAATGAACCGTTATTGGTGCATTATTATTAACTGAAGTCTATACATTATTCAGTTTTTTAGCTTTTCCCTAAAGTTTATTTTCTGCTCCAGGATCCCATCCAGGACACCACATCACACTTCGCTAGCCATCATGCCTCCACAGTCTCCTCTTGGCTGTGACAATTTCTCAGGCTTCTCTGAAATTAGTAACCTTGGCAGTTTACAGGAGGCTGGCCAGGTATTTTGTAGAATGTCCGTCAATACGAGTTTGTCTGATGTTTTTCTTATGAGTAGTATATGGATGGCACATATGTGTCCCCTAAAATTCATAGGTTGAAATAGAATCCCCAATGTGATCTTATTGGGAGGTGGGCCTTCAGGAGGCGATTAGGTCATGAGGGTGGGGCCCTCTTAAAAGGGATTCATGCCCTTATAGGAAAAGGCCAGAGAGCAAGGGAGCTCCTTTCCCATCACCTGGGGACACAGTGAGAAGTCTGCTGCCTGCCACCCAGAAAAGAGCCCCCTCCAGACCCGCTGGCACCTTGATCTCAGACTTCCAGCTTCCAGAGCTGTGAGCGATGTATGTCTGTGGTTTATAAGCCACCAGCCTGTGGTACTTTGTGATAACAGCCCCCGTGGACTAAGACAGTTAGACTGCATGTCTGGGTTGGGGAGGAAGACCACGGAAGTAAGTTTCGTTTCCATCACATCATTCAAGGTGCACACGGTCAACAGGACTCACCACTGTTGACATAAAACTTGATCACCTGGCTCAGGTGGTGTCTGTCTGTCAGTCTCTCCACTGTCAGGTTGTCCTTTTCCCCTGTTCGGTACTTTGGAGAAGGAAGCCCCCGTGAGCCACCCATGCTTGAGGCGTAGGGGGCTGTGTACCATCTCCTGGAGGACAGAGTTTCTACGTAAATTATTTGGAATCGGCAGGGGAGATTATTCTCTTCTCCATTCCTTCGTTCAATCGTTCTTTCTATCAGATTGGACTTTGAGTTAGATTCCTGTGCTGCTTTATTCATGCTGTGGCTGAAATGCGTTAACCATTGGGAGTTCTTTCCATTGCTCCTGTGTCCTTTTGACACACCCCCACTATGGGGCCTGGGGGGTTGTTTGCTTTGTCTCTTAGCACTTCCTCACTTTTTGACATCACAAGGTGCTCCGGGCCCACCTTGTCTACTTCCTGCCCCAGTCCTAGAATCCACCATTTCTCCACAGACCCCTGGTTCTGTTTATTGGAGAAAGGTATTAGCAAACAAGAACTGGATACTAGGTATGCTCATTGCTATGAGGGCTGGGAAGCTTTCAAAGATTTGCTTATCTAGGTTGCAACCAAGACCAATTGCCGGAGTCTCCCGAGACAGGACCCAGATATCAGTATTTTTAAAGCTTTCTCTGTCCCCCAAGAGCTTCCTACTGGAAGGCTGGAAGGGCAGAGCGATAAGGACACACAAGGCTGCTGGGGGAATTGTAGTAGCTGAGCAGGCCCTGGTCTGTGTCCCTGTAATTAATTAGCAGTTACTGTCCTTAAAAGAGAACTAATAATAAAATTATGCTGGCAACAAGAGCTTCTCATTGAGCGAGTATAACATGCTAGGTACTTTAGATATGATCTCCTTTAACCCTGCAAACAACCATATGAAGCAGGCATGGTTAAACCCACACATGAGAAAACAGGCTGGAAGAGGTCACGTAATACGGCCAAGGTGACCAGACTGGCTCATTTCAGGACGGGCGGGGACTTGAGCCGAGCTTCCCGACTCTATAATCACGGTCATGGTCATATTTAGACACTGCATGGCACAAACCCCCCACCTGTGACCATCTAATCTAGGACAGCGCCAGGAGAAAACCGGAGCCATTCTCCCCTGGAGCTGCTAAACCAAGTACAAATGCCCTGAATCCCACTGCCGGGACACCCTCGCCAGAGCGCACATTTCCTACAGAACCTTGGACGTGTTTTCAAACTGAACCTCTTGCTATTTCCCACACGTGCCTTTGTTCATACAATTTCCCTCCCATCTTCCCATTTATTGGAATCCTTCAAGGTGCAGTATAAACGTCTCTTCCTAAGACGCCTTCCTGATTTTCACACTCCTACACATCACATTCAGATCCTGTCGCGTCTCTGAACAGTGGCACTTACAGTATCCTTCTTTGCATTGAGGTTTTTGAGTTCACCTATTACTCCTACTGTCATTCTTCTATCGTTTCCTTCAGACGAGACCTGGGTTGTCTTCATCACCTTATCCTCTGTCGTATCCAGCCTGGGGTAGCTTGAGTTGATGTGAGGCTAAGTGACACCTGTCCTGAGCTCTCCCCTGTGGGAAGGAGAACCGTCTCCCTCACACGGGATCCCACCACCTAGAGAAGACATGAAGGGGAGCATACTTCATCATCAATCCTTACAGTGATGGAAAGAGATACGGAAATATTCCAAACGTGGCGACAGCGGCGCTGTGTGGATCCACTGACGGTCTCAGGGTCCTCCTGCAGCCCGTGGAAGGTGCAGCGATGCCAGCTGCTCCAGCCAACAAGGTGAGTGACGGTGTCTTCCAGGTGGAGACTAGGAGCCTGTGTGCTCACTGAGCTCCCACGTCCCCTTTGTCCTGCCTTGTTCTGGAGGCAGCCTGTCTAGATGGACTTCTATCAGCTGGGCCCGCGCGTGACCCCAGCGGGCAGAGTTTCCTGCTGATTCTGTTCATACATGTGGTGAGAAAGAAGAACTGTCGTGTGTTGAGCCACTGAAAGTTTGGGTTATTTGTTGCCATGGCATAACCTAGCTTGTTTGACTAGCGGAGCCACATACTGTACCATCTCAGAATAATCAGGTTCTTGTTTGCTGCTAGAAAAAGCACTTGTGGGATTTCCCTGGTGGCACAGTGGTTAAGAATCCGCCTGCCTATGCAGGGGACACGGGTTCGAGCCCTGGTCTGGGAAGATCCCACATGCCGTGGAGCAACTAAGCCCGTGCACCACAACTACTGAGCCTCCACGCCACAACTACTGAAGCCCGCGCGCCTAGAGCCCGTGCTCCGCAACGAGAGAAGCCACCGCATGAGAAGCCCGCGCACCACAACGAAGACCCAACGCAGCCAAACATAAAAACAAATAAATAATATTTTTTGAAAGCGTTCGTAATAATGAAGCTAGATATTTGTGTGTGGTGACACAATGTGTATAATGCAGCGTCCTCTCTGTGGTGTAATGTAATTCTGAGCAAATGCGTACACACACTGCAGCACACAGCGTGGCCGTTCCTTGGAAGCAATTTTTCATGCTCCTATGAAAGCTGCTAATTTTTCTCATTGGAGGGAGGCCAATTCAGCTCAGTTCGCCAAGGCGTCCAACGCAGGATTCACTGAACGTTGTCTCCTAAAGCTACCTGAGGCGCAGCGTCCAGAAGACGGGTATTTTCCCTTCATGAAAAGATAGACAATGGGGAAAACGCCTTTCCCTGCTGTCTTCCTTTCTCTTTCTTCCCTTAAAAAACTGAGAATGATGTTGTGATTAACTTGTATTTTGCAGCCTAGCGGATATGACAGCCAACCAAATTAATCCCATTATGCAAAACCCAGTTCACAAATGGTTTTGCATTTCTGCAAAATTATGTCAATTTCCCCATGAACTGGAGAGACTGTGTCAGTTTTCTGGACTGCACGTAGACGCTACCCAGAGCTGTGAGTCTACATTCCTCTAATTCCGAAAGATACAGATTTTAGCTCTGTGGCACAAATTAAGATGCATAACTTTTTTTTTTTTTTTTTTTTTTTGCGGTACGCGGGCCTCTCACTGTTGTGGCCTCTCCCGTTGCGGAGCACAGGCTCCGGATGCGCAGGCTCAGCGGCCATGGTCCACGGGCCCAGGCGCTCCGCGGCATGTGGGATCTTCCCGGATCGGGTCACGAACCCATGTCCCCTGCATCGGCAGGCGGACTCCCAACCGCTGCGCCACCAGGGAAGCCCTAAGATGCATAACTTTAATGCTGATATTTCTGTTTACGTGAGACTTGCGTGAGAATTACCATTCACTTTCACATCCGTTCAAAATCTTCTTCGGCATCCTACTCACCGTGGTGGGAAAAAGAGAGAATTGCGAGTTGAGAACAAAATGGTTAATGCAAAATCCTTAATTACTTTGATATTAAGAACGTGATTCATGCTTTCCTTCCACTTCTGAGGCACTCAGCCTCCTCCAGCCAGGCGCCTGCCTCTCTCTGCTTTTAGGGTGGTCAGAGCAGAGATGGCTTCCCAACTGCCGTCCACTTGGCTAGCAGCAGACGTGCTGGTGGTGGCCAAATGTGCTTGGCATTGACTGTGATCTGTGAATTCCCTGTAACTGGACCAACTCGTCAAATTAAACCCGCTCCTGCTTTGAGCTGCAGAGCAGCCGGGATCTGGACGGCTCCCTCTCTGACCCCTGTCGCCAGCCCTCCAAGCCTCTAACATCTGCTCTCTGGGCGCTGCCTTTTCACCTGGTTCATTTCAGATGCAGCAAGCCCCCTCTGCTCCAAGCTCAACATTGCCTCCTTTCTCTCTCTCTTAAAGGGAGAAAGAAAAAGCTTCCTTGTTTTGAAGAGTGGTGCTCTGAGGGCTAAATTACTTACTGAATTCAGAAAATCTATTTTTTAATGGTTGCTCTTTCTTTGCGTAGCATTTTTTATTCCAGTGATGCTTTCTTGCACGGTGAATTGTTGACTTTTTAGGCTCTAGATTTAGTAGGCATGTGTCAAGTTGTCAGCCTCCTACCGTTTGCATTTGTGTCCACCTTGCAAACAGCAGGGAAAAATACTTTTTTTCCCCAAACGTTCACTTCTTGGCAGTTCTGAAACAAGTTTTTGAACAGTTGCTGTTCCTATTGATAGCAAGAGTTTGATGTTTCAAAAAAAAACCCAGGGTTTTATTTTCCCCTAAATTTTTGACACGTTCTGTCATATCATATCATATCATACCCTGATGCATCAAAAACAAAAAGAAAGGAGGGCCCAGGCTGCACTGTTCACATAGATCGTAAGCCTCTGCTAAACACCCACCCATCTGTTCACTGCTTTCGTCCTTTTGTTCTGCCTCTAATGCTGGTTTTCCACAATAAAACCTACCTTGGCTCCTTCGAAGACGCTGCAGCCTCCATGGCAAGACTTCCTAATCTCGGTGAGAAATAGTTTCAAGGAATTAGGGGACTGCTTGCATTCTCCTAGTGTAGTGACTGGAATTTAGATACAACCAACGCATACAATCAAAAGGGAAGGATATACAAACGAAGTGAGCGCCCGACAGCCCCAGGCAAATGTTGCCTAAAAGTGTCGAAACTGTGAAAAAAAAGTCAACCATCAACACTGTTTCTCCCAGAGTATCCCCTGTCCTCAGGTAGGGCAGCCCGGACTTCCAGCCGGTGACTTTGAACTGTGGTCCCCTGGCTCTGCCCCGGCAGCTTGTCCTCCCTCTGGAAAGGGGGGGTGGGGTCCTGGGCAGGTCCCACTGCCACACCACCTGCCGGACCACTCCCCACCCTCCTTGACGCTGCGACCCCCCTCACCTGCTACCTCCACCCGCAAGGAGCTCCAGCTTCCCGGGGACCAGGATTCCGGGGAAATGGGGATGCCCTACAGACCATGAGTACTCAGGGCTAGGACGCGGACGGGTGTGCGATGGCCCCGCCGCCCACGCATCAGCCCGAGGAGGGCAGGTGAACGGGACCCGGTGCTGGGACTAGTGAAAGGACAGACGGGCAGACAGCGGCCGTAGGATGGGAGGTGAGGCCGAGCCTCCTGCAGGACGCACCCATGGGTGGATGGAGCCCGGAACACACTCCGCGGCTCAGAGCGGACACAAGAGGGGCTGCGCTAGAGATTAAGGCCTGGAGGTAAACCGGGACTAGACGTGACTTATGCAACACAAGGGACTGGGCTTGGGGTTTTCTTCTGCCACTTGGTGACAGCACGGTCCTGCCCGTTTGTCCCAGCTGCATCCTGAGAGCCACACTCTGCCCGCCCCCGGCAGCTTCGCGGGCCTGTGTCGTCGCACAGGGGCTGGCTCAGAAGGGCCCACACTTGGTTTACTGTTCCTGTGCTGCTATTTTGAAATTCCTCCCGATTTTATCTTTGAGCTTGTGTTTTGTCAGCGGAGTTGAGGGGAGGAAAGCGTGTGTGTGGGCCGAGGGGGTGTGTGTGGTCCTTCCCACCCCCGCTCAGAGCTCACGGCCCAGCAGAGCAGCCGGATGCAGGGCCAGGACCAGGCCGGGGTGACATCTGTCGAGGAGAGAGAGGGTCGGCGGCTGACAGCTCCAGGAGGCCAGACTTTCTGGTTGAACCAGAACTTGTCTCGAAGGCAGAGAGGTGGCCGTGACGTCCAGAGAGCCACCAATGACCAGCCAGCCCTTTCGCAGCCTTTCTTACACCTGCTCCATCCCAACCAGTCACGCTTGAAAACCAAATAAGTACCAAAAACCTGGTAGCTTCACACAACGGGAATTTATCCTCTCCCACTTCTAGAAGCCAGAAGTCTGAAATCACGGTGTCGGCAGAGCTGTCTTCCTCTGGAAGCTCTAAAGGAGGATCCTCCCCTGCCTCTTCCGGCGTCTGGTGGCTCCTGGAAATCCCTGGCTTGAGGCTGCATTGCCCACTTTCTGTGGCCATCTTCTCTGTGTCTCTCTGTGTCCTGTCTTCTTATAAGGACACCAGTCATTGGAGTTATGGCCAGTCTCATCCAGTGTGACCTCATCTAAAAAAATTACATCTGCCAAGATTCTGTTTCTAAATCAGGTCACATTCTGGGTTCCAGGCAGACCTGAATTTGGGGGGATGCTCTCTACCCCATGATACCTGTGCTTTCCTCTTGGTGTGGGAGTTCTTCCCTAAAGCAGGGCTCCAGAACGGAGCTGTGTGCAGTCATACCGGCCAACCGGAAGGAAATGGAGCTTCTGTCAGTACATATCTGAAATTGTTCTTTTGGGGTAAGTTGTATAACATCTATAATATAGTAATACCATGGTACATGCATATAATTAACAAATAAATATGCATTCAGAGGGCGACTCACCGATGTTTTAATGGTGGGCTTATACAGTCAGAAAAGCGTGGAGGCGGCTGCTGAGGCAGTGTGCTCCTTGACCAGGGTCCCATCAGAGCACCCCTGGATGCCCATCACCTACTACTGAGATCAGCACTCAGGAATGGCTTGACGTGCGAGAATCAAATAGAATCGAGGAGAAAGAAAATACCTGTTCACGATTTTCACCCCCTGGGGTCTGTGTCACGTCGTGGTTATGAGCCCCGGCTCCGGAGTTCGGCTTCGTGTCTTGGCCACGGTCTAGCCTTGAGATCTCAAGCACATCACCTCATTGGCCGTCCACGTGCGGCCCAGCTCTGCCTTTTCTGAGCCTGGTCCGGGCACCAGGGCTCACTCTGGAGGACCATGAAACAGGCCCTCGCTCTTCCTCCACACAGGAAGCAGGGTCGAGGGCGTGTCTGAAGCTCCATCACCCTCTACTCCTGAGCCATCCTGGCAACGAAAACATTTCAGACAAGGTAGGTTGAAGTGTGTGTGTGTGTGTGTGTGTGTGTGTGTGTGTGTGTGTGCGTGTGCGTGTGTGAGCAGAGAGAGGGAGAGAGATTACAAGCTCATCCCAGGCTAATGAGGCCTATGAGTATGGGGGGGACCACACTGGACCATTTTGCTACAGAACTGCACCGTAGAACCATAATGAATTTGTCGTCTGATGTCACCTATAGGCCTTTTGAAGCATTTCTACTTTCCCGGTTGTTACTGCCACTGAATTCCAATACTTTGGATTAATATCCTCTGGTTCAATCCTCCTGCAGTTTTCCACACTGAGTCTCATTTTATTTCTTGTCCATATTTCTGAGCTCTTGAATGATTTCTCTGTCATCACTGGTCTTCTCAACACCTCTCAATTTGGTATAATCTGTGAATTTAATTAACAAGTCTTTATCTTCTCCTCCAGATAATTAACGAGGATGTTAACTAAAGCCAGGCTCAGTGCTGACCCCTGGGGCACTGCGTTGGGCCCCCTCTCACGTCCTGTGCAGCTATTTACCATCAGCTCTGCGCAGATCCTCCCCGCCAATTCTGCCACCATGGTGGAGCCCACCTGCAAATCGGAGGGGATCCACTGCGTGGCGCTGGTCACGGCAGACCCGGCACGGCACAGTGGGCTCTGGGACAGGTCACACGCTGACCTCGGGTCGCTCCCGTCCACGTAGCAAGAGGGGAGTTGACCAGGAGGCGGCTCCCTTCCCCCACCTGTGTTGGATGCGCCCATTTCTCTCATTCTCCTCCCCAGCCAGCGCTTCCTTTCCCAGCCCGAGACCTTCCAACACTGGGATGCAAACAGGCCTCTCAAACCAAACCAACAAACCTCTTTGTCCCACGGCCTTCCCTTTTCAGGAAAAGCCACCTCCCCTGGGGCTCGGGACAACCTCAGCATCGCGCTGGACTGTGCCATGGCCGAGCTGTTAGCAATGCAGTCAGCGCTGCCTCCAGGGCCCAGGTCTCCAGCTGACCCGCCCAGGACTGCACCCCACCCCGCCCTTCTCATCCCGCGTCAGCACAGCGGCAGGAAACCTGTTACCCTTTCAGACAGGCCTCTCTCAACCCCGCCACCCCAAGCCCACCAGCACCTCGAGTGAAAGCCCAAGTCCTCATAATGACGCATTCTTCCTGCCGCTGTTAACAAGTCACCACAAACGTAGAGGCACAAACAACACGAGTGTATTATTATTTTACGGTTCCGGAGGTCAGCGTCCCAAGTGGGTCTCAGGAGGCTGAGGTCAAGGTGTTGTCAGGGTTGAGTCCTTTCCGGAGGCCCCAGGGCAGGACGGTGGCCTTGCCCTTCCCGCTTCTGGAGGCCGCCCTCGTTCCTGGGCTCATGGCTGCCCCGTCCCAACCTCTGCTCCATCCTCACACCTCCCTCTCTGACTCTCCCACTTCTCTTCCACTTACAACGACTCCCTGATTCATCAGGACCCCCAAATAATCCAGGATATTCTCAAGTTCGTTAACTGAATGACATTCGCAAAGTCCCTTTTGCTGCTTAAAGGACCATACTCACAGGTTCTGGGGTTTAGGATGGGCACCTATTTGAGGCCACTATTCTGCCTGCCATGAACGCCTTCAGGGTCCACCACGTGGCTGCCTGATTACCTCTCCACCTTCATCTCCTGCAGAGGGAGGGTGTGGCCTATGGGGTGAGCCCTGACCTGTAATGTTTTCCAATTTCCCTGATGTAAACACTCCCGCCATGTCTGACTCTAAGCTACCAACATGGCTCAGCTGAACAGGAATTTGGGAAGAGACGCCAGCCAGCCCCAGCGGACCCCTGCAGGGCCTCTGCGCCCGCCCTGCTCTGGGCTGTAAGGCTCTGCCTCAGAGACCACAGCTCCACGGTGACTTCCCTTGAGCCTGCTCAAGCAGCACCTTCTCAGGGAGGCCTTTCTGGCTACACCCCGGCCCGCGTGTCCCCTACTCCCCTTCCATTCTTCGTCACTCCTTTGCATCCCATCACCATCTAAAATGTCACCATCCGAAACTGCGCGTTGCACTAATTTATCACGTGTGTTGCCTGTCTGCTCAGAGTCGAATGTGAACACCAGGGAGGCTGAGTTGTGTTCTGTGTTGTTCACTGCTGGCTGCCAGGTACCCCCTGCATCTGGAACAGTGCCTGGGACACGGGGATGCTCCAGCAGCAGCTGCGGGATACACAAGTGAATGAATATCAGACCGTGCTAAGGCAGGGTGGAGACCTGTCTGCCGATGCCGCTCAACGGTCCAAGGGAGGGCAATGCAATGGGCAGATATGACTCCTTCTTTTGAGACCCATGCCGCGCCTTTCTGAGAGTGCCTTTTACTTCAGCGCGCGGACGCGTCCTTCCACCCTCACACTTCTCTCGTTCAGATGAACATTCACGTTAGATTTGCGAGGGGCTCATTCATGAAATAACGCTCGTGTGTTCTGCAGGAAAGCTCACTCATCAATTGCTATTTTCTAATTTAGTAATAAATCCCTCGCCTCGACAATAACAATATGTAAATCAAGGAGACCAGAAGGAAAAGGATGAGTCCGAAAGATCCTCAAGTAAGGATGTTGACAAGGATTCTGTGAAATGCTCATTTTCCTTTAGGGATGAGGTACAAAAGGCATCGAGCATGACCGTAAGGTTTTCACCCTGGATAGTGAGATTAGAGGAAAAAGGTAATTCTTATGGGATAGGAAAACATCAAGAATAGTTGGGGAAGACGCGGAGATCACCTTCCTCCCCACAGATACACCAGAAATACATCTACACGTGGAACAACTCCTACAGAACACCTACTGAACGCTGGCAGAAGACCTCAGACCTCCCAAAAAGCAAGCAACCCCCCCACGTACCTGGGTAGGGCAAAAGAAAAAAGAATAAACAGAGACAAAAGGATAGCGACGGGACCTGCACCAGTGGGAGGGAGCCGTTTCCACACACTAGGAAGCCCCTTCGCGGGCGGAGACTGCGGGTGGCGGAGGGGGGAGCTTCGGAGCCGCAGAGGAGAGCATAACAACAGGGGTGCGGCGGGAAAAGCGGAGAGATTCCCGCACAGAGGATCAGGGCCGACCGGCACTCACCAGCCCGAGGCTTGTCTGCTCACCCTACGCGGCGGGCGGGGCTGCGACCTGAGGCTCCGGCCTCGGTCGGAGCGCAGGGAGAGGACTGGGGTTGGCGGCGTGAACACAGCCTGCAGGGGGTTAGTGCACCACGGCTAGCCGGGAGGAAGTCCAGGGAAAAGTCTGGAGCTGCCGAAGAGGCAAGAGACTTTTTCTTACCTTTTGTTTCCTGGTGCGCGAGGAGGATTAAGAGCGCTGCTTAAAGGAGCTCCAGAGACGGGCATGAGACGCTAAGGCTGCTGCTGCCGCCACCAAGAAGCCTGTGTGCGAGCACAGGTCACTGTCCACACCCCACTTCCGCGGAGCCTGTGCAGCCCGCCACTGCCAGGGTCCCGGGATCCAGGGACAACTTCCCCGGGAGTACGCACGGCGGGCCTCAGGCTGGTGCAACGTCACGCCGTCTCTGACGCCATTTTAATAACTTTATTATATTTTATCTTACTTTATTTTATTTTACTTTATCTCCTTTCTTTTTTTCCTTGCTTCTCTCCTTTTCCTTTTCCTTTTCCCTTTTCCTTGCTTTCCCTCCTTCCCTCCCATCCTCCCTCCCTCCCTCCCTCCTTTCTTTTTCTTTCTCTCTTTCTACTTCTACTAATTCTTTCTTTCTACTTTTTCTCCCTTTTATTCTGAGCCGTGTGGATGAAAGGCTCTTGGTGCAGCAGCCAG
>NW_020174135.1:3617753-3665049 GCF_003031525.2 Neophocaena asiaeorientalis asiaeorientalis
TAGGACATTCCATCCAAAAACAACAGAATACACATTTTTCTCAAGTACTCATGGAACATTCTCCAAGATAGATCATATCTTGGGTCCAAATCAAGCCTTGTTAAATTTAAGAAAATTGAAATTATTTCAAGCATCTTTTCCAACCACAATGCTATGAGACTAGATATCAATTACAGGAAAAGCTCTGTAAAAAATACAAACACATGGAGGCCAAACAATACATTACTAAATAACCAAGATACTAAATAACCAAGAGATCACTGAAGAAATCAAAGAGGAAATTAAAAAATAACATAGTTGGGAACTAAAATGATATTTAATATTTATTAGTTACTGATTAAAGGTCGGTGCCGTGCTAAACACTTTCCTTGCATTGTCACAGAACAAAGGAGAGGAGCCTGCTCAGAGGTAACTGTAAGGCCCTACAGGGAGCAATTTGCAATGAGTATAATCACAGCCATTAATAACTCAGTTCACTTTGCAGAACTGGAAAGGATCCACGGTGTTGTTCAAACTTCTGGCCTTAAGCACATTTGCGTCCTCTGAACTTTTATCTCAGACCTCCCCTCCCACATCGACTCCAAACTGACCCAGGCTGCTCATCGGATGACTCTGTCCCCTTTAAGCTAGCCTGGGCGTCCTTGATTTTGCACCTGTTAGTAAGGGGTGTCCACCATCCAGCTTTCCTCAGGATTTCAGAGTCAGCTGTGATGTTCATCATCTTTCTCAAAGTGGCTTTGTGACGGTATCGGGCACTTTGAGAAAGAAGGGTTCCATGATGGAATAAGATTGGGAAACAGGTTAAAAAGTGTTAATCCAGTTTCCTTACCACCTGACACGCCAGAACTCTTAACGTGCAGTGTTGTGTGCTGAATCCTCAAGAAAAGAGTATTACGTACAGAGTTTCCCAAACGTTGTGTGTTCCGGTTCGTATGAGCAGTGTCTTGGATAATTTCTGTTCTCTGGAAAGCCCTTGGGAAATACTCTTTTCCCTGTACTGTTGGATTTCTTCTGTCTCCATCCAAGCTCAATGCTCTGTTGACCATCTGATGGGAATAAGGGAGAGAGGAGTCCAACAACAATTGGGTGAAGAGCCTTAGCTTGGGCAGATCAACGGTCCTGCCAAGAATAATTAGAAAAGTTAGATATATAGATAGATGATAGATAGATAGATAGACAGACAGACATGGATGACAGATGATAGATAACAAAGGACAAAGAGATAATAGAGGATAAATAGATATGATAAAGATGAGGGAGAGATACTGATAGACGATAGAGAATGATAGATAGATGATAGAGGAGAGAGCTGTAAAGAGAGAAAGAGAGAGGCAGCTAGCTCTAGATATAACTATTTCTTTTAAAGACATTGGAGGGCTACTGAGGGGACCAGGACTTAGGGGTCATGATCCTAAGAGGAGGAAACTTCAGAGAAGTGGGCTGATATTTCATGAACCACACTTTCCTTCAGGACAAACGCAGGTTCTTGATATAAGGCAAAATCTAAGAATCTGAGCAGGGGGCTGGGACTAAGAGACAGAGGAGCCATCGGAGCTTCTGGTAATCTCATAGGGCTACAGAGGTAAAAGCTGGATCTCAGGCATGTCTAAGCAGAACAAAGATACCAGGAAGAAAGGACACAGAGAGGTGGATTCACTGCACAGTTCTCAGTGCAAAGGCCAAATAGATGCATATTCTATGACAGAAAATGTGCACATTTGTTTAGCAAAAGATATGTAAAGTACATTTGTTGCAGCTTTCTTTGTAATAGCCAAGGACTGAAAACAACACAAACATTTAGCAACAGTAAAATGGATAAATAAATTCTGGTGCATTCCATCCATGTAAAGTAAAACACTTCAGCACGATGACAATGAACAAACCACACACAAGAATATGGATGGATCTCATAAATATGATGATGAGTCAAAGAAGAGTACAAGAACCACAAAAAAATCCAAGAGAGAATACACCCTGTGAGTCCATGTACATAAAGTTCAAATAGACAAGCGAACCCCTGGCATTTAAAGTGAATTGTGGTTACTTTTCTGGGAACTGGCACACCCTTGGTGGGGTGAGGGGGGCTCCTGGGACCCTGTCGTGTATCAGCTCTTGATCTGACGCTGGTTCTATGTACGCTTCCTCTGGAAATTCAGCTTGGCTTATACTTCAAAAAATGCATTAAAACATCTATTAGAATGGCCCAAACCGGGAACACTGACACCACCAAATGCTGGCGAGGCTGTGGAGCAACAGGAACGCTCATTCGTTGCTGGTGAGAACGCAACACGGTGCAGACCCTTTGGAAGACGGTTTGGCGGTGTCTTAACAAGACCAAACGTATTTCCCCCAGGATCCGGCAATCATACTCCTTGGTATTTACATAAAGGAGCTGAAATCACGTCCACACAAAAACCTGCACACAGATGTTTATAGCAGTTTTTTCATAATTGCCAAAACTTGGAAGCAACCCATATGCTCTTCAGTAGGGATAAACTGTGGTGCCTCCAGGCCATGGAATATTATTCGGTGCTAAAAAGAAATGAGCTATCCAGCCAGGACAAGACACGGAGGAGACATAAATGCACTTTACTAAGTGAAAGAAGATGATCTGAAGAGCCTCCATACTGTGTGATTCCAACTAGATAACATCCTGGAAAAGGCACAACTACGGAGACAATAAAAGGGTCACTGGTTGTCAGGGGTTGATCCAGGGTTGATTGAATAAGATTTGAAACAGTGGACACTGTATGATACTATAATGGTGGGTACCTATCCAAACCCGCAGAGGGTACAGCAGCAAGTGCAACAGTAAACTATGGACTTTGGGGTGATAATGTGTCAACGTAGTTTCATCAGATGAACCCAGTGGGGGATTTTGAGAGAGGGTTGGGTGTGTGGGTGCGTAGAGGCAGGGAGTATGTAGGAAATCTCTGTACCTGTCACTCAGTTTTGCTGTTAACTGCCCTAAAAAATAGTCTATTTAAAAAATTTTAGTACATTAAGACAAAACAATTTTTTAAATGTCTCTTTTAAAAAGCATATTTGAGTCTTTTAAATTAAAAAAATGTGTGTCCGGCCTTCACACTCAAAGGAAGTCCCTGATAGCTCGGATCCTACCCCGAGGTGGCCCCTGTTCAGATGGGTTCAGACTCTCCCAGTTGTACTTTCTGCACGTAGACAAACACACGTGGGCTGCTGCACGGGAACGCACACCCGTGGGGAGGTTGTATGTGACACGATTCCGTCACTCGGTTTCTCTGGGTCTCCGTTTACTGAACTCTAAGTTGCTATTGTTGGGTTAGAGCTGGATTAGATCATTTAAGGCCTCTGGCAGTTCTGAAGTTGCACAGTTCTCTCCCGCTCATTCATGAATTCAGCTCCTTTGGCCAAGTGTTCAGCAAGTCCCAAACAGAATGCTAGCCTGGCAAAGAAAGACAGATGGTGAATGGTTAGGAATGGAAGCGTGAGGAATGAATGAATGAATGAATGGATGGAGGGGGATGCAAGGCCCAGGTGCTCCTTCCGGGAGTCCCCTGCACACCCCACCCCGTCTGCTGAGGCAGTCACCTCTGAGTGACGTGGGCTGTGATATCTTGAGGCACAGGGCCCTGAGAGGGGGTAGGGAGCACCGATCTTGGGGTGGAGGGCGGTGCTCAGAGGGAGAGTTATATGAGCGGCCCCGGAAGGACAACAGTCAGCCTGCCCCGGGAGGAGGTGCGGGGGGTGGGGACTGGGGAGCGGACCCCCTCTTCCCGGGGAGTTGTAATGTGACATTCACTCATTTCACCTGTTTAGGCTGAAATGTTCACGACAGAGAGGCGTGATGTGTTCCCTCCACTCTGCTTGCAGAGTCATTAATGAGTTAACCCCTCAGGATGGAATTCAGACACTGAGAACATTCTGGGGAAGCGGGCTGTGATAGAACCCTGAGATCCAGCCACGCCACTGGCTGCTGGCCCTGCCTACCTGCCAGGATGGCTGAGGCCGGGGGCAAGCTCCGGTGGTGGTGGCTCCCCTCCGGGCACTGACAGCACGGACCCCGCCCTGCTGATCACTGAGTGAGACCCAGAGCGTAGGTGCTTCTCCCACAATGCCTCTGCCGTGCAGGCCTATCTGAGATGGGGCCTCCTGCAGAAGCAGCCCGGCATCTCAATTTCTCGGTCACTGCTAGGACTGGAGAGTAAACCCTTGACCTGCTTTAAAAAAAAAGAAAAAGAAAAAGCAAACAAAAACATCACCCGAGATGTACACTGACTCCACGGGGGGAAGTAGAGGGATGGGGCCAATCCATTTCTTATATTTTACTTCTCCCCTGGGAGGCTCCATCATTCCAGGTGTGCATAGCCTAGGCACCTGACACTGGCACTTGGTAAAGAAGGCCAGTAAGAAAGGACAGAGGCGTTGGATTTCTTAAACCCCATATGGATGGACAAACTTTGCTCATTTCCCCAGTGAACATAAGGCTTTGCAAAAAACAAGTTGTTTAAAAAGACAATGAGCAAAAAAAATAAAAGCTGTGCTACTGATTCAGCCAAAACGACCAGTAGAAGCAACAGTGTCTCCCCATGGGAATTGCTGCACCCCTCGTGGCACATCAAAGACTCGTTCAGCCGCCAGAAGGAACAGAAGAGCAGCTAGCAAAAGAGTCTGTTGGCCAGGAGGTGTTTTTACGAACAATGCAATTGTGGTGGTAGTAATCGATGGTAATTATCGCACCCGCCCCGGCTCAGCCCCGCGCCTCCGAGGGGGCGGCTGCCTTTTCGGGAAGGGCTGTTACGTACTGCACAAAACACACGAGCATGCCTACAACAGGTAACCCACGCGCGGGCCGCAGGCCTCCCGGAGAGGGGAGCTGGAATCCCTCTCGGCGATATTTGAAAAGCAAGCCAGACATATCTGAGACTCCGGAGATATGCTTGAAACTAGGAAAAATGGATTTTTTTCCATATTCACTGCCAGATACTGTCGTGCTACACGGCCATATGCAGATAGAGGATGCTGCAGGTCAGGGATAGATCCCACGCTATCTTTAAAGGAATAAATCATTAATTTAAATCGGGTGGGCTTCTCCCGTTTAGAGCATAGCTGTTAGCGTTTAACCCGTTTTTTCCCCTTTGGGAAGAAATTGAGGGACATGTGGGTGTATGGGCTCGAATTCAGGATAATATTTTTTAAGGGCCATTTTAATGCGCTGTGTAAGGCTTACTGTTTACTTGGTCATTTTTTTGTTGTTGTTTCTATCTTGAAAATTAGTATCACAGAAGTAAGACATGCTTGTGGGAAGTTCCAGTAATTCCAGAAATGTGTGAAGTAAAAATGCGTACATCTCTGCAGGAGGAGAGCACGTTCACCGCTCAGGCTGCTGCCTCGACCGGGGGCCCGTCTGCTTTCTCACTTTCCCTCCAGTCTCCTGGGGAAATGTTCTGGGTGCTCTCCCCCCCCCGCCCCCAACGCACTGCTTGACCGCTGTGGCCTCGGAGTGATCATTCATCCACCAGCTAGTCACCTACCCACTCGTAAACGAGGTCATCCTTCTGACGACGTGGGCAAGGCCCTGCCGGGTGCCGGGGTGGGGTGGTGGTCCCACGACACGGAGGAAGCAGGACACGGTGCGTCCCACCAAAGCTGCCCTGAGGGCCCACACGAGGGAGATCCACGCCCAGGGAGGACGGTCAGAGTCACTGAGTGGAGGAGGGCTGGCGCGGCTGGTGGGAGACCCGAGGCAAGGCCGAGGCACGTGGAGTGGCCTGGAGGACCACTGACCACCGGCTGAAATGAGCTCGGTGGCTGGTGGAGAGGTTCGGCCTCACGCCTCTGGATGGCTGGGAGCCTAATTTCAGATGCTCTTTCCCACTGCCAAACACCTCGTCAGACTAGCCTGCTGTAGCGACGGGGACGGTGTGGTCGGGAGGTGAAGGCGTGGTCAGAGGGAAGGCGTGGTCAGAGGGAAGGCGTTTGGGGAATGGTTGTTGTCCGAAATGTTGCAGCAAGGAGACCGGAATTCCTCCCATGGGGGATGGGAGCCCATCAAAGCTTCCTGGGCAGGAGAGCGGTAGGAGTTTCCCACCGCGGCTGTACCAGATGGCCACAGGGAGAATCCGCGTCCTCGCCTGTGCCAGCTTCTACACGCCTCCTGCTGGCCCACGGGCCCTCCTCCATCTTCAAAGCCTGTGGGGCAGCACCTCCCGACCTCCCTCTCTGGGACTCCTGCTTCTGTTGTCACGTCTCCTTCTTTCTTTGGTCTCTCGCCTCCTGTGAGGAGCCCTGCGGTTACATCAAGTCTCCCAGGACACGCCAGATCCTAGCCACAGTTCTTTGCCAGGAAAGGCAACATGTTCACAAGTTCTGGGCATTGAGACCTGGACACCTTTGGGGGAACGAGTCTGTCGGTTGCAGGGATGATCTGATACATAGTGTCAATCGTACCACTAACACGAGTAGAGTGCCGAGCTCTCTTTTGCCCAGGTACTTATTCGGGATGGCATCCGACCACGGCGGCGTGTAGACATTGCTCCCATTTTACAGAAAGGCAGGCTGTGCTCCGGAGGAGAAGGGACTTGCTCAGGGTCTCCTAACCTGGAGCCCGTGTCTGACTCCAAACCAGAGCTCCCCTCAGAGGCAGCACGAGGGACTTAGAGGGCCTACCTGGTGCTCAGGCGTGGTGACAGCGTCCTTCTCGTGGCTGCTCGTGACACAGCGTGGAAAGGCTTGAAATCCCCTGCTCACCTAGCACGCACGTGGTGCCTGTTTCAGACCAGACCCTGTGCTGAACCCGGAGAGGGAGAGCGCTGAGACCCGCGGTCCCACCACCTGGAGGGGAGACGCACGGCTGTGTGCAGCACCACGGGGCCCAAGGAGATGGCATTTACCTCTGTCTGGAGAGGTCAGGGAAGATTCCCAGAGGGGCAGACATTTGAAGGTGAAGGATGAGGAACTGACCGTGTGCAGGAACCTTGGGGCTGGGAGCGGGGAGAAGCCCTCCAGGCAGAGAGAATCACCTCTGCAGGGATGTGTGGGTGAGAGACAGAGACATAGAGACAGAGGGACTGAGAGAGATACAGAAACAGTGGGACAGAGAGATGGAGAGTGTGGAGAGCTGACGAGAGAGAGGGAAGCGGTGACTAGTGTCTGGAAGAAGGAAAGGGACGCCAGGGCAGGGGAGGGACAGGGAAAGAGGAAGAGAGGATCCCTGGGAAGCCCTGGGCTGGGAACAGAGCCACCTTCCTGGGAAGCCAGGTGTACTGAGCTGAACACCGGAAATCGAGGAAGCCCACGGAAACAGACAGGGTCACCCGTCTCGAGACCTGGCTGAGGTCCTGCTGCTGCTGCCCACCAGCTGTGCACATCTGGGGCACGTTTCTTAGCGGCTTGGGTCCCTTTCCTCACGTGCTGAAGAGCACACCGTCATGACGGTTCCCAAACCTAAGTGGCCTGGCTGTAACCACCTGCAAGGTTTCCAGGAGCACAGATGCCCCTGGGGGAAGGGGCTGACCGCCCCCAGGGCTACAGGTGTAACCTCTCCACGCCAGACCATCGAGGGGACGCTCATGGAGCAACGACACAGGAATCAGGGAGATGGATTCCCCGGGGCGTCAAACCCGGAGAGGCCCCTGTCCCGCTAAGGCTTTAGGGCTGCAGCGGAGGCGGGAGCTGGCAGCCGGGAGCAGGTGTCCTTCCAGGGTGGAGGGAGCTTGGCCTCCTGGGCTCCGCCTGCCCCCGCCTGCCCCTCTTGAAAGGCTATGATGTAATCCAACCGGAGGAAGGATACAGGCCCGAGATGTTCACTGTTCAAGTAGTCACAAAGGTGAGAAACAGGGAACAACCCGAGCACCCAGCCACAGAGGGGTGGCTCCGTAAATCACATGCACCCATATGTACTACACTTTGGAGCCGTGAAAAAACACGTTTATGAAATGTTAATGACCTGGAAAAATGCTCACAACAAAATGTTAGGGCAAAAACCAGTTTCTATTTTCTGGTTTATGAACTACGAATATGAGTTAACTGTTCAAAATTAAATTCAAAAAGTAATAGAAGATGTGAGAGGGTTTGATAACAGCCACGTATATGTGTCTGTATGTAAAGATACGCGCAGGTGTGACCATGAGTGTATGAATGAAAGAAAACACGCAGGAGTTTTAACACGTTAATTGATGTGATCTCGGGAAAGGGAATTTTGGAGGTGTGTTATTTTGTTCCTTACATTTTTCTGTATTTCCAAATTTTTATCGTAAGCATGTGTTACACTTTTTGTTCTGAAGAAAAGGGGAAAAAACGAAAAAATGGAGATTTGCATGACTTTGATGGGGTACTTCTGGATCCAGTGCTGGTGTCGTTGGTTTAAAGCCGCTTCCCTGGCTTCCCACAGGCACCCCGAGACCTGGCTTTCTGGGTATTCTGAATCCTGCAGAGCCTCCTAATTAATTGGAGACTAATGCAAGTTGTATCCTACTGCCCTGGTAAATACTGGTAAACGCTACGGCAGGCGCAAACCACAGCTCAGAAATGCATGTTTGAAAATCAGTCAGGGGCATTTGTTTTACAGTTAATGTGTCTGGGTTTGGATACAAGACAAGGCCATCCTTCCTGGATTTGGGTAGAGATAGGGGAGCATCGAGGATGCCACGCTGAGAAGCTAAACATTCTACCCCCGATCTTCCGGGGGTTCTGTTTCAGGAAGCTGCTGGCTGAGAAATTCGTGGTGAATCGCTGACGCTCTGAAGGGTGCCCCCTGAACACGCCCCCCCCCCACACCCGTGTCCCTGGAGCCCAAACACCGTTATCCAGACTCAAGTGCTTCATGACTCGAAGATAAATTTGCACGGTGCTTGGGCTGTGTTCTCCCTTGAAATTCCATCTCTGGTTGATAATGATTGCAAAAGAGACTTCAGAGAAATACAGCCTTCCATGAAGAAGTCTCAGTAAATACACTCCTCAAAATTTTCATTCTTAATATATCAGTAGCTTTTGAGTTCATTATAGTGTTATTAGTCAGTCTTCATAAAAGTGCTATGCATCTTTATTAAAAATGGAAGTTCACATCATTTTATGTTCCCATAAAAATGGGTGGTGGTAGCCTTGATTAATTTCTTCACATACAGTGAACTTTACAGCAAATTGGACAGTGTAATTCAATTCCTATTTCTGCAGATTTTTTTGTCGGTAGAAAATTGATATCATTCGTCTGTAATCATATTGCCTTTGCAAGAGATATTTAAGAAACAACATCCTGAGGTAATGATCGCGTGGCTTAATTATTAATACGTACTTCCACACATGGCAGTGTGCATTCCTTTTATCAAGCCTGACTTCTATCGGAAAATATTTCTTCAATCTAAGTTCAGCTGTGTGCCACCAGCGTGCACAGGGGCGTGTGCATGCATGCGTGTGTGTGTGTGATTTAGCTTTTTAAAATTGTTTCTTTCCTTAACAGCTTAGCATCATTTCTAGGGTAATCATTGGTTTTAAGTGGGTTAGCAACTGAACTCTGGAAGTCCACACCAGAGGGAAACTTGAAAGGTAAGGCTGACAGTTCAGAGGCTCCCCTTCTCCCCTCCTCCAAATGCCAAGCAAATCTGTGGGGTCCCTTTTGAATCAAACAATTGCCAACCAAATAGAGATCTTCTGGCTCTGGATGCTGCCTTAGTTCGGGGTCTCCAGAGAAACAGGGAGAGAAGGAGACAGAGAGATCTATTTTCAGGAATTGGTTCACGCAACGTTGGGGGCGAGTGAGTCAGAATCTGTAGGGCAGGCGGGCAGCCCGGAGACCCAGGGAGTAGCTGACGTGGTGGTCTTGAGTCTGGGAGCAGAATTCCTCCTCCTTCGGGAGACCTGTCTCTGCTCTGAAGGCCTCCACTGACTGCATGAGGACCAACCCTAACCTCCTTCACCAGCATCTCCTGTTTGCGATGTTGACCACACCTAAGAAACACCTTCACGGCGACATCTCAACTGGTACTTGACCAAAACCTGAGCACCATGGCCAAGCCAGGTTGACACATACAACTGGTCGGCACAGATGCTCTCCTGAGCACCTCTAACCAGGTCACTTGAAACCTTCTCAAGGGACAGGCCCCGTGGGTCCCCCGTGGCGGGAGCTGGTCTCCCAGGGGCTCTGCGCCCCTCAGCTTCCAGCCTCCTTGGTCTGACTTCTAGTGGTGATGCTACTTTGCTCCTGGAATTCCCCTTCCCAGCCCACCTTCCAGCTGCCCCCCAGCTGGGATGCCCCATCCTGTCGGATATCCTGCTGGACGCACACGTCACACTAAAGGCAGCGCACGAGACAGAGCTGGGCTGGGGCTGAGCCTGGGACCTGGGATGGCGAAGGAGGGGACCCTCTCCTAGAGGCGGCATGGGGTACACCCTTGAGCGTGAGCTGGTGGCAGGAGGCCGGGGCCCAGGGTGTCGGGGGCTCTGGATGGCTGGGGCCTGGACGGACACACGGCCGTGTGCTGGGTGGACCCCAAAGTTAGTTGAACTCCCTTTGCCTGCTCTCAGCCCGAGCTCCGACCTGCGGCGGCTCAGGGGGTGACCCTCCTGGTGGGGACACCCCACCTCGCAGTGTGACTGCTGCCCCCAGAGCACCAGGCCTCTTCACTACCTGGGAAGAGGCCTGGGAACTGCTTCTCCTCAGGTGGCCGTCGTGGCCTGTACCTGTGAGCCTTCAGAGAATGCCCAGCAGCTCTCTGCACATCCCAGCCCAGGCCTGGGGATGTGGCCGTCCCTGAGTGCCCCCCGTGGTCCCCAAGCACTGCGGGCACTGCCGCCCAGTAATGAGCGTTTCTGGAAAGAAGGCCCCGGGCATCCTGGCGACCCGGCAGGAAGGGTACGTGGACACTGTTGAGGCCTGTGTCCGAGGCCCACAGTGAAGGGGAAAGATGATCTGCTCCCCGTGAGCCACCACCCAAACTTACCTGCAAGTTTCTGGGGCTGCCCGCGGGGTTACGTGGAGAGTGTAAGGCAAGGCCCTTGTCTCCAGGGTGGGGAGGTCATCTGGTTGGACGGTGGAGGGAGACCTGGCTGGGGCTTTTCCAAGAAGAGGGAATCAGGCCAGAGAATCCGGATTTGAAATAAGCAGGCCTAGAGTGTGGGTCACACGCTCAAGGGGAGGCTGTTTCAGGCCGTTAGCAGTCGGCCAGATGCGGCCGAGGGGCTGGGGACTTGGGAGCGAGGGGGTCATCTCTACAGCTCATCAGGGGAACACCCAGAAGGAAACGGGCTTCTGGGATTACGGGTTACATGACGAGGGGAAGCAGGCACCTTGCAGGTTCACGGAGCACCCACCCCCCCAGGAGACCCAGGCCCAGCTTCCAGCCTTGGAGTGCGTGTGTCAGCTGGCAGTGAAGCAGTGACCCCCAGAGAGACTGGGTGACCTGTGAGGCCAGACAGCTAAGCGGCGGTGCTGGGTTCTGCCCCGGAACAGCGGGCCTCCTGGAGAACACAACCCCTTCCAGGGGCAATAAAACATGAAAAAATGTGGTGCTTTGATATCATTTAGATAGATTGCAGATGTCTGAAGTATGAAAACATGCAACCCTTCTCCGTTTGAAAACAAACCACCCCAAAGGACATCAAAATGAAGAAAGCAGAGCAGCTGGGTCCCTCGAGGGCAGCCCAGGGCGAGGCGGCCTCCTTTGGGACCATCTCCCTTGGGGGAGCCCTGGGAGGTGGCACTGCCCGGGTCAAGAGGACAAAAGCGCCCCAGGACGGGGACCCGGGCACCCGAGAAGGTCCCTGGGGCCGTCAGCAGCCGGACTCTCAGGTAGGGAAGATAAAAGTCCCCAACGGCTGGGCGCACAGTGGAAGTGGTTCTGGGGTCACTGTAAATC
Source organism: Neophocaena asiaeorientalis asiaeorientalis (assembly GCF_003031525.2). NCBI lineage: Eukaryota > Metazoa > Chordata > Mammalia > Artiodactyla > Phocoenidae > Neophocaena > Neophocaena asiaeorientalis. Next base: position 3,629,585 of record NW_020174135.1, read on the forward strand.
GGCTGTAACACTTGTGCAGAGGGAGTGGTTTCCACTTCAGGGTTTGTGTTCACCATTTCTACACTGGAAACAGAATGGAATTCGTCACAGCAGAAAAACAAAGACAGCTCTGAGTTATACTGTCGTTCACTGCAGGAGATTTTATGAATATGATTTTCCTGTAAAATCCAGCATTTTTCTCTTTACCACTCGCAACCCGCTAAACGGCATAAAGCTGTGTCCCTATAGCAGGATGTCCCATCCCAGCCACGCCGAAGTCGTGCCGGCACGCACGGGGGTGCCCCGCCCCATAAATCGCGCCTGGACATTTTACTTGTCTAATCAGCTACCACATCAAAACTTCATAAGTGGCTGCTTCTCATTTAAAGTTCTAGTAAAACTGCAATTACTATGGCTGTAAGACGCTTTGTTTCGAAACGCGCATTAAATAGTTTTATAGATGTTGTTGGGAACACTTGCATGGCTGTCCTTACGGAAGCGAATGAGTTCATTAATAATGGGACCCCGAGATGCACAGGCAAGGTGGGAGCCATGAAAACTATCTGGGCCTTTGAAGCTCATACTTAGACCTAACTTTTCAAGTCGAAGCAATTGATTCTACTTCGTTAAAAAAAAAAACAATTGAGGTGCAACTCTAATCGGCGTAAGACACCAGAGAAACTGAAGCCTCTGGAGCAAAAGTCTGGAGGAAGGAAGGTGGAGGGTCTTCTTTGAAAATAAGGAATTAAGTAAGTGAGGGCCTGCCTCGGGGCTGCACTGCCGGGCCAGCGTGGGGACAGCCATCTCTCTGCAGGTCATCAGGTGGGACACTCAAGTGATGTGGTCCCCTGCCTCTTCCTCCATGACTTTGGGAAACAGGTTCAGACCCCAGTTAGGCTGGAACCTCCTGCCCCCCTGGGTGTTCAGCTCCGGGATGGCGCTCCCACTTCAAACATTTAGGGGAGACTCAGAGGCCTCCCTCTGAGTGTGGATAAGAGCGCGTTTCTCCACCCGTACAGATTCTGCTGGCCCAAACGGCACATTTTTAAAGTGTATTTTTTGAAAAATAAAATCTCAGATTTGCTGTGAATTCAGGCCAGGGAGGAGCTAGCTGATGGGAAATGTTTAAGTTACAAATCTAAGGGAAGATTTTGCATTTAAGAAGAAGAAAAAAAAACCCTCTTGAATTGCAGCTCTTAAAATAAAGATTTTCTGTTTTCCATAGTGACTCACTAAACCTTTATTTAGACACTTGGTAAAAACACATCACATATTTCATGTTTTTTTTTTTTCACTGTTGCAGCTTAAAAGAGTATCATTTTTTTTTTTCTTCTCGAGGGAAGCAGAAATCTACAGTAAGACATTTTTGCCTTTTTTTTTTTTTTAATGAAATCTCAATGTATTTTGGAATGGTGACTGTTCCCGGTCAGAGCCGCTGCACAGCACCCTCTGGTGCACGCATTAAGGAGAAGGACAAGGGCTGTTCAGGGGCTTTGTTCATTTGCTGTTCAACATTTCCCAGAGATGAATTTTAGTGCTTATTCAAAAATACAACAAAAACCTAATGATTTCAGATCCATCACCTTAAACCTTTCTACAGTGTGTCTCGTGGCTGCTCTCTCTGGGTTCCAGGTTAGCTGTGCGATGGCAGAGGAAAGCTGCCACGGGGAGCCAGCAGCCATGCGGGCAGAGCCACAAGGCCGGCCGCCCCCAGGGCCTGGAGAAGAGCTCAGGGAGCCGGGCCTGTGCGCAGAGCAGGGCTATGGACACGCAGGACGCTCCCGCGGCCACCAAGAGAACCAGGCCGATCAGGAGTCATTTCTAGTCCTTCTTGGGAAAAAGGAGTTCAGGTGTCTCAGTGCCTGTTAGTGGTGGGTACGTACACACTCGTGCACACATCACATACGTACACACACTCACACTCATATATTTACACATACACGCAGGCACACTCAGACCCGTATACACACACACGCACACACATCCACACAGGCACACTCACACCCATATACACACCCATGCACACACAGGCACACTCACCCCCATATACACACCCACGCACACATCCACACAGGCACACTCACACCCATATACACACCCATGCACACACAGGCACACTCACCCCCATATACACACCCACGCACACATCCACACAGGCACACTCACACCCATATACACACCCATGCACACACAGGCACACTCACCCCCATATACACACCCACGCACACATCCACACAGGCACACTCACACCCATATACACACCCATGCACACACAGGCACACTCACCCCCATATACACACCCACGCACACATCCACACAGGCACACTCACACCCATATACACACCCATGCACACACAGGCACACTCACCCCCATATACACACCCACGCACACATCCACACAGGCACACTCACACCCATATACACACCCATGCACACACACATACACAGGAACACTCACACCCATGTATACAAACAGGCACACACACATACACAGGCACACTCACACCCATGTATACACACAGGCACACACACATACACACATATACACACAGGCACACTCACACCCACACACACACACATACACACTCACACCCATACACACATACATAAACACACATACACGCAGGCACACTCACACCCATACACACATACATAAACACACAGATGTACACTCACACACACGTGTATGCACACATGTGGCCACACACACACACACACGTTGACGTGCATAGAGCACACGCACGGAGCACACAGCCTGGCCTGTCGTTTTGTCCAGGGCCAGGAGCAGAACCTCACACTCCCCGCCCTCTCGGCCCCTCTGTGTTCGCACACGGGCCACCCAGAGTCCCTAAGCACGTCCTCTTGGAATTAACCCCCATGGAAGACACCAGAGCCCGTCCTCTGCCACGGGGGGCACCCAGGTTAGCCATGGGGTCCCACACCGACACTTGGAAGACTCGCCGCAGCCCTGGGGTTGAAGTTCCCTTTTGGGTCTTTCCTCCACCCACCTGTTCCTCCAACTCTGTCCCCTCGACCCCGAGCAGCCCAGGGCAGCCTCAAAGCCCGTCTGAGGCTCCGCCCACCTCTCACTGCCCTGGGGAGGCGGCTTTGCCCGACACCCACGTCTGAAGTGGGAGGTGCCAGGAAACACGTGTCCCCGGCCAGCGGTGCTGCCCATGCCGCCCTGCCGTCCACGGCCGCTGCTTCCTCCTAGTGCCCGCAGACCTGCGACGTTTACCTCCGCTGTGGCAGAAGCCCCCGGTTTTACATGGCTCTGGTATTCACGGAGAGGCCTAACGTTTGCTGTCAAGAAAACGAGTGTAACTCTAGGTAAGGGATGCACACTCCCAGCCGGGGAGATACAGCGTCCCTTCCCCTTTACCAAGGTCGCAGACTGACCGCTTTGTATGAGCAATAGAGGCCCTGTCGTCACGGGCAAACTGTCCCCTGGCACAGGGACCCCCGGCAGGTACTGGGGAGGTGCAGACATACCCAGCTCCATTGATGGGTGGGCTCCGGGCTGGGGCTGGGGGCTGTGGCCTGGGACGTGCGGCCAGAGGCCGGGGCCACAGCTCCCCTCTGTCCCCCACGGCTGGACAGCTTATGAGAGGGGGGGTCCTGGGGCCCTGCAGTACGTCTGGGGGCCGGGGTCCACCCCCTGTACTGGGGGAGGCCAACTCATCTCCAGGCAGGGCCAGGGGGACACAGGACAGTCCTTCCCCAGAGCAGCGTCCAGCATGTCCACTCGTGGAAATGCAGGGTCACCTGTAACCACTTCTACCTTCAATGTTCCACACACGGTGCGCTTGCCCCAAGTCCATCACTGAACCCATCCAGGGTGGAACAGCCCACACACGGCCCACACTCACAACTCACAGTCACACTCGACTCACACCTGCGCACAATCCACGTCCACACAACTCACACTTACACACACACTCATCTTCAAACACACACACACTCACACTCACCCAAGTGCCCAGGCGATAAAATGACTCAGGTCCCAGCGGACTGTGAGCCCTTGAAGGCAGAAGAGGCATCTTTTCGTCCATTCAGTGAAGGTTTGTTGAGCACCTACTGTGTGCTAGGCCCCGAGGATAGTGTGGGAAGCACAACAGACACTCTGTGCCCTGGAGCTCACACCGAGGGGAGACAGACTATAAACATCAAAAAGTAAGGCACGTCCGTCAACAGGATGAATGGATAAGGAAGCTGTGGTACGTGCATACAATGGGATATTACTCCATTGTAATATTGCCATAAAAAAGAATGAAATAATGTCATTTGCAGCGACACGGGTGGACTTGGGGATTATCATACTAAGTGAAGTAAGTCAGACAGAGAAAGACAAATAGCATATGATACCGCTTATATGCAGAACATAAAAAAAAGATACAAATGAACTTATTTACAAATCAGAAACAGACTCACAGACTTAGAGAAGGAAATTATGGTTACAGGGGCGGGGTAAGGGTGTGGGGAGGGATAGTTAGGGAGTTCGGGATTGACACGTACACACTACCACATATAAAATAGATAACGAACAAAGACCTACTGTGTAGCACAGGGAACTCTGCTCAATATTACGTAACAACCTAAATGGGAAAAGAACTTGAAAAAGAATAGATACTTATATATGTATAACTGAATCACTTTGCTGTACACCTGAAACTAACACATTGTTAATCAACTATAGTCCAATATAAAATAAAAGTTAAAATAAAGTAAGGGATGACTCCAATGCCTCTCGAATCTAGCCTGCCTGCTAGTATCTAAGTGGATTCTGATGAAAACTCAAGCACTTCTCCTAAGCGCACGCCAGGGGACTCCTCTCAGCTCTGCGGGGCAGGTGTTGCCCACTTGCCCAGGACAACTTCATGGCTATGTAACCAGGTGAGAACTCACCAAGGCCTGGGGATGCTCTACCCGCTGGCCGGGATGTGGCCGTCTTCACGGAAGGTTGCTACCAAAGGGCGGGAGCCCTGGGCTCTGGACTCGGCAGCATCAGTGCTGGAGGGAATGGGGAGATGCCCCGACACGGCTCTGGATCTGTGTTAGTGCAAACGCAGACACCCTCTCGGCAGTACCAGTCTATGCTGCCCTCTGATTCCTAGACGGTCGTTTCTTAGAAAAGCACCTGGAAAGGAACATCAAAGCATCGGCCCACTACAGCCCCCAAAGGAACCACAGTATTGGTTGTACACTCATTGGTGAGGTCAAACTGTTCATTGCAAAATCTGAAATAATTAGACATCAGTACCTAATTGCATCTTTCTTCCTTCAGGTAACATCTTAGATATCAAATTTAATAAGCCAATAAAACAATACACGCTGTCCCCATGTGTGCCCCTGTTTTGCAAACACTGGCCCTTTCTCCACAAAGACACAGCAGGGGGAGGGAACAGGGAGTGGGCATTCAGCTCGCTGTCACCTCAGCAAGAAAAATGAAAAAATGTCCCCGCCAGTCAGAGGAGGAGGGGGGCTTGTGTGTGGCGAGCTCACGGCCCCTGGGTGGAGCCTCTAGACTCGCCCTCGGCCTGAGCCCTCCTGGTCTGCTGGAGGGTTTGGCCTCCTCACCCTCCAGTTCTGGAAGGTGCGTGCTCAGTGTGCAGGGTGTGGGGTGGGGGCAGGCTGGAAGCTGGCGCCCCGACCTGGGACCTCCAGCCCACCCTCACCCCCAGACTTGGCCTCCTAGCTTCAGCTTGTGCCGGTGGAGAGGGCTGCTGCCGCCCGTGGGCTGGAGAGCCCTGCAGGGAGCACCTGCTTGGCAGCCCCGCAGTGCCTGGCGAGGGGCGGGGGTGCAGGGCTGGGGCCCTGGGCAGCCCATGGCGGAGGGTCCAGCAGGACCTCCAGGGCAGCCTGGAAGCAGGGGTGGCCTGGTCTCCCCGCCAGACCAGCGCAGTGATTTACACTCAGTCTTGGCTCAGGGCTGGGCCTCGGTGACTCCCCGGCGGCCAGCGCGAATGACCAAACCAGAGCAGGCTTTTTATGGTCATTTCTTTACCACACATAACATAAACCACCCGGGGGCCAGGCGTGGTGGGCAAGAAATAAACGAGGACCCGGAACCGCTGCCGAGAGCAGGGCTGCCGGGAACCGGCCCCGGGGCACACCTTACAGCGGCTCCACGGGTTCCCAGGTGGCCCTCCCTGACCACAGCCGTGTGTCTGGGAGGAGGGAGTGCTGATGCAGGCCCCACGGGATGGAGTCACCTTCCCCACCATCTGCACCCAGTCTCAGCCCCTGTCTGGGGCCACGAGGGGGGCACCTGTGCCCCTCCTGGCCTCAGGTTTGCTCATCCTTAAAATGGGCTTGACAGCAGCCCCTCCTAGGGTTGTCGGGACGGGAAAAGTCTTTGCATAACAGATGCCACGTTGCAAAATAGCAGGACCATCTCCCCAGTCTCCCCCGCACGTCCTCTGGGGAGACGCCCGGCTCACACGCGGCGCCTGGCCATGCATCCTCTCTAGGCTGAGTGCAGCCAGCAGGCAGCTCACATCATCCATGGTCTCTAAGAACAACTTCCCTCCGACCCCCCCGGTTCTCTCAGCAAACCGAGGTCTCTACCTTGAGATGTGGAGGGGGATGGAGGGCCTTGCGGGCGCTGGGAACAGACCTGCTTACTGGGGTGAAGCGTGGACTGTTCAGTTATTCCCAGGAGGAGTCAAGCGAGCTCTTCAGAACCAGCTCCTGTCCGGTGGACCACATCCACGTCACGTGCTGAGCGCTGACTTCCGCTCTGGCCTTCTGCTCATCGATCATTTCTGTCTGGTGATGACCCACCACAGAAGGCGGTGGAGAACAGAAGCAATCATGTTTATTGAGCACTAATCCTAACACTCAAAACATGGTAAACAGTCTTGCTTTCATGATAAATATTTGCCAAGTTTGCTTTTCCTTGACCCTGACTTGTCCCTGTAGAACTCGACCCTGCTCATCGGACCATCTCTTTTCGAGGTTGTTCATACTGAATTCCATTTCTCAAAAGAGCTGGCAATCCTACCGACCCTTACACAGCTGGGAGTCTAGTGCAAACTCACCAGCAGTGCCTTTTAGAGATTCTGATCACAGGGCTTACCTTCTCTGAACACCATACGTTCACTCTGATACAATCTGCACAGCAAATCCCTCCTTTGAGAAAGACCCTCTACCCACTGGGGCTTAAGACAAGTGCAGAGCGACATCTCTCTTTGGATGGGATGCCACTGAATAAAGACTAGGAAGTGGGGGAGATAAAGGAAAGAAAGGTCTGAAAAGCGCTTGCCGGCGGGTATGGAAAACAGGGAGAGGTTGGTAAAAGGGTTCAGACTTTCAGCTACCAACGAATAAGGTCTGAGGGTCTAATGTACAGCACGGTGACTAAAGTGATAACGCTGGGTTGTAGAGTTGAAATTAGCTCTGAGGGTAGAACTTAAATGATCTCACACACACAAAGGTACACGTGGAAGGTGACGATGTGTTAGTTAGCTTGATGTGGGGAATCCTTTCACACCGTGTACGTATATCAAAGCATCACGGTGTACACGTTAACTGTCTTACACTTCTATTTGTCAGTTATACCTCATTAAAGCTGGGGGCAAGGGTGGAAGAAAAGTAAAACCGCAAAAATGTTGGAAGACATTTGAATTTAGTTTTTTTTTTCTTTCCAAACTCATCTGATTTTAAAATTAACAACAGAGTACAAATAAAATTTTTGGTAAATAAAATTTATATTCACCTCCATTTTCTGACCACCTATAATTTGGAAGAAAAGAGGAAAGGGGAGAAAGAAAGGCTGGATGCAAGTTATGCACGTGTTGGGATACCAAGGGAAGAAGGTTGGGTGGAGGAAGAAAGGAGAAGAAACAGAGAAAGCTCCAGAGAGCAAAGTAGGAGAGAAGAGGAGAGAGGCAGAATTAAGAAAAAAAAAAAAAAGTCAAGGCATGGAAGACGTAAAAGAACCTTTATCAAGAAATAAAGTGATGTTTGGGATTTGCTCCAAAATACGAAATAAGGGTGGGGGAGGGGAGGAGTGGATGGTGAGTGGATGCAGCCGGATCGGCCGTGGTTGTGATGGGTGCCTGGGGAGGAGGGGTGGGATTCATGACACTGTTCTGTCTACTTTATAGGTTCTAAAATTCTCCATTCTGAAAAAAAAAAAAAAAAGATTACCCAGTCTTACGAAGTTAGGAAGCCGTCTACAAAAGACCACCCTTACCTCTGACCCCAACATTTGGGGGTTTCCAGGCCCTGGCCCCAGTCTGACAATGTGCGAGAAGGACCCGCAACACTTACTGAAGCCGCTACGTGCACAGTGGTAGTTTATTTCAGTGGAAGGACAGGGATGCAAATCGGCCAAGGGCAGAGATGCACGGGGCACGGCGGAGACCAGGCGGTGAGTTCCAGCCGTCCCCTCCCCGTGAAGTCAGGATGGCACTGCCTCTTGGCAGTGGCAGGTGACATTACGCGTGGAGTATCGCCAACGACGGCGGCCCACCCAAGCCCCCGTATCCGGGTTTTTGTGGGGCTTGACCACGTGGACACGCGGCTGCCCTTTAGACTCCAGCCGCTCTGGAAGTCAAGTAGATCCCACGTGTGCAAAGCTCCCACCATAGATCACGATGCTGGACTGTCCGGTGTCACTCGACTCTCCCCCAGAGACCAGCTCCCAGAGCCGAGGGCAAAGGCGGACCTGTTTTTGGGGTAGGGTTAATCCTTCACTACACAGACCTGGTAAGTTTTAACTATGTTCCAAAGGCCTTAAGACCTTCACCTGGGATTGAGGGAAAAGGAAAAGGGGGCCAGGTCCTTGGTCTCCCCACCATCATGACTGAGGGAGCTTTTAAATCTGTGTTACAAAACAAATGTTATGTGTTTCTAGATGTTACATGTTGAATTGTGTCCCCTACAAACCGACATATTGAAGTCCTGACCCTCAGTACCTCAGAATGAGACTTGATGTGGAAATAGGGTCTTTACAGATGTAATTAGTTAAGATGAGGTCATCAGGGTGGGCCCTAATCCAGCGTGACTGGTGTCCTTATAAAAAGAGAAATGTGGACACAGAGACATGCACACAGGACAAGACCATCGAAAGACGAAAGCAGAGATCAGGGTGGCGCTTCTGCACGCCAAGGAGCAACAAGAATTGCTGTCAACCCACAAGAGGCTGGGGCAGAGGCACTGCCCAGGTCCTCCCTCACCAAAAACCCTGTGGACACCTTGATCTCAGACTTCCAGCCTCCAGAACTGGGAGAGAATGAATGTCTATTAGTTAAGCCCCCCAGTTTGCGGTAGTTTGTCATGGCGGCCCTAGCAAAGTAATACACCAAACAACATTTTACTTGAATAAACCGTGCTGTGGCTATAAAAAAAAAAGTTTGAAAACCGCTGAGCTAGACCATTTCTTCTAGTTACACATGAGGAAACGGATACCCAGAAATACAAAGAAGGGACTCAGTAGAGGAGTGGGATTACCAAGGAAAAACTGGAATAGGGACCTTGCTCTGTTCTTTGTTCTCTGAGGCATCAGTGATGCAGCCTTTCCTCACTGATCTTTGAAGTTTTGATTCACCGAGTGCTCCTCCGTTCTCAGTCCATCAGCTCAGACGCTGAGTGGTCCTGCTGTAGCCCAAGCAAGAGAATCCTTCCTGAGCCTCAGCAGTCAGGGCACTAATGGGGCAAAGGCTGGATGAAACCGGGCTCTCCCCGACCTCACATACCACCTTGATTCCACGCTGTAGATCACGAATGGTGAATCAGTGTCCAGGTCCTTCACCTCTTTGGTTAAATTTATTCCTGGGTGTTTTATTCTTTTTGATGCTATTGCAAATGAGATTGTTTTCTTAATTTCTTTTTCCGATAGTGTATAGAAACACCACTGATTTTTGTATGTTGACTGTGTATCCTGCAGCCCTAGTAGTTCTAACAGTCTTTTAGTGAAGTCTTTAGAGTTTTAGACATATAAGAGCATGTCATCTGCAAGCAGACCATTTTACTTTTTCCTTCCCCATAGTGGGGATTGTGCTTGGCTTTTCTTGGGCTTAGAAGAAACGCTTTCAGCTTTGCACCATTGGGTGTGATGTTTACGTATTTTCTACGGCTGCTTTTGTGGGAAAGCAGCAACACTGAATAGTTGTGACAGACACCATCTGGCCTGCAAAGCCTAAAATATGTACTACTATCTGGCCCCTTCTCGAAAAAGCTGACCCTGTTCGAAAGCACTGCAGCATTTACGCTGCCGGAAACACGTACCCTGTTGTCAGTTATGCACGTGATGTCTCCTCAGGCAACTGTAACCTCTCTTGAACCCAGGATCTGTCCATTCACTTTCCTCTCCCACGATGCCAAGCACCAGCCTTACCTACCACTTACACATCAGTAAATACTGAATTATGATGGAAAGCTGGGTGGAGGCCTGGACACACGTGTGAGTGTCTAACCAGGGAAAGCATGCTGTCCTAGACCCTCCCTTCAGGACACCTTCAGGAGGGTTGTTTGGAAAACCACCAAAAACTGGTCTCAGTTTCTACATCACATGGCGTAGCTGATGATAGAGATCGAGCAAATATGGTTCTGCCACGCCCTCAAGAGGGATGAGAAATGTACACCCACATGCTTTTGATAATCAGACACACATTAAGTTTTGGTGGAATAATTATTTTCTGATTGACTTGCGTGAAGATTTAAACAGTTTATCTTCATATCTAATTGATCTTTCATGGGCAGAAACTTTCAATATTTTAGCACTAAAAGGTGTCACCGATCCAAAACCAGATGATTTCAAGACATCTTGGAGATGTTATTTAAGAACTTTACTGTGAGTCCAAATAAATGGTTCCTATTTAAATGCAGGTTTAAAGTCTGGATTTTCATAGATTGAGTTTTCTTAAAATGAGTTTCACCTAAATGGTTATGGAAACCCAGAGAGAAAATCGTTAGTTTTTATCCAGTGAACTTAAAATATTTCTTCTACTTTTTAAATTACAAAAGCAGCATTTGTACGGAAAATGTGGAACTTCATTTGCCATTATACAAACAAGAATGTGTGCATCCCTTAAACGTGAGCAGCTATAGTTTAATTACTTTCCAAAACAAGTTGCAATAGAATTCCACCAACAGCCTATGAATAAAACCATTTCTCTTGTCCTTGCAAACAGTGGATGTTATCACCCATTCTATGTGATTTTATATATGTATAATACATATTATATCTATCTATATATTATATCTCTATCAATCTATCTATCTATCCATCTATCTATCTATTTGGGTGGCCAAAAAGTTTGTTCAAGTTTTCCATAAGATGTTACAGAAAAACCCGAACAAACTTTTTGGCCAACCCAATGTAACATCAACGTTTGAGATGTTATTTTAAAAATATTAAATGAAATTATACACATTTCTACCTGTTCATTGGTTAGTTTTAATATTCTGTCCATTTTTCCATTGAGTCCTCTGTATTTTTCCTATTGATTTTAGAAGCTCTTTAGGTAGTACGAATATAAACTGTTTGTAAGACATATTGCAAGTATTTTTCCAGTTTGTCATTTGTCTTGTTTTAATGGTGTTCTTTGCTCTACGGAGATCCAAACTATTTCTGTGGTCAAACCTCTCAGTATTTTCCTCCTTGACCCCTTGACTTCATATCATGCTAAGAAAGGACTTCTCTCTAATATTACATATAATCCTCCTTGTTTTTGAATACTTTTGATTTATTTTCATATGTATATATTTTTTGGTGACAATGTTATATAACTACATAATTTAAAAGAAATTTTATTGGAGTATGGTTGCTTTACAATGTTGTGTTAGTTTCTACTGTACAGCAAAGTGAACCAGCTATACGTATACATATGTCCCCTCTTTTTTTGGATTCCCTTCCCATTTAGGTCACCACAGAGCACTGAGTAGAGTTCTCTGTGCCATACAGCAGGTTCTCATTAGTTATCTATTCTATACATAGCAGTATATACATGTCAGTCCCAATCTAGATGTAGTTTTGTGGACAGTAAGGAAGGAACCTAACTGTGTATTTTCCAAATGGGCATCCAGTTGTCCCCAAATCACTTATTGGTGAGTTCATCCTCTTCCCTAATCTGAGTTCTCCAAGGGGGTACTCATCCTGGCCTGTCGTTCCATGTTTCTATCCCGAATCGCGGTGTTATAGCTCCCTCAGATGACGGTTCTACAGCTTTCAGGGTCCTGGCCATGGCGTCGTTGGGGGAGCTCGGAGACTGTCCTGGTCATCTCAGCAACCGCGAGCCTGAGTGGAACGGCCACCTGGGGCCAAAGAGCATTTCCGAGCTGGGCCTAGAGCCGGGGACTGATGTCCTGGGCAACTCTCCTCCCATAAGCAGGCTGCTCCCCAGTGATGCCCAAAAGACCGCGTGCCACAGGGTAGGACTCTGCAGCTGCTGCAACGTGGCTCAACTGTCAGGGCCAAAGGAGATGCTTGTGCGCTGACATCATCCTCAAACCCTGCGTGGGGATGAGTCAGAGACCTTCTAGCCCCAGACAGCCCCTGAGAGCCGGAGGACAGCAGGGCGGCCCTTGGGACCCTCCCCGTGGACTCTCTGGGTAACTGAGACGCCCGCGTCACTCCTCCACCCGCAGATCCAGCCCTACCGTCCCGCGAGCCCCTTCTGTCCCCTTCCCCGGCACTGAGCTTCTTCCAGGGCAGCTGAAAGCATCTTCCTGGGCGTCTCTCTGCCTGGCTCCCCAGCCTGAGGCACAGGCCCCCCGAGGAGGGCACAGGCGCCCATCAAAAGAGCAGAGGCAGCTGGGCCCAAACTTAAACCATTTAGGATGTTGCTGTCAGTGCTAAGTTTTGAACAACCATTTTTTAAAAAGAATATTATTTATAAACACAGGTGGTGGGCTGGATTTGGCACACAGCCCCTTGTTTGCCAACCTGTGCTGTAAACGATGCCACTTCTGTCAATTTTTCAGGACCTAGTCCATACTCTATTCTTTTTTTAAATTAATTAATTTACTTGGATGTGTCAGATCTTAGTTGCGGCATGCGGGATCTCTGTTGCGGCACGAGGGCTCTCTAGTTGTGGCGTGCGGGCTTAGTTGTCCTGCGGCATGTGGGGTCTTAGTTCCCCGGCCAGGGATCGAACCCGCGTCCCATGCATTGGAAGGCGTATTCTTGACCACAGGACCGCCAGGGAAGTCCCGAACAACCGTCTTTGATGGATCGGTTGGGAATGGGGGTGAGACAGCGGGACGAGTCTGGGTGGCCTGTTGGGCCTGGTGGCGCCCCCCGGTGGCCCCTCCCGGGGCAGCCCCTGCAAGTGGAAACAGCAGCGTGTCCTCGAGGCTGCCTCACCAAGCGACAAGGATGCCCACCGCGTGTACCCCTCAGCGGGTCCTGGGCTACTTTTCTTTCAGGTCTATTTCTTTACCCTGCCGGCTGCCGGGGAAGCAGGATGGGCTAGGATCTGTGGTATGGGCGGGGACAGAAGAGGGGTTGGTGAGATGAGCCCACCCAAGCCTGGCCCGTTCTGTGCTGCCCAGGGAAGGGCGGGGTAGCTGTTCACTCTGGCCCCAGCCTTGCAGATTGTGGACGCTGCCGCCCTCCTTGGCTCCAAGCCTGGGGGCCGGCTGGCAGGAAGCCCCCTCTGCTCCGGCGGTGTTGGAATAATTCTCCGGGTCTCACTCTAGGGACCCCAGCAAGTGGGAGGTACTTGCTTTTTTTTTTTTTTTAATCTCTATTAGATGTATAGCAACAATATTTTGTGGTTTTACTCTCTTTTTTTAATTACCACATGCCTTAGCGTTACCTTGAAATAGAACATTCCACGGTAACTGCTATGGGGAGCTTACACCTGTTGGAGGCCAGCAAAACGTAATTGTATCAAAGTCCAGAAATAATTCTAAGACAGAGAATAAACTACTTTGAAGCCACCCTTCTAAAGGAGCGTGGATGGTAATATATAAACCACTGAAGTAAAGTTCACGTGGTGTGTAAATGTCACCAGGTCCAGGATATTAAAATGCCATTTTATCGCATGCACGGGGTGGGCGGAGCTCAGGATGATTAGATCCTATAGGGAGCGGCGGCCGACACGCTCAGAGGATGCCCGCATGGGCTGTAGGTGCACATTGCCAGGCCGGGTCATGCCCAGCCAAGGGCGCGGCAGCCCAGGGCCCTCGGTGGTGGGGCTGGGGGGATGTCAACAAGAGGAAACAGCCCTCCCCCAGAGCTTCTCAGGCGTGCGGAGGCCAGCAGGGCGATGCTGTCCTCCCCGGTGAGTGGCATCCCCTTACCTGGCAGGTAGGGCTCCTCTCTGCAGGTGGAGGCATGCCCCTCAGAGATGCCCGCCCCCGAGTCAACCACTTGGCCGTTTCTCAAGCCCCTGTTTCGTTATCTTTGTATAAATAGAACTGACTAATTCACGTCCCTTTAATCTGACAAGCGTTTATTGAGCACCTGCTATTTGGGGGGCTGTGTTTGGTCTCTGTCACCTATTTATTTCCCAGTGGAAAGTCAGTAATGAGGATGGAAACCAGGTTCGCTAGGTTTGAATAGAAAAAAGCTTCTGGTTTTCAAGCGTATAAATCAAGGCCCTGGCAATCGCTGTGACATGTAAACGGCCCAAAGCGCCAAGAGCTGTGTGCGTAGCTCATCTGGCCCATTTGGGGGCAGGGGGCGTGTGCAGATAAATGGGCACCCAAATGTAGTGACCCCAGCTGCCGAATTCAGGGACTCACACTGTCTCTGTGCCCACGTCCACCGAGGCCGGAGAAACAAAGCCGGAGGTCTTCTGCCCACGAGAAGGTGCTGAGCAGATGGCCGGGTGGGAAACACCCAGAATTATTTGCACACACCTCGTTTGCCTCCCAGGTGCCCTGTGCAAAGCAAACACTCAGAGAAGCACGACAGTGAGAGGGTCCGTCCTGACCTCAGGCAGCCCACTCTTTCCCAGGAGACGCCCAGCTCAGGGCCCCAGAGCTCAGAGGAGAGGTCTGCTGTGATGTCTGGCTGAGATCAGACAATTACATATTTCGTCCTCACTGTGGTAGAAGGTCCCCAAACAATCCTGACCAGACGGGGCAGGAGAACGGCTCTCAGGACTGTGCCGACCTGGCTGCCCCGGGCAGCTAACGTGCTGCAGGCTGTGATGGTGTTTGATAAGTTATTTTTACCATTTTCAATCAGGCTTCAGCACCATGGGAAATCTGTGGAAAATATGAGAGCTCCTTTGCTGCAAATAAAACAATTGTTTTTAAGAGTGGCTCGCCCTGAGCTAGTCCTTCATCGTTAATGCCAGGACCTTCCTTCCTCAGACCCCGGGGCCTGGCCTCCGCTGGGGGCCGGATCCGTGATTTACCGAACAAGGCCGCAATGCCACCGCCTATTCTGGTGACCTTAAACGGCAGAGCCCCTCGGTCACCAAACCAGTGGACGGGCTCACAGGCTTGCGTCTGGGGGTGTGGTTTGATTTTTCCACCTGACAGGCCCCGCATTTCCCAGGGAAGACGGAGAACATCTTTGGGGAAGTTGGGTGAAAAGCCATCCTGCAGTGAGTGGGGGGGTCACGATTCACTTTTGATGCTCTCGCCTGGTCTCGCAGCCCGCGTCACAAGGAGAATAGGCAGTCACGTCCCACAGCACCTCCCGAGCTCACTTGGACCCCGCGGCCATATCCTTCGGCAGAACTGCGGGCTCGGGTCTGCGTGTGCCACGCAGGCGTCTGTGCTTCTCTGGGCTTCCCAACAGCCAGGTGACAGGTGACAGCACCTGGACCACGGTGAGCCGCTTTCAGACTGATGTCGGTTCACAAGAGGTGGCGTGCTGGCATAACCGATGACACATACAGATCTTTCTAATCGCGACCTGATTCTGACTACGGGCCTGTACTGACGTCAGTGATAAACAATAATAAGATTGTAAACTACTGCTCTTTATAATAAAATTATGCTCCTTCGATGTATTATAAATCTAATGGCTATTACATCAGCACCCATAACCATATATCACGCTTACCTTTTAAATACGCACGGGGAATTATATGGCTCAACCGAAACGTTCAGATTTATTATTACTGGGTAGCCACAGCCCTTATTACGTCACAAATGACTGACTGGTGAAAAACGAAGGGAGATGCAATTGCAGAGACTTTTGGGGAGGGAGGGGCCCGAGGGCGGCGGCTGCCAGCTGAGTCTGGAGAGGCTCTGGATGTCGCTCGGAGGCTCACATGCCATCTCCTGGAGTCATGATGCAACATAAGCAACTTCTAGATAATTGGTTAGTTCCTAAGTTTGCTTTAATAAATCACCTCTTCTTGTCTTGGGAGATTTCACCAGCTTTGGGGAAGCATCAAACCTCTCATCAGCACAGAGACGGTCTCTCCCCCCCGGGCCGGCACCTCGATTTTCATAAAATCGAGGGCGCAAAGAATGGGAAACGATAGCCGAGGACCAAAACAACTGCGTCCAAACCTTTGATTGAACGATGACGAATGATAACGTGGACCTCGGGTCTCTCTTAGGAGAGGTGCTCACATGCTCACAGAGGAGCCCAAGTCACCCCTCTCACCACCAGCCCCAGATGCAGAGGGCCGGGCCGGCGGAGGGGGAGCCCAGTTCCCAGCGACACGGAGCAACCCCTCAACACCGCACTCGAGCAGGGCGCTCGGGAAAGGTTCCCGGGGTGCCCACGGACCCGGCCCGTCTTGGCCACCGTGAGGTTCCTCCCAGCAGGGGCCCGGGGCTGGAGGTGCCTGGCCTGGCCTCCAGCGTCGGGGGGGCAGGGGTCCAGGCAGAAGTGAGGGGCTGGGGAGGAGTACCTCTCATGCTGGGCTGGTCACCAGCACCCGGTCGTGTCCCGGGGGCAATTGGGGACACAAATGCAGGCGTGGTCTACTGATCCCCGGAGGGGTGGGTGTGACTTGTGTGCAGACGCGAGCTCCTCTCCCCACACTGTGGCCGAGTCGCACCTCTAACGCCCAGCGGGTCCCCGTCCTCAAAACCTCGGAGAAGAGGCCGCACCTGGGGGCCGGAGACAGGTAGGGGAGGGGTAACAGCGTGGGGGGAACGTCGGCTTTAATAGGAAAATTGCCCCGTGCCGACTTCGCGAGCCTGTAAAGCCCACGGAGTGAGACTTCAGGTCTGGCACCTGCTCCAGAACCTTCCTGATGAAAAGAGGCTGTCTTCATTAGAAGCATTAATATTCATGCGGCATGGTAATTTTGACACAGAAAAGGTCTCTGTAACCTTTTCTTGTGTGAGAATTTTTTACTTCTCAAGGAAATTACAGTCCAGCAATGACTTAATTAATGCCGGGCTTCTTGGGCAGGTTTGAGGAGCTGTCAGTTTGGGCTCGCGGATCTGTCAACGGGAGCGCAGGTCTGGGGCTGGAGGCGAGGGAGGGGACCGGCCACCCCGGGGCCCCCGGGCTGGAGAAGGTGGCCGGCCCGCATTCGTTCCAATCCAGTCACCGGCTTTCCCTAATGCTGGGTCATTTGTTATTGGGACGGAGGGCACAGCTTGAATTAATAATCCACTTTTCACCCCGTGTCTTTATTCTTTTGATTAGAATCATTTTGTCCCTAACCTGTCTGGCTCTGGTAAGTCTGGGCGAGGAGAGGCAAGGTGGGCGGCGGGGCGCTCATGGACAGCCTGCCCGCGGCCTCCCAGGGAGCGAAGGTTTGAACCATCCTCCTCTTTAGAAAAACAACCTTCCTCCCCGGAAGAGAGGCCCCAGTGGGATGAGAAGCGGGCGCTCCCTGGGAGGGGAGCCGGGCTGGCTGTCCTCCCAGGAGACCCCGCCGCAGGGAGTGGGGCTGGGCGGCGCCGGGACCGTGCACGGGGCACCTCCGGTGCGACCAGCACCTGCCCTTAGGCTGGCGGGGCCCCCAGGCCTGGTCGGGGGCACCTCTCCTGCCCCAGCGGCCGCCAGCCCCGGCCTCCTGCTGCTGCCTTTCTGGGCTCCGGTGTGGACTTTCAGATGTCTGTGGGGCGTCTAGGGAGAAGGATGCCACGTTGGGACTAGCAGACCCCAACCCAGCTCACCCCCGAGCTAGGAGTCGCAAAACGAGGGAGCCGAGGGGACGCCGAGCTCGTCCTTCTGACGGCCGGAAATCCACGCGAGCGCCTCTCTAGTGGGACAGGGTACGTCACCCTCTGCAGCGCTGCCCTTCAGTTTTTATTTCTGGAAAACACTGGCTGGGCTGGAGCGCTGTTCTGCGACATCCTCCAGGTTGAAATATGGAAGACGAAGCCATCCCAGAGCCCCTAAAAGCCAAAGAGGGCTTTGGGACACCAGGGCTCTCCAATATCACAGGCGAAACGGAAACTTCCGGAACGCCGAGGACCAGGGGACTGCTTTCCGCACGCGGGTCAGGAGGGAAAGATGTTTGCTGCTTGGAGTGTCCAAGGGGAGAGGAGCCGGAAGGAAAGGTCAGCCTCCAGCTGCAGAGAATAAATCACAAGCGTCCCCATCGCAGGGATGTATCGGCAAGTCCCGGCACGTAATTTAAAGCCCGTCCCGACTTCCTCTCTGCTTCCCTGCACATAAACCAATGACACCATTAGCCAAGGATTCAGCACCGGGCAGGGGAGGAAAAACAGTATTTCAGAGGCCTGTGCATTGCCTCTGCCGGGTCTCCTCTGGATCCAAACCGATGGGCAAGGAGGGGCACGGGAGGAGCTCCTGCTCTGGCCAACCCACCGCGCGGCGGCGGAGCCCACAGCATGGGCACCATGTGGGCAGTGGGCAGCTTTCCGGGGACAGACGCCCTGGGACACAGAGCCATTCCCTGGGCCCCTGTGACAAAGCGGAGGCATCACCGTTCAAATGGGAAGTGCTGGCTTTCCAGGGCCCTGCCGCAGCTCAAGTTTACGTTTTTACAACATGATGAAAAATCTTCCCAGGAGGAAGGAAAGTCTCCTCCTGCACCTGTACTGATTCTCCAGTAAACAAAATCAGCGCAGCGCAGAGACTCGTGTGAGCGCTCACGGCTGCGGAGCGGCTCCGGGCCCCGAAGCCCATCTCCAAGGCTGGAGGATAAATAATACATATTGTATTTGTAACATCGTTAGGTAACCAAACAAAATAAATATGTTACACTGCTGGGGCCCAACACGGAACGCACTCGCCATCCAAGGCGGCAGGCAGAATGGCGAGTTGGAGAAGGCACGTGAGATTCCAGGCCTGGGTGAGGGAGACCCCGCTGGGTGGCGGGATCCAGCACAAGGGAGAGCCCGGCGGTGACGAGTTTGTAAATAATAACATAATATAATGTAATAATATCCACAGCGTGTGGGAGGAAAGCAGAAACCTCAGCCTCCGGGGAGACAGAACCAGGGACCAGCCTTGTTTCCAAGTCATGTACTTCCTGTTTTCTGAAGAGGCTACAGGAAATTTCTACTCTCTCCCCAAAACACCCCCAAAACTTCTCCTCCCCTGGTGCCTCAGACATTTATGAAGAACCAGCCGAACAGTCACCAGAAGAACGATACCAGGGCAGAAAGGAATCCCATTATTCTGATTCTTCTCCTCATTTTGCAGAGGCCAGAACTGAGGCTCCAGCACCTTGAGGTCCGTGGGACCCCTCGATCCTTGGTAGGGGTGTCTGCCACCATCAGAGGGATGTTTGAAATTGAGCCTCTCTCTCCTGTCTCTAAATAAGGGAAGAGAGACAAAAGGAGAGCACGGCAACGCCGAACACCTTACGGACACCACGTCAGCCTCTTGACCATCGCCACCACTGTCACTACCACTGACCAGCTGGTACAGGGCCTGGGCTCGGTCACTGGACACCCGCAAAGCTGAGTCCGGCAGTAAATGAATGAACATGCTCGGAACCTGCCTCACGCGGGCAAACCCCGCCTGCATCTCGTGTCACTGGAGAAGCAGAGCGAAAGTGAAGAAATCTCCACCAAATCAGAAGGCTTTGTGCGTGCAAAGGTGAGATGAGGTCCCGGGGGGTCAAATGGAACCATGCCCCACCCCATGCAATATGCCAGCCCCGCTGTGAAATGTTGGAATTCTGGGAGGTGGGAACTTGCGGTCCTGGGTGTCAGGTCAACTCCCAGGCTGCGGCGGGGCTGGGAAGCGGTCAGAGGCCAGTGTGGGATGAGCAAACCAGTCAGCAAGTGGCAAAGGAATCGCTGGTGCAGGGCGAGGGGTAAGGAACTGTCCCACAGCCCACTGCCATGCCACGAGGGGCGCACTGCTCCTCGCTGACCGCACTTCCCTACTAACAGACGAACCCTGGTTGTGTTCAGGTATCAGGCACACATCTCTTGAGTCCAGGGAAGGTGGGCCCTCTCCCTCAGCCCCAAGGAGTGGATTATAGTCCGTCTATATCTGCAAGCAAGCAGGTGGTACCTTTGTCAGTGACGGGTCTAAGAGCAGGCACGTGACCTGCTACTGACCAATGGGTCAGGAGGGGAAGTCTTCCAGAAAAGGTTTCCTTAACAGATAAAACGATGGGACCTCTGAAGAATATGCCCCCTTCTCCCTATCCTGTCTTCCAGTGAGGGTGCGATGTCTGGAACCACAGCAGTCATTCTGAGGTCCTGAGACGATCATTGTGAGGACATAAAGTGGGGAACGTGTCACAGACACACAACAGACGGCACGACTGAACAGCTGCACCCATCCTGCGACTGCCTAACCAGTTGCGAGTTATCTGAACAAACTGACTTCGCTGCTTAGACCCTCTCCCCCTGGTGTCGTGCTGACCATACAACTCATCCCATTGCAAGCAGGGCCCCGGGAGCGAGGTGATGCGATAATGGCTGGAGAAAGGAATTTCAGAGGTGGAGTTGGCAGCAATGAGAGCATGTCATGTACCCTGCGATAGGACGGGGGGAGAGAGGGCCTGCTCAGGGCTGCAGAATCAAACGTGCTGGGCTTCCAGCACCCGATGGAGACGGGCAGCCTGGGGTGGCGCCATTGGCCCAGGGGTGTTAGGCGCTGCGGGTGGCCGGGCTTGGGCAGCATCGCCAGGGTCCTGGTGCAGCGGGCGGGGGGCCTTCTGGGACTCCCAGAGGAGGTAACACAGAGCAGCCTGGAAGCTGGAGGGACAAAATGAGCCAGGCCAGAGGCTCTGGAAGTGAGGCCAAAACCCTGAGCAAAGTCCTGCGGACCTGATGGCTTGTGTGGCGACGGGAGGCGACCCTCGGGGAGCGGTGCTGGAGGCGCCAGCACGATCCACCCTCCCCACCCGAGAGAGGTCAGAGGGCTGCCGAGCAGAGGGGACGAATCAGAGTTCCCAGCTCAGGCCTGGGTGCAGGGCTGCAGCACGGTGGGACGCCTGTGAACTCCTGAGGCCTCCCTCACTCCGCGCCTCCTGGGCCCCAGGAGTTCCCAGCTCAGGCCTGGGTGCAGGGCTGCAGCGCGGTGGGACGCCTGTGAACTCCTGAGGCCTCCCTCACTCCGCCCCCCCCCGGGCCCCAGGAGTTCCCAGCTCAGGCCTGGGTGCAGGGCTGCAGCGCGGTGGGACGCCTGTGAACTCCTGAGGCCTCCCTCACTCCACCCCTCCTGGGCCCCAGGAGTTCCCAGCTCAGGCCTGGGTGCAGGGCTGCAGCGCGGTGGGACGCCTGTGAACTGCTGAGGCCTCCCTCGCTCCGCCCCCCCCCCGGGCCCCAGGAGTTCCCAGCTCAGGCCTGGGTGCAGGGCTGCAGCGCGGTGGGACGCCTGTGAACTGCTGAGGCCTCCCTCGCTCCGCCCCCCCCCGGGCCCCCAGGTTCAAGTCCATCGGGGCCCAGGATTGGGCACTTGCCGCTCTCTCAAAGCATCTGGAAGGACTTCTATTTATTTTCCACTTTGTGGCCTGTGTGATCTCGTTTTTCTCTTTCTGAGATGCTCAGAACATCCGTGTTTCCAGAGCAGGGAGGCCGTGAGCGAAGATGAGGTGCCCAAGGTCCCCTGGAGGCCGACCCGCCCTTTACTTCAGGGGCCCCTTGGGTCTCACCTGCGGCTCCTGTGACCTGAGCTCACGCTCGTCCGAGACCAAGCTCGGGGGCCGGGGAGGAAGCGGTGCTGGGAAGGACTTAGGCCACGTCACCGGTGGTGGCCAGGAGAGCAGCGGCCTCCATGAAGTGACGTGCACGCTTTTCTTACATAACCCGCTGCTGACAGAAATGTTTCTGTCAACTACACTCGTAATTCCCCAGTTACGTCATAACTATGGGATTGTACTTCAGAGCTGTGACATCTTTGCCTAGAAATATGGTAATACCCTGCGTGTAAATGCTATTTTTATTTTCAATGCATGCTCTGATTTCAGAACATTCTCTATGGAAGGGGGGCTCCAGCAACCAGCAGGTGGGCCCCATGGACGGAAGGAAGCAGTGGGACCCCGACAGGTGAGGCGTTGCGGGGCAGTTCTGTGGTCGGGCATCGCCAAAGCCCGTGACCCCCAGGCCCCTAGACGGGCTCCTCCTTGGGTCTGGGCCCCGTGGGTAGCAGATGCCCTAAGCCTGAAGAGGCCCCGCAGGAGGGTGGGCAGCCAGGCCTCCCTGCCTGGTGGTCCCTCCACCTGCCCAGGGTCCTGAACATCTGCGAACGGAGGCTTGGTTCCCAGGTGCTGTGCTAGAACCTCTTCCGTCGAACAGAAGAAACGTCCAGAGCTGGGAGTGACCCCAGGAGGGCCAGATCCTCCTTCTGCCTCTTCTCTGCAGCCTGCGTGCCAGCCTGGCTGTGCTCTGGGCTCCCATGGGCGTTGGGGGCCAGCCTGGCCTGGGGGCGGGGCCCAGGGTCCTGCGGCTCCCGGGGGCTCTCCCATCTCTCTGCTCTCTACCCGCCCCCTGCTCGGCCTTCAGGGAAGGTTTCCCCTGGGGTCCCAGGTGCAGCCCCATTTCCTCTGCCCTGAGGGTCCCATCGTCTCCTTTATGTGAGAGGTCCCCAGCGTGGCCCTTCCTCCCGTGCTCCCTGCCCATCTGCCCTGGGACCTCCAAGTCCAGACTCCAGTGAATCAAAACCGGTCATCACGTTTCCCCCGCACCGACTGCCAGAGTTCTTAGTGATTCCAGCTCCCGTTTCTGGCCTGAAACCCTGGGCTCACCTCAGACCCTCTCAGCTCAGCTCAACCCAGCGGCCATTCACCGAGCGCCTGCACGTGGGGCCGGCTGGAAACAGACACAAAACGGGCGTGGACCCTACAGTTAGCGACATTAGAGACCCCCGTGTAATTGAACGTTAGAAGCAGGCGTGACCTTTAAGCTCATCTGGAATCTAACCTCTTGTTTTATCCACGAACAAGAGAAGGCCCAGAGAGGGTCAGGGCATTGCTCGAGGTCACACAGCTAAAGATGGGCCGATTAGGACATGACCCCCATCTCCTTACCCCCCAGGTAAGTGCTCAACCCGAAGTTTTATACCATTTCCCCCCTGAGGCGCGTGGCTGAGCCAGGAGACGGGAAGCACACGGTTAGAAACCTGCATGACCTTCAAGTTCTGCTCCCCCACCAGCTGCACTGCAACTAGACATATTCTGTGGGTACCTTCGGGCAAGGAAACAAGAACGCTCACACACATGTTTGCCGGTAGGGCTATCAGCACCCCGAGATTTCTGGGAGCAAACCACAGGCCTGGGCACACTCTAAAACCCATTAACAGGTAAAAAAAAAAAAAAAACAAAAAAACCAAAAACGTATCACGATCAAATCAAAAAGGGTGACTGCAGAGAGGTCTGAACAAGTCTTCTTTAAGACAATGCAGAGTACATACATTCCGGTCATTTTAATTTCACCCGTGGAATGTCACATTTACACACTGTCTTCTAATTTCCTGGAGGAAAAAATACCCTTCTTTAATCTGAACGCTTTCTGTTTGTTCTCCCCTGGCTGCCCTGGCTGCCGGGATGTCTGATTTTTCACTTGCTGATTTAGATGCCCGTATGACACATCCAACCTTTTAAATAAATCATTCATTTTTCTTAAAGGTTGGCCGTGTCACCGCGTGGCGATGTGCCCATTTTTAAGTAACTGTTTATTTGATGTCAGGCGCGTCAGACATAAAAATAAATGTGACTTGGTAGAATGTAATACAAAAATGATACCTGATTTGGAATTTCCGCAGCCAGGTGTTTAATGATTTGGGAAGATTCTGGCCAGGCTCGGGGGAAAACGGGAAATTACGTAGCATGTGGCTTCTGTCTGGCGCCCGCAGACTCTCCTTTCTGTGGCATCCCCCCCCCTCTGAGGCTCCCACTTCCTCATGGGCCCCTGGTCATCCAGCCTCTTCCCTCATCTCTGCTCTTGAGACGGCCTCTTAGGAAAGAGTCCAAAGCAGTCATTCACAGGAGGTGATATGTCCCCCACGGAATCCTGCCTTGTGGAGGCCAGACTGTGCCCGGAATGTGGCACATCCAGCACGTGTTTGCTCCAGGGACGAAAGGCTGGGGGTATTTGTGCCTTAAGTTGTAACCTCGAGCTAAGAAAGGAAAACTCAGAGGTTTTTGAAGCAGATATACGGGGCAGGAGTTGGGGAGGACAAACCAAACACCGACATAAAAAGGCAAATGAGGTGGAGAGAAAATGGGAAAAGAACCCCACCCAGAGACGATGCCTTAACGTCCTCATACCCCCAGTTTGCACTTGCTTTCATGCATGTGCATTGGGGGTTTACGTTTTTATCCCCGGACTTACAAGATCGGTACATGCATATCTAGGCCTGTGCTGGCCTTACATGACACATAGGTAGAGCACCGCGATAAGGACTCTGTTACTTTTGTTGTAGAAAGCCTAACATGGCGACGGCCATTATTAGATTCTTAACCACCGTTTATAAATCAGGTGCGTGTCAACATCACAACACCAGTTATAGATTCCGTTAGTGACACGGCACATAACGATGCTCACAGAGAACCACTAGTGCTGTTACGACCTCTACTTCCATGTTTTTATTACCATTCCTAGGAAGCCCCTCCCACAGCTATAGTATTAGGCCAGTTCTTCTGTGGCTAGGAAGAAAGAGCGTGCTGGACCACGCGACCATGAACTTGAACTTGGGGACTTTCCTTGCTCATATATGGTGGTGGCAGACGTACCACTGTTTCAGTCTCCATGAGCCAATGGGTGGGTAGAAGCCAGAAAGACCCATGTTTTCAGCTCTGGTCTCATGTTTTGAGATAAAGGCCAGTAGAAAACGTCAAGAAGACTAAACATCAATGAGGTAAAGAGTAACGCAGATCGATGGGCAAAGTTCATGAATGGTAACTCTGCCGAGTGGGAAACTCCGTTAAGTCCAAAAGGATGTGAAGAAACTCTCGGACCCACTAGTAACCAGAGAGCAAACAGAAAGATGGACACAAGACTCGTGAACGCGGTGGCTTATCAGGAAACAGGAGGAAATGAGATCAAAGGGAAGAAAGGACAAACCAAACCAGAGAAGGCCTTGCAGAGACCAGTAACGGCAATGTCCTGTGAGGAGTGTGACAAACAACCCTTTTCACCAGAAGTAGATAAACAGACTGAAAATAATAACAGAACAACTGAAGGAGGGGAGAGATTGTTGAATACCAGGTGAATATTCAATGTTGCTGGTATTCTATATACCAGCAATAAACAGAAAATGGAAATTTAAGATGATATTATTTACAATAGTATTAAGGTCATCAACTAGCTAGAAATAATCTAATAAATATCAAGAAATAATCTAATAAAACATATGCAAATCCTTTGCACCAAACAGTATAAAACACTTTTAAAAGAAAAAAAAAACCTTAGAGATAAAAATAAAGGGACATACTGTGTTCATGGATTGGAAGACTCAATATTTTCATGATGCTAATTTTCCTCAAATTGATTTATAGGTAAATACAATCCCAATCCAACTCCCAGCTGTTTTGCTTTCCCTGTGGAAACTGAGAAGCTAATTCCAAAATTCATAGGTATATGCACAAGAGGCTGAGAATAATCAAAGCAATCTTGGAAAAATGATAAGCTAGGGAACTTATACTACCTGATATTAAGAACTTTTATGAAGCTATAGTAAATAAGACAGTGTGATATTGGGGAAAAGTTAGACAAATTTTCCAGGGAAGCAGGACAAAATGTCCAGAAACAGGCCTACACAGATACAATCCGATTTGGATAAAGGTGGTACTGTGGTGTGGTGAAGAAAGGATGGTATCTTCAATAACAATGCTAGGCCAATTGAATATACACAGGAGAAAATAAGGAATCTGACTGCCTAATCAAAAATCAGCTCCGGAGGGCTGCAGATCTATATGTGAAAGATAAAAGAACTTTTAGAAGAAAGCACAAGAGAATATCTTTTTGAGCTTTGAGAGGGAGAAGACTTTTTTAAACAGAATAGAAAATATTTTTTAAAAAGCAGTCATCAGGGCTTCCCTGGTGGCACAGTGGTTGAGAGTCCGCCTGCCGATGCAGGGGACACGGGTTTGTACCCCGGTCTGGGAAGATCCCACATGCTGCGGAGCGGCTGGGCCCGTGAGCCATGGCCGCTGAGCCTGCGCGTCCGGAGCCTGTGCTCCGCGACGGGAGAGGCCACAACAGTAAGAGGCCCGCATAATGCAAAACAAACAAACAAACAAAAAAAGCCGTCATCAAAGAAAGCATTACTATATTGACTATATTAAAATTTAGAACTTCCATTCATCAAAGACACCATTAAGAAATAAAAAATGCAACCGACAAAGAGAATGTTTTGCAATAGATATTTTCAACAAAGTGCATTTACAGAATATATACATCGCCTCCTACAAATCAATAAGAAAAACAGCCCAACAGAAATATGTGTGAAAGCAATGAACAAATACTTCACGAAAAGAGTAGAGCCAGAGGCAGAACTTCCTGAATGTGATATGAGGAGATTAAGGAAGCTTCTTCCCCAGAAAGACATCTATAAAACTGGTCAAAATTAGCAAAGACAGTCATTCAAAGTCTCTAGAGATTGATCAAAAGGCTTAAAATAACTTGAGAACCATACATTGAACAAAATGTACGGAAACTTGGTAAGAACAGTGAGAAGGCATGGCCTTCAAGCTGTGGGCTGCACCCAGCACTCCCCTTCCCAGTTCCTTATTGGGGAAGAGCTATTCTAGAAGTCTCAGAAGACAAGGAGTTTCCACTCCCTCAGCTACTTGGGGTGAAAAGAGCTATTCTAGGCCAATAAAGTAGTGGCGGAACACTGGCAGATCCAGCTCCATGCTGCAAAAACCTTACACTGAGAAGGTGGCAGAAGCCAGGCAGCCCCCCTTCCCACGTGCCCAGCTCCTATTATAGGAAGGGTCACATGGGGCCGAGGGCGGAGAGGGTGTCCCCCATCCCCCATGGCCCCGTGTTGCAGAAGCACAGCTCTGGTGGGCACGGCATCTGAGCGACGGCACCTGTATCCCCTACATTCCTGGGGTGGAAGGGGGATTCCGAGCGGATCTGGCAGCCAGTGTACAAAGGCCAGTCCCCACCATCCGTGGCTCTGCACCGAGGAACAGCTACACTAGGCAGTGGTCGCAGCTGGGCAGTGGCACAAGTTCCCATGCTACCTCCCCCCACGCCCCAAACCCCAGCTTCTGCTCCAGAGCACAGAGATGCTGCCCAGGGGAGGGTCAGAGCAAAGCCCCAAAGATCGGCAAGTCCCTGCTCCTGCCAACGGGCCCAACTGCATTTGGATCAGACTGTGGAGAAACTCTTGCCAGAGGGCATTGTTGAAAACAGTGGCGCAATCAGTTAGCAGTCGGTGAAGGCTGACAGGTGGGCGTGATACCAGTGGAGCCAGCAGTTTAACGGGAAAATCAGGGCAGGAGATGGTCAGAGAGAGCTCTGCTAAAATCAGACCGTCCACTGATGCTCAAGAAGGCTGTGTATAAGCCCAAGTAGTGGCCTCTGAGCTCCAGGAGAGGAAACTTCTTAGCCATGAGTCCCTGGCTGAGCAGGGGACAGACCTGCAAACCTGCTATCTGTCTCCAGGCCACACACAGATCCAAAGGTAAAGAGTGAAAAACTTAATGGCTCAGGGGCTTAGGCACAACCTCTGACCAATCAGGGGCTGACCCCAAATCTGTGTTGACCAAGGGTAACAACTCACGAGCCAGGCTCTAAAATAAAAAATGAAGAAAAAACATGAGCAGGAATATCAGAGGCTGCACATCAGGGGAAATAGGTTTCACTGAATTAGTCCAGCCGTATTAGTATACAAATAAACTAAGAAACAATAAAAAATGAAGACG
This sequence comes from Neophocaena asiaeorientalis asiaeorientalis, assembly GCF_003031525.2. Taxonomy (NCBI): domain Eukaryota; kingdom Metazoa; phylum Chordata; class Mammalia; order Artiodactyla; family Phocoenidae; genus Neophocaena; species Neophocaena asiaeorientalis. Next base: position 3,657,697 of record NW_020174135.1, read on the forward strand.
AGAAATTTCAGAGGCTCGTATCACTACCCAGAGTTGCTACAATCTATTATCTCAAATATCAAGTTTTTAACAAAAAGGTACAAGACACGGGGAAAAACACGACACGCCCACGATGTCTCCTCCCTCGGCGATGTTCGCACCCTGACTGAGGATGGAGCCTGGCCCTGGTCCCTCCTGCGTGCCCCCAGGGGCCAGAACAGAAAGCACATTGTGGGCCAGGTGGTGTGACCCCACCTGCTGTGTCTCCAGCGGGACATACGGGTTCCTCTTTCCGATGGGGGGCAGTGGGGAGGCCGCAGGGCCCTCTCAAGACTCCATCCAACCCTCAGGGGAGACCACGGACCAGGTGCGCGTACTTCAACCTGGGAGGCCCCTAAGGGCGATTTCTGGCTGATGCAGTGCATGTTTACAGCTGTTACTGTCGTTTTCAACTTCCTAATACCATCCCACGGCGATGGGTATAACACAAAATATAATTTTCTAACTTTGTAGAACATTTTCCCTCCAAGGAACACAACATGTTTCCTGTTTATCCTCAAAACCACCCGTTCACAGAGAAGTAGGGCTGGAGAGCTAGCAAAGCACAGAGGAAGCGCCCTGAGAACTGTCCAGGACGGCCAGTACAAAGGCTGGAGGACCGGGTCGGAGCCCATCTGTGAGGTCCATGTCTTCTGCCCGAGGCTGTCCTGACCTCAAACACTCGAGGTTTGCCTATTTTGGGTGTGTGGGGGGGTCTTGCTGGCCTGGTCAGGATGAACGTGGCAACAGGATCAGGCCCCCAGCTTCCTTTTGAAAGACCCGCCACTGCTCAGAAGGCCCAGACACGCCGTCCCTCCCTGGAGACTGACCAAGGGCTGACTTCCCAGCTCTAGGACAGCACTCACTCTGCTCCAGGAAGAAGCTGGTGGCAGAACCTTCTGGAAAGAGCCAGTCAGATGGGTGATGTCCCAGGAGCTGAGAGGCAGACCCACCAAAGCCAGGAAGCTCACTGGCTCGCTGCTTCTCCCAACACACATGCGCTTACACACACTCGTGCACACATACACACTCACGCACACTCTCACACACTCGTGCACACACACAGGCACACATGCCCCGAGGCCCCGTGGGGTTGAACTCATCTTGACGCACCTCCTCCACCCTTTCACACCCTTTGGTTCTGAAAGTTGTCCTGTTTAGAATTCGGCATCACTGCCTCCGTTCCTAATACTGGGAGAAGACGCTGGATTTTATATTTGGCCTCAGTTGCTTTCACTTTATCCTAGAAATATGCTCCCCTGCCCCCAGCCTCCATGGCCAAGCCATGAACATATAAATCTTATCCTTTAAAACAGCAGGTCTGAGGACTCACTTTCATCCAGTTCCACGGGGAGCCGTTAAGAAGCGAGAAGGCCCTTGAAGTCGGGTTTGCTGGTGGCGGGGAAGGAGACCTGGAGGAGGAAGGGACCTTGAGGGAGAAAAAACGTGTCCATCAGAAAATAAAGTGATTTAAGCTGAATTACACTTAAAATGACCTTTGCAATGGGTAATAGGCAATCCAAGGCTGGAAGAAGGAGCTGAAATTCAACAGACTGAAGTCTGCTTTGTGGCTTGAAAAGTGAGAAATGACAGGTGCGGAGGGAAGAGTGAGATGTGAAAGGGAAGCTGAGCCCGGAGAAGGCATCCTGCGTGCGTGCGTGTGTGTGCGCGCAGAAGGTGAGGACCAGTAGCAGAGGCAAAAGACGTTCCCCTCTTGATAATAAGAGAATATCAGGGATGTTCTCATATTAAAGACGCTCCTGAAAGGAGAGGAAGGAGGCTGTGCTGAACCTGACGATAATAGAAGTGATTTATGTGCGTGTTGCCGGAAACGTCTGGAACGAACACGCATGTAGATGCGCATGTAGGCACGGTGTGATAGGGTCTCTTGGGAGGGAAGCTCAGAGCTTTGTAAACTAGATGTTGCTCTGGCCCAGCTGCCCTGGGTCTACTCTGGATAAACTTTTCAAGGAAATGCGCGTCTTTTCAGCCAAAGTGGCTCCTCTGGAGAAGAGTGTATCTCTACCTCTTGCAGCTCACTTTAAAAACAACCGGCATGATTTCCTGCCCTTACATTACTCTGGCAACGCCCAGAATTTTCAACAGGGTTTTAATTCCTTGCTTTGGGGGGCATGAGGCATTTTCTAAAATCTTTTTGGTAAATTTAAAGAAAAGCTGAAAAACATAACTTTGGACTCAAATTAAGAAATGGAAAAGTGCACAGGTCTGTCCTGTGGGATTCGTGTGAGCTCCTTTATCATACGGTTAAGACCATAATATGTCACAGTGGTACGACTCTAAGCCAGGATGAAAGGAGAGTTTCCCGCCGCAGCTCCTTTGTTAGAAAGACAGCATCTTCTTAATTCACCTCTCCCAGACTTCCAGTGAGGCAAGACTGGCTGAAGATTCCAGATATTAATTTTCAGGTTGCCACGGTAACTCGTGACAGTCCTGGAGGAGACCCTCCAGTCCATTCTTAGAAGGCAGTGTTCACTCACAGCCTGGTGGCCTGGTGGTGATGGTGTGAGTGGCCTGCTCTCAAGGAGATCAGTCCAGGGTGGACACACAGCTGACCAGCAACAAGAAGCAAGCTACTTCCTGACACTCAGAGATGAGGGGGCTACTTTCCAGTCAATGGTTAGGAAACACCTCGCAGCAAGAGGGACTGGGGCTGACTGATAGGTGAGGAGGGATGGGCCCTGCTTGAGGGTACCTTCCGAAGCTTCCAGCGCATAGGCCTTGAGTAACCTGGGGGTAGGACTGCTCAGGGAGCTTGCTGTTGTGTTTGGGAATCAGACAAAATGCCTCCAGCCAGGAGGTGGGTGTGGACCTCGGGACTTCTAAGCAGGGTGGTGGGGTGGCTTAAAACGTGTCCACGAAATCTTTGACATTCACTCCAAAAGGTGGAGGCAAATTCCCCTCCCCGAGTGGACTTAGTGAGTCACTCCCGCCAAGCAGAATACGGTGGAAGTGCCAGTGTGTAGCTGGCGAAGACACTGTACCTTCAGCCTCTCTTGGATCACATGCTCTGGGGAAAGATGCTGCCATGTCATGAGGATGCCCAAATAGCCCACGGGGTGAAGCTGGGCAAGTGCGCCATCTTGGAAGTGGGTACCCCAGCCTCAGTCAAGCCTTCCAGTGACGGCAGCCCCTGCCTACCCACTGACCTCAAGCTCATCAGAGACCCTGAGCCAGGACCACCAGCTTAAGCTGCTCCAGAATTCCTGACCCACAGCAACTGGGAGAGGATAAATATGTGTTGGGCTAAGCCACTAAATTTGGGGGTAATTTGTTATGCAGCAATAAATAACTGATGCAGATGGGAGGTGACATGGTCCGACGGATTTTTGTAGAACCATCCTGGACTGTGGAAAAGAAACAGCTGAAGCAGAGCGGCTGCTGCAGTGGCTCAGGCAAGAAATGGTGGCTGGAACAAGGTAGGTAGAGAAGAGGGCCATCTGGGATCAGAAGCCTGAGTCACCAAATGAGTGTAGGGAAAAGAGGTCAAGGATGCCTCCTAGCTTTTGGATTGAGCAACTGAGGGAACATGGTTCCATTTACTGGGGTGGGATGTGGAAACTTCTGGAAAGAGCAGGTTGCGTGTGGATCAACAGTTTTGTTTAGAAGGGGACATGATGATGGGGATGAGGATGATGATGGGGATGATGGTGATGGAGATGACGATGGTGATGGGGATGGAGATGGAGATGATGGTGATGGAGATGGGGATGATGATGTCGATGGTGATGGTGATGGAGATGGGGATGATGATGACGATGGTGATGGAGATGGGGATGATGATGGTGATGGGGATGGAGATGATGATGATGGTAATGGAGATGACAATGGTGATGGGGATGGAGATGGAGATGATGATGACGATGGTGATGGAGATGGGGATGATGATGGTGATGGGGATGGAGATGATGATGATGGTGATGGAGATGATGATGATGATGGTGATGGAGATGGAGATGATGATGACGATGGTGATGGAGATGGGGATGATGATGGTGATGGAGATGGAGATGATGATGACGATGGTGATAGAGATGGGGATGATGATGGTGATGGAGATGGGGATGATGATGGTGATGGAGATGGGGATGATGACGATGATGGTGATGGAGATGACGATGATGATGACGGCGACGGAGTTGATGATGATGATGGAGATGATGATGGCTCACATTCTGGAGTGCTTATTCTTTGCCAGGCACTCTTAAAAGTGCTTTACTTGCAACCTTACCAGCATTGTAAGGATGAACGTAGGAAAGAGAAGTTAGAAGACACATCTAATTAAACAAAATCCCATTGAAGCTAATGAATGGTTTCCAGTGCAAAGACTACAGTATTACCCAAAACATCAGTTTTCAAACAAACAAAAAAATTCCCCTGCACCGTGGCACCAACTAAAATGTGGATTCCTGGGTCCTTCTGGGGCGAGTCCCAGAAATCTCTATTTTTTTTTTTTTTTGCGGTATGCGGGCCTCTCACTGTTGTGGTCTCTCCCGTTGCGGAGCACAGGCTCCGGACACGCAGGCCCAGCGGCCACGGCCCACGGGCCCAGCCGCTCCGTGGCATGTGGGATCTTCCGGGACCGGGGCACGAACCCGCGTCCCCTACATCGGCAGGCAGACTCTCAACCACTGTGCCACCAGGGAAGCCCCAGAAATCTGTATTTTAACAATTCCCCACCAAGTACTTCTGAGGCTAATGGTCCAAGGCGGTGACTTCCAAATGCAGGCTGGTGACTTACTGGGGTATCTTGAAATCAACTGAGGGGGTATGACAAGCAATTTTATAAAAATACAATGGAATAGATTAGGAAACATCAGGGCGCATCACAGCAGCAAGGGTAAGACCTGCTTTGTGAAGCTTTTCTCTCAGCTACGTCTACATTCATGTATGTGGGCATGAGGGTGCCCTAAGAAACACGTTTTTCTCTGTAGCTCACCGTCAAAAGTTTTGAAACCGCTGGCCAAGGGGACACGCTTTGAGAAAGGTGCCCGAGAGCTGTTCAGCACAACTGGTTCGACACAGGCGCTGCAGGAGAGCTGCGGCCACCTGGCCGATGGCACTGACATCAGCCGGTGCAGGGGAGCCCCTCCGGCCCAGAGTCCCCTGTCTGCCTTGGAGCCCACGTGGCTGCGCTGTGTCCTCCCTCCTCACCCCACACGCTCCCTCCCTGCTCTGCGCCGGCCCAGCCGCAAGCAGCTCTTGTCTGTGCGCACGTGCCCTCCACTGAGGAGGCTCTGTGGTCTCCATCCTGAACGAAGCATGCCTGACTCTCCCGGCTGGCCTTCCGCCGCCCCCCACCCCTCCATCCAGCGCATCTCCTACATCCCTCAGATGGTTCTGCCCACAGCCCTGGCTCTGACTCTCACACCTTTCTTCCTCCATCGAATGGTCCAGCACTGAGTATTTACATGTAGCGGGCTTCCCGCAGGCACGATGGCTTCAAGAGTCAGATGACGCACACAGTCCCCGCCCTGGAGAGACCTGCAGGCTGCCGTGGAGCCATCACCACCCAGGGAGAGAGGGCAGCTTCCCTGCGAAGACAGCGCTGGACCAGCAGGGTGGGAGGGCGCTGCGGGTCGCCAGGCCCCTGGGCAGAGGGAAGGGAGGGACACGGGCAGGTGGTGGATGGAGGTGCCACTCCTTCCAAGGCTTGACGCAGGGACACACAGAGGAGGCTGGCCAGGTGGACGTGGTCCAGGGATGTGTGAAGTGCACTAAGGAATTCACATTTTCTCAGGTAGGTAACGGGGTCCCGCGTAGGGCCTGAGCAGAGGAGTCATGTCACCTACATTAAGAAGACTGTCTGGCCGTAGCGGAGCCAGTGGGACAGAGCAGGGTGAGAAGAGGTGCTGCCACTGGTTGCGCGGTGATTCCATTGATCCAGGCAAGACATGGTGATGGCTTCCTTCCACTAAACGCTCTCCTCGTCTCCTCAACTAGACTGAATCCACTCCCAGACCCTACGGGGCGACCTTAGCAGCCATCCGAGTGGAAGAGCCCACCCGCCTCACGCCTGGGCTGAACAGGCTCCCAGACGCCGTCCAGACCACAGGCCTAACAGAAAACCCGGGCAGCGTGCTCTCTCCAGCAACTCAGTGAGTCCGAGGGTGTCTACTCCGCGCCCCCCCACCCCCCGTGTGTACCTTTGATTCCACCCGTCTCAAGGCAGTCTCTTCTTGGTCTTCTTTCCTCTGGGTTTACCGTTATGGGTAAGTTCATTCAACTGTTTCCCCTCTGACCTGGTTCCTGAACCTCTGGCCACGGGACAACCTCGTCTACCCCAGCAGGTGCCCTGTGGCCAATCTTGTTCCCAGGAGGGAAGTGGATGCTGGGGCCACGTCTGAGTCCGTGCACTGTGGGTGGGGAGGTGTGTGCACCCCTGCTAATGGGTGAGCTTCTAGTAGTCAGCACCCATGGGGGCGGGGATTGCAGAGGTGCGACCTTTCTTCACGGGTGGACCGCCATCAAGCCAGATGCTCCCCTTCTCCTTCAAGGACCCAGGAAGATCGGAGCCAGAAGGGGCCTTCAGGGCCTTGCCACACGGCCCAGGCCATCGCTGAGAGATGGGAAAAGCAAACCTCGAGGTCTCACGTGATGTCTTGGTGACTCAGTTGGAGCGACGGTCCATTTGCGCATGTGGAGTTGCTGAATGCAAGTGTTAGCATCTACGTGTATCTCTGTTCAACGTAATCTTATCCGGGGGCTCAGGACAGGACGAGGCCTCAATCCCCTTTGAATTCATAAGGGCACCTGGCCCAGTCTTAGTCTTGTGGTAAAAGCTAGGAAACGAGGGGACAGCTGGCTGATTACTTGGTTGTTAAGGCTGATGGTGGATATGACTCATCGGTGGATAGTTTTAAATATTCAGCATTCAGGTCTCATTCCAGACAGACGGAATCCTACTGTCGTGGGCAGAGCCGAGAGTCTAAGCTCGGGATTTGCTGGTCGGAACGCAAGCTTCCTGTGTTGCCATCCTATCGAGGCTGTGCGACTGGCTCTCGGCATTTGTTCTCTTAAGACAGGTTAATGCCGCGCCCAGAGACGCTCCCAGCAGGCCCAGCCGGTCCGCTCTCAGGTGGTGCGTCTGGGTGGCACTGGGATTCTCTCCATCTCTCTCAACTCTTCTCAGCGTTGGGACCCAGGTCTTTGGGGTGGAAATCGGAAGACTGTCCCTGTCACTTACTGCTGTTATCGTGGTGAGGAAATCAAATGCTCAGGTCCATAATAGATGTCTACACTCTGGGGACTTAAAGCGTCAAAAATTAATGCCCTGGGCTTCCTTGGTGGCGCAGTGGTTAAGAGTCCGCCTGCCGA
>NW_020174135.1:3665069-3674812 GCF_003031525.2 Neophocaena asiaeorientalis asiaeorientalis
AAAAAAAAAAAAAAAAAAAAAAAAAAAAATTAATGCCCTTTTCTTTTTCTTCCGAGTTCAGAACCAGCTGAGAAGTAAGATGCCAAAGACGAGTCCGCTTTATCACTAACACGCGGATTGAAGGGCTGGGCTTTGGATCCGAGGCTGACAAGGGTTACTAGCCTGCCAGACGGCCTGCCCCCTGCCCACCCACCCCTCCCAAGCAGTGTAGGCCTTGGGCATCCCACCCACGCGGGGAAAGTCTGGCGCAGCAGAGCAGACGGTCACTTAGGATAGAAGAGGTTCGAGAAGAAAGTGAATCACTGGTTCCTCCAAACTTTCCCCCGATGTGCGCCACAGCACTGCGGCAGAAGGGAGGCCAGGACTTTACGCCAGTGCAGGTCCCTTCCCATGAAGCATGACGCCAAGGAAACAGAGCCTCCCACCCACGCCCCGACCCTGATGGCCCATCAGCAGGGCCGTCGCCCCAACTCCGCCAAGTCCGCCAGCTGCTGGAAGCTGCTGTTAGCACATTGCATCTAGAGAAGGAGACTACGACCCGAAAGGCCACACGCCTGATACAACACGTTTCTGCGGATCCAGAACCCGAATCAGAGCCCTGGGGAGTCCCAAAGGTCAACAGCACAGCCACCGGCTACGGAACAAAATTCAGAGATGGGTCACACGTGAAGCCAGTCTACACTCAGCCAAGAACAAGCAACAATAACAACACTGTCAGACGCCAAAGCATTCGGAAGACTTAAGATCGAGCCTAACGCCATTTTGCTACCCGAGCGCTGCTGACCAACGTTAGGACGTTGGTGAAATCTTCCACTCCACGTAGCTCTCCCCTCCTGAGAATCATTCATTCCTTTCTTGGTTACAGCACATATGCATTTTCCATCTTCCCCCTTGTTTACACCCTCTAATTGAGTTGTGTAAATAGACTCAAGATGGCAGAGTATGTCAATAAAACCATTTGAGATGTGAATAGTCTACTGGTGGCTTCTGGCTGTTTCTGACTATTTAAATACATATTCTAAAAGTTATTTGGCGTGCAATAGTATGTAATTTAGTCTCTTGCTCAGATAACTAGACATGGCCAAGGTGATTATTATACGGTTAAGTGGTAGGAATTATCATCAGTCCATTTGAAGCAACAGACTCAATTGTTTTCCAATAGCCAAGGGGGGTGGGAGGGCAGGATTTCCAACATGTACACCAGAAACTGGGGAAACGACATGCTTTCATCCCACAGACTGTGGACCGAAGAACTCTCTTTGTTTGGACATCCCGCTCCATGGCCGGTGACCTGGCACTTTCCCGACGCCGTCAGGCCTCGCTGGGCTCATCCCGTGGGGCAGCAGGGCAGACGTCAAGTCAAATGGGAATCAATTCAGTGCGCTTGGCTTCTTGGATGGAGGAAGTGTCAGTTTTTCTTTTTTTTTTTAACACAGAACTATTCCCTTCCTACATCATCATTAAGCGTATTTACTTATTATTATTTTTTTAATATTCAGACAACTACAGCTCTTCAAATACTAAAGGAAGCAGCAGCCCTGAAGCAGGAAGTGCCGAGTTTAAGCCGCAGGGCCCTGAGGCTGGGCCCTCCGTCCTGAGCACCTCTGCACCCACAGTGTGAGGTCAGCCTGGGGTCCGGCAGTGAGGGGTCAGAGGCGCGTACAGCGCAAGAGGCGGCTTTTACTGCTTCTCCAAGTTTTCCTCAAGCGACGGCGGTGGCGGCCCTGTGACCCCGAGCTCAGCCCTCTCCACGCAAACAGCCAGCTCAAGAGAAAAACAGATACCGTATGCTAACACATATGTATGGAATCTAAGAAAAAAAAAAAAAGGTCATGAAGAACCTAGGGGTAAGAGGGGAATAAAGATGCAGACCTACTAGAGCATGGACTTGAGGATATGGGGAGGGGGAAGGGTAAGCTGGGACGAAGTGAGAGAGTGGCATGGACATATATACACTACCAAAGGTAAAATAGATAGCTAGTGGGAAGCAGCCGCATAGCACAGGGAGATCAGATCGGTGCTTTGTGACCACCTAGAGGGGTGGGATAGGGAGGGTGGGAGGGAGGGAGACGCAAGAGGGAAGAGATATGGGGACATATGTATATGTATAACTGATTCACTTTGTTATAAAGTAGAAACTAACACGCCATGTAAAGCAATTATACTCCAATAAAGATGTTAAATAAATAAATAAATAAATAAATAACAGCCCAACGAAGGGCTGCTGCCACCTCCTCAGGCCCTTCCCCGTTTCTCCAGGGCTGATCTTGAGGAGGGAGCCAGTAACTGTGCTAGTTTGCCGTCTGGGGGAGAAGTCTGTTGCAGTCTGTTGACAGTCAAACTGATGCGTAGACTGGAGACACCAGTCTGTTAACTTCCCGTTAGGACAGAGGATTTCGTACCCTCATTTTAAACACCCCCTTCCCTCTGTCCTCCCAGCTGAATTATAGTACCGTTTTTATTAAACTCATCTTCAGCATCAGCGTTATGACTATGTAAATATTGTTCGCTGATGAACCAGGTGATTTGATTTTCTTTCTTATACACTTGTTGAGTTTTTACCGGCGTTAATATTACCGCATCGTTTTTACCAGCTTAGATTTTTAATATGCCGTCACTCATTCTTTCCAAACTATCCAAACTTTCTTAACATATTTTCCATACAAATGAATATACCAAGTCATCCACCACTCCTGTTCTTTTTCTCGTAGAGCCCTCCTTCTACCTGCTCTAAGAAGAATCCCGGAAATTCCCTTTGCTGCTCCCAGGTTGATCTTCTGTCCCTGAATCTCAAGACGGATCTGCCTTCTGCAAGAGCATATGTTTCAGCAGCTTCATGCAGAAAGGCACACGGGGGGCAAACCTTTGGAGAGATGACGCATCTGACACGTCTTTATTGTACCATTATAGTTGACTGGTAGTTCAGCTGGATATACAATTCTTGGATAATAAAATTTTCCCTAAAGAGTTTGAAGATATCCCTTTTTCGATTTCCAGTATTCAGGACTGTTTTCAGAAGTCTGATGACGTTCTTTTGACTTCCTTTGTGTGATCTGTCACTTTTTTCTGACAGCTTTCAGTATTGCATATTCTGGGCTTCTGAAATTCCATGTTGATAGGCCTAGTATGGTCCTCTTCATTCATTTTGCTAAGCACTTAGTGGGTCTTTCAAGCTGAAGGCTCGTATCCCTCAGTCTGGTAAATTTTCTTGGATTAATTCTTTGATAATTTCTTTCTTTTCCTTTCCCCCCTTTTCCCTTTCTAGAACTTCTCTTTGTTTCAGATTCCCCCGTATTGATATTTTAACTTTCTGATTTGTTGGATCTCCCATGTATTCAATTCCTGTGTCTTTTGGTCTCACTTTCTGAGAGCTTTCCTTGATGTTACCTTCCAACCTTTTGACGAACCTTTAAAAATGGCATCCACTTTGCTTTTAAGTGCCTGGAGTTCTTTCTTGTTACTCTTTAAAAATACAGACATTTGTTATTATTTCATGGAAACATGCATTCTCTTATTATCAAATGGCAGCTTTGGACGTCCCCTTTAAATATGTTTCTGCTGAATTTCTTCCTTTTCCCCCTTCTTATTTTTTTTCTTTTTGATTCACGTCGCTTCTCGGCCTTTCGCCGATATTGGAGTGCGGCACGAAGGCTGCAGAGGGATCTGACAGTGGTTGGTTTCTTCACTGGGAAATCCGTCCACATCTATCCATGGAGGTCTTCCCTCTGGGGCGATTCTGTTTCTGCAGAAAAGAATCCTCTGGTCTTCTAGCAGGGGTCACTTATTTGGTTTCCACTGCGCCCAGCAGGGGCGAGACTGGGAAGGTGGTTCTCAGTATACAGAATGTCCCCTGACCCCACTTTTCGCACGGCACCCCCAGTCCTTGCTGTGCACCCAGCTCCAGAGCTTCCCCGGTTGGATTCCTCTGGCAGAAAAAGCTTCCAGTCGACCCTTGGATTAGGAAGTGGGGGAGGGGCGCCGCCTGGCTGTGGAGGTCAGGCCACTCCACCTGCAGCACGGATGCCCCAGCGTCTCCTGATTCTGGAACACAAGCGGCCCCCTGCTGACTCGGAGCCCCGCCTGCTGGCGCCGAGGACCTGCTTTCTCCACGTCCCTCCGTTAGCTCCACCCTCCCACCCCCACCTTCCTCAAGCCCATCTTTACCTCTGCTGTTGCCCACCGCCCTCACTCCCTGCATCTTTGTAGGCTCTCACCTTGCTAGTCCTCGGCTTTCTTTTGCGGGTCTGGGGCAGGGGACACACGCAGGTCTGTGTTCAGTCCTCATGCCCAGCTGAGTCCAAGAAGTCCAGGCTGTCAGGTCCCCTCACGGAGTCCGTGTGCACCGCGACCCCTGCCGATGAGCCCCGCTCGGCTGCCTGGCGGTGGGGTGGCGCGGCAGGGGGAGCCAGGGGAAGACCACAGGCCGCCAGGCCCGGCTCCTCTCCTGCCCGCGAACGTTCAGCGCGACTGAACTCAGCTCCTGGCTCAGCACCTTCTGAGGGTCAAAGGGCGGCGAGAGCGGAAGGGGAGGGGCTGGACCTGGGGGCGCTCTGGGGGGGGGGGTCACCAGAGTGGGTGCCCACGATCCAGTGGGTACAGAAAGAAAACACCAGAACGTCTACTGACACGTGTTGTTATCAAAAAATCAAAGAGAATCTGTGGACGGGGACGCCGCGTCACCGGGGCAGCTTGTCACCTGCGGTCACAGGTGCTGCGGGCAGAGCCAGGCCCACAGAGCAGACGGCGCAGTGCCTCACGCTGCAGCTCCCCCGTGCCCGGCCCGGTGGCCTCCAGATCAGGGGTCGTGGTCTTCACCGAGCTAAGCCTCGCAAGCTGTGCTGCAGACCGGGGGCTGGAGGCGGTCCCAGAGACGCGGGCCCAGGGGCTGAACCCACCCTCTTCCTCCTCGCGCTGCGAGCTCCGTGCCAGCCGACACCACTGTGGCTCGAGGTCTGGCCAATTTATCGAACATCCGTTGACACCCACTTTTTGAAAAGGGGAATTCTGCCCTAATATGTAACGATGGTATACATAGCCTTCTCCGTCAGCCGAGCAGTAAAACACAGTTTGCCTTCATTCCCTGAATGGCTCCGTCTTCGTGTTCGTGCAGTTACACTACTGGTACACGACATGTGTAGATAGCGCGTATACTTGCGCACGTCGGGAGTGAACGCCCCGGGCCTCTGCCTGCGCCTGCCCGCAAGGCTGTCCCTCCAAGGGGTGCTGGCGCCTGGGGAGCCCTCCTCCCACGGGTCCCACACGCTGGGGCTTGGTGTAGGGTTGGCTGTGCCTCCGAAGGAGCGAGGGCCCAGCTTTCTGTGCAGAACAATGAGGAAGGGAGCAGGGGGCAGGACGGGGCACAACGGCCACCCACAGGCCCCGTGGTGGCCCCAGAACTGCTCCTGGGCCGTTGCTGCCTCTTCCCAGGGACCCCCTGGGACGACTCCTCCGTCAGAACCCAAGACCCCCAAGCGTGCTGCTGAGCCTGAAAAGCGATGATGACCTTTGCAAAGATGGTTTGCGCAGAACCCAGCCCTGAAGGGGCATGTGGGTTAGGGGGCGCCTCCTCCCAGCAGGAGTCCTGCCCTCCACATGACTCCTCCGTCAGAACCCAAGACCCCCAAGCGTGCTGCTCCACTTTCAGAGGCACAGCTGCTGAGCCTGAAAAGCGATGATGACCTTTGCAAAGATGGTTTGCGCAGAACCCAGCCCTGAAGGGGCATGTGGGTTAGGGGGCGCCTCCTCCCAGCAGGAGTCCTGCCCTCCACAGGGTCCGCAGGGGAGGGGTCAGGGAGAGGAGGCCGTTTCAGGAGAGACGCTGGTGTCTGGGCCGCTTCTCCAGCTGTCCTCCCCAGGCCTGAGCCTGGACAGCCCTCACCCCCATCCCAGGGGCCCGGGCCTCCGGCCGGACCAGCTCCACCTGCATCTCCCTTGGGGGAGTCCCCACGACGGCATCTCAGGGCTGGCCTTCTTCTGGGATTGAGGGGCCCAGGGTGGGCTCGGGGCCTGGAAAACCCAAATCACATTCACGAGAGGAAAACACAGGAACACGCATCAGTGAGCAGATCCCAGCTCTCACAAGTGGAGAAGTAGATGGAGGAGAGAAGCATCTAGGGAAAGCCGAGATGAACCAGCTGTCCCCTGCCTCCTGTCCCTGCAGCGGAAACCTGCCTGGGTCAGCGTCTGGATCACACGGCACCTGACAGCCGCTCGCTGCTGCCGCGTGCCAAGAGGGACACCAGTACGCTGACCTCAGGGACCAGGACACAGGGTTGTGCCTCTCGTCAGCATCCTGGATGCAGGGCAGGGAACCCTCGAAGACCTGCTGCCCAGGAGCTGCTCAGGGAAGAAGCAGCAAGTCGCCGTCTGCCTTCAGATGGTGGGGCGGGAACCAGGGCTTCTGCTGCCTGCTCCCATCCGCCAGACTGTGGGCGGGGTGAGGGAGCCCGCTGCCGGGGGCCTGGACGTGTGCAGGTGCCCAGGGCAGGGAAGGCTGGGGAACGCTCCAGCGGAACGGGAAAGTGCGGCAGGAAGAGGGAGAGGAGAGGCTGGCCCGAGGGCGGTGGGGGTGTCGAGGGGTCCAACCCCAGGTCTCCTGTCCCCTTGGAGGACTCAGGCCAGCCTGTGAACACACTCACCCAGCAGGCCGGCGAGCTGGGCGCAGGCCTTCCTGCTGCAGGCAAGGCTACCCCAAGGTCCACGCCAAGGGCCTGGCGGGCAGAGAGCGGCAGAAAGCACGTGCACGCGGAGCAGGGTCGCCCTCCCAGCCACGGCAGCGCCCTGCTGGCGGTCTGAGGGGGGGTGTCCCGGCACCGCAGGGCTCCGGCAGCATCCCTGGCCTCCACTCACTAGATGCCAGTAGCACCCCGTACCCCTAGTTGCGACACCACCCACACTGGAGCTGTCCCACTTAGGACTGCACTGTGGGACCCCTCGGGTCCCTGGCAAAGGGACCCATCCAGATGTGTCCCGCCCCATCCGGATGCATCCGTGGCTGTGAGCATAAGCCTTCTTCCTTAGACCATGAAAAGTGACTGGAAATTGGGCATCAGGGGTTGCTGGATACCTGTTGTTCTTTCCAAGGGATCCCCCAAGACTTCTCCCCCTAAGACCTGCTCCGTAAAGACGTGTGGTTGGATCTAAGCCACTATCGAAGCTTCCCGATTTCAGAGGTACTGAGGCGTGAGCGTGTGCCTTTCTGGAATCGAGAAACCTGGCATTACTTTCCTCCTGTTGGTGTTTCTCTCTGGTCTCTAATGGACCAGCTGCATCTCGGGCCGCATCAGGGACTCAGCTGTGTGTAACAGCAGGCTCACAGTCGGGGCTGCATGTCCTGCCACCACAAAGATCCCCCTCCAGAAAAGGAAAAGTCATAATCGTTCAAGACCACCAAGAACACCAGGATTTCCTTCTCCTGGCATCAAGGAAGGAATAATGGGTGGAATAAATAGCACTGGCTCAGGACCTCAGGGCTACTAGCAAGAAACGGGGATAAGCGCACAGCATTCTAATTTTAAAAGAACAGAGCACAATTAGCCGGGGGTCCACAGGCACAGACTGTTATGCTTCCCTTAAGATTATGGTAATCTTGAACCAAGAGGAAATCTTCTGCCATCTACTCCCGTTGACAAAAAGCTCAAAAGTCACCTTGACACGTACGACACGACCACGCGTGAACTCAACTCGGTATTGGTCATGAGGTTTGGTCTTAGGACCCTCCTCATCAAGAAATCCCAGCAAAAGGTGGAAGTAAGTAGAGAAATGTGTGTCGAGCCACTTGACCAATAAGAATTCTGTTCACACGGCATCTACTCCTCAATTCACGCCACAGATTTTTGTTATTTGAGAAAATTATGACTAAAAAAACAGAAAGGAAGGCGAAGATGAAAATGAGGAAGACTGCCGAAGAGAGAACTTGTGTATTTACCCACTCACTCACGATGACCAGCTGAGGGCCCACGGCGTCCCAGGCTGCGCTCATAGCTGAGGGCAAAGGTGACACTGCCCTTGAACTGACGCTCTGTTGGGGAAGCAGAGACAAAGGATAAGCCATCTGAGCTCCGTGAAGCGCACAGAGCAGGGAGCAGGGGGACAGCCCTCACTTCGCACCTGCCCAGAAACCACATCCTCGGGGACGGGGTGCGCTCCAGTTAACATCTCGCGTCGTGGCCAGAGCCCAGCCTCGCCTCTCAGGGCCTTCTTCTCCATGAGGGCGAGAAACCGGCTTGCAAGATGCCTGTGACTGCACCACCGTTAGCAGGAAAGTGCCTCGCTGTAAAGCCAGGCTCCGCAACAGGCCACATCGGGCAGCTCTGACGCGAAAGCATCCTCACCTCGGTGACCTGCAACAGGGGCAGAGGCGGAAGGCGGACCCAGCCAGGCGGATGCATTTCCCTTAGGGCTCTGGCCCCCTTTTCAGATGGGTCAGAGTGGCTCTGAAGGTCCGCTGAGGCTTTGGGGAGGGGCAGGGCCAGAGGACAAAGGCCATCCTGCTAAGGGGACCCCTCCCCAGCCAACACTGCCCTGACCGCTTCCCACGCCTGGGGCAGCTGGCAGCCCCAGATAAGCCTGAACAAAGCTCCTCATCTCCAAACACGAACCCAGTTTGGAAATTAAAACACAAACGGTTACTTCGTGTTGCCTTTATCCCTCTACTTAAAAAGTCATTTGAAGAGTAACGCGAGCCATTCTGGAGCGAACTGGAAATGCAGCGACAGCGTGGACTGTTCCATGTGCTCTTGTTTATCCCGGTGATAAAATACCTTCTCATGATGTTGAAAGGCATGTTGAAATTAGGTCATTTTAAAAGAATTTATTAAAAGGTATTGAAAACGCAGAGCCATGGAGTAAGTAAAAGATTCCTTGACTGAGAGATTTATAATGGATTTACTTAATTCTCCTAAAGGGCCTTTGTGACCATGTGATTGAACAGGTGGTTCTGTCCGTCTCCTGGCTGGGCTTGCGCTGTCCCACACCCTCCGCGTCCAACTGCGCTGGAGAAACCGGAATCCTGGGCTGAGCTGGAGCCACCAGGCTCTCTATCTCATGCTTATTTCTCGAGACGAAGATTCCTCACGAGGCCTCTGCTTCAGTGATTTTACAGACCAGAATCCAAGAAGGCAAAACAGTGCTTAAGTGACTTCCCCTTATGTCCACAACGTTGTGCCCTTGTCGCTTTGCTGGCACGCAGACGGGCACAGGAGCCAACAGCTCTGGTCCCCATTCTAGAATCCTGCACGCGAATTCTTCATCAAGTACCTGCCTCCACGAAGACCATGCGCGTCCCTCCTGGTGACACAAGTTGGTCTTATACTGAGTTCTCTGTTCCTAATTTCCATCTTCCCTGTATTAGAAGATGTTCGGGGTTTTCTCCCAACTTGTTGGCCGGAAATGGGGGCCCCTGGGGAAGCGCAGTTCACGAGCAGGACTGGAGGGAGGCCGGGTCCCGGGTTCACTGATCGCGAGCCACCTGGGCCGCCCGCTGCCACCTCACCTTCACTCCCTCCTCCAGAGTCTCCACAATATTTATTTCACGGGGCTACTTTTCATGGCGACAAACCATTATCCCACAGTTGAAAGCCCGACCTCCAATTATGAAAACTGCCAAGGGAACCACCAGGAGGAGACCATCACGCTCTCCCTCTCTGCGTGAAAACGTCCGGCGCCGGGTCCTTCCGCGGGCTCGCGGGCGCATGCGGGGACCGCCCCGGGGCGAGGGCGCAGGGCGCCTGCGCACTGGCCAC
>NW_020174135.1:3675078-3770089 GCF_003031525.2 Neophocaena asiaeorientalis asiaeorientalis
CAGTCGGACCGAGCGCCGCTGCCGCCGCCGCCGCTACCGCCCAGGCCCGGCCGTGCTTTCTCTCTCCAATTGAAAAGCGGCGCCAGGTTTTCCCGTCAGCCGCTGCCACGTCTCCAAATGGCTTTTCAGTGTCAGGCCTATCAGGAAATTAACTCATCACGCAGTGACAGCTGCTAATTTTTCCCCCTTACATGTCAGATGGATCGCCCGCTGAAGCTAATAATGAATCACCAAACCCTGATTAGAAGGTGCTTCCGAAACGTATAACTGCCATCTGAGCGAACTTTTTTCTTCATGTAAAATGATATCACCCTAGAGGAGCAGAAAACGGATTGTATTCTTCAGCAAGATGGAATAGGAGGCAGTTGCTTACGTGCGCTGGGCGCTCTCTTAAATGATGGGCTCATCTTAAACAGTAAAAGGAGTGAGAACTTAACAGCTCTTTTTGTAGTTTGCTCAATGAAGGGCCTTTCTTCTTTCCTAATTTTCTTCCTAGAACCTACTCTGGGTTAGGAGTCTAAGCTGGTACTTCAGTTCCTTCCTTATGCCATTGTTTCATGTTCGGGATAACAAAAGATTTGATAGAACCGAGAGATACAAATTCTGCCCATTGGTCACAGGATTTCCTAGACGCGGTGCTACTAGGCAGCGGGGCCCTTGCTGCTCAGCGGGGTGGTGGGTCCAAGCAGCGCAGGTGGGCGTGGCCAGAGCCAGGCCTGGACCTCCGCGGGGTCTTCTGCATGACCTGTTAGGTGACTGAGCAAAGAACCACTGAGGCTCCTCCGGGCTGTCTTCTAGGGCTTGGGGTCCACGTGTCTGGGTTGAGTTGATAAATGAATGGAACTTTCAGTGCTACGCTGACAGCATCTTATCACATTTACTGGGTTCTTCAAAGCAAATCAGGAAGCAAGAGGAGTGTGCTTTGCCTCTCAGGTGATGCGGGTCTGTCTGCTTGGGCGTTGTGTGGGGTAGGACTTGATTTGGAGAAGCCTCCCCCACTCGGCTCCTACTGTTCAGTAAGGCCAGAGGCATCCGGAAGGATGCCTGTCTGAGCCACGCACTTCCCTTGTGACCTTATGCGGCTAGAGCTTTCTTCGTACGGAGACGGCGCTGCGGCGACTCTCCACCACGCACGCGGCATTGTCCACGTCCGTAGGCTGATTCATCCGGGCAGGGAGTCCCGGCTTCCTCGCCACGGGTCCTGGAGGCGCAATTGTTTAATTGGCTGTAGTTTAATAAAAAGGTGTTCCTTTTGGATTACAGTCTCCAAGTGAGTATTTCTGTTGCTTTGCTTTTTTACTTCTTTAAGATTCTACTGTCTTCTCCAGCCCAACCTCCAGGAAGGCTAAGGCTCGCCGTGTGTCCCTTGCAGACGACTGAGCTGCGGGGAGAGCGCCCGCATCGCCCTCGGCTGCGCCTCATCATTCCGAGGCCCACAGTTGTGTATGTGCTGCTTCAATCCCCTCACATTCCAGTAGCTGTGTAGGGAGAGAGAAACGGGAGCCCGCGTTAACCCGGCTCTACAGGTAATTACAGGACACACGAGCTTAGTGACTCCTCTGCAGTCCTTCGGAGCCTTGAAACACCTTTGGTCCAATTTTCCTTTGCAAAGGCCTGCTCCTTTCACAGCGCATACAACGTGATTGCTGGTTTGACACTGCAGGCTACACTGGTTTCATGAAGGATTAAATGCCACCCGAGACATATTTACCCTAAATAAATCACAAACGGTAAACTGCAGCATGTCAGTGTCAACACCCAGGACTGCGGCAGAAAGGTTAGCCGTACAGCACTCAGCGCGGCTAGGGATTAGCGTCCAAGCCAAGGGCCGCAGGCTACAGCTAAGGGAGGAATGATCAAGAAGAAATATTCTCACTGAAAAACATACACGCCCCCCCCCCTTTTTTTTTTAAACGTGTATGAGAAGCTTGGCGAGGGGCATCATTTTGTAAAGGTCACCTTCATTCCGACAGCACGCGGGAGTTGCTGCTGTCACTGTTTGCCTAAGACGGTGCTGGACAGCAGCGGAACTGCCCGGCCGTTTTTAAGCACCTGGAGCAAGTCGTACCCAGCTAGTTCTGAATCACGGTATCAAACCCGAAATTTTCCCTTTTATTTTTTTGGAGGGGCAGCTGTATCAAGGGAGGTGCCCTCGGATGGGTGGGACTCAGGGCTCTGAGGACGAGGTCAGGGGAGGGGTAGCCGGCTGAGCAACCCAGCCAGGCTCGTTTCCAAGCTCACCTCTCAGGGAAGGTGTAAACGGGACTTTCATTTAGACCAAAACGGTGCCATTTTCTCTTCCTTCTCTCCCTTCTGATCGTCTCAATTTTTAGATACTAAGCATGACAGACTACGTTACTGTCACCAGAATCTAACTGGGCCACGTGCCAAACATTGAGAAAACGGCACTGGGCTGCAGAGATGGCCGGCGGAACCCAGCACACTCGACGTGGGCAGATGGGGAAGGGAAATGAGTGTCAGAGGCAGGCCAGTTCTCTTCAGTTTTTACAGCTGCCCATTGATTGGTTGGCTGCTGGAAAGAAAATGTCATCATTATCTTTTAATGCTATAATTTTTATTTCAAAGAAAAGAGAAACAGAACAGAAACAACCTTTGCATTTGGGGGAGGGGATGATTTTACAATTTTGGAAAAGGAAAAGGAGCAGTCGTATCAAGACACGAGTCACCCGGCTATGAACTCGCGTCCACAGTTGCGATGATCCCACAGTGAAGCACAGACAGTCCTGCCGGGGCCGAGGCTGCGGGGCACGGCTCTCTACCACTAATGTTGGATGTCAGCTCTTTCACGTGGACAGAAACCACAGAGAAATCCTGCGAATATGATATTGACACTAAGAAACATTTGCTATAAAAGCAAAATATTGATACAAACAATATTTTCCAGAGTGCACATTTCATATAGACTTTATTGTATGAAACTAAGTCAAAATTAGAAGCATTGGGTTTTCTTAACCAAGGTTTATTTTAACTGAATATAAACGCCAAGGCTTTTCTTAACCGTAGGCTTAAGAAGGAATCTTTTAAGCAGAAGCAACCAGGGCGATGACCACACCTACGATGCCTGAAGGGAGGAAATCCATACATGAAATGAACAGGCTGCCTTTGGTTTGGGGACGCTGCGATCCTAAAATTTCCAGAAAAATGAAGAGGAGCCGGCCGCTTCGACATGGTAATACGTGTAGCTGCAATTTTTAACCAAACGTGTAATAAAATGTTAAAACAGCGACATGCTGGACTGCAAGGGCAGCTGTGTCTCAAGCTATGAGACACACTGTTGTCACTCTTCTGCTGGGGCACAGTCCTTCCACAACATTTGTGGGGGGGACGAAAGAGAAAACAACTTAGCTTCTCGTCAGCACAGCGGACAGAACAGAGGGAAGAGCATCCAGAGAAGAACCAAACAGTAGACAGACCTGCCTCCGGCGGCCCCGCCCCACAGGCGCCGGGCTCCCGCCCTGCGCGTCCACGTGCCCCGTGCGCGCGGTCGGCAGGGACGTCACCCGGCCCAGAGCCTGTGTGCGCTCCCGGGCGGCAACCGTCACTGTCGCGAAGGCTTTGCAAACGGAGCGCAGGGAGCACGCGCCTTGGGTGCTGGTCGCTCCGCGTCCGCCCGGTGCCGGGGGTGGGGCAAGGCTCCGGGCTCAGGCATCGTGGAGCTCGCTGCTCTCTCTATGGCTCTGGATTACCGCGGCCGCCGGGGAGCCCTCCTGGGTGTATATGACCATGCTCGTCAGCTGCTCTGTTTCGCCGGGGACCACGGCCTCGGCGCTGAGTGCGGCCCCGGCCTGCAGGATCTCCTGAGAGCCGGCCGTCTCTATCACGGTGTGCGAGTAGACGCCCGTCTCGTCCTGCGCCCCCGGGGGCAGTTCTGTCACGATGTAATGAGTCGCCCCCTCGGGAAAGCCGCCGCCGGACTCCTGGACCATTGCCTGGACCAGCTCCTCGGTCACGATGATCTGCGAGATCTCGCCGTCCGACTCGGCCAGGTCCACGCGCTGGCCGTGAGCCTGGGCTTCCTGCATGATGATCTGGGAGCCCTCCCGGGCCAGCATATGCACGGTGCCCTCCTCGTTCACGATAACCTGCGTGACACCGTCCTTCATGAGCTGGCCGGCCGCGGCCGGGTCGCAGACTGTGAACTGCAGCACGCCCTGCACCACCTTCCTGAAGGCCAGCTGGGCGCGCTCCTGCGACGCGATCAGGGCCGCGGGCCGGACCGCGCGGCTCAGCGCCCCCGCGGGCTCCAGGGCGGTGCCACCGTCCTGCACGTCATGGCACACATGGATCTCGCGGGCCTCGGCCGGGGCTGCGGCGGGGTCCGCCGCCTGCCCTGGCAGCGGGACCAGCACGTCTCTGGGGCCGGCCCTGCCCTTCTCCTCGGCCGCGGCCCGGCCCTCCGCCCCTCCCAGCTCGGTGACCGCGCACAGCAGGGCGTCCAAGGCCGAGGCCGTGTCCGGCGGGGGGATGCCGGCCTCGGCCAGGTCGAGAATCCCCTGCTTGGTCACCTGCTGAATTGCAGCCCCGCTGGGGCTGAGGGGTGCGTCCATGCCATGGCCTTCCATCGGGGCCCCCACGACCACCACCTGCGTGGCTCCGTCTGCCAGCTGCTCCGGCACCCCAGGCCCGGGCGCCCCGCCGCCCACGGGCGCCCCGCTCTGCCCCGCAGCGATGACCTGCCCGTCCTCCGTGATGTGCACCACCCGGGCCACCTGGCCGGCCAGTGCCAGCGTCTGCAGCGTGGCCGCGGCCGTCTCCTCCACGGAGGCGTCCAGGGCGAAGTCCCCGTCGTAGCCCTGGATGATGATGACCTGCTGCACCGGCTCCGGCGGCGCCGCCGGCCTCCTGCTGCCCCGCAGGGGCCTGTCCTTGACCGGAGACTCCTCCGCCAGCGCGGCCGCCGTGAAGGGGCTGTCCGTCTCCACGAACGTGGCCCCCTGGCCCTTCAGACGGCATTCGTAGGACTTGGACACAATGCCTAGGGGAGACAGGGACCAGTTAGAGTCCAGAAAAATGACTTTCAGGCTTAAAAGTAAGACAGTTCTTCCGTAGAAGCTTTAGAACCTCAGCTGCTCAGAGCAGCCGGCTCCCAGCCTCAGGGCCTTGGGCCGGCGCTGGGCGCTCGGAGGAGTCTGACACAGGCGCTCCCGGCTAAGAGCGGTCACAGAGGACGTCTGTGCTGTGAGTGAGCGATGCCCACACCTCTGGTCTACTGTCCGGATACAATCTCATCGGCCTCCCTTCGCTTTTCAGCTCCTGGGGAAGGGACACGGTCGAGTCCTCTCAATTACGGTCATTTCTAACAAGATACTCAGTCGGTGGTGGTGGGTGCAGACCAGTAACAGTCAGTAGCAGTATCTCCTAACCCAAAGGAAAAATCTTTTTTTTAATGTCCAAATATTAGCTACAGTACATTTGTTTCTTCAACAAAAAGAATGAAAGCTCTGCATATTAAATTTATAAATAAGCCCTGGATAAACACAGCTCTATGAGTTTCACCTGCTGTGTCGGGCGCTAAGCTGGGGGCAAAGGCGGCTGGCCCGCCAGGCGTGCCCCGCCCCTTTCCCCGGAGGCCTGTGGGCAGAGCCCCGGGCGCCCAGCCCAGATGCAGGGGTTCTGCCGCCGGGGCTCAGGGGCGGCGGACAGGCCAGAACTGAGTGCGCAGCCGCGTCCGCCACGAGAGCCGATGCCACTCTGTCGCTGTGACGTTTGGCCAAGCGCCTGGCACGCAGCCACCATTCAGCAAAGATGCGTTTGTTGAATGACTTAAATATCGTGTAAGGTGAGAAGCACTACAGCAGAGAATAAACACACTCAGGCTCACAGCCAGCCGGAGGGAAAGGAATATTCAAGCTCTCCCTTGGGGCTGGGAAGGGGAAGAGCCTGGAGACAGAGCAGCCCAGGGCCAAGCAGAGGTGAGTTTGGGGGGCCGGGGGCTTGGGCTGGGCTGGCTTTTAGGGGATTAGATAGCTCGGCCCCCGCCAGGCTGTCCGGGCCTCTTCTGACAGGAGGCACTAAGACATCTGGACCACAGTCTGTGGAGAGAAGACACCTGTTGAATGTTTTCAAGCAGGAAAGTAAAACGAGTGCATCTGTTTTAGAACTGTGACAGAGGGTACAGCATTTATTATCATAAACACTAGCCCCAAATTCCTCTTAGTGAAAACACTGTGACTGTTTCAGAAAATGCAGAGATAAGCCCTTGGGACAAAGGCATATGCAAAATGCAGAGGTCAGGAGAGCCCAGAGGAGGGCAGGACTGGGGAGAGAGCGCCTGCAGGCTGCTGGCTTCAGCCCTGATGGTCGGTCCCATCAGACAGCAACTGTCCCTCTCAGTCTGCATCTGAAGTCTGGACATCTGCCCGCCCAGGAAGGCAGAGCAGCCCTGAGAGGCCTGCGGCTGCCGCCAGACTGAGAGTTTCAAGCCCATCTAACAGATCCCGGGGCTGCAGGCCTGAGCTGGTCTCCCGTTACAAAAAGGAGGCTCTGGCCGCAGAACCGAGGGTGGAAGAGGAAGGATGCGGGGAGGGTGAGAGGCAGGGGCGGGTGCTGAGGACGGCAGGGTGTGTGCACACCCGGCCCCCAGTGCCACCTGTGACACAGGCGACGCTTGTTTAGTAACTCGACGGGGAAAGTATGAGTGAAAATTGTTGTCTCTGTCTTCATAAAAAAGAGTTTAAACAGAGTTCCTATTTTCTCCCTCAAGTCCTTAATTTTCTATCAGTTTTTTATTACAGCCTCCTTCCCTCCTAAGTAAGAGAATGATCTCTAAATGATCTATAGTATTTCTTTATCTCAATGGCAAACCACTTTTTAAAAATATTCCACTTTAGTCTCCCTCATGTAGGTCCTTTTTTAAAGAAAAGCACACTTTACCCTTACCAAAGGAGAAAAAAGGATTAAGACTTATTAGATTATTATTGCTAACCTCCCTTAAACATAAGCCACCAATTTTGCTTACTGTGTTGGTGCCAGTCCGTATGAAAGCATTTCTTTCAATAGAGTCCACTTTAAGCAAAGACCCAGACAAGGCCTGCCTTTCAGCAGGTACAGCATCTCAGGCAGGAACCACAGAAGCTGTTAAATCATATTTACCAAGAGGACACAGCGGGCTCACATCCAGACTGTAGGCAATAGTCCCGGATTGCGAATCATATGTGAAGTTATAAAAATGCAAACTCCTGGCCCATTCTGTGTGTGCTGGGACGTTTCATGTTCTGCGTCCACAGGTTCACAGGTCAGAAGTCTCAGGAAGTCAAGCCACCGCATCCCCCTTAACTCTTGAGGCCAGAGGCAGCCTCCCACTGGGTCGGGGTGAGGGAGCCACGGGGTCTCCCGGGGCCCTGTGCTGCAGGGTCAGTGGGGGCAAAGCTTGGGGTGCGTCCTCGGGACTGATTTTCCGAAAGTACACCATGTACTTTCAGCCTCCGAGGCTCTGATTCCTAGTGAGGAAGTGAAATGTGTAAGTAATCCATTTTTGTAAGCAAAGATTAGGAACGATGAACATTTATTCTTTCTCAGAGAACTCTCTATAGTGCGAATCTTAGAAAGCTCATGGAACCACAGACTCCGTGGTCAGGAAAAGACCTGTGGGTCAATGGGACCATCCCCAGGAGCAGAAAATCCTGTTTGCTCATTCAGAGAATGCGGAACACTGGGCCCAGCGGACGCTGCTCGGGGCTGGGCAGTCAGCGGCAGGTGAACCAGGTCCAGCCGTGCCCTCACCAACCAGGCCAACATAAACCATCTTTTTTTTTTCTGACTTCAGCGTGTGGGATCTTAGTTCCCCATCCAGGGATCGAACCCATGCGCCCTGCAGTGGAAGCTCGGAGTCTTAACCACTGGACCACCAGGGAAGTCCCTACCATCACATCTTAAAAGCTGTTCAAACCTTCCCAGAGGACGGTCCCGAATGTCGCCGATTCCAGCTAAATGATCTCCCTAACTATGGCTTTCTCTTGTTTACCCTCCTAGGAAAGGGGGGGACAATGGGGACCACACAAGCAGGCTCCCAGCCAGCTCTGACTGAGGTGTTCAGTGGCAAGCAGCCACCGAGCACCCACTGCGGGGTGCCAGGCGGTCATGGCACAGGGCAGCAGTCCCCACACTGGGAATCCTACCCCAGGGTCTCTGCAGGCTGGCCCAAGGTTATGTGAGCAGATGGAGAGTTTTAGGGAATCAGCCCAGTGTGTCTAAGCTCACCTGCCCAGGGATGTGCCTGCCTTAGAGATATCCCCTCCACCTCCCCGTGACCCTCTGCTTTACAAAAGGAAAACACACCCTTCGCCATGGGACCCTCAGGAGGATTAGAGTTCAGAAGATAAGCATGAAATCAGGTTAAACCACTCAGACCCTAGAAGAAAAGGGCTGAGTCCCCTGTGGTCCGTATGCTTTAACCTAATCGTGTGGGCATTTTCTGAACTTTAATCTTCCTGAACTATCTCTCGTCAAAGAGGTCAGAACGGGGCTCAGCGTAGGAGCAGAAGCCCTGCCCGATGGGTGAGGCACCCCACAGGCTCTGAGTTCACCCCTCCACGTAGGCCTGGGTCTCACCTGGTGGGTGTCGCCATCTCTGCTCAAGTTGCCACCTGCTAGGACCCCAAGATCTCCTGTCTACCATACTTGCCAACGTCTTCCTCTGCTAGGCCTGCAACTCCTCCCCTTGCCTCTACGTTTCTCCCGTGGATGGAACACTGCCCGTGCCTTCCTTACACTCTGAACCTGATCCAGTTTGTTTCTGCCCATTCTCTAAATCCAAGGTCATTTTCAGTTTAGAGTTTGGGAGAAAAAAAGAAATATGGATACAAAACATAAATAAGGCATCCTTCAAATCACCCTCCCCCGTCCCTACCTGATTACTGCCCTTACATTAAAAGAGGAGGAACTACTGTAGCTGGGAGAGAACAGATACCCTGCTCTTTGGTATTCTCTGAGGGAAATGCTACAGGCTCGAGTCCAGGCAATTCCCTTCTTCAGTCTGCGACTGGACACGAAGCCTCTTGGGTGCAGAATTACCCTCTGGATCCCGTGCGGCACTGATAATTACGCCATTCTGAACTACTTTACTGACTGTATCTGAATCCGGAGGTCGGTTAAGCCACGTCCAGACCGTTAAGTGAACTACGTGGGTAAATACTGCTGTCACCGTGGGGTGCGACAAAGCTCATCATCAACAACATCTTCACCTCGGCTCAGCCCGAGCCCAGTGAGCCCATCGCGGTTCATAAACGTGAGTGCAGGTCTATCTTTGATTCAGCAACTGAATAACTTCGAGTGCTGTCACTACTGCTTTGAAAAATAGCACCTATAAAATGTAACAGCCTCGATCAGATTGAAAAAGATTCACCCACTGAAGACTCTTCCATTTCGCCCATAATGAATTCATGTTGAGCTACGTAGAAGTTCAAGTGTCATTTAAACTAATGTGAATCTCTTCTGTAACTTTACAGTCTGACCGGGCTGTGACCAAGAATTTACTGGGCACATCAACTTCAATTTTTGAGATCTTTCTAGTAACTATGAGCTGTAATGCTCACTGATGCAAACGGCCAGATGGATACAGTATCTGGAACACAGCAAGTCTGTACAGATTTTATCCTTAGCCGCTTCGTCACTGTTATTGCTCCAAAACTGCGCAAATCTTTAATGAAGCACGATAACCAACATATTATTTACATTACACTCGACAGCTTTCAAAGACAATGTAGGACTTCGGCATGCTAATCAAATAGTGTGTCTAAATCAGCCTTTTTTGGATCTGTTCCCAATAGGACAATAAGTAGCTTCGTGTAGAAGGTACAAATGCGGGTGAAATGCAGCCTTACGCCCGTGTATGAGATCCCAACTCACTGCTTGTTTGCTTTCTTTCGTGAGTACAGAGGTATTTTACTGCCTTCCCATAGCTCAACGCGGTGAAAGTTTACAACGCGGTTGAAATGAGGAGTTCTTTTCGGAGGGGGTGGGGCGCGGTTTGAGGAGCTGTTTTCAGGGAGGTGCTTTCTAATTAGGCTCCCTTCTCCAGAAGATTATTGTGGAGCTCAGTGCCTTCTCACCTGTCCCCTTTGAAGAGGACATCTCCAGAGCTGAAAACACAAGCTCCGTCACGCAGGAGCAGAGGGGTTAGGCTGCAGACGTGTGCTCCCCGGAACCATGCTAACGGCTCTGTTCTGCTGTCTGGCGAGCTGCTGAGAAGCTACGAACAGGGTTTACTACCTGACTACTTCCTTTTTGTGTGTGTTATTCTTTCGTTACTGTCATCATTTTTTCTCACAGAATAAATACCTTATGCTTTTGTTAAGCTTACATTTAATTAAAACGTACAGAATTTGTGCAGTAAACTCAAATGAAACAAATAAAACAAGGCCCCCTCTCTTGAAGGCATACGTTGTGAATGAAAAATGTCATTACAGACTAAAAAATTTTGCAGTAAACAGGGCCTACGGAGAGAAGTTTCCCCTGTAATGACATCCATAAAATACACAAATGGCACTTTTAGCACCATCCTGAATATGGCATTTTCTGTGCTCTACACACAATCTAAATGGTTTGCTCATAGAGCATAATACTCCATTGGGTTTATAGAACAATCAATGTTCCATAAAATGATGTATTTATCCAGTAGTAGGCTCAGCAGTTACTGGTGTACGGCACCGCAGGACAGAGGCTGGGCTTGCGCGCAGGCTGCAAACCTTGGCTCACCTCAGCGGCTTCATCTCATTTGTGTCAAGTAATTTGTTGAAGACTCAGCTTGGCTTAAAAAAAAACTTGTAATAAAAATTCATAGAGTTTTCAGGAGAATGAAAGCTGATGACAATAGAAAGGTCACATTGTGTCTCCACTAAAGGGGTCAAAGGTCATGAGCAGTTCTAAAACCGAAAGTAGATTTCATGCATCGCCTAGCAGATAAAGATGGCATTAAAAGGACTTGTGTGGCTGAAATGTCGACCACGCCAGGGAAGCCTGTGCTAACATCCGATGTGAGCCACTTTGCTGCCAGCAGCCAGCATTGATTTTACATTTCTAAGCTACTTCTGAAACGGTATTACATGTTTATACACTGCTAGGTTACGTCTCAGACACCGTGTGTGTTTTAGATTTTATATTTAGGGAGCGCCCTAAGCTTGAAAACGCTAGGCTGCCTCACCGTCATAATTAAAGCACCTCAAATATGACGCAAGTAAGAAAGTAATGCCTTTTATATAAAAATTTGGGGCACACATGACACTGTGATTCTTAAGCCACATACAATTTTCCTCAACTTCAGTTTTAAGATGTAATTTTAACAAGAATGTTACGAAATCACACTTAATGTCTATTAAAATGAAACAATATTAACAGATTAGGCTAATAAACGAGAGCCGTATTTTAACGCCAAAAAAGCTTCTACGTTTCTCAAGTGAAAGCAGGAAAAATGACAAATTAAAATTCAATGAAATATAATCTTTTAGAAATTTCAAAGCAGGTAATAAATTATCCTTATAATGGCAGTCACCAATAGTATATATAGCCAGTCAAATTGATATCAATAACTGCTCTATAATGTATTTATTTTCTTGGACAATAAAAATAACTGGTATTCCGGTATTCCTGCAGGAAGCCCCCCACGAGCGCCCCCTGCAGCCCAGGCTTGAATAAGTGCCCGATGCTCCCCACACAGAATGCTCTGCATCCTGGCATCCCTGCAGAAAACCCCGACCAAGTCGTTCAGGAAAGACGATCACAGCCAGTGTGGTCCAGGATCGTAGTGGGCTGTGGACCAAAATGACAATTTCACCATCTTTTTCTTTTTTTTGAGAGGTAACAAAGGACGGTCAGTACCTTATGTCTATTATTTTCAAGGGTTAGAAATGCATTCTGGCCAATGTTAATAAAATTCACACACAAATTAGAAGTACTGAGTTTACTGGAGAACAAAATGAAAATGCTCTTCAGACTCTGGCATGCTTGTTGAATGTGATGGCTCTACAAGTGAGACCTATTTCAGAGCACAGGCTTAGTGCTGGTCATTCTGAAACCTACACTGCTGTGCACTGGCCTGAGGATGTGTTAAATACATGACAACCCGATAAATAATTTTGGTAAGTATCTGCTTTATGCCACAAATAAGCACCACGGTCTGTGTTAGAGAGTTATAGTTAAAGTCATCGCTCTGTCCTTAATTTCATGAAGGCCATTATGTTATAGGAAGAGATGAGGAAAATTATTTTTCTGTGAAAAATTAACTGAAGTCCACATCATTTCTGAGAAGCTTTCACATAGGTTCAAACATACAGTTTTATAAGACACACCGTGCGAGATTTACTGAAGGAAGATGTACAATAAGGCAGGAGCCAGATTTAGGTAACAAAAGCCTTAGTCCTTTTTTCCTCAATTATCACTAGGAGTACCCTTAGGACTGGCAGCGATCAAAGGTAACCAGATAAGACCCCTGAAAGAAATTCTAAGACATCCAGGAAAAACCAAGAATAAATTTAATGTTAGGGTGGAAACGCAGAACCGGCCAGGTTTCTAACTTTGCGTGGAGGGTCTCCACGGGCCTCGGTATTTCCATGGGCACTGAAGAGTGACAAAGAGTAAAAGACAATATTTTACCTTTAAAGTCACAAACCCTAAGCAATTTTGTATTATATCAGACCCTTAGGTATATACTATCACTCCCCTGCATGAAGATCGAATGGGAATCACACACACAAATCTCCCTCAGGAAGATGAGTCCTTTAAGGTCATCTTGACAGGCTTCTGGGCACGGATGCTGCGGGGAGGGCATGTTAACTGCTTCTCTGCTCCTGCCGAGGCCTGTCCATCAGGATGTGACCACAGAACTTTGGAAATTTGACTCGTGACAGACAGTGTCATCATGCTTCACGAATGTGACAAAATGGGACTAAAATTAGAAGGTAAGGTGCCCTGATCTCGTCATTTACCCTCAAAGAGCACTTCTTAAAACAGCCAGGTGGTTTACTAGCAGAAAGCGCTCAGATGCCTTGAACAGGTAGGGAGGGTGGGGGCTGTGTGTGTCAGTGCACTTGGCATCCTGCATTCATTCTGGGGGTCACGGTGGGCCCTGGCCACCATGGGGGGAGCCCATCTGGGACACTCGTGTGCTTCCCCAGTGCGGCTCTCACCCTGCGCCTCCGACCTCACCTGTCTCATGCTCGTGGTACCAGCTGATGAAAAGTAAACTGCGCCCCACACGCTTTCATTTGGGGAGCTTGGGGGCTTGAACAAGCAGTGGAGTTTTAGGCCAGCAGCATTTCTGAAGGCCTTCGAAGACTCCAGATAAACAGCAGCCCTGTCTGTTTACTGCAAGGCTGCCTCGGTTTGACTTAAAGATGTTAACTTAGACTAGCACTGACATTCTTTTTGGAGTTATGGAATCAGAAAGTTAGGAAGCCCGACGATCTTTTCCTAAATGTGCTCTGACCACTTATAAAACTCCCCATACAGATAATGCAATATTAGGAGACAAGGCCTAGTTTTCAAAAGTTGTAACTGTTACGCGCACTTACAAGGTAAAATTATGCAACTAAGAAGCCCAGCCAAGCCGTTAGTCGGCCTCCGCTAACAAGGCTGACTTCACAGGCCAACAGCAGATTAAACTGGCCTCCTTTGTTTCTCTGGCAAACCCTATAAAAAAATCACATTCACTTTTGGAGGCAGGTTCAGATTTCCCATGTTTCATAGTACCTTCATATCTTTGCTGAGGAAATGAGAGCAGGCTGACGTCTGTCTCCATCGTAGACACTTTTGTATGAAGGTAAAAAGCAAACCACTCCTCAGTCACAGCACAGAGGCCAATAAAATCAACTTTACAGTATGCGGGACCTGCAGCCGGGCAGAGCTCACTGTTAGTATCTTAATCATTGGCAGGGCTTTCGGAGGTCCCGCGTCGTTCATGGCCGAGCGGCAGCAGCGCTGGTACACTCAGAACAACGCGCGCATCTTCTCCATGTACTACACGAATCATCCGCTCCGGGCACGCGGCTGCTGCCTTCCTGTCAGGCTGCTGTGGGTGAGGGCGCCCTGAGCATCTCGTGGCTGGGACCTGCCCCCGAGGATGGGCTCTGATGACAGCAGACACCCTGAGTCTGGAGAGTGAGAACACGGGGCGCCGGCGCCCAGGTGTGGGCGGCAGGTGCCGAGGAAGGTCCGGCAGTGAGGACCTGACCACTGAGCTCTAAGACAAGCAGAGTCAACGCTGACTCGAGTCCGTGAAAGTTCGAGTGAGTAGTAGTGGTTGTTGGCCTATCCTTCCCGGGGTCCACCAGGCTGAGTTGGGGGGGCGCTGGGTGCTGTCCTGATCTAAGGCTGGTCTGCCCGGCACTCGGCCTTCTCTGCAGTGAGGACAGGACAGAGGCAGGGTCGGGGTTGGGGAGACTACTGGTCAAGGTGGAAAACAATGATATATTTTCTTCTGAGCCAGTGAATTCCACCATCTTTATTTTGAACATCTTCCTAAATACCTAAGTTAAACTCCTCTGTTAAAATTGCAGAATATTTATATGCCTGGGATAAGAAAAGTGAAAACTGATTTAAAAATATCAAACAAAAGACAAATTTTGAGGCTTGAACCCTCGCTTTGAAATGAGTGGAATGAATGAAAATAAACTTACAAATTGAAACACTGGCTGAAACGCCAGCCATTGAAATCTCAGGTCCATGACATGGACATGCCAGGCGCCAGCAGCTGCCCTGCTCCTGCCGGGCGGTGCTCCCGAGGGGCAGGGAGGGGTCAGGGACCCTTTGAAAGCACAGGACAGCTGAGCGGATGTGTGCACGGTGGGACGCCAGCACCGCAGCAGGACACATAGCTGCTGTCACGTGTCTAGAGGTAGCGCTTTGTGCCCCGGGGTCTCAGCAGTGGCGCACGCCACCTGTAAAGTCCTCCAGCAAATCTCCGTGATGCAGGTTCTGAACCAGGATTCAATATCCAGTGAGGCGAGAGTCCAGCCAGGGTGACAGGGATGCACACAGCATCACACGATTCCTTTGGGCTGCATCCAGAGGAGGACCTGAAAACCAGCTCTCTGAAATATTACTGGTTCGCTAAGGGGTTGAAAGGCTTTAAGTGGGCATCCCTGTTAAGGAGAGTTCGAGGTTGCTCTCCGATGGGCAGACACACAGCCACCAGACAAACGATGTCGGGGGACCTAACACCAATCCCTAACAGACATTTCTCAGAAAGCTCTAGGGTGAGCATACTTTCAGCACAATTTCCACATCATTACGAACTAATTGGACAGCAAGAAATCATCTCCCAAATAACAGACCTGGGCATTGAAAGATGCTGAGTCATCAAAGGAAGATGGGTGATTACTTACCCTTGATTTTACCAGGACAGAAAGGCACAGCAGAGCAGGTGAAACCCTTCAAGAGAATTCAAAGCCAGCGAAGAAACAAAGTGTTTCGTGGTAAATTCTCACTTATCCAGTAAGAATAATCCTTAAATCTCTAGGTATTCTAAGGTTTTAGTTCCACTTATATTACTAACTTAAATTTGCCAGATGCTCCAATTCAGGAACTTGGGCATTTCAGAGCATTTTCTTAAGTATTTATGCAACGATACTATTAATATAAATATTAACGTTGAGGCTAAATTCCTGTATTTAATCCCTTACATCAGTAAGGCAAACGTGAACTTTTTCAGGAATGAATAATCTATGTGAAGATACTGGTATGACAGATAATTACAATAATAATAATGACAATAAATAAAATATAAAGTAACTAGATAACATACAAATAGCTATGCCTTCAAAGAAAGAACTCACTTGGTCTAGGCTAGGGATCAGGAAAGTACTCACTGACACCTGGGCCTTGAAGGCTGAGTAGGAATTTGTCAGGAAGCGAAAAAAAGAGTGGTGAGGACCCCACGCCGTTCTAAGCATACGTCAAAGCCAGCAAGTGGTGTGGCTTGGCTACAAAATCTTAGCATGGCAGGACGACAGAGGGACAGAGTGAAAAGGCGGGACTCGTCAGATCCCGCAAGGCCCAAGCGTGTGAATTCGGGTACCTGTTAGTGACAGGAAGGCACTGAAGCAAAGAAATGACATGTGCACATTTGTGTTCTTGGGAACGAATTGTGGTGAGGCTGCAGGACTGTCCCTGGCAAAGGTGTTCAATGCAAGGAGCCTCACCTGGAGGCCTCGCAGGGGCCGAGGTGCAAGAGACTAAGAGGTGTGGGCAGGGCACGTGCGTGGTTTCAGTGGGGACAGAAAATGGGGAGGGCCTGGGGGATGCTGCGGGGGCCTGGACAGACCTGTCAAAGGGAGCTGCAGCTTGCACGCCTCTGCCGCTCGTTCCCGCACACGCGCTCCCTGCACGCCTCTGCCGCTCGTTCCCACACACGCGCTCCCTGCACGCCTCTGCCGCTCGTTCCCACACACACGCTCTGCATGCCTCTGCCGCTCGTTCCCGCACACGCGCTCTGCACGCCTCTGCCGCTCGTTCCCGCACGCGCGCTGTGACCCTGTGCTCGCTCCCCTGTTCCTGTTCAGCTCTGCTTCCTCCCCCCGAACATCCACCTAGCGTGGGAAGGGACCTCGAGGCTCTGTGTTGCGCCAGCGCCTAGCCCGACGGCACCAGGGGTTTGCACCCAAGGAAGAGAAGGAAGCGGTGCCCGTGGGGCAGAGGTCCCGGGCCCAGGCGGAGGCAGAGGTGAAAGGTTCACATGGAACAGCCCCGGGCTTTCCCTGTGGACTCTGCCCTCGTACGGAGCACAGCACCCCTCTGCTTTAGTTCACGTCCTGAGCCGCTCCCCCCCCTCCCCTCGCCACTGTCTGGGCTGCAAGGTCCCCGGACAAGGACGAGGTCCCGGGTGCCTTCTGACCCTCCAGCAAGCAGTGCACTGCGGTGCTATGGGGGACGCGGGGCATTTGGGACAGCAGAAGCAACTGTTTCCACTCTGACTTCAAGGAAATCAGTCACGCAAGAATTTAAACATTTTCTCCTGTAACAGGAGAAAAGCCTGAGGCTCCAGTTTCTGCTCCATGAGCCTGGACGGAGGCTGCTCAGGACACACAGCCGCGGGGCTGTCAGTGTGACACTGGCCTGGCGGCTCTGCCCATTACAGAATTTTAACGTGTTTCTATCCTCGGCCATGTACTAGTTAACTTACCCCGTTAGACTGCAGCTTAATGACTGGGAGCGTCAGAGCAGTGATCAGTAAAATGTAAGTCAAGGGGGAAAGTGCTATGATACGAGTTCTGCAAATCTGCCTCAGATGGACTTCCAGAATGATTCTTGTATTCATTTGATCAAGCTTCTTATATAGCACATAGAGTTATCTCTCCTACTTTAAAAGCCAATTAAAAAGGGGGAATATTACATCCATATACCTACAATATCATATCCCGAAGAGAAAGAAAACATATCAATTTAATTTTTCAAGAATAATGATGCTGCACAGGCAAAATATGTTATTTGCAAATGAGTGCTTGCAAATAGCAGGCTCTCTTACCTTGTCATTTCAAAGCAAAGCAAACATTTTAAACGTAATTATAAAAATGTATGAAAATACTCCAGTTGAGTTTTTTTTAAAGGCAGAAAATGTCAAGGATTCCAGCATCGCTCAAGAGTGCAGCTCTCAGTTTAGAAGTCAAGCTGAGAATCAGATTCCCGTGCGAGAACCAAGTACCTAGTTGCTTATTTTTTTGGCATCGTGCTTTGGGCCAAGGGAAGGGTTGGGCTTGGCCGGCAACTGCACGTTTGCTGCTACCAGCATCGAGATGGGGGCCCCAAATAACGAGGGGTGACCTCCCCCAGGCAGTGCGTGGGAGGCTGAAAGGAGATCTCAGTTAGGGAAAGAGACCGAGGGCACACTGGTGACTGGAGAAGAGTCAGAGCCAGAGAGATGACTAGGCAGTCAAGACCCTGGCGGAAGGCGTGAAAGAAGAGGGTGATCAACCGTGTGAAAGGTCAGAAAGAAACACCATCAAGACTGCAAGTAGGTCTCGAATAGGTAATGTGTTACCAGGAAGACCACGGCATTTATCCCCCAACCTGAATACTCTTGAGAGAAGCAAGGGCAGTGATTGGTCAGAACATGAAACAGGGGGCGCAGACCTCACACCGTTGTAGATAAACCAGGACATATGTTGGCCTAGGTTCCACGACTAACATGGTACAACGATCCTGGCGTTTTTCCTTTAGAGCACATTGGTACTGAGTTATGAATACCCACACACAGCATTAATCAGAATACAACACTACCTGATTAGTGGCTTCATTAATAGAAAGGAGAAAAGGAAGGTATTCAAAACTTGGAATAACATTTACAGAAATATGGAAATTCATATGTTTTCCTTCACCTCTATTCACTATTAAATGTCATCAAGTGTTTTTCTGAACAAAAACGTCCCACTCTTTCTTGGAGTAGCAAGACAATCAGAATGACAGTACTGAATTAATTCCTCATTTGCTGAAAGCAACTCGAACCTGAATCGCCAAAGGGCAGACGAGAGAGAGTGACACCATACATCTCAGCTTTTATATATGTCCATTTGATTACTGCGCTTGTACGCCTGTATTATCTTGCTGGTCTAACAGCTGTTGTCTTACCTCATTTACAGAGTGCCAAGGTATCTATTAGTAGTAACTAAGCTGTGAAAAAGTATTACTAAATAACTGGAATTCTTAATAGAAATTCCAGGAAGTCCAGTGGATAAATCACAGACATAAAAGGAAGGAAAAAATACCTCCTAGGAAAGGTTCCATTAAATGCGCCTTAGAAAAGCTGGCCTGGGACTGCAGCCCACCCAGGGGCCAGGGTGCTCCCACAGGAGCCTCCCCTGGACCTCCTGCGCTGTGCCTCCAGCGGTGGAAAATCCAGCCTCACCTGCTTTTTTTTCAGGTGCTTTGAGTAACTTCTGTCGTCTGGGCCTCCCTCTAACTAGTGACTCCTACTGGCTGGAATAAACACTGTTTGCTTTTTCTGCTCTTATTTTTGACACCGTCCTGGCTGGTGATTAAACAACCACAGATCAACCTTGTATGCCAGTTTTCCCTATCCAACAGACAAACAACCCTGAAAATGATAACTCAGCCAGCCCACCTCACTGAGCTTGGTTCTTTCTTAAAAATACACTTTTATTATTCAGTTTTTGGTTTTATTGTCCCGCTTTTTGAATTTATATGTAGAATCAGAATGCTACACATTCTAACTGATATCCTCAGATTAGCTCGAATTCTGGATACAGCATTACTAATAGAGAAGGCTTCACTCCTCTTCAATCTACAAAGAAAATGTCACGGACATAACTTATCTGGCCCAAACTTAGCTTGGTCATACTGAAGGTCAGAGGGCAAGGGGCATTTGGGAGGAAAACACCAAATCCCGATAAGAGACTTTTCGGCTTGAACCTTCACAGAACATCATGTGGATCTAGAGAGAGGAAGTTTTTTTTTTTTTTTTTTTTTTAATTAGGCTTAAATTCAACACTATGAAAAGAAAATATCAAGGAAGAGAGGCCATTAGCGCACGGATTCTTTGCACGGCCACTGAAAGGGGCTGAGCCGTGCTCCTGGTTCTGCCCGTGACAGATCCCGAGACTGGACCGGCGGGGACAGGCCTCCGCGGTGCTGATGGCCACGGTCTTGCCGCGGACTGGCTCGGCTTTCTATCTATTGGATGATGAGTGCATTTACCTTATGTATCAGAATGATGAAACCTTTCCCCCGGAACACCCAAATACGAGACAGACGGGAAGTGAAGCAGTGCGGGCTGAGTGGGCAGAGGCTCCAGAGCTGCCCGGCGTCCCATCCGCCTTTCTGAGAAGGCCCGGGCCTCTCGGTACCTCGTTTAAAACCCATCGGGTCAGGTGCTCTCAGCTTCTCCTCGCTGGAGAGTTCTGCGATTCCAGGATAATGCCGGTACTCTCGGGGATAGCTGATCAACCTGACCCCCACCACTGTCTAGTCTACAGAAAACATCATCTATCATTGGTCTCATATTGTTACCTTTAAAAAATGAGGTGGTGTAGTCAGATCCTTTCCTGTTAAGATATGAATAATAAACATTCTCTTAAATATCTTAACACACCTCCACCTCCACAATACAGTAGCTGACTGTGTTATTTAGATTTGGAAATTAATGGGCTGATGGTAGCATTACAGCTCAAGTGGATTTACAGTCATCGTATTTGGCCCAGTGTGATTTCAAATAAGAATTACTTCTGATTGTTTGAGTGGAAATTCAGAAACATGAAAAGAAGCCATGTTAAAACTGGCTTGGTTCATCACATGCAAGTACTGTACATTAAGATGGGAAATACCCATTCATGAAGATAATGAAAATGGACATGAATATAATAAAATACCCGGTTTACAGACTCTGAGACCTACGTAAGCAGTAGATGTGCTCCTTCTACTTAAAAGCATGTTCATCCAACCCCACCCCAATTCATATCTGATCTGCAGTCCAAAAACAAAGCCCTGTGGTCTGTTAGCACAAAACCTTATAAAATGACTCAAGATTCTCGACATTCGAGTTTCCATTTTTTAAAAAGAAGAGGGTGCAGGGGTGACAAGTATTACAGCCGAGAACAAACAGTGCAGCAAAGAAAGCAGCAGAGCGATGGATGCCCCCCGACTCTGGCGCTCATGAAAGAGCCACGTGAACAGCACCGCGGAGAACAAAAGACGATGATGGTAAAATTGGTGCTTTTGTTTTATAAGGCTGGCACAGACGGGCCTGGCAGCCTTCATGTTTCATTTTCATGAAACTTCAGCCACATTTCCAGGGCAACATTTCCACTGTTTCCAGGCAAAGGGTCCCTGTGCAGGAGGCCAATGGCTTGCCAATGATTTTGCTGAATGCCCCAACTTAAGCCAGAAAAGGGAATTTAAACACTCAGATAGGTTGAGTACTGATAATCCTATATAACAATGTAAACTTGAATGATTTAGTTATTAACATGCATTTTAATTAAAATGAGTAACTTTTAATTCCCAGTTAGACATAAAACTTTCTGTCGAGATGATCACAGCTCTACATTTTACATGCATACATACTTTTTTCCTAATCTAGCTGAAAAAAACAGTCCTCATTCAGACAAATACTGCTGATACTGCATTCTTTTACTTTACAATAATATCCTAGAAGAAAGTCTTGGCTACGATGGAATTTGCACCAGTATGTTTAGCCTGAGTTGACTGCAGCAGTAACTAGGGTAAGAACCCAGAAGACTCTGATATACAAAAACATCTTTAGTCTTGGCCCAAAACATTAGGTATGTGGTGATCTTTAGTAGAAAGTAAGAAATTTTAAACAACACCCCAGGTACAATAAGTGATAGCTTTTTTCCCCCCAAAACCAATCAAATATCATATGGTTTTAGTCATATCTGGCATATTTATATGATTTACTCACAATAAAATTAATATACAACTAATATATTTATTTCATGCCACCTAGCTTAAACATATCAACGAAAATCTCATTTGTCACTACCAACTGTCACGTTTTAGAAAAAGGCCATATATATGAGATAGGAACAAGGCTATTTTAAACTCAGACCCACTTCCCCATCAGAAGGATTACTGAGGGTTGTTCCTAACACTGGAAGAATAGGAAAGGAAGACACACCACCAGGAAGACACACCACCAGCAAACTCTAAGCCAAACAACCCAAACCAGTCTGAACAAAGCCTAAGGTAACAGGATCCGTGAACAATATGGAATCTTCTAGTGGCTTCTTGAAGTCAAAGCCAGAGCTATTAAGGAATCCAGTTGTAGAGGCTTTGTCTCCTTATAAAAACAAAATACCCTTTCATGAAATTTTATGTAAACAAGTTAATTTTGTGCGCTTGTTCAAAGGGCAAGACATATTTTCCCTAAAATGCTACTATATATTCCTAAAAACTGATCTAATGCCACTTCCGTGAATTATGAAAACTTTTTACAGAAGTTTTCATAATTTTTAAGGATGAGATTCTAAGGATGTCAGAAAAGGCCAACTGCTCTCATCGACTAGAACATTTTCAGTAGCGTTTTATATTTTGGCCCCAAAGATCAAAATCTTATGCTGACCATATTTCCATATCTCTCAGCACCTTTTTACAGAAGCACAGAGTAGACACCAAAGGTTGAAAGTAATCAAAATAATTCACAACTGCTTAGCACCTCTTAATGCCCAAAATAAACCTAGCAGTTTAGCAAATTTAAAACTTCTGCCATTGATTATTAAATCAGCTGGCTCCCTGCAAATATTTCTCTGTACTAATCTTCAAGTATATATATACTTAGTCGGAGGTTGGACTCACATCAAGATGCAGGGCACTTGACCTGGCAAGTTACTCATTTTAACCAACAGCTTAGATAGAGCCACAGGGGCAGCTTATCAAACCTGACCACAACAGAATGTTACGGCTGCCACGGAAGGGAACCCCATCTTTGGCCACTTTAAGAAAACACAGTACTTGCAAAGGAGAGCACTGCATTCAGTGCCAGGAACTGTGTTTTAATGGAGGGGCACAGACTGCAACACATCCACATGGAGGTGACGCAGGAGGCAAAGGCTCCCTGTCCAGAAACCTCACCATAGGAACAAAGGAGGGAGGGAGGGAGGGACTGAGCAGGCTGCCTTGGCAAATCTAGATTTGGTGGGTGGAATTACGGACATAAAAACAGTCTGCAAGTATCTGGCAAGCTGCCATGGAGAAGAGGGATTGCACATCCCCGTGTAGCTCTCTCACCATGAGAATTTTCTAAAAATTAGAGCAATTCACTCATGGATACACACGTGGAAAGATGCTCAATGTCATTAGTCACTAGGAAAATGCCAATTAAAACCACACAAGATACCACTACACACTGACTAGAAGGGCTAAAGTTAAAAAGACTGATAACGCCAAGTGCTGGGAGGACGTGGAGCAACGGGAACTCTCGTGCATTGTTAGTGGGAATGCGAAATGGTACAGCCACTGTGGGAACCAGTTAGGCAGTCTCTCAACACATGACCTCGAAATCCCGTTCCTAAGGAAATGAAAGCGTTATGTCCACACAAAGACCTGTGCCCAAATGTTTACAGTACCTGTACTCATTATCACCCACAACTGGAAACAATCCAAATGTCCATCAACAGGAAAACCGAAAAGCACACTGTGGTATATCCACACAATGGAGTAATTAATGCTCAGTAATAAAGCAAACGGCTGCTGGGTGCAACAACAGGAATGAATCTCAAAAGCATTAAGTGGAAAAAAAGGCCACGTACTGTACAATCTCATTTATGTGACATTCTGGAAAAGACACTACTACAGGGACAGCCAAGAACTGGGTGTTGGGTGAAGACAGTTACCATAAAGGGACACCAGGAGACATCAGGGGTGATGGAAAGGCTCTATAACGTGACTGTGGCAATGGTTACATGACTGCACACATTGGTCAAAACTCATCCAGCTGCAAACCCAAAAAGGATTAAATTTACTGTTTGTAAACTGAACCTCAGTTTTCTTTTCAAAGTCAATGCTCTACATATAGACACTTGAGTTCCTTGTCACGAAAAGTTCTTGAGCAGCATCTAGATGATTTCCCGTCACAGGGGTTACGGGTCATGTTCCTGCATTCAGTGGCCAACTGATCCTTTTGCATCTAAGGAACTTAGGAGCTGATAGTTATACAACACCATGACTTTCTTTTCCTTTCTTTTCTTTTCACCATGACTTGTCTTTTCCTCAAACATCTCCAGTTGTTTAGAGCAACTCAAAGACTTACTTTTAGCAGCTGAAAACAAATCTGCTCTGTCCAGTGTCGTATTTATTTTCTGCAGACAATGCAAATCCTATGGCTCATATAACCTTCTGAAGTCTAACAATTACAAAAATCATTAGGCTGAATTATCATTTACTTTTTTTTATCTTATCGATGATACAGAAATGGGCAAGGCTGATTCAAAGGGCAATGAATATACACAGAAGCCAAATATGTATAAATTAGATACCTAAAAAGAGGAGATGCAAATTATCTAAGGCTGAAGATGGACTCTTATCAGGAAGGCTTAGTGTTATGTCTGTAGGAGATACCAGGAAGTTTCCCCTGCTATTTGTATTGACATTTGTGAATGTGCGTTACACTCTGTTTAATTAAGGAAAGGCCATATCTTAAGTGAATGTGGCTTCATATAAAAATGGGGATGTGCCTATCTACCATATGGCTGTAACTGTGGTCAATTAACATTGTGTTTTATTGTCCATTTATCCTTTATTTAGTTATACTTGTACTGAACGTTGGCTTTCTGCTTCGTTTCGTTGTTGTTTTGCTTGTTTGTTTTTGGTATGCTCCAGTGGAAGCCATATGTGAGAGACCCACGGTGCTCCCTCACCAGCCCTGAGTGATCTCACGGCTACAGTGACAGTGTGAGAAGAATGTCAAGCTGTTGCTAGTTTAGATGGATTTGTGTGTGCGTAGAAAGCATGAGAGTGAGTGTGCTCCAATATTGCTAAAGACAGGGGGGACATCCCACAGCTGTTCCAATGGTCGTTAGGGGCTTCTCTTTTATACTAATAATACTGATGACCACTTACAAACATGATAAGGCTTTTTTTTAGCCTGGCCACACTGCTCTCTCTTCCTTAATAATGTGATTTTAGGTAGACTTCAAGACTCAGGTAGCTACAGGTTAAAATCCAAGCTTGGCTACTAACTAGCTATATGTGCCGAGACAGCTTATTTAACCTTTCTAAGCTTCAGTTTCTGTCTTTGGATGGGGTAAGAGCGGCTTGCAGGGTATTTTAAGTATTGGGAACGGTGTGCAAAGCACCAGGCAGCACATGCTGGGCCTGTGGTGCTTCATACATGGCGGACACCCTTGTTCCTGATTCCTTCCAGAACTGCTGACTTCAGACGTCATTATCGCTTCTGAAAAAAACCTCCTATACCATGAGTCTGACCCAATATTTATAACAGTGCTCGGTGGTATCCCACGTGGAGCTATGCTGCTCCCCACGTGCTCTGCCACGGCAGCTTTCAAAGCTGCTTTTCACAAGTTAGGATGGTGTCCAGAAGGCTGTGTGTTAGAAAGAGCGTAAACAATCGAATGAATTCAGTTAATCGCAGCAGCATCAATACTGGTTGATTTCAACAGTGCATGTTTGGGGAGAGGCATTATGCAGCAGAACTTTGTGTTCTGATTGGCAAAGAGGGTCCATTTGCAGACTATTAAATGCACGTACTCAGCTACAAGTTACTGATGAGTTTATCATAACCATATTTAATAACCATAAACCATATTTAATGGTTTATCTTGTGGTTGAAACCAAGTACAAGCAACTCCTGACCCCGAAACTAAGGTAATATGTGAAGCGGTACTGTGAACTCAGAACAACTGACAAGGTAGGAAGGATACACCTACCTTTGATGTAAACCCAACCGATGAGATTTAAAGGAATGTAGTCTTTCACCCTATTTTGAATAAAGATCAATACCCATAATTTTTTTTTCTTAACATACTAAACATGGGGAATCAGTTCATAACCATTCAGTTTAAATAAGGTTTTTTAAAAAATGTGATTGTTCCCTACCAATGAATATCCAATGTCCAGGATCCAGGATCCAACACCCTACTCCCACTCCAGCCTGGACTTCAGGTTTTGAGGAAGGCAACACACAGCACGGTGCTCAGGCCTCCCTCTGGTTGGTAAGGGCAGCCCCCCGGTACAACAGCTGCTTCACCCCAGTTCACGTGAGCTACCTGAGGGATGAAACACAGTATGGAATTTGGGGAGCAGAGGTCAATGAATGACAAGTGTGGAAAAGGGGCCATTGCTTACAGGAAGTTAAAGGGCAAACGTTCCAATTGAAGTAACCACAGAGAGGAGGCCAACTGGATGGCTGTGAACACAGAAAACCGTGACTGTGCCTCCGAGTCGTGGCCCCCAAATTTCATTGTACACAACTCATTCACTGTGGCTTGAAACAACAGATTCAGTTTATGAGAAAACTGAGATTTAACCCAAAAAATTTCCCTGGGGAAATGTAGGAAATCGAGCCTTTTCTTTATGACTATGATTTTGAAACTGTAACCTGCATCAACTCAAACTACCATCAAATGCCTGAAATCAATTGTCAAGAAAGACTCTCTCCATAATGCATTAAAAAAAAATGAAAAAAAAAAAAAGAAAAGAAACAGGAAGAAACCTTGGCACCTCTGTCTGGAAACCGGTTAAGAGATCATGTGCAAAACTCAAAACTTCAAGTATTCATAAGATTAAAAAAAAAAATTTAAAACAAATGATTTGACAGCTGCAAATGCAGGATTACACCTAGCTGAATGATAGAAACAGTGTGGATAATTAATTTTTTCAAACGTAGGGCTCTGTGGACCAAGGTCCTGTCTGAAGGTCCCTGCAGCACAGTTCCTGCACAGTAATACAAATCCCGTCGTCACACCGCCCTACGTCTCTTCATCATCTGCACATCAGTAAGAGTGATGAGAGGCGTCCCATGATTCCAGCAGTCTTCCTCTGAAGGATGCACACGTTCATTACTGCACTAATTATGGTTTTTCGAATAACTAACTGAAGCAAGCAGCCTATGTACAGGCATAAACCTAAGACTGAGAAAATACTAGTTACTGAATCATCAGTGTAAACGGACACACTGAACAGGTTTAAAAGGGGTGGAAGCAGCAGATTTTAAAAGACAAGCATCTTCAATAATTAGGGCTCCCTAAAGCAAAGAGAAATGTTATTCCTTAATGGCAAGTGTATTTAAACTGTTGTCTAAAGATCTGAAGGTAAGTCTGCTTAATTCACTGCTGCTTCTTTTGTTATTAGAAAAACATAATTGTTCCAAATAATTAGCACTAGAGTGCATCACAAGCTGACAACAAAATTATAGAAATCTTCATATTCAGAACCCTCTAGCTGGCTATTAGGAACAGTTTCTGATCATAACCCATTAGTTGAAGTGCTGTGAGTTTTTGATTGCCACCAAATAACCTCAGATATCTGCCTAAGTGAACAGCCCCTATTTATCCAGAGTTTTCTTGACAGTAAATTTGCTTAGGGTTTTACAGCTGCCACACAAAAGAACGGTATTCGATGTGTGTACTTGGAAGATCAGGTGATACAATAATTGAAACCTGGATTTTAAATACACTTTTAACTCCTAAGTACCTAAGTGAAAACCTGAAAAGACACTTTTCAGTTTTTAACAGCAGTGCTACTCTGTTTCTTAGAAAGGAGAATGGCCCCATTTCAGTTCCTGCCATGTCCATGTTAATTTTTTTCTTTTGTCTTGCACAGCACTACCTTCTTTTACGCAATATCCCTTTAATTCTTAAGTTCTCTTTAACACTTAACTGACAGAGACAACATTTCAATTTTTTATTATTGAAAAAACCTCCCCATTTGTGAACAATGTTGGGTGTATACTTTGGCTTGTTACTAATCATTCTAAACCAGCTAACTAGCGTTCTGGGGGGCAGAGGAAAAGAAATAAAGGGACATAGTGCAGTTCTGGTGACAGTCAACCACCAGATTACCCGCTTGCCAGAAAAGGCTGAACCAACCTCCTGGGGGGAAACCCAGACACTCTGGAGGAGCTTCTGCTCTGCTGGCCGCCCAGCCAGATGCCGGGGCGGCTTACTGGTGATGGAGCATGCAGCCAAT
The DNA here is from genome assembly GCF_003031525.2 of Neophocaena asiaeorientalis asiaeorientalis. Classification (NCBI taxonomy): domain Eukaryota; kingdom Metazoa; phylum Chordata; class Mammalia; order Artiodactyla; family Phocoenidae; genus Neophocaena; species Neophocaena asiaeorientalis. Next base: position 3,702,706 of record NW_020174135.1, read on the forward strand.
GAAGATGCGCTGGGACAACCTGGTAATTCTGTCACCGGTAATGCCATGTGAAGTTACTCTGCAAATTCTTCTACGCTAACAGTTTAGCTGATAAACCCACAAAGCTTTATGTTTTATCCCACGAGGGATCACTTTGATTACTCTGGTAATTAATGATGTTGGAGAGTCATATGGATTTTCTGTTAAGATTTGAGTTGGAAGTTAATTAGTCTTCACGTTATGATTTGCTGATTAATTATGGATATTTAGTTATAAAGACAGATGTTAATTATTAATCTCAAAAAAATCATCTAGTGTAATTAACTAAAACTTTGACATCAGTTAAAATTCCCAGTGAGTATAACTTCTAAGATTATCAATTACCGGGAAGGGCAAGGAGCACTGCGGCGGGACACGTCCTCTGCTCCCGCAGAACGCGCTGGACCCGCACTGTCGCGGACAGCTTTGCCAGGCCCCAGCGCAGAGCTGAACCGTGTGTGTCAGGCTGCAGATCTCCGTCTTCATGGTAGGTTCTCACAGTGTGAAAGACCTTGTCTCAGAACAACGTGCTACAAGAGAAATCCAGCCCGAGCACTGCCTTGACGCGTGGTCCGATCATGCCTTAGCCTTCGAGCAGCAACCTGCCCTTGAGATGGACGGGCTCCGTCAGCTCTCTCAAACCCTGAGTGAACCTCACCGTTGCTGCAGATAGCTTTACTTTCCGCAGCAGCAGCTTTTGCAACTATCAAGAAAATATTGTGGCGCAAGCACTAATTGGTGTTCTAATTCACGTAACTTTAAATCACCTTGGTGGTTAAGAAAGTATTTTTCCTCTTCATCTTTTCCCCCTCATCTGTCAGCAACACAATCTCTGTTACCAAAAAGGGGAGGGCAATGTGATCAAGGAAAAGGGTTAAATCAAAAAGCATCATTGGCACATCCCTGTCCTGGAATTTCCCCCGAAACACGTTCTCTGAACAGGGATCTGTTTACATTATCTCCAGACCATCTTGACAATATTTATTCTCTATTTACCTAAATGAGGCAATACGATGATATTTATTGCTCAGAATGGCTAAATATAGACTTTTCTTGAGCACTCAGTACCATAGTGGGAGGTTTTGCTCTCATCTCCATCTTTAAGCTGACAAGCTGGGGAATTCCTAATGAATGCCTCCTTTCATGTGGATGTCTGTGTGTACTTGACAGTATAAATATTTAGCGATATCGGAGTCAGCTTGTGATTTTACCCAGATGGACTGATTGATGCCTTGGCTCCACGTTGCCAAAGACAATCCGTGTAGTTATATAAGCAATTTCCCTCTTATTTCCTAAGAAGCAATTAGGTGGCCAAAGGCAGCAACCCCAAAATAGTACGAATACTTCTGCTATCAGCTGACAAGTCTGAGGGATAAATAAAATATGGTACTTAAATTATTACCACTTTACTTTCATGAATCACGGGATTAAAGCTTTCACTTCTAAAGTACATATAAATTGCAGGGTTTCTGATGTCTGTAATTTGCAAGAATCTAAGTTAAAATACCAGCTAATCAGTCAACTCACATTCACCTTGGGAAAAGTACCACCCTTTCTTGTCATTTTTGTAAATTGCATGCCTAAGCACCCATGTTATTTTGAGAAGAAAAGTCGCTTGTTGTCAATAACGTATTTCGCAGTCTAGTTAAAACAACATTTGTTACGCTTTCAGCGCAAATGTAATCCTCTTTTAAAGTTTAGACAGAATGCTCGGAGAAATTCAAGGGACAGAGAGTAAATCATTCTCCTCATCTTGGGCGTGAACAAGGTAGATCCGATTCATTCAGGTATGTCGTTTCAACGGCAAGTGGGATAAATTCTCTCCGGTGGAACAATAAAGGCCCCTCACTCGGAAAGGAAGTGCTACGTGATACTACCTCCTTTCATATCACACGTCTTTATTTATTTATTTTTCCTTATTAACACTGTTTTCTTCTACGGAAATCACAATGGAAGTGAAAGCCAAGAATTACAGTATTTTTCTCATCACCACTGTAATCCAGCTGCAAAGGCTGATATGCTCTTGCTGAAACTCAGAATGGGTTTTTGGAACTCTCATCATCACCTCTGCATTAGGTGTGGTCTGTTTAGCCTCAGTTTTACATAGTGTAAGATGCCTATAATGATTGTGTCAGGCACTTCCACGCAAGCTGCTGCTTTGGGAGGAAAAAGGGCCACGTTACTTTAGGCACCAGCAAAAGTCATGTATTTCTGCGGTGCTGTTGCTTCTTCCCCCGCCCCTCACCCCTTCCTGCCGCCTCTAGTTTCTTTGTTTTCTATTAACTCGTCCCAATCTTTGTATAACCCATGCAATAACCCAGGAGAAAGGGCAGGGAAGACATTATTCTTCTTGACACTAATACCTATAGATCCCATTCTGGTGTGATACCTCTCCCTATCACAAGATATCTCAGCTAACAGAATCCTCAGAAGTCAAGAGCCGGCACTTGTAATGTATTCCAGAGGTGAGTGGGATGCGATGCCCATTGGTAATCAGATATACGCAAGATTTGCCTGGGAAGAGCTGTCTGGCCACAATGCACAGCACAGCAGCTTTATGTGCAGGACGCATCAGTCATGTACCTTCTTGTGCGTGGTTTATTTCTAAAAAAATTATTCCATGCCTGCTGGCTGCCAGATGAAAACAAATGTCCACAGCATTCTATCTGTTGGTTGTGATTAGTAATAAATTGGTTACTGATCAGATATAGAGGGCTGGGGTCTGAGGCGCTATCTATCGGTTTCTATCTGTTCCATCGGCCACATCGTACTTCAGTCAAAATAACTAAAACATTATTAGCTTTGTTTCCCTATTTGAGGGCCGGAAGTATTATAATAAAATGATGGCGGAATGCAAGATGCCACTTAATATAACAGATGTCTGCCTTTTCCATAACTGTCGAAAGAACCTCTGTGTTCAAAGATGAATCCAGTATTTGACTGAACTGGATAACAACAACAGGGCACCAGAAAGAAACTTTTGATTGAACAGCACCGTCTTTTTTTTTTTTTTACCAAATTTGTCACTGACATGGGGGTGGGGGGCAGGCGGTTGCAAAACACATTAACAGCAATCAGCCCAAATGGTGCGACTCGTTGCTTAATTTCATGGCACCAGGCTATAAATTACACAAAGGTGGCCACAACTAATTTTTGTGCTGCTGTACTAGATGACAAATGAAATGTCCAAGCAGCCACAAGTGAAAAGCTTCCATCTTTCTTCCGTGGCTGTGTATCACTTACTTTAATGATGTGTAACAGCCTGCAACTACACTTAACCTGTGCATTAAATGGCAGCACGAACTGTACACCCAGAGTTATGAAGAAGAAAACAGCAAATCAAGCAAAGAAATCTACAGTGTGTACAGTAACCTCCCACGTGTCCACATAATTTCCCCCTAGAGATGATGTATGACTGAGTTTCTAAAGTGTTTTTCCTTCTACACAATAGCATTATGATCTGAGGGTCCAGGTGCCAAAGTATGTGTGATGCAGTGATGACAAAATGTACCTAATTAATACATCTGAAAGTATTTAGGACCAAAGGAATTTTGGTTTAGTTGTTAATGAAACTGTAGCTACAAAAAATAACTAATATATTCTGAGGCTAATTTTTAAAAATCCAACACAGGGCAAAAGACAAATGAAATTACTTCCCTAGCTTTTAACATATATTAAAGATCAAGGACATTAAGCCCACTCTCCGAGTGGATGCTTCGCAAGTGCACTTAGATATGCTGAAGGATCACTTGGCGTCTAAAGAGATCCACAGACCTTTCCACACAGGATCAGAGACGGCGCAACCACGTGGGTGACATGGCTTGGTTTCATGACGCACAAGGCCATTTAAAATCACTTCTAAGGAAGTACAGCTAAACTCTGATTATCAGGATTATGGAAAATATGACTCGACTGGTCATTACAGCTCCTGCCATCTTATCACATTAGATAAGTATGAAGAAGACATAAAAATAATATGGTTTCACTATAAATATTAATCATCAAGTTTAATGTGATTATCTCCAAGGGGGTCAGGGAAAGGAAAAGGGAAGCGGGCACAATTTCTTATCCCTCTGCTTCTTTTAAGGATGATATCTCCCACGGGAAGCCACTGACAGAAAAACTAAAGGCAGAAAATTCTCTCCTTCTGAAGCAAGTTTTAGAGAATCTGATTAGGTCTCCTGCTGCAATGCTAGGTAGTCCGTTTTTGCCAAAGGGCCAGCTATTATGGTTAACGTCATTTGTCTGAATCATTACTCTCCACCTTGGTTCAGCAAACACTATGAAGATGGCGTGGTAATAAATGACCGCCGGATTCTTTCCTGCTTTGGCCTCTTTTTATCTGCCACCTCTCCACCGTCAGCTCCATCTTTCTGAACCTCTCTGAATCCCCAAAAGGGACGGGGTGTCTATTTGTTTTCCACTAGGTTACCACTCTGTCTATTGTTGTTTGCACTAAAGGGTACAAATTCAATTCATTCTTGTGACACAAAAGCACTGATACAGTAAATTTTTTGCCCAAGAGAAAACGAAAACAAAGTAGCTGAATATCAAATAAGATTTGAGGCCCTAGCATATAGGTGAAGAAGCGTTCTGGGCAGTCTTAGTTATCTACTACCATTTTCTTCCTGTGTGTGCAGTCTCACGAGGACACCCAGCATGTAAATGCATGTGAAGCTGTCCAATTAGTGTCTGGCGCAAATCTGAGACTGTAGAAACCACAGGCTGGGACACCTACACCTATCTTAATGGCGAGAGGAGAGAAGGTCGGAAGGCTATAGAGTTACGATGCGATCAGATTTCAACTTGTGAACAAAACAAAAGCATGGCTCCGTGGAGAATCAGACTGGAGAGGTGACAGCAGTATGTAGTCAATACGGAAAAACAAGTAAAATTAGAATAAGGGAGTTGAGAGCAACCATCAGATGCAGTTCTCTACACATCAAATTCTGTACTATTTAGTTCCTCGTTGCCAATTCTGGGAACGAGCATGTGGTCTAAATAAGTCAATAAATCTGAACATGACCTGGATTGCAGTTTGCTCACAAGCGACAGGTGCTATGTGACAAAGCCCTTGTTTGACAAGACAGCCTTTGGAAGCTCGGAAAGTGGCCTGTGAACAGGAAGATGACCCGTTGGTCTGGCACGACTTTCGAGGCAGGCATTAGTGTGATTCTGTCCATATCTACCTCTCTTCCGGCTCCCGTGTCCAATAGAAACTTTCATGTCTTAAAATATGTGAACACTCTATGTTTGGGGAAACTTAAATTATGTAAAGATCACTACAGACCTTGCTTACCAGTAGCTTTTCTCTGCCAAGGGTGACATGTTTTGCTAGATAGGCTGCTAAAAAGTGCCAAATGCTGTAAACCCTAAAGGATATGCCAAGTACCTTCTCACTCTGGGTCCAAGTCTTAAAAAACACTTAATACAAAATGAATCTGAAATCCTATAATCGCCCACCATTCCTGGCACGTTACCTTGTGTACAACTTCAGTTATTATGAAAATGTTCTAGATTCCTGCCAGAAGTTAAGAAGTTATCACTTGAAAATCACTGGCTAATCTAGCCTGTGCTAAGATGGATTTTTAATGAAAGTTTAATGAATGATAAATACTCGTTTCTTGATAAATGTTTAATTACGCCAATAATTACCAACTGCTGAAAACTACTGTTGTGTTAATAATGGCATTTTAGTACACAAGCAGTTTCATAAGTCATGGTGTTGTTAAAGATCAGAACCCCATCTGTCTGATGCAAACTAGCAAAAGACAAAAGTCTAATTAATATTTTGATCAATTTTCTCCATACTCCAAAGACTATCGATATCCTTAAAATTTTTTTTGATCTATTTTCTATTCCATGGGAAATAGGTAAGGAAGAGAAAAGTACAGAATCATTGTAAAATTAGGTTATGCAAAAATTAGTTAAAGAATAGAAAACATTACTAGAATCCATTGATTTTATTACCTCACTGCACTATTCAATATAATGACTGTTTTCATATTACTTAAAGCTATTTTTAAAAATAATGACCATTACATTATTTAATAGCATGGAAAGCTGAACTTCCTTTATTCATTGGTCCAAGCTGGCCCTTAACAGGTGATATATGAGACCTACAATCTGTGTTGTTGGGACATGCGCTGGGGCCTCGCAGCTGAGTGAACCGCTATCTGTATGAAGGAATGACAGCATTCAGGTCGGCAAACCCGTGATTCCAGAAGGTCAAGCTGACCTTGGATTAATGAGTGTTTATTAATGATGGCAAACTGCTAAAGAGAAGACAAGTCCCTGTGGCTTAGTGGGAGCAGGGACACACACGGAAGGACAGGGCAGAGGACTGAGCCGGGTGGCCAGGTCTCCCCGGGAGCAGCAGCGCGAGGCCTGGGGCTCACTGGGCGGCTCCCGTGCCCGCCCCACACTGTCTTCTGAGAGGCTCCTCCCCAACCCCCTCACCAGGAGAAGGGTGAGGCCTGGGGGTCCTCCACGCAGACCCTCTTCTGGGGTCACCACCCCCATGGGAGCTCCTGGCTCGCACTCACTTCACTGTTAACCTGGCATCTAGTACGTTCCCCGGCCAGAAGGACACACGTACGAAGGCGTGCAGACTTCAGTCTATTTCTAAAGCATTTCCTTTCAATAGCTCATCAGGCTACAGAAGTTAGAGAGATGTAGCGTGTATTCTAAATGCCAAGCTAACAGTTCATGTTTTCAATAATTCACATTTTGAAAGCAATCCAAATTATGCAGATAATTCCCAATTTTATTTCAGACAGAATCTGTGAAAGCCTTAATTTAATCTGCAATGTGATGTGTGGAGATATAATCTCAATCCTTCAGATAATAAGGTATAATAATAACGTATAATACTTTCCCAAGGACAGAAGTGAAATCTCGTGTAAGCTCGGACTGCTCTTGCTGGGAGCTATTGAATCCAGTGGGGCTCACAGTTAAAACTTGTACATTTCCACCTCGGAAAGTCACAGTTCAGGTGTGCTAATGAACCTGGCATGCTCACATTCAGACCATTTCTCTTTCAAGTCTACGACTGAGCCCCCCAAAGATCACATGACTTTCAAAATTAACTTTTCCCCCAGAAATACTTGTTTTGCAAAACTATCTGACATACATACTTTTAGAAATACTTTCAATATTTCATTGCTGCCTTTTGTTTACACTGACACTACGTATTTTTTAACGTTCTCCTCACGACTTCGAGGTCACATATATTCTTCCTGTTTCTGAGGCAGTCTTTGTGGCAAGAATTCATCCTTAACTTTTACATTTTGCCTACTTTGAGTTCAAAGCTATTTCTTGTTACGACAATTGCAGCTCTATGACATTTTAAAGTATCTGACAACAGTTCACACAAAAATGTAACAAATCACAGAACCAGGCAATAAAGCACATGCTGAAAGAGGAAAACACAGGCAGAGAACACAGAGATGATGGAAACATGAAGGATGGACACACACACACACACGGCCTCTGCACACTCACACACGTACCTGCACACACAGATGCATGCACACACAGTATCCTAAATTAAGGTGGCAAGCGTGTTCCCACACCCACCCTTAGCACAGCATGAAATCTGAGCAGTGAGAAGAGCCGCCACTCTGCCCTGATGAATGGTTACAAGCTCCCTGCGCTCCCCAGACGCGTGGAGAACAGACCCATGAGCATAATAATATGGGTACTGACAACATTTGCCCTCCACAACCAAACGGACGTGCCACTGCTTTTGGGCTAATTTAAAAGGAAGTTAACAAGGCTGTACAAAACAATAATACACTGTGTTTGAGATATAATAATCTACTGTTTCAGAACTTTTATCTTTGCAGGGTAACAGTTTAGTGAAACATCTTCTGAACTTTCCTCTACCTTATTCACATATGTGTACATATACATGTGTCCATGGGAGCAAACCAGAACATGGCAAGAATAAAATTTTAGCAACGGATTTTATGCATCAAACTGAAAGGACGTCTATATTATGCGTATTTAGATTAAAAGGGCCCATCTTTATTCTGCTGTTTGAGGTGCGAGCTGTGCTAATATTATTAGTCAAACTGCAACAAATACACCAGAGAATACAGCAGCAGAAACAAACTGACCGATTCATCTTTTTGTGGGCAGAACATCCTGACACGGATTTCCAGTTGTTCTACAGAATGAGCTGTCTAACCTTCCACGTGCACTTGTGCTCACAGATGTAGCACTTTCTGTTTTGCCCACTTTGGGTGATGGATACGAAGGTAAAGATGTGACTTAACGATCTGAACATGCGACACAGAAGAATAAGTTCTCAAAGGGATGCAGGGCCATGTCTCTCCGTTTTCATCGTTCTCCTGTGAAAACACCAGCCCCTTAAGGGCAGGGGTCAGGGGGTCCTCCCAGCTCGGTGCCTGGTGGAGTGTCCTGAACACTGCAGCTTAGCAGTGTTTCTGGAAGGGTGGTTTGAGGCCCAATGGCATCAGAGTCATTGGGGCATCTGCTAAAAATGCATACTTGGGGCCTGTTCTGGGCTGAGTATACCCAAATTCATGTTGAAATCCTAACTCCCAGGGTCTCAGAACGTGGCTGCACTTGGAAACAGGCCCTTTAAGAAGGTAATCAAGGTCAAATGAGGTCATCCAGGTGGGCCCTAATCCAACCTGACTGCGGTCCTTACAAGAAGAGACAACTGGGACACAGACACAGGCACTGGGAAAAGCATGTAAGGACACGGGGGAAGATGGCCATCTGTAAGCCGAGGAGAGAGGCCCGAGGAGAAAGCACCCTCCCGACACCCTGACCTCATCTTCTGGCCTCCGGAACTGTGCGCAATGTGTGTCCCTCTGTGGGTCCCACAGGACAGGGCTGTGGGCAGGGTCCAAAGACAAGCCCCACGAGGACATTCTTCCTCGATCTCATGAGCAGTAGGTGCAGAGGACTGTTTCTTCCGCCCGCTGTCTTCCTGGCTTCTGTCAACAGCTCCTTGTCACCCCTCCTGATCACCGACCACTCGACTTCCTGTGCTGGCTCACTAGTCTCCTAGAGTTCCACCCTGGCGCCGCTTCTCGTCTCCCTGCACCCCACCCCGAGGTGGTCTCCTCCTAAATCTACTGTCTGCTCCGGATCAGAAAAATCCAAGCTGGAAACCTGCCCCACCTCCCATATCCGGTCCGTGGGCAAGTTCCTTCAGTTCTACGTCCTAAGGTACCTTCTGTCTCCATGGTTGCAAGCTTAAGCCACACTGTCCCCTAAACTACTCTCCTAATTCTCCCTTGGTCTCTCCACCCACCCTCCACAAAGGAGGAAAGATGAATTCTTAAATTGAAATTTGATCCTGGGATTCCTGTGATGAAAATCCAAAGCCCTTCCCTGGAGCATCAGGTCTCCTCACCAGCCACACGCCACAAGTCCTCAGCACACGCAGCCCCAGTGGCTGGTCTCTCGGTGCCCTGATGGGCCTGCGCTGCTCGGCTCGCTCCCTCAGCAGGCCTAGGATGCTTTCAAGCCCTCGGCTCCCTGAAGAGCTGGCCCCTTCTGTTCCCCAGGGAAGGCACAATGCAGGCCTGCCCAAGTGTCTGTTAATCTGCATCACACACCACCCACTCTTTCACTCACGGCGTTTTATCCTAACCTGCAGTTATGTTGTTACTTATTTAGATCTAGAATGCGAGCCCCGGGTGCTTCCTGATGCAGCCCTGCACACAGCACAGTGCCTGACTCCTGGTAGATGCTCGAGAAACACTTGCGAATTAATGAATGAAGCAATGTAGCCCCACTTAATCAGAGCTGCCAGCGAGGAACACGAGTCTCTGCAGAGACAGCCATCTACCGAGGCGAGAGGATTCTTTTATCACCAGAGACGATCTGCACTCAAAATACCTCCCGGGGGCGTGCATGTGGCCAGTCACGTATGATTGGGACACGCTGCAGTCACTTGGAAAACACAGCAGCAGAATCAACATCACTCCCTCTTGAACTACACTTCAAACTGGTTTGCGAGAGTTGCACATCCCTAAACTATCTTAGATCAATGAGTTCTTGAGTCAAGCTGTGGCAGTCTAGAAGAGAGGCAAATTGACTCGTCAACAATTTACTCCTTTGTTTCACATGGCAAATTTTATTAAAATGGACACAATTAATGACCATCTCTCCTGATATGGCATTACTAATGGAGTCTTCCTTCACCAACGTAAGACTGTCATTTGATCTTCGTTAGGGATGGGGGATGTGTAATCAGGTAATAACCAGAAATACAAAAACCTGGACTGTTAGCAATGACTCAGGAGACTTAGTTATAAAGCAGTAATTCTGTGGGATTATGGCAACCTTTGTCAAAAGTACTAGTAATGCTTTTCATTCTAATATTAAAGCACGTGCTGAATGCAAAGATTAGCAAGATTAAAGGGATTTTAGGTAAAACATTTTAGACATCTGTCGCATATTACAACGTATTAAAATGTGCCTTCACTGTCTCTTTACTTAACAGAATGTTGCTGCATTTTCTGTTTGGGCAAGAAACAACTGCTCATCTCTCCTCGCGGCCCATCTGGTTTTTGCCCAAGCTGCTTGTGAGACAACACTAAAGAGAGAGACGTGCTACTTGTAGTAGATGTTAATACACTTAACGCAGTGTTACTGACAACAAACTGAAACCTTACACATCTCACCTACCGTATAGGATAATCACTCTGCACTGAGCAACACGATCAAAAGAGGCAGTATCTGACGAGCATCAGTTTTCACTACGACCTCGTTTAGGAGGCCAAAGGGAAGCAGATAACCTTGGCAGTGTAACGACCGTTATGTTCAAAACATGGAAAAGTACCGAAGAAATACTGGGGAGTCTGTATCCTCAGGGCGCTCTGAGTAATTATCACAAGCCATATTTGATACTAGGAGAAGCCATTTTTACTTCAAAGTAATTGTTTTATAAAACCAAACTCAAACCCCTTCCCAGAATGCCTCTGGGTAGGGGGAGGGGCAGTGGTGGGAAAGGGGAGGGAGACCAGTGGTCAGGGGCGCAGAGCGAGCCGTGCTACGTGACGCGCTGCACAGGCTGCCCCTTCCAATCCACACGGAGCACGCCACACGGACGGCCACATTTATAACCCTATGCTGATATTCAAATTTTCTGTCTTAAGCTAAAGAAAGATTGAATACCTTGCTGTTGTGTGGCCAAGATTGAAGAGGTGTCTCACTGACATTGTTCAAAGTTTATGAAAATATATGAATGCCCAAATGTCATTGGCTTTGTGCCTCCAACAGACTGTGGTTTTATGAGAAATCAGTCTTTTAATCAAAATGATTGAATACCTTAAGGTCGAATCCAAAGATATCAGTTAATATCTAGAAACGTGCTATTTCTGCAAATTTTGCCAAGCTGTACATATTGTGGTGCATTTTAAAGTGTTAATTTGTGCATTCCATACTGAAAATTGATCTTGAGTTTTAGCTTTCTGTCAAGCAAAAACATATGGTTACAAGCTTTATGCATTTTACGTGACGGCTGTTGAAGCTGTCACATGTGCAAACTTGATAACCGATGTGACACATACGCAAATAATTTGCTTGTTTAGTAACAATTCAAAGATTCATTATTCATGCAAACACACATTTTAAAAAATGATCAGATGGAAATAGTCTCCATTTTGTACAACCTAGTCTGGTTGGTGTGCAAACCCAGATAAAATAAAGCTGGGAACTAAGTGGTATTAAGCAAATCCAAGAGTATGGGTGTTTTCAGATCATTATTGAACCAGATGGTGTTTTTTGTTAATTCTGCCATCAGTCTGAGAACTTGATGCCTTACATCTGCACTTGGTAAAATAAATTTTACCACTGACATTATTTCAGTTTTCTTAAAATACTTCAATCAGTTTTAAACCAAGATTTGCAAACATCTGCTACAGTACATGCCTATGAAATGAAATTGAGATTATTCCTTTAAAAATACACACGATTACACAGCTTTTAACTTATCACCCTTTAAATTAAATCTTTAGAATTACTAGTCTGAACGTTTAATAAAAGGCAAAATGAGGATGAGATGGCACATGTGAAAATGAACACGGTTAACAGTTCACAAGAAGTGTTGGCTCCTTTGGAGATACCATAGTGGAATTCCACACTATACTTTTTCACAACTGCAACTTCACACAGAAAAATTAACTACATTTCTTTCTGTATCCTTCAGGTAAATTCTCTATGGGATGCAATTAAAGACACAGATACATGATGAATTAATCAAAAGATGCAGGTGATAAAGGGATGTTACCTGCAAGAGAGTTGATCATCCCTAATTGAATTCTTCCTAAGCACTACTGCTCAAGTGCTTGGTCCCATCAACAAGTGAGCAGAGCTTCAAACACACCTGAAACCAGCACACCGGTTTTAGGTCGTTTTTCAGAGACCCAAACAGGAGTGGTTGAAAACACAATTCAAACAGAAAAACCCTCCAAGTGGCTTACGGTACTTCTTCAAGGGAACAATCGCACTAAAGCCCACAAACAAAACCTTATTTTCAAACTTAATCATAAATTCACATCTTCTTTTATAGAACGGACTGCATTTGGGTAACAGTCTTCAGTTCCAGGTTCGATAATAAATTTCGAGGGAAGGTTTGTGATTCCTAATCCCCCTCCCCTTTTTCTTTTCTTCTTCTTCCTCAAACCCAGACCTCTGAAACAAAACTGGCTGAATGATTTAGCACACAATGCTTTCTAAACAGGTGCTCAATGTATGCTGCACACTGACCAAAACCAACCATCAAAACACTAGTGCCTCAGACTTGTTAACTAACCCCACCGCAACAGTAGTCCATCAAATGAGCTAAATAAGGTAACCCAATAGTTTCCCATTTGACAGCAGGTTCTGTTTAATGTGGAGACTGATTAGATGAACTGCTCTACCACCAATACCTGCATTCACAGGTGCTCAGGTAGCTAGAGCAGCTGATGACATTTCACAACGAGGATGCCTTGGCTGTGAGCACCTCGAAAGCTCCGCCATTGCAGACAGCTCTCAGACTAGAAGTGATTATTAATCTGAGAAAGTCGACTTCTGCTTGCTCTGGGGGGAAGAAGGTGAAGCCGGAGCAAGTGGTCAGCTGTCAGAGGTTAAAGTCAGAGGTGGCTCTGAAGAGGCGGACCCAAAGAATGCAGTTGGTTCACTTCACCGCTTTACTCCTTCAATTACTAGCCAAGGGGTTATTAAAATTTGCCACTTTTCATTATTAATTATACCTATATGATACATTATTAATTATGTTATATACTATTAATAACGATAATGAAAAATATAATTAATATAAGTTAAGCATAATAATTAGTATCTGTTAATTATAATAATTAATGATAGCAAACTAACAGTCAACAATTCAAGGCTCGTTATGTGATGTAAGCTAACTTTTACAGGGATTATTTTATTCACATGCTCATAGGTGGTACATCGAGTATTATCCCCATCTGACAAATGAGTAAATTCAAGTTTAGAGAGGTTAGGCTGCTGTCCTGGGCCATGTAGCTACTAATGATATATACAGACTGGAAACCCTGGTCTGACTCCAGACAAGTGCTGCAAACTGCCCTGTGGTACAGTCCCCGAAGTGACTGTATGAGGTTCACATATCCTGACATCTAGGCTACGTTTAACAAATGCACTGTTGAAATGTTCCCGGCCCTCTTCCCCGGCCTTCTTACATCAAAGGATAAGAAGAATTTTAAGGCACCTGTTTCATATCACCAAGTTATTTTCTAAACAATCAGAACCAATTAATCTATCACCTGCAGTAGATGTACATTACACCAAACTGTTTTCCTTTTGTTAATTTGATAAAGAAAAGGTATCTAACAGTTGCTTTCTTTTAAAACAGAACTTTGGATTTGTTTAACTACTAGCGATGGCAAACACCTTTCCCAATGCTTGTTCTGTCATCTTTTTTGCCTACCTATTTATTGAGCTTGCAGTGTTTTTCCTATTGATTTGTATGAGGTCTTTATATAAAGGGATATAAAACTCTGATGTGTTATTTGATGAAAAGATTTTTTTCTTAGTCCTCTAGTTGCCGTTTTATTTTGGGAACTTTGGACATAAAAATTTTAGCTTATCAAATAGCTAAATCTATCAATCTGTTCCTCTGTTATTTCTTTTATTTGTTAAAATTCTGGGAAAGTTTTCTCATCAAAGGTTTTGCTATCTCTTCAATTCTATTCCTGTATAAACTTTTATGATTTTACTTGCATCATATTTAACTTTTTAGTGCATCAACATTTGCCTTTGTGAACTGTGTCCAATAAAGCTCTACACTGGTCATCTGCTATCCTGATAAGTCTCACACAATTTATTAAATATTAAATAATATATCCCTTCTACGTTGATTTGCGAGTCCTCCAAGAATGTGTACACACACACACACACAAATACATATATATTAATTATATAAAACAGACTCAGCTTTTGATTAATCTTTTTGATCTCTTGCTTTCTTATACCTTTCTTAGAGCTTTGAAATCAGATGTATTTAGCTTTGAATTCTGGTTTTGTCATCAAATGCAACCTTGTTTTGCTCTTGCTTTCAAAGGGAATGTTTCATATTACAGAGTTTTCAGTGATGTTGGCAGTTTATACTAAGTAAAGGAAATCATTTTCTCATCCCTGGCTGGGTTCCTTATCTTTACAAAAATTTTACCTTTATTTTATATTATTGGATTTTATTTTATGTATTCTGTGGTATTTATATATTTTATGTAAACTACCTCAATTTTCTGTGGGATAAGAAAAATATACAAACACAATCTATTCATTTTGTTCAATTTTTATTCATTAGAAAATGATTTTATATTAAATGCCCCCTTTGGGCATCCTTTGAGATAATCATTTGATTTTCTAATATAATCTATGATGTAACTGAGGGATTTTCTAATACTCTCAAGACTGTTAAATGTGCATGAAAGGATTATGATTAATTTTATTTACTATGTTCCACTGACGATGTTCAGGTCTATATTCTAAGTGAGGTTTACGAGACTGGTAACTGAGGAGGGGATGGGGCGTGTTTAACGATGTTTAGACGTGAGTGTGTTGTACAAGACTGTGGGTTCCAAAAGTTACTCTCTAAGTTTTCAAACCTGTAAAACATACAATTCCCATGTCATAAAACTTTCTAGAAAATTAAAAAAAAAAAAGTCTCCATTTACTATTGTACCAACCAATTTGTTGACATTTTCAAAATCTGTCCACCTTACATTATTATACACCTTATTTTCTTTAAGGCACTGTCTTTTTATCAATTGTTATAATGAGTTTTTTCTTGGTTTTTCAGGTTTACCGAACTTCTATCTGAATTATCTTGATTTATTCATTTTTGTTTTTCTAGCTCACTTATTACTGCTTTTATTCAATTATTTTATTACTCCTTTTTTTGCTCTGACATTTTTGAATTGTTCTAAGTAATTTTTTTTTTTTGAGGCGGGGTACACGGGCCTCTCACTGTTGTGGCCTCTCCTGTTGTGGAGCACAGGCTCCAGACGCGCAGGCTCAGCGGCCATGGCTCATGGGCCCAGCCGCTCCGTGGCATGTGGGATCTTCCCGGACCGGGGCACGAAACCGTGTCCCCTGCATCGGCAGGCAGATTCTCAACCACTGCGCCACCAGGGAAGCCCCGTTCTAAGTAATTTAATTTACACCTTTCTTTTGCATTTATAAAAGCATTTAAGACTGTGCATTTATTTCTGAGTTCAACATCAGTAGATTCTAATGACATTTTTTATTACCTTTTAAATAGTTTGTAACTGTATTTGATTTATTTGTTTTTTGTCCAAAAGTACTTTAATATTTATAGGTGATTGGCTGTGTTTCCAGTTAAATTTTTATCATTTATCATACTGCAATCAGAGAATATGACTTGGTAATTCCTGGTTTTTAAAATTTACTGTAATTCCCTTTAAAGCTAATTATAAGTTCCATACATTTTCCACAGACACTTGATCATAAAGTTAATGCTGTGTTTAACAATTCCAAGTTAAATACATATATTTATTAATTCCATCTTACTCATTATATTCTTCAAATGTTCTGTTTGATTTTTCTTCTTTTTTGATCTACCATAGACTGATATGGACTAAATGCTCCCACCTCAACTGTTTATAGCATTTTATTTTTCAATTCAATTATACTTTGCCTAGTGGATTATACTTTTGCTGGATTATTCATAATGCCATATCTTCGTCTGTTCATTTAATCATCACAACTTTGTTAAACACCTATGACGTGTCAGATACATTTCTGGGATCTGGGGATGCAGCTGTGAACAACCCCATCCTATGGGGCTTCTACTCTAGAAGGAGAGGAAAATAATATAAATTAAGTAAATAAGTAAAACAAAAAAGTGTTTTAGATGATTTCAGATATGTTTCGAAGATTAGCTAAGAGTCTTTGCTGATAGCCTGATTATGGATCCAATGAAGTGTGTGCACTGACCTCTGAGGAATCACCTGGAGGAACAGCATCATCCGGAACATGCTGGCAATGCAGGGGTAGGGGAGGGCAGCAGTTTTAAATAGGACAGCCAGAAATGGCCTTGATGAAAAGCTGACACTGAGCAAAGAGAGGAATTAGGGGAGGAAGAGTAAGTGCAAAGGCCCTGAGGTTGGAGCATTCCTGTTAGGTCTGAGCAACAGCAAGGAGGCCGGTGTGGCTGGAGCAGAGTGGTCAAGGGGGCCGGTGTGGCTGGAGCTGAGTGGTCAAGGGGGCCGGTGTGGCTGGAGCAGAGTGGTCAAGGGGAGGACTGCTGCAGATGATGCTTAGGAGCTATGTCACATACTGTGAAAAATTTGGTTTTTATTGTGAGTGCAAAGTTACAGCACAGACGGTTTTCAGCAGAAAGGAAACATGAACTGACTTATGTTTCAGGACTGCACTGTCCAATATGACAGCCACTAGCCACTTGTGGTTATTTTAATTTGAATTGATAAAAATTACATTAAAATAAAAATGAAATTGAAAATTTTAAAAAGTCCTCGGTTGCACAAGCCACAGTTTAAGTGCTCAAAAGCCACATGTGGTGAGTGGCTGCTACTGGACGGTGCAAATACAGAGCATTTCCTCCATCACAGAGAACACCCCTGGGCAGCCCTCTTTCAGGAGGATGACTCTGGCTGCCATACTGGAAGCTGACGGTAGCAGAGCAAGGGGGGCTGCAGGGAGAACAGCTGGGAGGCTACTGATGAGAGACGGTGGCCTCTTGGACCAGAGTGAATAGAGGAGGAGGGAGAAGTGACCTCATCTGAGATGGATGCTGAAGGCTGCCCTTGAGTATTTGCTGACAGTCTGGTTGTGGAGCTATTGCTCAGTTCTTCAAAAATCAAGTATTACGTATCAGCTGGATTCCATCAACCACCATGTAATCACCTCAAGGAATGGCACAAATTGAGAGCTATTGAACAGAACTGGCATGTTGGCTACTCAATACAAAAAATGGAAAATTTCAGCCCTATCATTTTTCTTTCTCCCTCCCTAAAATAAGTGGAACTCTAATCCTTCTAACAAAGCAGGGTCATGTGGCAATGGGAAAAAACTTTCAAACTTTCCTTAAGTTGACGCATAGTACATGAATTATTAACCCTTAAAAAGCCGAGCAATTAACCTCCGGCAAGGTTACAAAGTATCCTTTTACCAGGTATAGAAAATCTAGGTGAAGTGATTACATCCACCTAATTGAGTGAGTCTGTAATTGAAAAGCACTTTGTCAACTGCAAAGTCCTTTACAACTGCTTGCTATTATTTGTCTTAATCAGTACTGTTAAATTACTTACCATATTATTTTACCAAGATTTCAGATAGAGCTATACATTTTCTTTTCTGTTCCTAAAACATGACAGATGCTCAGTAAATACTTGTGGAAAGAAAAAGAAACCAAATGAATTGATTCCTACTATGCCTCAGTTTTATATTAGGATTACTCTTGAGTCCCCAAGTCTCCAGGTGGTAAATATGTTGGAGAGAGGTGCTTTGCCTGGAACCTGGTGAATGAATGGGTAAGTTAAAATAAAATCCTTTTTCATGGCCTTCAGGGCAACTGTGCTAACAGTGGCTACAAATGCCACTGCTGCTTCTCTATCTTCAACTATTCTGACACACTTTGATAAAATACAGGGGCATTAACAGTAGTGACACTAGATAAAAAAATGCTAGGATGAAAGAAAGTTGATGCCATTCTAGGGCAAAAAATCAGAAAGAGAAGGCAAAGATGTAATTTTACTGTAACTGGATCAAGAGAAAACTCATAGGATGAAAACTACTCACAATTATAACAGATTTGGTTGAACCTTAATTATTACCAATATCCTTATCCTAAATTCCTTATCTCTGGTGGGACAGGTTGTTAATTACTACAGTACAACATTGTTAATTTTACCATGCCATTAAACCTCACCTGCCACGTAAGAAAAGTCATCCCAAACGTAAGTCAGAGTCGGGGTAGTTCAGTTCAGTTTGGCATCAGTATAATATAATACCTTGCCTCTGAAATGTACCCTATCATAAGCTCATTATACAGCAGGAGTAAGGTTCATTCGTAACAGAAGCAGTTGTAAAAACTGTGATGACTCTAATACTGAAATATGTTGAAACATAATACCTAGTGCTTTCAGTTCAAAATAACATGTACTTGTTACCATGTATTTAAGTAACTAACTTTTAGAAGAAATTAGTCGCTCATATCAGAAACTAACACAACATTGTAAATCAACTATACTTCAATTAAAAAAAAATGAGTCCCAAATGAGGAAATGAGAAAACCAAGATTCCAGGTATCAAGTAGGTGAGCCAGGAACAGATACATTTTTGACTCACAGAACAGATCTCTAGCTTTGTATGCTGAAGCAAATCAACACTCACCACTTTAACCTTCATAAATATATGACTTCTAATATTTGTCCTTACGTGCGATTTCTGGCACTACTCAAAATCATAATACCAAACAAATCTGTTTATGCATAATATTACAATGGTTTAAATGTAGTTGCTGTCCATTTTCAGATTAGAAAATAACTTTAAGCTGATTAAAAAAATAGCTTTTTAAAATACACATAGCCAAGATCATCAGTTTACGGTCTGTTTTATTTCTTGCCAGCAGTCACCGTTAAAAGTTATAAAACTATAACAATTGCTTTCCTTTACATCGCTCTCCAATTACCCTGATAACTGCAACGTCTGAAGAAGTTCAGGATCTGTAAAGCCTGTCACATTATAGAAACATGTCTCCTTAAACCAACTGTGAAATTCCAGTAATTGAAGTGATAAATCTAGTGTTTTTGCCAGGGTACTTTTGATGAGAACTACAGTAGTAGATTAGGAACTATTCCGTGCTGCTATATCATGGTAAAAGCCTCTCCATTACTTGTTGTCAGTCACTAGGGATGGGCAAATAACTCAGCTGTCAGTCTAGCTGGAAAGCCCCAAGTCCTGTGGATGATCAACAAAGAGAATATATATAAACTCTCCATTATCTTCACACAATTCTTTCAACAACTCTCTACTGTTTTCTTTCCTGTACTGGAGCACAGCTCATTTATTCGGAAGCAGATTGGAGATCTTGGAATATTTCATTTTTTTATTGCTCGTTATATGTCATCTTGTTTCCAAACGGTATATGAGTGTTACATTTCAGTAAGTACAAGCATCGATACCTCGGCCGCTGACAGTAATTTTACACATGATACAGCCTTAATTAAATTACTAATAACTGTTACCTCCATTTTGTTATTGATTTTTCAGCTAAAATATTTATTGCCTTATATTTCTACTTTACATGTCTATTCTTTTTTTTTAACATCTTCATTGGAGTATAGTTGCTTTACAATGGTGTGTTAGTTTCTGCTTTATAACAAAGTGAACCAGCTATACATATACATATATCCCCATATCCCCTCCCTCTTGCGTCTCCCTATCCCACCCCTCTAGGTGGTCACAAAGCACCGAGCTGATCTCCCTGTGCTGTGCGGCTGCTTCCCACTAGCTATGTGTTTTACGTTTGGTAGTGTATATATGTCCATGCCACTCTCTCACTTTGTCCCAGCTTACCCTTCCCCCTCCCCGTGTCCTCAAGTTCATTCTCTATGTCTGTGTCTTTACTCCTGTCCTGCCCTTAGGTTCTTCAGAACCTTTTTTTTTTCCTTAAGATTCCATATATATGTGTTAGCATGTGGTATTAAATGTCTATTTTTTAGCATTTCTTCTGATCACACAGAAATATTCTGGAAGTTATACTCCTTTCACATTAGCCTGACTAACAGCAGAACGTCAGCAATTCTCTCCCAACTCGGCTGGCTTATATATACAGGGGAAAGAAATCTGTAACTTACTATTTCAATTAAAACAATTAATCTATTTAGGCTCCATCATCTTCCATCGTAGACTTATATCAGTTCTTGAAACCAGGTAACAGGAGGATGTATGTTTTTTAAATTACTATGAAATTTCCAACTCCAACTATGAAAAATCGAAAGCAAACTCAGAGTTACTTGGAGAAAGATAAAAGGACAAAAAAAGAAAGAAGCAAACGGCTTGACTTTTAAAAAGGTAGCAGAAATGACTTAGGTTCGAAGAAATTAAAATGGGGGCAGCATTTGGTGTGAGCCAGAAGCTGGTGTGGAATAGCTACTATTGTTGGAACACAGCAACCTTAAACCAACTTTCCGTTCATCGGCACAGTCCTATTCAATTCCCACATGTTTTAAAGGAAGAAAAAGTGGCAATACAGATAAACTATTTTCAAGTTTTACTTTCAGCTTGGATGGAAAAAACAAGTAAAAGTACTTGAAACGTCAATGAAAAAGGTTAATGAAGATAAAGTAACTCATATCCCTTACCCTCAACACACTAAACTTCTTTATCACATATTTTGTTTTGGCTGATGGTTTAAAAATAGTCAAAAGATATGTAGAGCTGATTCGCTTTTTTTATAAAACAGAAAGTAACACACCATTATAAAGCAATTATACTCCAATAAAGATGTTAAAAAAATGGTCAAAAGAAACAAAAAAAGAAAAGAATTTGACCACTTAACAGCATAAGTGGTGAGATTAGAGGAATCATTTATCTGGAATGAAAAGCCCCGATTTGGTTAAGAATGTGTAGTTGTGTGCATCTTTATCGAAAGCAAACTCAGAGTTACTTGGAGAAAGATAAAAGGACAAAAAAAGAAAGAAGCAAACGGCTTGACTTTTAAAAAGGTAGCAGAAATGACTTAGGTTCGAAGAAATTAAAATGGGGGCAGCATTTGGTGTGAGCCAGAAGCTGGGAAAAGGACAAAGGACCGCCTTGGAATGAAAGAAACACTAACAGGTTATGCATATCTGGAGCACCAAACGTTATAAAACTCAAACTGGTGATCAGGTACTCAATGATAATGAAAGTTTTCACTTCTTAATCCCCCTGAATCTCAGAGGAAAAATTTTAGCTACTTTCTTTAGAAAAGGTAAGTTTAAAAACCTGAACAAGGAGAAACATCCGGTGAACATGCCAGTCCGTCTAAACTTGCTGTTCCCTCTGGCCTCCATGCTAACTAAGCAGGACCAGACGACCCAGATGAGCACGGCTGCTCATCTGGTAGCACTTACATGAAGTCCAGGGCTTTTTCTTAGAAAACACACAAGTCTCTATAGGATCTGGCCTGCGATCTGAAGTCTTTTTGGCAATAGAAATGTCGAGAACTGAACACATTTCCTCAAGAACTTCAGCTAAAGAGAAACAGTGCTTCACACACGGGCACAGAGCCCAGCCGGCGACCTAACGTTCTGGGTGTCGTTTACCTGTGATTATAAAAGGCAAGAGTCAAGAAAACATGAAAATAATATAAGGCGAACAATGCGCTTGCTTAATTTATTTTCAGAAAGTATACACACTTTAGGAACTGCTTCGTCAGGGCTCTTAGGGGTCCCTGGTGGCCCTGCAGAGAGCCTGAGCGCAGGCTGGCCAGGGGTACACTGTACCTCCAGCCTTCCCGTTCAATGGGATGAAGACGCCCCCTCAAACCACGGCACCGACGCTCTCCAGTCAACACACGTCGCACTACATGTGAACGCTTCTGTTCTCACCTTGCTTCACCAGCAAGAATCCGGAGAGCATGCCTGCTGGCTTTCTTTCCTCTGGTAACTAAGCCACATATTTTTCCCTTTTAGACAAAGCCTTTTCGAGCTTTTTATTAGAGACGGATAGAGGCGGAAGGAAGGGGTGTGCTCCAAAGAGCGCGGGGGTGGGGGAGTTCTCCTCTCTGCTGCCATCTGAATTTGTCATTAAAAGTGCAAAGGAAAAGAACAACTACTCATCACTTAATAAATACGGATCTACAACAATTCCTGCTGTGAAACATCACGTCTTCACTAAGAAAGAGAAAAACGAGTTTCTCCCAGACCTTTACTTGAATTTACAAGGAACACACTTTCCTAAAACTGCCGACATGTCACTGCATCTATTTTTCTTTTTAAATCAGGCATTAAATATGAATCTTGACTCCCACGTAGGCAATCTGCAGCACAGCAAAATGACTATGTATTCAATTATAGGATAAATAAATATAGCAAACATTAAGGAGAAAGTTTCCAACTCCAGGGCGCCGGGCTGGTGTCCTTCCCCCTCACAGAATCAGGTGCTCTCTGTCAACTACGGCAGTGGCACAGGCTGTGCCGAACCTTCTAGGAGCCGTAAAAGAAAATGACCCCCTTCTGTAATTAGAGATACTGGGTTAATCTGGGGGAAAAAAAAAATCTCCATGGAGCTAGCAGCTGAAGCTAGCATGTATCTAAAGTGAAAAAAGGTATATTTTAATGAAGAAAACTAGCCACTCATGAAACAAAGTATTTATATACCTCTTTTGCTATTATGAAATTAGGTTAACAATTCTATAACAAACTGAATTGCAAACCAGCAAATTCACAACAAAGTTAAGAGTTTTTTCCTTCATTCTTGTTTGACTGCAGAGGTTTTTAGGACAAATTCTACCCAGATGCTTCATCAGTTGAGATCATGGGGGAGATTTGCTTCCAACCTTTCCTTAATAATTTCAATAGTTTTGGAGAAATGCTTTCAGTTGAGGTTACTGCTAGGAGCCTGCTGCAAAGTGTAGTAACACTTGAAAACGAAATGTTGAGGGTTAAAATGATTGTGGCTCATTTATGCATCACACACTCTAGACTCCCCCAGAGCCTGCCACTTCATCCTATTTGCTCTGATGGTGCTTTTAAAGCGCAACGACGTTCATCTCAGCCAACTCACGATGCAGGTGCCCAAAGACGCCATTCGCAGAGGTACTGACGATGCTCCAGAACGTGAGGGCTCGACTGTCACAGCAAACTGTCAGCGTTAGCGTTATCGATTGACTTTAACATTTAAATATATCAAAAACCAGGTGGAAACTCGTGTTTGCAGGTTTCAAAGAGCATTTTAATATAGCATATAATAAATATTTAAACACTAAATGTGAATTTAAATTCCACTATTCCCAATGGGTATTTATGTAAGTTTATTGGCTATTATAAGATCTTTCCAAACACTGGCCAGAAAAAGTCAAGTTTGTCATCGGGCAAAATTCATACAGAAAGTATTTCAAACAAACATAATATGCCCGACTGCCCCATTATTTACACTTACCTCTTATAAGCCTTTTCAGAGGGGAAGTATGATGCAAGTTTAAGACACATTCAGTTTATAAAAATGGTACCAATGAAGTAGATTCTATCTGACTTTTCTAAAATATTGAAAGAATCCAATATTCTTTCACTTAACAAAAATTCATTGACTACTAATTACAAGTATTTTCTGACTTTAGAGAAAATATTTAAATGGATCAATATTTTCTTACTGTTTTTCCCTATCGTTTGGATTCACGTCATTCGTAAGCAAAGATGTTTTTCGCGTGCAATAATAACTAACACAGCCCTGTCTACAGGAGCAAAGGAAAACTGCCGTATGTCCATGTGTAAGGGAAGGGTGATTAAGCCACGGTGCCTGCCCTATTATATGTTATGTACTGATTCCAATGAATAATTAGATCTATATTTATTGATCTGGAGGAAAAATGAAAATTACAGAATTATGTGTATCCCGTAAGGGACACAACTTCTTATTCCCAGGAGGGTGGTACACTCTGAGCTGTGAACAGTGATTTGTGGGTATGTGAGGAGATGATCTTTCTCTTTATTGTAACAAGTCGTTTTACTTGTTACAAGCCAATTATTTCGTTAATTTAAAATAAAGAAAACCAAAACTAAGCACAAACCAAGAGTGGCTTAAAAAGTGAGACTCAGATTTTAACCCTTTATTCCACACAGGTTTTCAGGGTGCTCACGTCCCACCAAGTTTCCTACTCACAGCCTGACGTGGATAAAATGAAGCTTCCTTTGGGCCATTTGGGGATGCCTAGTGCTCTGTTATTTTTATGAGGATTTGACTGCTCCTGACAAGGGACCATTCTTTGCTATATGAAAGAGCAGTGTTTCATAGACGTTAAGACCTGTTTGCTATCCAAACGTGTGCTTTTCCTTAAGGAAAACGTTCGTTTAGATGGCTCCATAAACGGGAGGCATGTGGAACCTAGATTAGCCCAGGGCCCAGCAGAGAGATGCAGGCAGCAACAGTGCTCCCTATATATCAGGTGGAATGCGGGGAGCGGCAAGAGTGTTCCTTCTGGGTCCACCACGGCTGCAAGCTGGAGCAGCTGGGCATCCACAGTGCTTTAAATACAGCTGTGTTCACGCAACTGCTGCTGATTCCAATGAGACTGAGACTTTCAGCAGGCAGGATTCATCACATCTGATCATGTCAGCTGTCTGGACACAAAAAGCAAACGTTCCCCACTAAGTAAACACAGCAAACTTTCTGGAAGCGAGGTTCCCAACTCTATGAGCATAGATAGGCACTAAAGGGCTAGCAAGTCACCTCCAGGGACCCACTTCTTATTCTGGTGACACAGGACCATTGTAGGCTTGTCAGTTTGGCTGTGCGCATGGCTCTCAGTGAGTTATCACCCTAACCTGTTCTACTAACAGCCCCCGTGAGTCTCTGGTCCCCCACGACTGGAACGTGGCTACTGCAATTACTAGAGCCTCTAGACAAGTCCAAGAAACACTGCCACAAAGTGATTTAAGGTAATTTGGTCTCTTTTAAGTCACTGTTTCTTCTTCAAGATTTCCACTCATTGCATTTTTAATTTTATTGTAATTTTGTGTCAGTTTGCTAGATGAACTCATCAGCTATAGATCAAGGCTAATTTATACACTTAAATTAGAAAGGAATAAAAAAAATGCAAGTAAGCCTCTATCTAAGTGTTTGGTAACAAACAGGCTTGAGTTATAACTTTTAGCCACAAAGATTATAATTAGTTCAGATAATTTAGAAGTGAGTTTCAAGAAGACTGCTTTTTACCAACCACTTCCTTAAGTCACGTTGACCTTCTTGCCATCCTTTCCTTGCTTAAAAATTTCAGGCAGGCAAGAATCTTGCCCCCTCACCTCCTACGAACCGCAACACAAGCACTGCATCCAGGCAGGTGCGCCTTCAGGTCGGCCTCACCGCCCACCCCGCCCACCCCCAATTTTCTTCCTTTTGATTTCTCGCTAGCGGGCTCTTTCTCAAGGGCCCAGTTCAGAGAAGTATCCTTCGGAAAGTCTTCCTGCCCCAGGAGCTCAGTTCTTCTCTAGACTCCTGGATTCTGCTGTCTGTATTTCACTTAGGGCCTTTCTCCCAATGAAAGAGTACTTTTTTCACAGTTTTTTGGCTGCTTTGGCCAAAGTAAGCCAAGTGGATTGGGGTACCCTCCTTAGAGAGTGACCTCTTTCTTCTGCAGGTTTGTGTCACAGTCCTGGTCACTGTCCCCCTCCCCCGCTGGTCCCCACTGTTAACGATCCAAATTCCCACGTGTCTCCAGAAAGCGATTTTCAAGTAAAAATTAAAAAGTCCCGTTTGTAGAGTCCATCTGGATAAAAACTTTGGCTTCTTACTTTTGTGTCACCTAGTTTCACTCCGGAATCCACTTAACTTTTTTTTTTTGGCCGTGGGTCCTTATAAAAGTAAGGGCCGCCCTGGCTGGGGTGAGGCCACTGGGAATCAGGCTCCAGGCTAACACCCTGCAGGTGAGTCTGCCCACCTGGGAGTCAGATTCTCCACGGCGCAGCAAGCAGCTGAGGCCGGGGTTGCTGGAGAACTTGAGCACTCGGTCATTCAACAGGTGGCTCTCAGGGAGAGGACACCCGAGGACTCCCGTGATCAGGGAGTACGCGTCGGCACCCGGGGCTGGAGCCAGCGAGAGGACCATCTCTGAAGGCAGCATAAATCTACAAGCATACAGAAGGCCTGAATCTGATCCCGGCCCGTTAGCTACTCAATCAACAGTAATTATTTGTTTACATTACCTGGGCCTTATCACCCATGCCTTTCCCCACTAAGAAACAGATCACACAGATCACTCTCTTCACAAACCTAAGTTTATGAAATGCCCTGAGGTCCGTTTCAAGGCCAGCTTCTTTCATTTCCTCCTTCCTTCTTCAATGTAGAGATTCGAAACTCAGAGCAAGGGGACACTGGACAGAATGGAATGGGTTAGCCTTGATGCTGGTGCCAAGTTCACCTGGGAGAAGTGGT
Source organism: Neophocaena asiaeorientalis asiaeorientalis (assembly GCF_003031525.2). Lineage (NCBI taxonomy): Eukaryota > Metazoa > Chordata > Mammalia > Artiodactyla > Phocoenidae > Neophocaena > Neophocaena asiaeorientalis. Next base: position 3,729,358 of record NW_020174135.1, read on the forward strand.
GAACTATGCAGCCCTACAAACTAGTCCCATTATTTTTCATTAAAACTTTTTTATTATAAAAAATTTCAAAGATATTAAACTAAACAAAATAATATAATAATCTCTTGTGAAACATCACCCACCTTCCACAATTATCAACATTCTCATATTCTACTCTCACCTGAACTCCACTCAATTATTATTATTTATTTTTACAGTTTTTAAGGTAAAATTTGCATGCACGGAAATGTGCAAATCTTATCTGTCCCGTTTAGACAAGTGGACATACCATGTAACCCACCTGCTGTCTCTGGACAGAACATTTCCATCACTGCGGACAGTTCCCTGGTTCCTACCCCTTCTCCCCTCCCCACTCAGAGGCAACCGTTGTTGTGGCTTTCTTTTTTTTAGCCTTTGATCAGTTTTGCCTATTCTAGAATTTCATACAAATTGATGAGGACAGGACTCACAGTTTTCTGGGTATGGTTTCACTTGTTCAGCCTAATGGCTGTGACTGTGCTGTGGAATATATTAGTAGTTCTTCTGACTAAGTTTTAAAGAAGAAACGGACAGCTACGATGGTGGTTTTCAGGGCAGAATGGCTGGCACAAAGGTCTCAGGCAAAACAACAACAAAATCTGCGAGACGTCCCCTCTAAAGGCTTCTCCCATGTCATGTCACTGTCTTGTGCTGTTCCTTTCCTGACTTTACAATTCAAGACGTTCTACTTCATTTCTTCAAATTCAAGATATCACTGATGTAAGATGCAATTCTGATTAGAACAAATTACCTGGACAATGAAATACTACTCAGCCATAAAGAAGAACAAAATTTTGCCATCTGCAGCTACACGGATGGACCTGGAGGGCACTATGCTAAGCGAAGTCAGTCAGGCAGAGAAAGACAAACACTGTACGCTATCACTGACGTGTGGAATCTAAAACATACAGCAACCTAGCGACTGTAACAAAAAGGAGCAGACTCAGACACAGAGAACGAAAAACTGGATACCAGTGGGGGGAGGGGGAGGGCACAAACTACTGTGTCTAAGACGGGCTCAAGGACGTACTGTACAAAACGGGGAACAGGGCCAATATTTGGTAATAACTGTAGGTAGAAAGTAACCTTTAAAAACTGCATAAAAATTTTAAAATTAAGAAAAAAAAGAACAAATTACCTGGGATTTCTCTTTTTAGAAAAATATAAGGTAAAAGCAATGTTGAGTGTTGCAATAGGACATGTCTCCTTTCTCCACAGTACAGCACGGTACTTAAAAGTTGGGTTCTGACCTCAAATTGAAGGGTTCAAACCCAGGCTCTGCCACTTGTACCTTGAACAAGTTACTTAAACTATCTGGTCTGGACTTGCTTTACTGTGAAACAAGAGTAATTCCACTCTTACAGGGTTTATGAAGATCAAGTGCTTTCATAGGCGTGAAAAGCTTAGCACAGTGTTAACAAGTGCTATTATTCCAGCTTGCCACTGGCACACAATTCCTTATTTCTCTTCCCTAATCCACCCTCACGGAACAGTTATTTCAATGTTATCAGCACTTAACTAGGAACTGAGCCACTGAACAAGGGGACACATGGTTCAATTTTCCTTGAGCATTTACATTTAAAAATAACCTGGTGCAGCCAAATAAATAAAAAAAAGTTTGTTAACAAATACGTATCCTTAAGTAGTGGAATACATAGGGCTGATGCCTTTGAGCTGGGGGATTTTCGTTTACTTGACTACACCTACTAGACCTTACAGTTTGTTTACGTACCCATCTATCACTTATTGCCAGTGGATTAAAATATGTGTGACCACCTATAAGGTGTAAGGTAATCAGCTGTGAATCAAAAGGACAAGATATAGTGGCTTGATATAAGAAAAACAGACAAAAATAAAGAGCTTTTCTCTATACCAATAAAAAATGATAAATAAAATGTAACTGAAAAATTCTACACACAACTGCTACAAAAATATTAACTACACAGGAAAAAGAATTGGTTGAAGGACTAATAACTTGAGTAACTTGTGAGAAATAGTGTTTCTGTAAAGGAAGTTTTAAAATTATAAAGATGACAATCTACTTACAGTTTACCGTGGAAGAATGTATGAAACAAAGGAGAAATGAAGGAATCTGTCTTACTCAATATTAAAACCGAAATGCATAAGGAAGAGTGTGGGTCACTGATATAAGAGAAGAGAGGTAAGTGTATGGAACAGAATAAAGAAACTGTGGAGCAAATAAAATACATGTGGGAACTGAACAGGAGATAAAGGTGGCATTTAAAATCAAAGAGGGAACGTACGGACCGTTCAATAAATACATTGGGAAAACAACTATGTGGGGGAAAAAAATGAAGTTAGAGCTTTATGTCAGACTTTATACCAAAATATGTTCCACCAAATAGATTAAAGGTTTAGATTTGTAAAAACTGAAACAACAAAAATACCAGACTGTAGTAGAAATGTTCCTATAACCCTGAAGTAGAGAGGTATGACACTAAAGTCAGAAATCACACATATATATTTATCTTAAAAACAAAAGAAAATCATTAAATAAAGATTTAATGATTTAAATCTTTAATGATTTAAAAGAGGAATAAGAATTCACATAGTAAAAAATACAAAATGACGAATAAACACATGAAAGAACGTTCCACGTCACTAGTAATCATAAGAGCTTTTCTGCTGCACATGTTGGGATGTTGCTGACATGAACACGTAGGAGAAAGTAGTGAGAAGTCACGGGAAACCGGGAGCTGCAGATGCTACCTTGAGGGCCTCTGGGCACCAGTTACCAAAGGACTTGAATCAAGAGCTCGTGGACTCTTGGGTCCTTCTTGTAGGAAGTCATCTTGAGGAGCTGGGAATGGACACAAGGACGCCCATACTCTCCGAGGCGGCCCTCCATGGGCTCTGTCACCTGGCAGCTCTGCTGGGACGCGTGGAGGGGACACCCCTCGCGAAGGCTCTCCTGGCCACTGGCACGGGGTGACGGCGCAGCTCTAGCCCCACAGCCCGTGCTGTCCCTCACGACTGCACTCACAGGGTCATCTGAATAGGGATTTAGTGCCCTGCTCCTCCACTGGGCTGTAAGGCCCACGGACAGTTCCGACCTTTGTCAGCGCTGTGCCCACAGTGCGCGGGACAGCGCCTGAAACACGTCAGGCATCTATCCAATAGACATTCGCTGCGTCCTTTCAGTGACTCGTGAGAGGTGATGAATAAAGTCTCCACGGGCTCCCCGCTGCCCAAGGCTCATGTCCGAACCCCTAAGCAGGGCAGACAACGACCTTCACAATTTGTTCCCAAGTTGCCTCTCCAGCCTCCTGTCAGCCACTTGCAAACACAGGGCCTTTGACGAGCCACGCCACAGGTACCCACTCTGAGCCCCTGCTTTTTGCAGTGATGACTCCACCTGCCTCGAATGCAGGTCCCCCACTTTGTCTAGAAAACACCTTCAAAACCGAGCTCCTGGCTCCACACACATCCCGACTGCAGCAAGCTGGGCGAGCCTGTCTGTGAACCCTGAGGCACTGGATACAAACTGCCCCGAGCACTTCCTGTGTCTTGCCGAGATTACCTATTCACGTGTTTTTCTCCTGGACTAGATTAAGAACTCCTTGAAGGCAGCAGCTGCTTTTCTACTCTATGTACACCCTGGCTCATAGCAAAGCATCTGACACAGGGCAATTGATCAGAAAGTATTTGTTAATATTAGAGATTTTAACAAATTATTTCTAAGAATAAAGAATATAATGAAACTTTTTATTTATCCTTCATGCCACTCTCAGGGAAGGCCTTCACCACAGCTTCCTGTGAGGATCCCAGACTTTATTTAATAGAGATTCAACCAATGGGAATTCTGAAAATGTCAGTACCACGTCCTAATGAAGAATCACAACTCCTATGGACCCACCATTCACGTCGGTTTTCTTGAATATACCCCCCCCCCCCCACGCGAGAGGCACATCTACCCTACCAGATACCATGTCGCAGCTCATCTAGTGCAATAAGCTGGATGACGTCACAGGAGTATGGGGACTTAAGACTTCACTAAAGTGTCCCACTTATTCAAGGGCACTGACTTAGCCAGAGTGCGTATGGCTGATGAGAAAGCAATTCTAAGTATAATATAGGGGGAAAAAAAGACATTTTAAAGCTTTACTTCGAAGAGACAAGAGCTTAAGTTTAAAATTCTGCTTTCTGGAGCAGATTATGTGGGTGGACCTGCAATTATGTTCGAATAAACAGACAGCTGTGATAACCTCAGAAGAAAATAAGACGATCTATGTCCAGGTTTTCGATCTTATTAATAAAATTGAATTTTCTAAATAGCTTATAATTTAAAAAAGAGTAAGTCTTTCTTAAGGAAAAAACCCTAAAATTACCAATTTAATGAAAATATACCAGCTAAGTTTGGAACAGGATCGGGGCTGGATCAGATTGTTCAACATAAAACCTCAATAAACAATAGCTCAAAAAGAAAAAAAAAAAAGCAAGTTCTTTTGTTTTAGAGGCCACAAATGCAACAGAAACAAGATATAATAAAAAAATGAAAATTTAGGTACCAGAATTATGCATTTCATACTGAATAATTATTTCTGTACTGCCTGTAAATCCTCTCCGGTAAGCTGTGCATCTAAAACTCATCGAACTGCCAAGGGGTAAACGCAGTCCCATCCATCAAGCAGCCACTTGACAAATACATTCCATAATAGAAGTTTATTTTTACGGGAGGCTGAATCAAGGACTTTCCCATGCATACAAAAACTTGTCAAAATTATTTATGAGTCTTGCTGAGACACACAATATGTCATATCAAACTCCTAGTTTCCTTCCAAGCACAGACTGTCAATATCTTGGCTTCTATCAATAACGTGGCCCACCGCTGATAGAGACCGCAGGAGCCGAGGTCACCAGCCCATCCCAGCCGCCGCCGGAAGCCGTCTCTAAGCTCAGCGCAGCTGAAGGAGGCCATTTACCACCTCCATGAGGGGCAGTTAAAGGAAGCGCTTGGGACTGCCCTCAGAGGATTTGCAACATAAAGTAAAATGGAAACATATGCTTGAAAAATGATGGTTGATTACGGCTGAAGTAAAACAAAAATAACAGTAGATACTTCATCTTTTATCTTACACACAAAGCATTAGTTAAGGCTGATAACACGAATGCCTGAAAACCATGACAACAGCCTTATCCCTGCTGAAACTCCCACTCTGAATGAGATGGGATGAGACCTTCTCTCGGAAGGTGAGGAATCTGCTTTATGAAGCGACGTGACTTGCCTCCGTCCCTCCTAATACTGCTCGTGTTTTACTCATGAGGAAGCATTTCTCTTTAGTGGATTAGCCTTCCGTCCTCTGTCACTCTCCCCAACACAGGGAAGAAGTGGAGAAGAGTGGAAACCGCTGAGTGACCCCTGAGATAATTTACAGCAAAAGGAAAATGTATTCTTATTTTTCAGTTTTGGGGGCAATGAAAACTGCAGTCTCCCAGCCTGAATTAGTCCTGGGAACTAGTCAGCGACAGCAAAAGTGTAGCACTTCTTGGCAATGCCCTCGTTCTACGAAGAAGTGTGTTCTACCACTGCAATTCCATGCTGGTGCTGTGACATGAGCCATGGAAAGGCCGAGAAGCCCAGGAGTCGACCATGAGACCACCAGTCAGACCAACACCACAATGGTGCATTTTGGTGGCACAGGGTGGGCAAAAATTGCAAAAAAAAGGGGCTGTTAAACATTTGCTTTAGTTCCTCAACATGAACAGAAAGGCACACTTGTGAAATCTGCCTCACAGCTTCACTGCTCTGTTCCCATCCTGCCCCTGTGGGGTGAGAGGGGCTGAGGAGCTGCCAGAATTCTGACAGCCCCCGGGCACCACTCCCCGTCCTGCCTTAACCTGCTCAGACATATTCCAGGGCGCGAGCGGAGCCTGACTCCAGACCAGATGACTTGATGATTCTCAGAACTGTGGCCACCTCAAGTACTAAGAAGACTCTTACTCAAGTTTGGCTCAACAAAATAATGTACAACACAGGAAACAGTGTCTGTACTTGGAGTGGAAAAATACAAAGCGAGTGCTAGGCTAGAAATGGACGATGTTATCACCGGCACTCTATTTAAACCACCGGTTTGGATGTGAAAAAGTAACTTTTAAGTAGTTTTCCTGGAATGCCTAAATTCAACGCTACCAGAAATGGGTGAAATGATAGAAGTCTACTTTTTCCCGTGGAAATGTGACAACAAATCACGGGGTGGGGGGGAGGAAAGGGGTTCCCTTAAACAATTTCATTTCTCTGCTCTTCCCAGCGCTCTTCTGAAACAAATTCTGAACAGAGCCCCACCCAAGGCTACCAGAACCTGCGCAGGTGTATTTTTGATACTACAAAAATAGGCTCGGGAGCTGTTTCTCCAGTTCTGGGCACTGTCCCGGGCCGCCGAGCAGACTGAGTCAGAGGCATAGTTGGAGAGAAAGCGTCTAACCCCAGCTCGAGAAGTGAGACTGAAAACACAGCTCTTCATACATTCGCCAGCCAAGTCACTCCTTGAACGTGAACAATATGATGACACAGTATCTTCAGACTTTCAGAACAATTGTTTGAAATAATCGGAACATGCTGCAGTTGGGAAAGCCATGTTTGTTCAGAAATATTGAGTTGATGTTGCTCAATAGATGGAACGTGGCTACGACTCTCAGATAGGAACAAAAGAATCTGGAGGTTTGTGTCCCAAGAACAAAGCACAAACTTCTATGTTCAAGCTGAAGTCAACATATTTCACTGAATTTCCAATGAATTGCTAAAAGAAAGTGAGCGGGACAAGGCCATCTTTATCTGTGATTCCATTTCAGAAGCGTCTCAACCCATGAGGCCGGGATTAGGCCCCTTTCTAAGGACAGGGGTGGATGAGGCCTGGAGGGTGGTGGCGATCCGAGGTCACGTGGCTTATAGGTGACGCTGACACCCTCACCAGGCTGTGCGCCTTCCTCCCCTCTCCTCCTCCCAACACTGACAGAGCCCTGAAGACTGCAGGGGCTCCGGGCTCCGGGCAGGCGACATGGGAGGACGACGGAGAGGAAGAACGAGAAGGAAAAGGAAACTCTGTCGCCGAGAGTGGCTTTGCCTGAGGAAAAGTGCCAACACCTGCACTCAGAAACCTCTGGTCAGACCTCTCTTTCTTACATTATTTCAATCGGGAGGACTCCGTAGTCAAACTACACAAAGGGATACACATCAGGAAGAACAAGTTCACGCTTTCACACACAAGCCCTGTGAGGTAAAAAACCAGAATCAAGGCCAACTCTGGGCTCTTTTATTCCTGAAAATTTCCTGCAGAGAAACATCTCCAGTTCAAGTTTCAGGAAACAGGCTCAGAAGAGTGAGGTGACTTACAAACCCCGCACAGAGCTGAGACGTGAGCCCAGTTTTACGCCTGCCTCCAGAGCCTGCGAGCCCGCCCCTCCTCCAGCACACCGTCCTCATCAGTAGGGAGCAGGGTTTCGGACCGCGTGACCCTGCTGGGGGCCGTCCTGGGCACTGAGGGACGTCAGCGGCCGCCCCCCACCCAGCCGTGATGTCCCAGAATGTCTCCAGACATCGCTAGGTGTCCCTGGGGGGCAAAATCACCTCGGGTTGAGAACCACTGACCCAGGAAGTACACAGTCTACCTCACTTCCATTTCTATTCTCTGCTCCATCTTTACCAAATACACTGGCAAAATTTTGAATTCTCTGTTGCTACTGCTACCCATGCCTGGGTCCAGGTCCCTCACATTGGCAGAAGGAACAGCAGCAGAGTTAGGTTTCCAGGTAAAATACAGGACTTCAGTTATAGTTGAATTTCAGATAAACAACAAATAATTTTTTAGTGTTATGTCTCAAATACTGCGCTATTTGTTATTTATCTGAAATTCAAATTGATCCGGGTGTCCTGATCTTATTTGCTAAGTCTGGTGACCCCACATACAGGGTTGGGAAAAACGGAATCTCCCCTCATGTTTACATGTTAATGGATAGAAAATCAGTGTTGGAGACACAAATTTTGCATTTCAGTTACCTTTTGAGAAAGAATTTTATTGCGTGTGTTAAGTGTATTGCTTTCCTTTTGCATATATTAGTAACAAATACTAACCTACAGTAGTATTTGTTATTCCCTTAACACCTGGTACTTTTCATTTCTATTTAACCTAAAATTGCGTTCCTTGCCCAGAGGAGCTGCCAACTGTTGTCTAACAATGGTCTGTAATTAAAAAAAAAAAAGAAACGTCTCCTATCTTTAACAGATATCCATTAAAGATATATCTTTCTGGCTCAAAATTTACGGTAAGACCTTAAAGGTTCTCAGTCCAATGCCAACTCGGAAGTGTTTCATAACATCACAATATTCTACTTGTAATGTTACGTCCCATTTACTGCTCTCCCAAATCTTCTTGTACTTTAATGGTAGCTTCATTATTCCCAGAAAACCACAAACTGCCTAGAGTTTTGCTTAATTTATTCCCCATTTCATTCACCTATCTTCTCAAACTTCATCTTCTTAAGTCAACGTCAATTTTTCCCTCTCTCCCACTTAAAAAAAAAAAGCCACACATGAAAACACAACACTAAAATAACTCAAGCATACAGACACATGCAGTGGAAAAGATACATCTCCCTTAAGAACTATGCACATATGCAGACCCACTAACAGATATGTGTGTATGTACGTACACATACACACACACATACACACACAAACACACACAAGGTTTATACTTCTATAAGGAAAATGGAATATTACAAGGTTTCTGGAGTTCTGTTCTGTTCTACATTATATGACAAATGTTAATGACGTCATGCTTCGCTTCCTGCGTAGAACCTTCCTAACTGATCCAACCACGCTGGTCTTGCCGTGCTGAACTCCTAGTGTCACTGACAGTCAACATCTCCAGGCTATCTGCCCTTACCTACCCTTCCCTTTTCCCTCCCGGGCTAGGAACTGGAGAAACAAGCATGACCAAGGCCTGGTCCCTGCTCCTGAGGAGCTCAGGAGCTCAGGATCTGGGACCTCATTTCATGGGCATTGATGATTCTGAACAGAAAAGACCCACTTTTAGCAGGGAGCTTCAAAAAGCCAATTCTGGAAGTGATGACTAATGGACCACTCACTCTGGGGGCAGGGGAGCGGCGAGACAGAAGCTGGAAGCACAGCTTACCGGCCCCCATGGGAGGCTCCGAGCATGTTACCCTGGTGTCCGTGTCATCATCGTCTGATTATTACAATCCACCTCCAAGCATTTTACGTGCACAATTAGTTCGTACTTCCTAGTGTCCATAATACTCTTAGCGTAAGGTTGAGTCCAAAGCAGGCAAGTGTTAATAATTATAATTTAATAGTGAATAAAATATTCACATCAATGAAACAGATGAAATTTTATGCAGAAAAAAGGGAGTAATAATGAAAGAGTAAAAATGCATAGATCTCTCATGAACTTAAACCCAATGGCTAATTCTTAGTATAGTCACTACTTTAGCCATCTGAAGATTTGCCATACTTCTTCTCAAGGGAAAAGTTAACTAATGAGAGCGTTGACACACGCACAGCTTTTATTTCTGAAAACCATGCTGGTCTAAATCATACGAGGTTGATGACACTTGAAGCATACCAAGAAAAAGAGACCGTGCCTTGACTGACCTGGTCACCTGGCGACAACAGGAGGTACTGTGACAGTGGAATAACCTTCACTCTTTGCGACTGCAATAACCTTACGGCTTGCAAAGCACTTGTACAACCATGTTCTCTTTTTATTCTCCTAAGAATCTTGGGCTAGGACTGCATCATGCCATTTAAAATTATTTCTGAATAGGCAATACATTCACCAAGTTCAAAACTCAAAAGGTACAGGCGAATATTCAGTAAAAATAAACCTAAGAGAAGAGAGTAAGAATCAGTGATAATCTACATATAACGCCTAAAAAAGGAGGAAAGAATTTTACGGAAAAATGGACTGGAGGGCACAAAGGTACTTTGATGCAGCAAGGTCCTCTGGTAGAAGGACAAGGGAACTTCCCTGCTGCAGGAGGCAAGAGGCAGAGGCAGGGCTGACAGACAGAGAAGGAAGGGGCTACAGGAGCTTCCTTTAATTCAGAAAGTACCTGCACTTAGTGCTTTCACTTTGCCTTCGATGAGCTAGGTGGGTAAAGGAAGGAAAAGGAAGGAAAGTGTCCCTGCCCTGGGGAGAGTGAGACCTTACTGACAAGAACCAACGCCCCACAGAAGACAAAGAGTCTCATCTCGGCCGTTAGAGGCCTGCTCTCCGATTCCAGCTCGGCCCAGGTGGGCGGCGAGGCCGTGGGGACAGTCCCATCAGACAGCTGACCCAGGATCCTCATCTGGAAGATGAAGATAATAACTCGCAAATCCCCCCCGTACGGCAGAGATGACAGGAGGTGACGTGTGCAGGCGCTCTCGCCAGGAGATGCTGGACAAATACGTAAGGTGTCAGGATCACAGGGAACAGTGGAGAACAGCACAGAGTACGGGGATCCAGCTAAGATCTGGGAGGAACACGTCTTAGGAAAAGTGAAGCTTCAGGGCAGACGCGAGCAGGGAACTGGCTCTGAAGGCTGGGGCGTCTGGACTTGAGGGGCGCGCGCAGGAGGGCCCTGGGGCTCGGAGCCGAGCGACTTCAGTCGTGTCTCATCTGAAGCCTCCAGTGCTTAGGAAGCCCCTTGGAGAAGCAGAGCCACCGTGGCCAAGGTCAGCGGCTGGCCGGCCAGTCAGACACGGGCTGGGGCAAGAGCACAGGGGCCGTGAGCTCGTGCTGCCCAGACAGGGAGAACACAGCGAGTTTAGGTGATCACGGAGCATTTGCACAACTTTAATAGTTACACACTCATTCTAGCGGTTGGCAGGAAAAAGGTGAGCCAGTCTATCAGATCCGTGATAGCACACAGCAGCAGAAACGGGGCGGAAAGGCAAGACTTCTTCATTGAAGGAGAGGAGAACATTTCAGGCGTGCAGAGGAAACAGACAGCTCACAGAATCTGGGGGCTGAAGTGACTAGAATAATAGGATACCGAAATTTTGAGCTTAAACAACTTGTATATTGGACCAAAATGAGCTCTTTTCTGCGGGGAGGTGGGTAAGGCGGGGGTAGAGGTAAAGAAAGTCACTTTGGGAAGAAGACAAGCAAACTGCGTCCAGTTGTCCACAGTGAACGAACGCTCACAGCCCCAACCTTCACAGTTTTGGGGGGAGAAGAAGACAGCCACAGCTGTCACACCATTTTCTAATGAGGCCTCGGTCAATAGTTAAGTCCCTAATGTTCCCAGGTACAAACCGTGGTGATTCAAAACTTCAGTTGGAATGGTCGAAATTACCCTTTCCTGGGATCCTAAGGATTCCAAGGGAAAACCCCTGAACTCACACATGCGCGGCATTATTCTGCTTTCTTCTTCAGGATGCTACACTTTACCTCTGAAATTTTCCTAAGCAGACACTTCCCTTTCCTTTTGTTCAGCTGAGCAACTTTGTTAGCCACGCCACAGGACAGGCAGAAACTGCAGGGCTGGTAGAGGCCCCTGATTGTGAAGCTCTTAGAAGGGTTGAACCTGATCATTCCCCAAATTGTTGAGTTGATGGGATTCGTGTAGCTGGTTATAAATTGATAATCTAAATTAATTCATTCAAGCAGAAATCGATTTTGTAACTCCTAGAGAGCTTGTAATAATGCTTACCTCCCACTGCTAGCTGCATTCTCTGTTTCATAAAGCTGGTCGGAAACAGCTGGATTCAGGTGACCTGCTAGCTCATTAAATCTGTTACATGTTCCTTCTAGTAAATGATATTAAGCTGAAATGGCCTAACATTGATTTTTTCCCCTTTAATTTTATGACAGAAATAACCTAATTTGTAATGCAAAATAACAATCTCCTTGGATTACTTTACACCTTGTTAAAATATTTTATGCATTTTTCATTTACACAAAGGTAATGGAAAAACACTTAAACTATCTGTTATTTAAGCCACAAGAGATATGTTCCTGAAAGTCTGATAGCTACAAAAATGTCTCTTCATAGTCTTTATATCTGTAATAAAAGGCAGATAATTCAATTCATTGGCTAGTAAATAAGGTACGATATAGTTTTTATTTTATTTTCTGTGCATTGCTAGAAGTAAAATCAGATGGCTTTTAAAATCCATTTAGAAATAGGACTCATTACTTTCCTTCCTCTTTCTAATCTAAAATGTCTAATGTTCACTTGGAACTTCACATTTTCTCCATCAGCAGAAGCTGTAACCTAATTCTAAATCCCATATTAAAAGAGTCATTTTCCAAGCTATCCTTGCTTCATGTTCTGAGACTGAGTAATGAAATCAGAACACCTGCCTTTTGTGCAAGAGACGATTAAAGACATTTCTGGTAACCTCCTGATTTCCTTTCCTTTCCCTAAATAAATTTTAAAATAAAAACATCCAGGATGCCAGAACAACAGAGGTAAGGAATGTCACAGGACTCGAAGTGACTAATCATTTTTATTGCTATAATAAGTGATAAGTGTTTCTGAAATCAGGGAAGGTGAGTAACTGAAGTCCCAAATCCCCCTCCTCTTCAAATGCTCTAACGTTTACACAGGGGGCCACACTCATCAATTTACAGCCTCAAAAGCTATAACTTAAGAACTAAAATAATGCTCGTTGGCCTGCCTTTCCTACAGAAACCTTACAGCACAGATTTTACACAGGCTGATCAACGTAAAATAAGATCACTAAATCTGTAAACGTTTTAATGCTGAACGATACTTATCTAGTGTTTAAAATGAACTTAAGTACTTTTCCAAATACTATTTCTCACATTGAACATCTCATGTGATGTTATTTCAAAAGAATTTACTTTAAAACCACCCAAAGACCATAACTATTTATATCACAGTAGTTAAAAATGCAATTTTAACACAGTAAGAATAAATGGCTTTATACTCCTAAACTTAAAAAAAAACTCTTTAAAAATTAATTTTTGAGGTGTACCATCTCAAGATAAAAATAAATAACACAATCACTCACTTAAAATGCACGTGGATTTCTCTGATCTAACACAGAGGTTTTTAAGGAAAAAGGGGGAAAAAAAAAAGAGAAGAGAGAAAAGAAAAAGAAAGCCCCCAGCATCTCTTAGGCTAGGTACCCCCAGTCTATCCAGTGAACTGCCCAAAAATGGTGGTGAAAAGATAAAGCGTTATCACCTTCCCTTCTGGCATCTCCCACCCAGCCCTCTTCCTGAATGTTCTCTTTAAGAAAGAATGCAGAATTCATTGATTATATCTTCGAATTTTTTTTTTTACAGTTCCAAATTCTACAGACCTATTTTCCAAATTTTAAGTAGGAAACCTGAGAATAACAATGAACGTTAGTGGAAATCCAGTTTTATAAATCATAGACAATGAAGAACATTATAAAAATGTTTTTATATAAGTTATTTCATACCGTAAATAATTCTTTCCACTTTACTGTTTAATTCTATATATTGGCATATTATTGAGTATTTTAAAATAAATTTTAAATGTTAGAATAGTTTTATATTTGCAAAACAGTTGGCAGAGCTAGTACAGAGGGATCTCATCTAGAAAAAACAGAGAGAAAACAGAAATACAGCTAACGTACAGTGGGATACAGAGCAGAATGACCCAGAGCTCCACACGTACTGTAGGCAAAACAACTGAGGAAGTAAAGTAAAACACTCTTTTCACTGAGGACCTGTGTGCTCCGTTGTCCTGACAGTGTAACATCTGACGCTTTACCTTGCACTGCTCACTTTACAACTCACCCACCCAAACCTCGACTGGCCCAAGACTGTCACTCTGGCCCAATTAGTGCAGAAGCTTCCTGACCAGCCTCGGGTCTCCCTTTGTGATCTTCCCACCTGCCTCCCAAGGAAACCGGGATGCCACTCCAGCTCCCACTGCCAAGGCCCTAGAAGCCCTGACCTCCTTTCACACTTCTCTCCATTCACCCAAGATCCGGCTGCACGGTCCTTCTTTAAAGTCGGCCTGACGGTCTCTAGGACCTAGAGATTCATACAGAGTGAAGTAAGTCAGAAAGAGAAAGACAAGTATCGTATATTGCTTACATGGGAATCTAGAAAGACGGTACAGATGAACAAAGATGATGAGCAAAGCAGAAACAGCGTCACAGATGTAGAGAACAAACTTATGGTTACCAAGGGGGGAAGCGGGGGAGGGATGAACTGGGAGATTGGGATTGACATATATACACTACTATGCATAAAATAGGTAACTAATGAGAACCTACTGTAGAGCACAGGGAACTCCACTCAATGCTCTGTGGTGACCTAAATGGGAAGGAAATCCAAAAAAGAGAGGATATATGTATACGTATAGCTGATTCACTTTGCTGTACAGCAGAAACTAACACAACATTGTAAAGCAACTATACTCCAATAAAAATTAATAATATTAAAAAAAAAGTTGGCCTGAAATAAATTCCCAGCCAACAGAATATTTGGAAAGTGAGTAAATTCACAGTCCCAAACTACTTTTCCCAAAAGAAGTCAGACAAAGCAAATACATGCATCAAATAAATAAGATTTCTAACAAGTTCTTAAAAAGAACATGGACACAGAGCCACAGCTCATCATTTCTATAACATATGAATACCAGTCAGTCTCCTGGGAATTTCACTGCCTTTATGTCTGGGTAGTCGATAGATCAGTCATCAACTTTTTCTTTTCCTTATCACTCATAAAAAACTATCAATACTTTGTCATCAAAATCACTCCCAGAGTTTTGTCCAAAGTCTCTGCTGACAGCCTGCACTTGCACTCATGAAGCCTCCTCAGTGACCCCCTTCTCTGATGGCCCTTTATACTCAGTCCGGAATGCTACTGCCACCTTCTGTAAATGGTTTCCTGAGGGGACACCTGTCAAAGGTGACTGGCCATGCGGCAGCCCCACCCTTTGAAATCTACATAGGAACCGGGCATCCAGCAGTAACAACCCACACTTCCTGTAACGTCTGCCCTGCCCTTTCCCAAGCACTTTCCTTCCGAGTGCAGGATTCCCAACATGTCTCTAAAAATTTTTATTTTAAAACATTATGTGGTTCTTCTCAGTTATTCCTTCATAGGAAACTTGCAGGATTTTCAGCAAACAGTACCTTGACCCAACTTGGTTATTTTGTTTATTTTTTGTAACTTTTTAATCAGAAATAATTTCAAACGTACAGTTTACAAGGATGGTACAAAGAACTCCCCTACACTTTTGTCTGGCTCCTGGCTGTAAACGTTTTGCAACATTTGCTTTATCTACTCTCTCTATATTTACATACATTATTTTTTCTTTTATGAACCACTTGAGACTAAATGGTAGAACTGATACCCTTTCACTTCTAAATATTTCACTGTGAACTTCCTAAGGACAAGGACTTCCTCTTCAAATTCCATCAAACGTTCCAGTAATCTGAGCCAAAACTCAAAATGAACAAAGAAAAGAAAAGAGAAGAAAAGGGAAGGGAAGGGAAGAAAAGAAAAGACAAAACTTCTGGTCGAGGGTCCACCCAGCCCGTGCGCTGCACTAAACGTCAGGCCTGATCGTTCCCGTTCTGCTGGCGTGGTCCCCAAATCTCCTGATCACACTATGCTCTTGTCATTTATTAAAAGTCCTGACCAGTCACTGAGGAGAATGTTCCTGTATGTGAGTTTACCTGATTCAAACTGTTTTTACATCCTATAACTATGAAGCATTTTCCACTCATCTCAAGCTTTTAAAACCCAGCTCAAATTATATTTTTCCAGAGAGCTTTCTTGATTAGGGGATACCTGTTCACTGCTACTAACTTGCTGAGTATTTTGTGTTTCACTGTTTAATATTCCAGATTCCGTCTCATCTCTTAAAACCAACTTTATTGAGGAATAACTTATAATCAATAAATTAGACACATTTTAAGTGTGTAGTTCAATGAGTTTGACACATTTACACAGCCCTGTAGCCACCACAAAAAATGAGATATAGATAGAATATTTCCATTATGCAAAAAGGTTTCTACATGCCTCCATCCCAGCCCCAGGAACCCCCAGATCTGGTGTACATCACTATCCATTAGGATTGCCTATAAAGGACTTTAAATGGAATCATACAGTACTTACTTTTTAAAAATTTTTTAAATTTTTTTGGGTCTGGTGTCCTTTTGCCTTTCCATTCATCTGTTGATGGCCATCGTAGGGGTTATTTTTAGCTTTTGGCTATCATGAACAGAGCTACTATAAACATTCACATATAAATCTTTGCATGGACATATGCTTTTATTCCTCTCGGATAAATTCCTAGGAGTGGAATTGCTGGGTCATACGGTTAGCAAGTATATATTTAATTTTATAAGAAACTGTTAAACTCTTTTCCAAACTGGCTGTGCCATGTTACATTCCCACCGGCAACGCATGACAATTCCAGACGCTCCACATCTTCACTGACATTTGGCATTCTCAGTCGTTTTAATTTTAGCCATCCTAGTGGCCGTACAGTGGCATGCCATTATGGCTTTAATTTGCGTTTCCTGATAACTGGTGATGTTTAGAGTCATTTCATGGGCTTTCTGGCCATTTGAGTATCTTCTCTTACAATTTTTTTTATTCCGTTCTTCGTCTTCTTAAACCTGAGTTTAGGTTATACTTTTTGAAGAGCAGAAGTTATCAAATTTGATGAAGTCACATTGATCACTATTTCCTTTTATGAGCTGGGCTATCTGTGTCGTAGCAAGGAAACTTTGTTTACGTGAAGGTCAAAAATATCTTCGCCAATGTTTTCTCTTAGAAGTTTTACAGTTTTAGCTTTTACACTGGGTCTATAATCCACTTCAGGTTAAGTTTTGTGAAGAATGTGAGGTAAGGGTCATGGTTCATCTTTTGATTTTACTGTATGGATACCCCAATATTCCCATGATTTGTTGAAAAGACTATCCTTTTCTGCTTTGTATTTTTGTAGAAAATCAGCTGTGGCTGTGTGGCTTTATTTCTATCCTTATACCAAAACCATCCTATTTGATGACTGTAGCTTCAAATTAAGTCTAGAAATCAGTGTGCAAGCATTCAATATTTTGTTCTTTTTCAAAATTGTTTTGACTATTCTAGATCTTTTGCAGTGGCACATAAGTTTTAGAAACAGCCTGGAAATTACTACCCAAAAAGGCCTGCGGAATTTTGACTGGGATTATGCTGGACCTACAGATCATTTGGGGGAGAAGTGACACTGTAACGACACTGAACCTTCCTACCCATGAAGACATGTTGTGTTGTCTCTCCATTTACTTGGGTCTTCTTTACTCATTCCCAGCAATGTTTTGTGGCTCTCAGTGTCCAGGTCGTGCATTGATAAATTTATCCCTAAAGATAACATTTTAATGTTACAATAAATTATAATCCACAAAATTAATAATAAATTTATAATAAAATTTAATCAGTTGCCATTGGTCATTACTAGTATATAGAAACATAACTGAGTTTCGCACACTGAGCTTCTAGTGTGAGATTTGGTTAATTCAGTTACTAATTCTACAACTCAACTTCTTAAGTTCCTTATAGTAAAATGCGAATACCATAGTTTTCCTTATTTCTTTCCAGTCTGTATCTCTGGGTTTATAGTGTCCATCAAATTTGGAAAATTTTCAGCCAGTATTTCCTCAAACACTTTTTCTGCCCTTCCCTTCTTTCCTTCCCCTCTGGGCTCCAAATGCAAATGTGAGGCTTTTAAATATTGTCCCTGCGTCACTGAGGCCCCATTCTTTTTGTTTCCCCCAGTCTTCTCTCTGAGCTTCTGCTTGGATAGCTTTTCGTGCTGTGTGCTCAAATTCACCACACTTTTTTTTTTTAAACAGTGTATAATATCCTGTTAAGCCAATCCAGTGGACTTTTCGTGTATTTTTCAGTACTAGAACTTCTGCTGGTTCTTTCTCATATTTTCCCATCTCTCTTCACATTTTGTTCCTTTAAATTTTTGTTCCTTTTTCTTTAAATCCTTGCACATGCTAATAATTGCTTGTTTCAAGTTCTTATATGCTAATTGCATCATCGCTATTCTTTTTTGGTCTGCTTCTGCTGACTATTTCTCCTGATTGTAGGACACACTGTGCTACCTCTCAGCATGTCTGCTCACTTTTTATTGGGTGACGGCCATCAGTGACGTCACGATGCCGGGTATTTAGGTTTTTCTGTCTGCCCTTAGAGTGTGCGGACTCTTCTGACAGGGCGTTCCCTCTGCCTGGGGGTCGGCTCCAGCCTCCCGAGGCCTGCTTTCGGGTTTGTCAGGGTAGATCCGGCACAGCCCTCGCTCGTGGGCTGGTGCGGGCCCACTGAGACAGGTCCTCTGGGTGTGGCTGCAGGAACGTAAAGGGCCTGGTCCGGCGTGGGCTCTGCAGGTGGCGGTTCTCCGGGAGTTGTTCTCTGCCCTCCTGGAGCTTCACAGCGCGTGTGTAGATGCATCAGCGTTCAGCTAAGACCCCAAGAAAGCCGGGGCAGATTTGTGGAGCGCTTTATCTGCATAGCTCCTTCCTTTTCTTGGGGCTCCCTGCTTTGCAAATTCCAGCCACTTGAGTCTCCAAAGCTCCTTGGCTGAGTGAGCCCACCGGGCCCTGCTCGGACGCCTTCCCTCTGAAATGCAGGGAGGAAGCTACCTTCAGGAAGAAACGCTGTGCGACTGCAAGCTCCCTCCATTTCTCTGTTCTTAGGAACCACTGTCCTCACTGCCATTCTCCAGGGTCTGGAAACAGCTGCCTCCTTTATTTCACCCAGTTTTCCATTTTGTTCCGACAGTGTGAGGGCACACGCTACACCACTTACTCCTTCAGGGGCAGAGGTGGAAGGCTTCTTCCATTTAGTTTTTATTTATTTATGTAAACATTTTATCCGTGGACATGGACCACGTTTTATTTAGTTTCGTACTCAAGAGAGCACCTCGTATAGAATGCTGCAAACAATTAATTTTCAAGAAATGACTGTAGACTAAAGAATGACTAGCCCCATGTCCTTATATATGGTTTACTTTACCTCTCAACGTGGTCAGTATTAGCTGAACTAATTCGCTGAAGCACGTGTGGCTGCTTACCGACAAGAGCTGTCATTTCCATATGTGGACGGCTGAATGATCAAAGGAACACCTCTATGCACAGGGCACCTTAAATTTTTCCTCAAACAAACGATAGCACCCACCTTTATGTAAAGTAAGCACTCTCGTTTTTCCCAGTTGGAGGCCCATCAGCTGCAGTTCCATCTTTTGACGGAAGCCTGAGTCCCACCTTATGTGACTCACACAGCTTTCTCTGACTTTATACAGCTTTGCGCGTGACTCTCCAGCTTGCCCTCGCTTCTCCCCCGCCCTCCATCTGCTCTGGCTATACTGGCCTGGCCCCGGCGATTCTCTCTGTGCGTAACACTGGTGCCAGGCAGATCCAAGAAGAACCCCTCATTTCTTCAAGTCTTTGCTCCTACGTCCCCATCCCAGCGAGGTCCGCCCGGACCTCCCAATTTACTGCTGTGACCGCCCATCCCCTCCCCAGCCAGTCTACCACCAGAGCTCCCAACCCTGTCATCATTCTCCACTCTTTTCTTCATAGCACTTCACCTTTCAACAAACTACATGATTTACTTACTTATCAGGCCTTCTGTTGAGTATCTGTCTCCCTCTGGTAGAACAGAGGCTCCACAAGCAGGGATCTTTGTTTCGTTTCTGACGTACCCTAAGGCAATCAGAACGGGGTCCAGCTTTGTGCTCAACAAACTTTCAGTGAATAAATGAAGGCGTCTCCTCCGACCCTCATGACAGCCACCACTACAACGGGCAGCACTTCCGTCCTCACCGCCCGGGCAGTTCAGGTGTGAGGAGGAGAGAAGGCAAAGACTCTGACGTCCTCCCCAGCTTCCCTGGTTCCCACCTAAGCTGGGAAGTGGCAACTAATATAAGGTCCACGTAGAAAAGTGAGCTCTGAACCTATCCTTCACTCAGAATTGTACGACAAGGCCAACCAGAGCCAAGGGATTCTGATGAGGGAACCCGGCTGAATTTTAGCCACTGACCGCTGAGTCCAGGATGTAGCTGTGAGGTTAAGTAGATGAAGTGGGTTAAGTGATGCAGGGACAGTCAGAGTGAAGGTTCACTGGGCTCAGAAAAGTCAGAGAAATCACTGAATATAAAGCTCAGGTCACTTCATAAGACCTATGGAAAGCCCTCAAGGTGAGGATAAATGTTGGAAAACATTAAAGAATTGCCATGTTCCAATACTGTATACTTATTGATTATAAAGAAAAATACATACGCGTATGCTATAATGCTAGCGCCCCATTTCAAATAGAAAAATGAGCACACGTGACTCACATTCTTTTCACTAAAAAGAGAGATCACTAATCTTCAAAACAAAATTGTCTAATTGCCACTACATTTTACATTTCTCTAAACTGTACTGGTGCCAAAACATTTAAAATACAGAGTCCTAGAAAGCGAATATATTTGCAGAAGGTGAGCTGGTTAAAAACAGAACCACTTGATGTCTGAAGGCCCTGCACCCCACTGAACGAACCCAAACTGAAGGGGGTGCCGAAAAACAGCCACGCTGTTCACACAGCTGGAGTCTCTTCCACTTCCCCCAGGTTCTGGTCCCCAGGTGTCAATCTATGTGGCATTGGCTTCCTAGCTTCACAAAATGTAACCTTCCCATGATTTATTTGGATTGTTCCACGTAGGTAATTAAATAAACTAGAACAGTCTAACTGAACATTAATGTGTCAGTTATCCGAAACCGAGCATCCGACAATGGTTTCGTATGCTAATGCCCTTGGTGCCAGGCCAGCTCTGTCCTCCCAACTTCCCGGACTTCATCAATCTTTGCTGACTGGCAGCTCAGCAGCTCCCTCACATTCCCTGAGCCACAAACACGTCTGGGCCATCTGTGTCCTGAAGACAGGGGAGGACATATCAGCACTTCCCCTTCCCCACGAGTTCAGCTGACATCCTTTAGTAAAATACACAGAAGAACAGATTGCGGTTCATCTTCGGGGCAACGGCACATCTCGCAAAGCTGTGTGGTGCATGCATCTCACCCGCACACATCTGAGGTCGTCTGAAACTGGATGCCAAAGTCAAGAGGCGAGTGTGAGTTTTTGTTTTGCCTCTGTAAGAAGAGTTAATGTGGCATTTGTGAGAGCTCGCAGAGGAGTTTCCCACCAATCACCGTTGCAAAAGTAAGTTCAAAAGGAGCTCAGCCCTGAACGTTTTACATTGTGTGTGAGTCATCTGTGAAGCTATAAAAACTACAGTTGAAATGTTCAGGAAACCCTGTCAATTCTTCTGCTTTTGAAAGAGATTTCTGTTGTCATACACACAATTTCAAATGTTTAATAGCACACAGAAATAGAAAATAATCAGACAGTGTCAAAGTGAATCAAACCTAGGAATTTCAGAGAAAAAAAGATAAAATTAAGACAAAATTTCCTTTAATGACCACAATTTTGCTGTAATTTTTTAGATTCCCTTGGCAATTGCCCAATTTAACCAAAACCAGTCCCGTTGAACTTGGTTGAGATACAGTAAGTGACTTAGCACAACATTTGGCGATGGACTCAAGGTTCACAGAAGGAATTAATTGAAGTCTGCACAAGCAGTGTTTCATTTTCGTATACTTAACGTTCTCTGACCCTGGGTACCTCGAGCTTCACTGAGGTTTACTGCCTTCCCCCAACTCCACAATGTCTTTAAGATCATGTCAACAGCAAGTCATAGGAACCACCAAGACTTCTTCTAAAATTATTATTTTTGAATTTGGTAAAGAATAATTTAAAAAAAAACTTAGTTCAGGACCCTAAAAGCTACTTAATATTAGGTGACTAATTTTCAGGAGAATTTATAGGAGAATACCACTTTAATAATGAAATTTATGGAGACAGCATATCAGAAGGTAAATGTAAAGAAAAATATAAATAAATAACTGTCAGAGAAGAGCATGAGATGGCTTTTTCTTTATGACTAAGAAATACAATTCTAATACCTAAAATGCCACGCTCATAGGATTAAAAGAAATAACAAATAGATTGATCATTGCCACGTGCCTTTCCTTTTGTGCCGTTTTCGTGATGACCTGTGGGCGACTTATTGCAGTGTATGCCGTGTACAGTGAGAGGCACCCGTGCTGCACGCACACTGTGTTGAACTCTGACAAATCTGTGAAGTCCTATGACCACCAGCACTACCAAGAATTGGGACACTTCCATCACCCCCAAAAGATAGGGAATGTTTCTATCACCTTCATGCCCTGCTGTCGCCAGTCACCTCCCACAACCTGGCAATCAAGGACTTGCTTTCTGTCACCGGAGACATGTCTTTTCTAGAGTTCCACATACATCCAGTCACATAGTACATGTGTGTGTGGCTTCTTTCCCTCAGGGTAGTTGAGATTCATCATATTGTTAGTTCATGCCTTTTCTCACCAAGTGTCATTCCACTGACCATAATTTCCTTATCCATTCATCTCTGAATGGGCATTAGAGTTCTTTTTAACTATTTTGAATAAACCTGCCATGAGCATTCAGGGACAATCTTCTGTGTGGACATAAGCTTCCTTTATTTTTTGGGGGGGGTAAATACCTGGGAGTGGAATTGTTGGGTTACATGGCAGGTAAATGTCTACTTAACTTTTATAGGTACTTGTCAAACTGTTTTCCAAAGTGACTGTGCCATTCTACATTCCCCCCAGCAATGTATGACAGTTCCAGAAGTTCCATATCCTCACTAACATTTGATATTGTCAGTCTTTTAATTTTTAGCTATTTTAATGGAGGAGAGTGCTATCTCATGTTTTAATTGCGCTTCCCTGATGACTGGTGATGCTGAGCACCATTTCACGTAGTTATTGCCCATCTGTATATTGTCTTTTGCCATTTTTAACATGGGTTTTATCTTATTATTGAGTTGAAATTTGTTCTTTTGAGTACCCTGGATTCAAAAACGAGGTCATATAGAAATATATATATTTATATATGTATATATATATATATATATAGCTATTCTCTTTATTTTCTTAATAGTATCTTTTTAAAAACAAAAGACTTCAAATTTGACAAAGCTCAATTTATCAATTATTTTTCTTCTACAGTTTGTGCTTTTCATGTCCTATCTAGGGAATCTCTATCAACCTGAGAGTCAGAAAGATTTTCTCCTATGTTTTCTTCTAGAAGGTTTAGAATTTTAACTTTCATGTTTAAATTTTGATCCATCTTGAGTTAATTTTGCATATGGTAAGGGTCAAGTTTCACTTTTTCCCATATAATATACAGGTATTCCAGAACCAAGTGTTTAAAAAACTATTCTTGGCATCTTGATGAAAATCAACAGTCCACTTACACATGTCTATTTCTGGATTCTACTGCTGTTCCACGTCTCTATATGCTGTTCTTTCCCTAATTAATTCAACATTTTTATTTTACTTTTATAGGTAAAAATTGTATATATTTAAGGTGTACATGATATACATACACATAGTGAAATGATTACTAGTCAAGCTAATTAACATACCCATCTCATCACATTGTTTTTTTTTTTTTTTTTGGTGAGAGCACCTGAAATCTACTCTCTCCGCAAATTTCCACTATTCAGTAAAGTATTAGTAACGGCAGTCATCATGCTGTACATTAGATCTCCAGACTTATTCAGCTCACACAGCTGAAATCCATACTCGTGACATATCTCTCCCCATTCCCCCACCTCCCACCCCTGGTTGATTGCCGTGGTTTTATAGCAGGTCTTGGAATAAGACATGAATGTCCTCCAAGTTTGTTCTCTCTTCCAACACCGTTTTGGCTGTCACAGGCTCTTGAATTCCCATATAAATTTGGAAGGAGTCTGTCAAGTTGTACTGAAAGCTTCCTAGAATTTTGACTGGGATTATGCTGAATCTATAGATCAATTTGGGGATAACTGACTTTTAGTGATATTGAGTCTTCCCATCCTAAAATGTGGAGTCTCCACTTATCTAGGTCTTGTTTAACTCCTCTGAGTAGGGTTTTGCATTTTTTATTACACAGGTTTTGAACGTATTTTTAAAAATGTATCCCTACGTACTTCAGTTTCTTTCTAGTTTTGCTTTAAAAATTTAATTTCGCTATGAAATTTTCCCACCTTTTAACTAGGCCACAAAGTCTCAAGCTAGGCAGCTTCA
This sequence comes from Neophocaena asiaeorientalis asiaeorientalis, assembly GCF_003031525.2. Taxonomy (NCBI): domain Eukaryota; kingdom Metazoa; phylum Chordata; class Mammalia; order Artiodactyla; family Phocoenidae; genus Neophocaena; species Neophocaena asiaeorientalis. The sequence goes on from NW_020174135.1 coordinate 3,753,521, forward strand.
CCATCCCTTCAGAGTTCACGTCACATGCTCTTCTCTCCAAGTGTTTTGTTCCCGCCACTGCAAGGAGGAGCTCTTCCACTGCCTACACGGGGCAGCAGCCCCAGAGTTGCTGCTAACAGGGCTCACGCCCAGCGGCACACTCCCCTCTGGGGAGACGGACTCGGACCCTACACTTGAGCCCACAGCGTTTCACGTGGACTCTTGTTGGGTCTGGTGATACAAGATGACCTGTAATGATAATTCCACCATTCTCTTCCTATTGCTCTAATAAATCTGACATAAACCAATGATGCTATCATCTATCAAAGGAGCTATAAAATAAATGTGATCTTAATACCTTTAGACTTGTCCACCTATACATTAAAAGCTTGAAAAGAATTCACTTATACAGATATAACCACTTTCTAAGCAGTATTAACTTCCCAATATTAAATGCATTTCAGGAGTATGCAGTTCTAATATATTTGCATACTTTATTAACTAAATCTAACACTGAAAATATCTGTAAGTTTGGTCAAAATGCTTGGTATTCAGGCTGCTTATCTAGGACAAAAAGTATTTTTTAAAAGTTCAAACTGCCTTTACATGAAAGGTACTAGTCTTAATATTTTAAAAAACAATGCTAGGCACAGTATCACATACTATAATATCATATCACATGTATTAGCATGTTAAAGAGTGTATGAGAAAGATAAACATAACACATTTAAAATAAATCTCACTCCCCCCGCTTCCTTCTCTTGGAAATAATATGAACTATGAGGAAAGTAGAAAACTAAACAGGAATTTTATTTGCCTTATTCAGAACAAGGTATATTCTTTACTCACATATTTATCCAGAAATATCTTGAGAATCTGTGAGCATGTATCTCAACCTATACTTTTAAGAATGGAGCAAAACGCTTAGACTTTCTCGCATCATCATACATAACAGTGGTAATTTATAAACTAAGAGTTTGTAAACGAATGCTGCCCAAGAAACAGCATTAACTAAGTAGCTTCTTTGGAGTATTTAAACTGTACTTTGGTGATAATTCTTAATTTAACAGTGGTCTCGTATCAATATAACATGCCAGAACGCCTCCTTTGAAAACAGAGTAATACGATGTGACGGTATGTTTTCAATGAAAGGTTTCTAGTCGTCCACAGAGCACCCTGAAGTATGTTAACTATTTCCACTGAGGGCTCATGATTGCTCCTCTTTCATATTGCCTAAATTGCAGGATTTCAGCATGAAAATCAACACTAGCCTGCATTTACGCTCATCGGTCTGTGAGCCACACTCGGCCTCTGCCTGCAACTGCCGAGCGTCCTGAGGGGGTGGCCTTGTGCCCCTGCTCAGGACCCACGACAGTGCTGGAACAACACGGGGTGTCGCAGATCGCCAACTGCTTTCACATTCCATCCCAACAGCTCTTCTAGGAGTGGGCCAGGAGGACGCTATTTTCATTTGACAAAGAAGAAAAGGGAAATTCAAAGAGGTGAGCATATCAGCCTCAACTTGACTGGTCCAGGGCTGGACCAGCCCACTCTGATAATGATAACTCAAAACCTGTACCCTCTGCCTGAATCACCTGGTCTGAGGTTTGAAAGGCCATAGGCCCCGCTTTTTGCCCTTCCTGTTCCACCATCAAGCAGCCCTCATTTTCTGTACGGCCCTGGCTTTTCAGTGGCCCCGACACCATGCAGCCGAGGGTCCCATGCGGGGCCCGGTTCTAAGCAGAGGACGCTCTGCATAACACGGGCAGCTCACAGCCTACAAGCTTGTCCACCCAATTCTCCCTGCAGTGCCTCTGGAATGGAAAGACTTAGAGCCAAACTTACTTGTTTCTTAATTCTCAGAGTTTTAAGATAGTTTATTAGTTGGCAGATTAGAGACTTTCCTTCTTATTTCTGTAAGCCTTTCTAAAGGATAAGACTAATTTCAGTGTTTGTGATAACTAATCAGGAACCCAAAGATCTATGTTTTGTTCTCATTGTTGCTATCAATGAACAAAGCGGTAGACTCCAAATTTTCCTCATTTCAATTACACCATAAAGAAAAAAAAAGATTTAATATAATGTTGGAAACATTTGTAACTTAAAAAGACTTGCATTTAGGTTTTCTTTCTACTAAATTTTTTAAGGAAAGTAATTCTCTGTGTTGAAAGGTGAGCGATATTTTTCCAGTTTTTCTTGTTTTATTTTTTTATTCTGAACAAGAACATATTAAGCTTAAAGGGTATTTTAAGGAAGTGAAAATGATCAGAGTAGTGAACGATGTGAAATGTTAAATTCTTTACCTAGTAGGGTGATTCAAATAAATAAATCAATATGATACTAGTTAAATATACCAATGAAAGAGTACTCTTTTATTGACATAGGATCTAATCAGAATTGTGCTCAACTATTGAAGACATATCCAGTTTTCTGGGTCATTAATGCATCACTGTGTATATAAAAGGTAATTTATACGGCTGAGGTTTAGCACAATATTCTAAAAATATTGTAACAGAGTTTTCTAAGTTGTACTGAGGAGCTGAAATAAAGGAATATACCTTCAAAAGGTAAACAATTCAACTCTACTTAATTTGAGAATCAAACCCAATGACTTGGCAGACTTGAGGAATCTGGTTTGGTTACATGGCGTTTTGTTTACTACAAATGCAGGACCTGCTCCCCCCTGCCTTTGATCCCTCGACCAACCAGCAGACTGGACCATGCCTGCTTAAATGAATATGTGTTTTGTAATTGATGGCAGCAACTCTGACCAAGAACCTAGCATTAACTAAGTCACAGAAACAGTACAGGATTTTCCTGATCATCATCTTATTTTTTAAGTTTTGAGCACTATGGTACATAGTTGGTTTTCAATATTCTTTGCTGGATGTTGAATGAATAACACAAAGCTTGAACAGCAATAAATTTAGATTATGTTTTAAGACCTATAAAAAGGACATAAATATACTCCTATGCTAAGGCTAAATGAACTCCAAACACAAAGCAGATAAAATTTTGATATTGGATTAAATGTTGGACATAAAACCAATATCCATGTACTGTAAACAAAAATTAAACATTTAATTTACTGGTCTTGTTAAATTTTATGATGTTTTTGGTGGGGATGATTTAGACGCTTCAGGTGCCTCTGAAGAGGTGATCTGTTGCCTTTTTCTTGGCAACTTTACTTGCTGCAAGCAGATACGTGAACATTTACAGTGCTCATCTAGGAAGTGTGCTCAAGGCAGCATAGGCTTGTTAAAGGCAAGCTGGGAGTTGTTGATATTGATGATATGCCATACACAAAGAAAATAACAAAGTTCCCGATCTAGTTCTGTTGATTACCGGTTATGGAAATGCAGACAAGTCACCTAGCCTTTCTAGAGTCCATTTCATTTTCTATAAGATAAGAACAATATATGACTTACCTGCCTCAGAGGGTTGTTATCAAATATATGATAAGAGTAACAATGAATTGCCAAGAACCAGAAAAATGTTAAAATAGACTGGTGTAATTAAAAAAAATCTATAAAAGAAAATCAAATGAGCTAGGCCTAACAGTTCTTTTCCTTCCATCTTTCCTAACTCCCAAGTAGCTACAGGTAAGAATTCCTCAGGATCAGACTGACAGCAATACAATCAGGAACTGTCACTGCTATCTTGTGGCTCCACTGTCACGTGGCCCTGTCAATCACTGGCCAGTCAAGGAACAAATGGCGAGACCACCATGGATTCTCATGGACCATGCAATCACCTATGACCCTTCCAAATTCAAACCCAGAACCTCCCATCCTTTTGCTACTAACCGCTATGCTTGCAAAACTAAACAATTTAATTTTGTTTCGTTTTAGGCATGGCAGATATTTCTTCTGTACTGAAATCATATTCTTCATGACTACCCAAAGACCAATTGGCTGATTAAATCATTCAAAATAACAGTATCAACTAAAGCAACAATACTGAGCACTAAATATGTGCTAGGCCCTTGGTCAGGTACTGAGCAAATGAACAGAAAAGGCTCACAGGATATCGCTTTTGTTATTTTTTACCTTATCCTGTGATTCCAGCACTTCCTATTTCGATTGGGAAATTAGATTCTTTGCAGTAGACACTGCGTGCTGCAAGACAGCTAACACGGTACAGGATGGTCTCTGACTACCCCTGCACCAACCTGTACATGCCCCGAGTGAAAGGACAGTGACAGGAAAAGGGGGATCTGGAAGGGAGCCCTGAATGACAGGACCTGTGAGTGTGAAACGGCTGAAGCCAGGACCACTCAAACTGAAGAGCTGACTGACAGTGTACTGGACCCGTGAGCAACTTAGGGGAAGTGGATCATGAAATCACAAATCTAGCTATCAACACGATAGGAAAGGGTTTCTTGCCATACTTCTCTCCCTTTGATCCAAAAGGCATAACTGGTTGTCTTGGTTTTTGAAAAACATCATGTTCTTGGTTCATAAAAAGCTATTATAGTAGCAGCATTATTAGGAAAACTAAATGATGATAAAAGGTAAAAAGGAATTTTCAGAGAACTCTACACCTGGGAAGTAAGCCTTCCAAGAATAATAATGAGCAGGGTTGATGAGTTTCTTTGGAAGGAAAAAAAGTTCTAATTCATCAATTTTTAAAAAATGCAACTGAAAAGAAATGACAAGACCTATCAGTGATAAAAGTTTCTTTTTTCTTTTACATAATTTGGAACCACCAGAGACAGATTTAATTTGCTGTTTTAGAATGAAATTTCAATGTTGGCTTGTTAGACGCTACAATATTTTTATCTATCTCCCCGCTGTGTGCTGAAGAGAGGAAACAGGGGTGGTGCTCATAAAGACAGCGATGAAAATTTCTTCATTTAACAGGCAACACGCTGATTACCGGCCACTGGAGTATTAGCGTGAGCTGCGTCACAGATGACTAGCAGGGGGACACGGGTGACAACGTCTGAGCCTCTAATGTCTAATGTGTGTGGTGAACCAAGGGCAAGTGTGTCCACATCAACACTCATCTGAAAATGCTGATTACAAATTAGTCTGATAATTATCCCATAATCACCTATAATAATGATTGGATTTTCTTTGTTATTTGGAAGGAGGTAAGTTAATTTCATAGACAGGAAAGATCCAATAGTGTTGTTTCGAAAAAGAGACTTGAGAATTTTTCATTTTTTTATAACGTGAGGTATTTCAGTAATTGCTTTTAAGGTTAGAACAAAGATCCAATAGTGTTGTTTCGAGAAAGAGACGAGAATTTTTCATTTATTTTATAACGTGAGGTATTTCAGTAATTGCTTTTAAGGTTAGATTGTCTTTAATAGGATGCTTTATAGAAAAGTTGAACACTTTTCATAGACAGGTGATTTCCAAACCCGTAAAGATATAAGACATGGAAAAGTTACAAAAGAAGACAGCACTCACAGAAGGCTGACAGCGCCCTCCACTTGGGGCACAGGTTTTACTTCTCCCTCCAGGAGATCACCTTCAACCATGGGGACATCTTGCTGAAAGAGACACGGAAAAGTTACAAAAGAAGACAGCACTCACAGAATGCTGACAGCGCCCCTCCACTTGGGGCACAGGTTTTACTTCTCCCTCCAGGAGATCACCTTCAACCATGGGGACATCTTGCTGAATCTGTCACCCTACAAAGACCAAGTATTCATCTTTCTCTCAGATTAATCCTGTGAAGAAGCCCATCACAGAGACCTGAAATGATTTCGCTGTACCCTGAACTCCCAGTTTAAGCCAATGGAAAGAGTAAAAAATGGGAACTTGTGCTATTTCAGAGCTCAGTTACAAGGCCACTATATCCTAGACGTCTCATACCAGCATTTGGATAAGGGCTTTGATTTTATGTGGCATGTATTTTAGAATACATTCATAGCATACAGTTATAGTTTTTATAGCTTAAGGCAAAGGAATATTGTAGTTGGAAAAGAATCCACATTTGAGATGAAACCACTCTGCTCAGGAGTCTTCTCAGAGACCAAGGCCCAAGTACTGGCACATGTGCCTCCCCTCAAGCCCTGCCCCCTCCTTCAGGGGCTACCGACACTCTGTCGGCCTCCAGAAGCCTTTCTGGACTCTTCCAGCCCTCACTGCCACCTCACCTCTTGATGGGCTGGCACACGTTTAGCCTGCGTCCCACGACTTAGCATTTCTCTATATCCTTCCTGACATTCTTCTTTAACAGCCTTCCTTCCGCAAAGCTAGCTGGGCTTGCCTGACACCGGAAATGGATTAGAGCTTCTTGGAAGTCAAAATGTTACCCTGGGCCCCCCGACACCACACGGTGCCTACAGCAGTGTGATAAGCACGTGATGGGCATGCGTTGATGTGGGGCATCATCCACAGGAGGTATCTGCAGGCTGCTCAGAGATACACGGACATTCGTGGCACGTGGCTCCCGCCCCCGCCGCATATTCAGAGTCCCCAGTGCAGGGAGGCGCGGCTGAATTTGCAGCCTGTTCTGAGCCCTGCACGTGGCAAGGTGTGCTGGTGGTGTGAGGACACGTGCCACCTCTGCAGTGGACTGCCAACGACACTGATGCAGAAACGCCCGCGGTCAGTAACGCACGTGCAGGTAGTGGCGACATGGCTTCCGTTCCTCGGCTCCTGCGGGGCCTCCTTACGCCTTCCCTCCCCTCTCTCACCTCGTCGCTCACATCTTGACAGCGCGGGGGTAAGCAGCGGCACCGACGTACGCTGACGTCACCTGCCACATGATACGCTGACATCCAAGGTGGCCAACAATCGCTCAGCCCCCTGCTGCTTCCAGGGGCTTGGGCAGGCTGCCGTCGATCGCCCTTCCCAGGGGCGCGGAGCAGAGCCTACATGGGCACGGCGGCGCTCCTTGTCCTCCGCTGGATTCCGGGCTTTCTTTCATATGGGATTTTCTTAGCAAATAAATGCCTCACAATATTTGTTGGCAACATATTCTTACTTTAAAAAATTGTCAGGTCACTAATATTGCGAATGAATCTTTTCAGGTTGGAAACCATCATTCTCAAAGAGAAGGGGGAAAATACTAAGAATTAGAAAGTTAGCCATCACTATATTGTTCGCAGTAATTCTTTAAAGAAAAAAAAGAACGTGAAGAGGGTCACTGACAGAAGAACAATTCACTTTCCCTTACTTACTATGTAATCATTTATAAAGAATTCATTTATAGGACATTTCCAAACAATTTTAATGTTAAAAACACCTCTCTTCCTTGTGGACTGGAGGAAAAACCTTTCTTTCAGTAGTAGAAGCGGGTTTTGTAGAAGAACACAGCCCTTTACTACAATCTGTCACTTTAACGAAATGTAATATCCACTATGTATTTTTCTTTGTGGTTCCACATGATGGTGATTGGCATATACTGTAGAATTTCCTAAGTTAATATGTAGAGTTAGAGCATCAGTGATCAAAAGCAACATAGTAGAAACCCCTGGGTTAGTATTTAAGCTCGATTAGTCCTTTTTATGGGGTCCCAGAAGACAAAGCTAAATTTTTTAGAAAACTTGGCATAAATAATCACAGATACTTGAAAGTACTGTTTTGAATAGATTATTTCATAAATAAAAATGTCATTGTTTTAGTTTACATTTCTCCAGTAATAAAATGGATCATTTTTCTACGATGTAGTTCAGTTCTTCATATATCTTTCAGTTGTGTCCTTTTTCCATTCACCTTCTGATATCTTAGGGTTCTCGTATCATCTTGAGTCATATGAGTTCTTCATATATTACAAATATTAACTGTTGTGTATTACATGTCTAGCTTGTAGTTTAATTGAAAATTTTGATAACATCCTTTTTAATGGTTAGACCTTGCTGAACAGATGATTTCATAGGGGCCATAAATCCAGAGCTACTGAGTAGGCTCTTACAGGTGTGCACGCGAGAATGTTCTTACAGGTGTGAAGAGGCGAAGGCTCTTCCAGGTGTGCACACGAGAAAGGCACGAGCTGCCCTCATCCTCGTCCCCCTAGCCTGGCTTCTCCTGTCTTCCCAGAGGGTCGACATTAGCGCCCGCTGTGAAGTCCTCGTTCTCCTCTCCCAGCACGTGGTCAGCACTCCTGCACCTCCTCCGCCCTGTCACACAGCAGTTCACGCTGGGTGCGTGTGCCGCCCATGCCTCCCCCCTCTCCTTCCTGACTGTTCTTGTTGTTTCCTCGGGCTCCCAAAGAGTCATCATCTTCCTTCGTTTTTTTTTTTTTTGCGGTACGCGGACCTCTCACTGCCGTGGCCTCTCCCGTTGCGGAGCACAGGCTCCAGACGCGCAGGCTCAGCGGCCATGGCTCATGGGCCCAGCCGCTCCGCGGCATGTGGGATCTTCCCGGACCAGGGCATGAACCTGTGTCCCTTGCATCAGCAGGCGGACTCTCAACCACTGCGCCACCAGGGAAGCCCCAGCTCTTAAATTTACATCTTCAACTCCACTCACGTTTTTCGCCTTGGATTTCAGTTCTCAGGTGACTACCAGATATCTCCACCTGGATGTTCTGTCTGTATCACAAATTCCCCGTGTTTTAAGCTAAAACTGTATTCTCCCCATCCCACCCCAACCTGAGACCCATATGTGTCCCTCACTGTTATGCAGCCTTGTTATGCAGTCGCCACTGAACACAGGCTCTGGAAGGCGGCTTCAGCACATCCCCCCTGTCCTCCACAGTCCATCTGCTGCCTAGCCGGCCCCTACAAAGGTTCACAAACTACTCCTGTTTTCGGTTCCCATCACTTCTTCACTAAAGCAAGCTTGCCTCTACCTTTGTGTTTTAGAATCTTTCCTAATCACAGCTAGTATCTTTCCAAAACTTGCTAGAACATACATCTAATTATATTATTCCTCTTCTCCTCAAAACGTCTGATGGCTCCTGACCGCCCGTAAGATGAAGCCCAACCACGTCCTGTGGAACCGCATGTCTCCCGCCGCCCGCCCTACTTGCTGGTTCTGGTTCTGTACGTTTGCTAGCTGGCCCCATGGGAGGCTTGGTATTTTTCTCGCATCCAAACCTCTGCTCATGTTATTTCATGGCACATATTTCCTTCACCTATCGTCCTAACTGACTTATCATTCAGTTCATCACTACCACATCTGTGAAGGCTTTAACGGCTCACCTCCTTTGTCCAGACTTTAGATTGTACAACCTGATTCGATAAAAACGAAAAGTACATTGTAAGACAAAAGATGTTCTAAGCACAGCCAATGAAGAAGAGAGAAATCCTGAATACGTATCTGAAAGTTAGACCTCAGTAATGTTAACATTTATAATATACAAGTTTTACAAACTTACATGAAAATTATAAAAATTCCAGTAAGAAAAGGGGGAAAGAATATAAAGAAAAAGTTCACAAAAAAATCAAATCCAGATGTCCAATAAATATTTTAAAAGAGTCTCAAATTCAGTAGTAGTCAGAAAATGCCAAAAAAAAAAAAAAAAAGACATTTATTCCCATGAGACCGGCACAGATTTCAAGGACAAGGCACATTTTGGTGGCGGGGTCTCTTCCTCTTCCGTCTCCCGTGGTCAGCAAGGGCCTCCGGGGAGCTCGTCAATAGGCACACAGCCAAGGAGCCCGCCAGGACCCTGCCAGGACCCTGCAGACGTTCGTGTTTTCTACTCAAGATCTATACTCAATTATTGATTGAATTATATAATTTAAAATCTCTACTCAACGACACACTTAAAAGATTAATCTTTCACTTCTAATCTTTATTCCTATCTCTTTAGATACAAATTCAGGAAGGAGTTTAAAACGAACCATCTCTCATTAGAAAACGTGTCTGAGACCCTCTGCTCAAAGCCGCTGTGAACAACAGGAGCAAGAAACACAAAGGGACCGTAACCCACGTCACCGTCACCTCCTCCTGAGGGCGTTCTAAGCATCTGCCCGAGGTGTGCCACGGCAGTTTGGAACCTCTAGGCAGGGGGCGCCTTTGTTGTCTGCTGGTTGCTTTTACACTCCGCACTACCATTTGATTGCCGAGGTAAGTGAAGCAAGATTTCTGACTGATCCAGATGGATTCAAGTCACTTCACTTTAACTCGCAGATGTTTTTTGTTGGCTTTGAAACGTATATATAAACAATCATACAAACAGCTACTGCAGGCATTATCCAGACCATCAGCAAAGCCATCAAATGTATCAGAAAGCAAACAAGTTAATTTATAAACACAGGGCTTTCAACAAAAACACTAATTGTCTACATGGTTAAAATTCTGTGGCATCCACAGGATACGACAATCCTTCTCTGCTTTCTGCCTGTCCAGACTGTTCTGCCCCTCAGAGGTACAGTGGCCTACACGTTAGCATGTAAGCCTTTCTGGAACTGTTCAAAGGGCCTGAACTTGTCAATCGAGATGTTTTCTTCATAGATCACGGGCAAATTCTCAATTTAGTTAATCCCCCTATTTTAAATGCTCTGATGCTCCACGTCAGAGGCCTCCATGACACGCAGATGGGACAGAATACAGGTGTGGACGTCTGTCATAATAGGACCACTTAGGCTCAGGATGAGAGCGCAAGACTCTGAAGGGGCTCCAGTGAACCTCAGCCAGAGATTACGCTGAGAGCTATCGGCGGAACACGGCCAGAGAGAATGTCAGATTTCACACTCAGCAGACGTCTACCGCAACCAAGGCCTTGTAGTCAAAGGCTGTTAAATTTCCTGTGAGGGGTTACCGGCAGCCCTGAATGTTTTTCTCATTGTTTATTTAGTTCCAAAAGTACTTGGTCTTTGTGCTGATTGCCCTAACTGACAGCACAGGAAATCTGGACTTTGTAAACAGGGCACTGCTCTATTGAATTACAGGTTGCAGGTCTGGAATCAACCTGCAGAGCTGGACTTGTACAAAGAAATCCTTGCCGTGTAGAACAAAGGAGCTTATATAAGCAAAGATCATCTCTAAAAAGGTGAATCTGGAAGCCGGGCATAGGGACGTTTATAAATTCATCCCTTTGCTGAAAAAGATCCTAATGTGACAGAAAGAGGACAACAGCTTACTGATGAGGAAATCGTTAATAATCACAGGATTCACGGTTTCAAAATGTGGTTATTCCTGACTACAAGATGCCCACCTGACATCTGACGTCAGTCACTCTGGGATGAGAATGTGGGAGGCTCTTCTGCCGTAAAAACTGGTCCCAAACATGCAAAATTCTATACTATCTACCCTCTGTCAAAGTAGCATAAGCTGAAGTGACCAAAACCAGATATGTATCTGTGGGAAATATTTTAAATGTAGCTGTTAATTAAAACACATGAATAAGAAGAGAAAGCTCCTAAGTTAGCAGTGTGGGAGACTCTTTCTCTGGAAGCTGGCATGAGGGGAGGCCTTCCCATCACCACCATCCAGTTCATCTGTGTTTGTGGTCACTGACTATAATAACATACAGTAGAAACAAAACCTCACCAACGACCTAAAGATGCATTAGCATCAGGCACCATCTCTTGCCTGAACATTACTTATTAAAACAGATACCACATGTTAGCACGTTATTGTGCCCCAAAGACCTCCTTTTGCAGGATGAAATTAGAAAATCAAGTTTTCATTAGTATCCTCACTGATGCTGATCATTTTAGGCTCCCGCTTAGAACACTTAAAATTTAATCTACAGGAAAATGGCAGTATCTATAGGCTATTTTTTCCCTAGACCTATTATGGAAAGTGTGAATTATAATTTAATAAAATTATAAAAGTAAACAAAATGTACCACCAGTGAATGCTTCCTTCATTCCTGATTGTTTTTTATTCCAAAGGCTCAAAGTAGAGCTTTTATTAAAACAATGTGTGCTTTTATGAATGACCATCAATCATTGGTAAATACAATTATAACTGACAAATTCTTTTCAAAGCTACTTGGCTACAAGACGCATCTTCTACAAGATAACATATGCTTAGATAACACTCTATCAAGCAATTCAGATATACGTACTGTAGAATATTTAAATGCCAAACCACAACATATGGGTTACTGTACAGTTCTCACGGAGCAGAGAGCTCCTATGCAAACTCTGATATAACCAGGCTTACGTGGATAATATATCGCCATAATTCGGCTTCGATTAAAAGCATATTTCAGCAGAAGCTCAGGATTTCAGCTCTATGCATTTTAATAACGCCAGCCTACGACTCTGCTTATGCTAAATGTACATTACTCAAATGGATTCAGAATTATGCTTTCTATAAATACAGAGCATATTAAGACAAAATCCTGCATAACCTAAGTATATATTAATGGCACAGTCCCAGAATCTGCTGGCTGTTCTACACATTGTGCATAAAGATCAGTCAATTGATATTACCTATGACTTTACTAATATTTTCACTTCAAACTGCTTCTTAGTCTTGTCTTCCCAAAGACGGAACAGTGTAGAAGCTGAGCGGAAAGCCTTCTGGAGAGTGCCAAATTTCACTGGGTGTACAATAACCCAGTACATGTACCTTGTGAGCTACCGAGGCCATAATGACTTACACTATACGTTTTAAAGGGACAGTATCAGGAATGCACAACTTTTATTCCAGAAGGAACTGTGACAGTCCCAAATCAGCGTCGCCTCATGCCTAACCCCCCAACTTCTATGTAGGGCATACAAAGATTTTAGAATAGAAGAAACAACCTATGTTCTTATTAGTAGTTTTCACTATGTAAGTTGTAATGAATGTTATCGAAAGGCATAAATACAGCTTCTGTAAATTCTAACACCTAAAAGTAAGGCAGTTTCATATTTAGCATGATTAATATAATCAGGTAACGTTGCCTAGGGTAATTTAACACTCGGGAAAAAAAAGTGAGATGTCATTAGAACCATCTTTAAATGAAAAGCAAATTAAACTATGACAATGCCGTTATTTTGAAAATCTCTCCTGTTTTAACTCTTTATTATTAAGGTTTAAATAGGTGTTAAGATTTTTCAAAATGAAAGGGTTGAACCCTAATGCTTACTCTAAGATGTGATTAAAGAATGATATGACAAGACTTTAAAAGGTGGCAAATCACAAGTATGAAGTAAGCTGCTTGCTACAACAGAACCAAGGTAAATCATTTACTTTACAGGACACACAGGATTCAATGGCATGTAATTCCCGCCTGACATGTGTACCGTGTTTTTTTAGAGTATATAAACTCCTTTCATTATAGCTATTAGAAAATATATCTGAACACTTATATAAACTATGATAAGTTAATCCAACTGCCATGTTACGGGTTGCATTGTATCCTCCAAAAATCCACATGCTGAAGTCCTCACCCCCGGCACGTCAGAATGTAACCTTTTTGGGAATAGTCATTGCAGGTATAATTAGTTAAGTTCAGGTCATGCTGGAGTAGGGTGGGCCCTTAACTCAACGTGACTGGTGTCCTAATAAAAAGGTGTACACTGAAAGAACACCATGTGGAGACTGGAGTTATGCCACCACAAGCCAAGGGACTGAGAGAAACCAGCAGAGAGTCATGAACCGGCCCCTTCCCTAGTGACTTCCAAGGAAGCACAGCCCTGCCAACACCTTGATGGTGAACTCCAGGCATCTAGAACTGCGAGACAATAAGTTTCTGTTGTTTAAGCCCCTCAGTTTGTAGTACTTTGTTAAGGCAGCTCTAGCAATCTAATATACAATATTTGTTTCAATTATTACTATAGCTTTCATAATATTAGCAATACTAGCACATATTAACTGGAGAAGTGCAAAAGGATCTTTAGTTATCAATATTCGTCCCAATCACCTCCAACAGACTTGCTTTCATGGTACTGTGTGTTGAACTGGCAGCACCAGGCAACGCTGACAGAAATCGGTCAAATAAGCTTTAGGAAATCTGTTACTGGCAACTCAAAGGCTGATATTCGGTCTCCTCTTGAGTTCTCTAAATTGCGTTTGATGACGGAAGCAAACATTATAACACGGATAATGTGGTTCTCAATGTATGTAGTTATTATATACAATTGTATTACAATTGAGGGACGGTAAAGGATAGTAAAGGGAGAGAAAGTATCTATACTTCATTCAAACTGATAAAAGGGTGACACCAAAAGACTGATAAATCATGTATATGTAATGTAACACCTAGACAATCACTTAAAAAGCTATTCTAAGTGAAACACTCAAAAATCAAAAGCGGATTCTAAAAAAATCTTCAAGTAAATCATACGAAGGCAGGAAAAACACTGAGAAACGAAAACCAAAAAGAACAAACAGAAAAAATAAAATAAAATGACAGACTTAAGCCCTAACATATCAATAATTACAGTCAGTCTAAGTGGTCTGATATACCAGCTAAAATATTGGCAAAGAGGATATAAAAAATTATATCCAATTACATAGTGTAAAAGTACGTATGTTTCATTTCAAATATAATGATATATGTAGGCTGCAAGTTAAAGGATAAACATGTACCATACAAACATTATTTTTTTAAAAAAGCAGTATTGGCTATGTTATTATCAAATAAAGTAAACTTCAGAGCAAATACATCGTTAGGGACATAAAAATAAAGGGTCAATCTACCGAGAAGATACAGCAATTGTAAATGTGTATGCACCAAGCAACAGAGCTATATCATATGTGAAGTGAAGGGAGATCAGGCAGGGGCAATAGGTCAGATTCGGGAAGCTCTGAGCAGACTAGATGTGACTGGTGAAGGTGGTGGCCAGAGCAATGAAGGACTGAAAGATGAAGCAAAGGCCTCTAGCTTCAACAGCTGGGCGATGAAAGCCTTACAGGAGGCAAGAGACCTATAGGAGGCATTCAAGTAGATTTATGGTAAAGGGAGAGAAGGGGATGGGGAACAAAAATCTTTTGTGCCCTGGTACTGTGTTAAGTGCCTTCACATGTTTTGTATCTGGAGGAAGACGGTAATGGTGGTTGTGGATACACTGGCTGCAGTAGTAGAAATTAGCCAAGTGATGGTACCAGAGTTAGGAGGGAGTGAAAGAAGACCTGGGGATACTGGTAATCACAGTATTTAAAAGGCAGAAAAAAGAAAACAAGCGAGTGGAAGAGACCAAGCGTTAAAAAAAAAAAAAAAGAAGGACCTCTGAAAAAACATGATGTCTCACCAAAATAAGGTAACATTTAATCAAAACCCTTAATTAAAAATATGATTGAGAAATACGTAGCACAAGCTTTGTCCCCTAGGTCCCAACTTGGAAAGGAGCCCCAGTCACAAGCATCGGCCTGGTCCAGGAAGCCTCTTTGGCCCCGTGAGCCCAAGACCCTCTTCCCCTTCCCAGAGACACCAGGGCCCACAGAAGCATGGGTAGGGGACTCTGGCACACCCCTTCCCCTGGATGACAGCCAGCCTCCTGGCTAGGATACCTGCTGGTCCCTTCAGGCAGTCATAGCAGAGTTAACTGGGAGCTCCAGCAGCATCAGATAAACCAAGCAAACTGAAGTAACACTGCAAAAGCACAAAAATTAAATCACCATCAGAACCACCACAGCTTACAAAAAGAAGGCTAAGGTCCACACACAAACCATAAACAAGGTAACTGCCTACTAAAACAAACAATGTAAATATGACCTACAGTCTCCTAACGTAACAAACAAAGTATCCTGGACGCAATTAAAAACAAAACAAAACAACACTTGTCATACCAAGAACTAGGAAAAGCACAATGTGAATGAAAACAGACAATTATATCTGATGCCAACACTAAGATGAACCAGACGCTGGAATAACCTGACAAGGATTTTTACAGCAGGTATCATAAAAATGCTTTCACCATAAATTACAAATTCCCCTGACAAAAAATGAAAAACGAGTAAATCTCAGAAAGAAATGGAAGTTACCAAAGAAAAAAAAAAAAAGCAAATGGAAATCCTCAAGCTGAAAAACACCATAAAAAAAGTCAAAACTCACTGGTTGGCTCAATCTTATCAAGTGGAGATGACAGAGGATGGAAATCTGTGAACACAAGGAAAGATCCATAGAATCCCCCAACTGAACGAGAGAGAAAAAAGACTGGAAATGAACAGTGGGGAAAGCCTGAGGGACCAATGGGACAATAACAAAAGACCCACATTGACACCACTGGAGCAGCGGCAAGAGGGGAGACAGGCAGGGGACTGAAAACAGTACCTAAATAATGGCTGAAAACTTCTCAAATTTGGTGAAAGACAGATCCCTACAGATCAAGAAGATGAGTAAATCTGAAAGGGTTACCCCCTAAAAATCCACGTGAAGATAAATTAAAATTGAAGACAAAGAAGGAATCTTGAAATCAGCCAGAGAGAAATGACGCATTACCCACAGGGGAACGCAATTCAAATGAACTCCCACAGCTTGGGAGAGAAGCTCTGCATGATTGCTACGGACCACTTAAAACTACAGCATTTAGAACTTTTAATGTCCTTTACCCAAATTTCCAAAATGGAGGGCATTTTTAAGAGAAATGTATACTTTATTAGAGATTAAAACAACTCACCTTCCTTAAAAAATTGGGGTATTACGTGCACAGTATTTCTAGATCCAAAATAAAGATCTCTGAGCCCCACACAAAGCCACCCTAATTCTTTAGGCAGACCTTGAATTTATTTTTTCTTTTTCTTTTTTTTTTTTTTTTTTTTTTTTGGGACGTGGTCCTCTCCCTGCTGGGGCCTTCCCCTT
>NW_020174135.1:3770201-3791237 GCF_003031525.2 Neophocaena asiaeorientalis asiaeorientalis
ATTTTAGCAGACAACTTAGTGATTCTGATATCAGCAGTGTGTATACCATACTTTGAGCAATACTGGATATAAATAAGAAGCCTATGCAAAAAGCATGAAAATATTAACCTTCAGCATTTGTTTGCAGAATGCAAACTAAATTAAATGTATGTAAGTGAAAGCCAATAAACAAAAGATTTAAAATCAAGAAACCAAAAAGATGGGAAAATCAAGAGAAAAGCAATTTACTAGTTATAAGATACTAATTCAGAAGAACTTTAAAAAAAAATAAAGCTAGGCTGCTGAATCAAACATTTCCGAAGCTTTTCCAAAATTTTGTCACCTGACAAAGCAAGATGGACCACTATAGTTTTTTTTATACACAAAAGCAATTCCAAGGTTGCAACAGAAAAAGTCCTTCTGAACCAATTATCAGATTTTTCTCGTTTCACTTTCTTAGTATTTTTATTGCAAACCACTCACAGCCTTGTTGGAAGCTGGTAGGGTATAAAATTGATGTATCAAACATAAGACAGTCAGGTGAGGGGGAGGTACATGTGTGGGTGCCCGTGTGCACACGGCCATCTAACTCCGTAATGTGCTTCTTCACAAGGACGGCTCCACTCACTAGACTCCTGGTGCCCATCCATGTGGGCACCAGGACCCAATGGGGCTACACATGAAAGTCTGTGACACAGTTAACTCTGCCTCCTATTCTTGTCTCACACTTAGTGCTCATCTACTTATCCAAGCGGGTTTCACACGGCAGGTGCAGTCAATAAAGGTTTCAGACACTGACAAGTGTGGCCACTGCTGCAAAAGCCATTCTTGTTCCCCGAGGGGGTGCCACACATATTTCTGTTCCCTCGGGGTCTAGAAGGCAGCTGTAAGTGCCTGGCCTTCGAGGTTGGCTGCTTCTCTTTCTGAGGAGCAATCCAGATTCAACCAGGCATTGGTCATCCTGCTTACGTGTTTACAGGCATGGGATTTTTCATGAAAAGACGGGAGGGATTTCATAATACTTTTTTATATATAGCAAATTCTCCAGCGTAAAATGTGCAAAGTGTGGCAAAATGTAACTATTCTAAAGCCATTAAAATATAAGCCACCTGACAGGGCAGTGCTGGGCCTAATGGTCACTCTTCCAGGCAGGGCTGTGTTTGGTACCCAAGCTGTACAACGTCTCAAAGCCAGCAGGAGTCAGTCAGTGATGAACATAAAAACCAGATGTGCCGGGCCAGAGGTTCCCAGACGGTGGCCCCGACACTCACCTGGCACCGCGCCCCCCTCAACCCCTGCCACATACACAGCTATGTGACCACGGGCTTCACAAACAGTACTGTGTTGCTCTCTGATGACACTGTGATACTGGACACTTGTGCTACACTGATTCCGCCCATTTGGGAAACCGGGTACAAGGTCACTAAGGCACTGCAGTACTAAGACAGCGTAAGTATGTAAACGTGTGGCACATCCAGACAATGGAATATTATTTGGTTATAAAAAGAAATGAGCCGTCAAACGAGGACACAGATGCACATTGCTAAGTGAAAGAAGCCAGTCTGAAAAGGCTACATCCTATATGATTCCAACTAGAAGACATTCAGAAAAAGGCAAAACTACGGAGCCAGTGAAAAGATCGGTGACTGCCAGGGATGAAGGGGGAGGGAGGGATGAATAGGCAAAGCATAGATTTTTAGGGCAGTGAAAATACTCTGCGTGACACTGTAACGGTGGATACATATCATCATACGTTTGTCCAAACAGACTGTGCCACACCAAGAGTGAACCCTAAGGTACCATGGACTTTGGGTGATGATGGTCACTGCAGGTTCATCAGTTGTACCAAATGTGCCGCCTACTGGGGATGCTGACGATGGAGGAGGCTGTGCATGTGTGGGGCAGGGGTACGTGAGAAATCTATGAGGGGGCATATGCTCAATTTTGCTATGAACCTGAAACTGCTCTAAGAAATAATTTAAAAGGAAAAATAAAAGGTACTTGAAAAATACATACATAAGCCACCTGAAATTTTAAATATAAATAACATAAACACTGCTTTACAGTACTGTGAATTGTTTAAAAAGCTGTATATAAAACCAATAAAATGTAGAATAGTTTGCAATTACCATTTCCTGTTAACAAATTTTAAGATTGTTGCATAAATTAGGAGATTTTGCTATAAAATATGGATCCACTACAATGCAGAAAATTCAGAGTACTAGTAAATGCTCTGCCAATATGTAAAAAATCTATTTTTAAAAAAATAATAGCGATTCCTAGTAATTATATCAGGGTTTGACCAAGAAAGATAACAAAGATGTAGGAATTACTATTACTATTACAATGCTCTGGAAAATGTTACCACTTAAGGACCGAGTAGGCCTAGGGAACGCTACCAGATGGGGCCAGATGTAAAGGACACTTAAAACAAACAAGTAATCACTTCCGAAGCCATAAATGGATTATCACGTAGGGTGTCACTGCGCTGGCTTTCATTTTTATCCATATTCCAAACAATGTGAGAAGTCAGTATGGAGTGAACTGTTTAATTTTTGTAAATCAGCATTCTAAAATGCTGGAATATGTTCAAAGTTCAATAAACAAAAACACTACATATTTCAGGATTTCTTCTAACAAACTGGATAGAAAGCAACGTACATCCCAATCGTTTTTTGCAGTGCTTCGAAGCATTTCATTCAGGGCAGAAAGAAGCAATGAAGGTTAATTGATGGAGATGAAAGAAAAATTATAATTAAAGAAAGGGTGGCTGGCTTTTACAAAGACACTGGAGTGAGATCCTGGCAGCTCCAAGGGCTCTCTGTAGCTGCAGGACTGAGGGGCCTGGAGTGAAGACTGTGCCCTCGGGTCGCAGCAGGATGAACCACCTGGCACAGAGAACGAGCAGCAGATGCAGCGCACGCAGGCGAGGAATGGACTGTCTGCGATCAGTAAGGTTTCTAGCCACAAACACAAGATACCATTAGTATTCACTCATGAATTTATTAATTCCTTTGAAAAACCACTCAACCAAGTACCAGGCCTTCAAAGAGCTTCCAGTAGGAGAGATGAACGGCTAAATAAGCAAATCGAGTGCGTTCTGGTAAAGGCTAAAGAGAGATGAACACAAGTGCCCTGGGAGTCGAGAGGAGTACCAGCCCCAGCCCCGGGACGTCAGGCAGGCTTACTCCCAGAGGTGGGGCAGGGGCACCGCATGTGCGAAGGCTGAGAGCCAGGAACAGACGCACTGAGGGGTGGGCATGGCATGGTTGGTACACCAGGGTGTCTACAGAGGGCTGAAGCTCATGACGCAAAGAAGGCAAGGAGTGATGAGCTGGAGAGGGCGGGGGCCTGTACGCATCCTTTCTGCCAAGAGAACGTACGGACCCCTCCAGCGTCTGCCAGGCAGAATGCTTGCCATTGGATGGATCTTCACAGGGGTTACAGACAAGCGAAGCACCCACTCCCAGGGCACTTGAGTGTCTGGTAGGATCAGAAAGAGTAAGCCTAATGACATGCTCTATTATTTTGGACTGTTTTAAAGACGTTTGCAGTCTGGTGTATTTGGGAAGTGGTTTAGTCCCTGAAGATGACAAAAGGGTGAAGAACAGCAAGGGGAATTTTCCATGTGTGTTTCAGGGACTTTTCAACAGAAAGTATGTGTTGCTTCCTGCCACGGAGACAAAATGTTCCCGATGTATAGGACATAGATTTTCAGTAATGAGAAAGACACATCACTGACACCATGCCAAAAGCAAGGAATAAAGAAAATACGAAACAATGATCACTTGCTTAATTGAATGAAAAATGAAAACAAAACATATCCACTAAAGGAAACAGCTTTCCAAGCACTGATGAAAACTAGTTTTAGTCAAATGCAGAAGTTTTCCAGCTGTGTTACCTTTCACACGTCCAAACTGAACTGCTACTCCTCCCAAAAGTTCACAGAACAAGTCAGAATCTGATCAGAAATACAGAAGAATTGGGGAAAGAGCACAGAAGATTTGGTGGGTGATTAATTCTGATTTTCAAGAATAGTAAATACATTTTCAAAACCTAACTAAACCCCAGAGAAACCTCATTCGTGGAATCTTCTGAGCACTTTATTGATACAAACTTCTGTTGTGGCAGAAAGCACTTCTCCTCACAGCACAAGGATACAGAGCACAAACTCTACAGCAAGACTGCTGGGTTCCCTAAAGCCTCCACCGCTAACTGTGTGATCTGGACAAAGGACCATTTTTAAAATCTTCATGCCTCAGTTTCCTCATCTACAAAATGGAGACAGTAAGACTCTGTAACACAGAGTTGTGAGACATAAAGTGATTCAATGAATGTAAAGTTCACAAAAGTTAATAAATGTAAAGCACTTCAGAGACACAAGCCTGTAGAAAGAAGTCATAAAACAGGGAAGATGTCAGGAAGAAAAGTAACACTTGCCAAGTTCCTTTGGTAAGGCAGATGCTCTACCCAGCGCTCGACACTTACTATCTCATTTAATTTCACAATAATCCTGTAAGAAAGAGGCACTGTTACCTAATGGAAGATAGTACTTATTTGGGGATTTCAAACTTCTGAGAAAACCCACAGATATTCAATTCTACAAAACCAGAGAATAACAAAACCATTAGAATATGGAGTGCAAGCACTGTGACATCAGGAACTGGTTAAATACGCTGTACAAATGCGCACTGAACTTACTAGGCCCTGAACTTGCATAAAGAAGCCAGACTGTTGTATACAAACTCCCAACAGAACGTCTACTCATTTCAAACATGCTCTAACAGATACAATGGCAATTTGAGATCATGAAGCGGTCTTAAATGTCACCATTTCTGTGATTTTGATCATTTCTTGCTCACGGAGAAACCTCGAATCCTAACATTTTCATCTGTATTTTAAGCTTCACCTGTGTATCAAATGTCAGATAATTTATCGGTAGATACCTGTTTAAACCCAGAAATCACAAACATTGTTGAAATCAAGCTAATTAAAGCACAGTTCTGCTGGGGAGATCTCGCCTGGAAGGATAACAAAGGGATTCCCAAGTGTATTCCATTTAGAGAGGCCAAAATTGGCAAGTTTTCGCCAAGTGGGCAAGATATACAGAAACACAACTTCAAGACAACAAAAGGATGCAGAAATGAATCAGCTTAGAATTCTTTTCAAATGCATGATGGATGCATACACACTAAAAAGGCAAAATTGTCCAGTAAGGAGACAGACAGACATCAGATCTAAAAGCACTAAAAGGAGAGTCAGGAGCAAGGAGTCTAAATTTAAACTGCCAATTCTCAGGAGAAAGGAAGTACACTTGATTGTGCTGGTTCCTGAATTATTTTAACAACAATGATCATGATGACGATGGCATAATTTAAATTTAAAATTGACACAAGGGACTTCCCTGGTGGTCCAGTGGCTAAGACTCTGTGCTCCCAATGCAGGGGGCCTGGGTTCGATCCCTGGTAAGGGAACTAGATCCCACATGCCACAACTAAGAGTTCACATGCCGCAACAAAGATCCCACATGCCGCAACTAAGACCCAGTGCAGCCAAATAAATAAACAGACATGAATCTATTTCAAGCCTTTGTTCTCTTTTAAAAAAAGGCTTTTTACAGGCTTTAAATAAAAGCATATAATTTGACTTACTTTTTGCTTCGGATTCCAACTGGTAGTAGGTTTAGTAAAACCCTGTATCTAGCATCTATATCCGTGTCAAGTGCAGCCATCTTGAACAGTTCTTTTGAAATTGAAAGTCTACTTGGGAGACAAGGTCCAAGATTCAAATATTTCCCCCTATTACTAAACACTGGGTGCTATAATCTGCTTGAGGTTATATAGGAAAGAAGAAAAATTAGACTTAAGAAGAAGTAGGTTATATATCAACATTTCCAAGTCTTGGTCTCGAGACCACGGCCAACCGGGCTTTTACACCCACAAGCCTTTGGCTTACTCCTCCCTCTGCCCGGAAAGCCTTGTCCCGGGTCTCAAGTGGCTGACTGAGCTCAGGTGTCCCCTCCTCTGAGAGGCCACTGTATCCGTCAACTAAAGCAACCTCTCTGGAACTCTCCAGCCCAATCCCTTTTCTCTTGCCTTTAGAACACTTAGCATTATCTTAGCCTAGCCTGCTTATTTGTTCTTGTCCGACATTCCTAACACACACACACACCCACACACACTCAGTAAGTGACCATGACAACGATGACGTTCCTCTTTGCTGACCTCTGACGCTGGTGTGACCCCAGCACCCACATGAGTCTCTCACACATAATGAGGACCTTAGTCAGTACTGGCTACTAAACACATGCATCAGTATTGAGTCCTCAGCTCAAGAGCACTCAAAGCTGAGACGTGAGCTATGCTTCTCCAAACCAGGGAGAGGCGGACGAATGTGATTTGAGGGGTTCGTGGAAGGCTTCAAAAAACAGATAATGCTTGAGCTCATCTTGAAAACTGTGTCCCTTCCACCAGGGGACAAGGAGGCAGAGGTGGGGAAGGCATGCTAAATTCTTTATAGAAAACACTGATAAACCTTTTCCCCCCAAAACACTCTCACCATGTCATGTGTCAGGTGCCCAGGACAGGCCAGAAGTGGAGCTTTACATGCAACCTCTTTAACCCCTGAAGAGCAGCGCTACCACACACGTGCTGCGGAGCAGAAAGCTGAGGGCCAGAGAGTTTAAAATGCCCAGCCGTCTGTAAAAGCTCGTCCCATGGTGGCGCCACCTACCTTCCTCCCGTAGTAGAACCCATCTCCAAATTATCCTGTGAATAAAGTAGGAACTGTCAATGCAGACGTCCAGGGAGTTCACTAATTAGGTACTTACTTCATAAATATCTTTATGTTTACACTAACTGACATTTTCAAGTTCCTAATATTTAATAAGAATAAGAGATTGTAACCCTCTCCTGTTTATTCCTCAGAACAACTTCAAAATTCAATCCCTTATCTAGAATGCCCCACAGAGAGAGGACAGCGAATCACTCCAAAAAAACCAGAAGTTAATACAATTTATACAACACAGCCCAGATAAGCTGGCCACATGTACCTCCCAGATACAAAAGCATCCACCCTAGGACACTCGTGATGGGGGAGACTCAGGGTGGACGGAGGGGCATTTGAGGTACAGTCTGACTGCGTTGGCAGGTAAACGCTGTGGCACTGACAGGAGAACTGGCATCGCCACGTGAAGCGGACAGCCAAGGAAGGTAACCGCACAGGCATTTAGAGCAGGAAACACAGACCTGGGTGCGTGGTGCTCAGCGGTACCCAGAGCAACAGCATCCTGGGATGGGCCTCCAGGACCACCGCGCCCCGGGCGAGGCTGGAAGCTGCCAAGGTGACTGCCTCAGACGGCACAGCCCAGGCACTTGTCTTCAAGGCAACTCGGCTGCTCTGCTCCAGCTTTAAGCTCAGTGAAGCAACACTCTGATTACGATCTGGCTTCATGAGTAGGTTTTCTACAGGAAAATGTGTTGATTGTTGACATGAGTATTTCAGTCTGCCTGACAGTACTATATCTCAATTTAAAAGAAAAACATCCTAATTTACATAATTATCTTGCAAAATTTTGTTATTGTGACTCTGTCAGATTTATCTCTGGTTATTGATAAGATCATGTTTTGAGAATGGCAAGCCGGAGGGCCAATCCCAGGAACCCAGATTCGATCCCGCCCTTCAGGTCCTGTCTTGTCTTAGAAGCCCCGACAAGAACACTGCTTCCCCCTCCAAGCCCTCCCTTCTCCCCAAACACACTCCTTACTGCCTTCCAATCACTGCCCCAAACTCAGATCCTCCATCAAACCAACCCAGACTGAATCACGTCTCCCCTACAGTCACGTCAGAATGGTGTCCACCTGCCCTAGCCTTCATCTTCACGTTAGCCAGAGCTGATATGACAGCATATCTCCACGTCATACACAGCCTCTGTGATATACAATAAATCTCTGTAATACATCTGGTACTTAATGCAGTTCTGTATCAGCCAGAGCCAATACAATGTGTGCTGCCCACGTTTTATAAGGGCATTAAATGTAGGGTCATAGTAAACACACTGGGTTTGTACATTAGACTGGAAAACCGGTAAAGCAGCTAATGAAATTTGAGACGGATAACTGTAGTCTTACTTCGGTTTTGGTGTAAAAAAATGAAATCAATACAGTTTGGGGAATACGGCTAGAAAGATTCTCTCTTATGAAGCTCCATGTAAACCAAGAGAACAGAATGAATGGTTGCCAAAAGCCTTAATACCACCTCAGAACAGACAATGGGTTAGAAGCAGGGTCTTTGTTGTTAGCGCACACACGGCACCCTGAGTTTGGGTTTGGACCCCGCGTTAAGACCAGCAGTGACAACTTGGAGAATGCCCAGTGGAATAATGCCAGGCTAGACTGAACCTCACTTCCCAGGCCCCTTCTGTACTGGCCCCGAGTGCAGCCCACGGCCCCCCGGACTGAACTGTCCCTCAAGTCCACCAGATGCCCTCCACCTGTGCTCCCCAGACATGCCGTTGCGTCTCCTCGGTCCCTCTGTGCCGCCCTCTGTTCCCCTCGCCTGCCCGTCTCCAAGCGACCCCGCTGACCCTCGGCATGACCCTTCATCTGTTTCACGAGCCTCACACTCAGGCCCAATGCAGAGCACGGTTGTCCCTCTGGCCTGGCTGTAGCAACAGCACCTACACCTTGACGCTTGGCTGTAACATATAATAACATCTTCAGGATCAAACTGAGTTGCAGTACTTGGGGCTCCATTCAGACTGGATGCATTACAGGGCTACCTGTCTTTGATACCTGCCGCTCCAAATAATGCCCTTTTCTTCCTCTGCAGCAGTGTATGTACTGGACTAGAATGGTCACTCTGAAAGGATGACGGTGAACATAATGAAGTTCACAGTGGCTGAAATGGGCTGAAGGCAGGCCATTAACAGGACCAACGGTTTAAGATTACTGCTTTCCCTGAGCATTAGGGCGATGTGCCACCGTGCTTTATAATAAATACGTATTTTGTCTTTGTCCCCATTCCTGGCACAGAGCTCCTAAAATCCTTGTAATTTCCTGAGTGATAAGAGTACTAGGAGTGTCTTTTGGTCCACAAAGTGTTCTGGGTGGGGTCCTGGATGGATCCCGGATGGGGCCTGGTCACCAGAAAGACCAAGCCATGGTCAGAAGCCTGGAATTTTCAGCCCTGTCCCCCACTTCTCCGGACGGATAGCATCAGGACGGAGTTAAATTATAGGACACCCAGCTGGAGTCACAGAGAACTGCTTGGTGTGGGAACGCCTCCACATCTGGTGTCAGAAGTACTGTGAGTGTGGCAGTTGTGTGAGACTAAAGGAGAATCGCAGGAGAGACTAGGTTTCACAGCCAGGGAACATGCCGGGGAAAATAATTTTTAAGCCAAATAACGTCTATTCATAAGTATAGTTGCTTTATACACTCGTAGCCAAAATTTTAAATATATAGATAAATATGGGTGTATTTATATTTATAAAAAGAGCATTGATACCTAATCTGGTTAAAACTTCATCTCTAATAGCAATGAAAGTTTCAAATGATAAAATTAGGCTACCCAAGATCCAAAACAATTTTAGGACTAGTTTCAGTCATTAAAATATTACTAATTATTGCATGGTTATAATGTCAGTCCTTCTTAAAGTACTGATTCCCTACTAAACGACAATGAAAACGTTCATATTATTTTTCCTTTGTCCAATATTTTTTATTTTATATCCTAAGCTCAAGGAGGCAAGCTTAATGAAAATATATGTATTGATATAATCATATAGCTATTAATGATAGTTTAAGGATATATAGTAACAACCACATATAAAGAGATAATAGGAATACAAGTGTCTATTTTGAAAATAATTATTCTGGAATAATATTTTGTCTGTTTCTCCCAAATAACTGCTTTGGGGTGAGTTGGATTTTGAAATAACATTAAGCAAGCGAACTGATTAAACAAATGTTTTTCTAGTTTGTATTAAATGCTAAGGTTGGCCCCATTTCCTTTTTAAAAAAAGCATTAAGTTGTTCTTGAATCTCAAACATCTTAATGTCAGAAAAGTAAAGAAAAATTAAATCAAGTAAGGTACTTACCTTCATTTTAATTACTAGTAAAAATATGTTAAATATATATTTATGTGTGTCTGTACGTGTACCCACACACTCACACACACACACTCACACACACACACACACACCCTCCTTTCTCTTTCTTTGAGCTTATCTTTTGTTTTTGTCCCTCCAGTTAAGGCCTCAACATTTCCCCAGGAAAAAAGAAGCATAACAGTGGTGCCCTTAGATGCACCAGATTTCTCCTGGTGTCCTGGTATGTGTCAAAAATAAACTTTCAGCCTACATAATGACACAAAAATAAGGCATTGCATCTGGGTTGTGAAAGGTACTAGTATACTCTGCTGTCACATTCTTAGGAGAATGAAAACAAATCCTCTATATTTCTATATACAACTATATTAAAATCTTTTCAATTAAGTACGACTCAGGAACCCTCACAAGAGTTTAAAAGCTCCCTCTTAAATAAAGCGTAATGTGAGGGACTGTTGGGCAGAATGACGTGAAGGTGGGAAAGCTGTGTATAGTCGGGAAGACAACTCCATCAGCAGCTGAATGTAACAGAAGGGAAAGAAACACTCCGCAAGTTTAAAAAATCCAAGTTATGGAGTCAACGGGGCGTCTGCATGGAGATGAAGCAGCAGCAGTGGCGTATGAACGACGATGCCAAACTAAAGTAGAAGAAATAGACACCCAAACCTGCAAACCCAGGCCCAGCCTACCCACCCCCTGGCATCTACAGTCTCTGGGCACTGTCAGAGGCGGCCCGGAAGGTCGAGAGAACGGGGGCTCAGAGGCAGACAGGGGTCGCGGCTCAACTCGGGCAGAAAGTGACTCCGTGCTAAGCCGGCCACCTCCACGACCCTGCCCCACGGTCACCACCTAAGCCGAGACCATCATCTCTCCACACAAAAGCCAGACTGAGTTTTTCAATAAATAAATAAGTATAGGCTCTTCTCTTGCTCGTGCCCCTTCAAAGGCCCCCGTCAGAGTCGGAAGCAGCTCTCCACCGCCCACCTGCACGGCCCTGCGGACCAGGACCTGCCTTCCCATCCCTCCCCAGGCCAGCCGCCCACCTCCGACAGCCCAGACGCTGCTCTGAGCTCCGT
Source organism: Neophocaena asiaeorientalis asiaeorientalis (assembly GCF_003031525.2). NCBI lineage: Eukaryota > Metazoa > Chordata > Mammalia > Artiodactyla > Phocoenidae > Neophocaena > Neophocaena asiaeorientalis. Next base: position 3,781,366 of record NW_020174135.1, read on the forward strand.
TCTCACAGCTCCGGCCTTCACTTCATTCAGATCCCTGCTCAGTCACTTCCTTAGAGCAACCGGGCGGTGGGGATGGATGGGTCGTTATCCGCATCACACTGATGGTTCAAGGGTTTACGTCAACTTAACGTGAACTTAAAACATAACTGCCCGTTTTCAATATGTGCAGTTATGTCGATCATACCGCAACAAAACTGTTTTGTAAAAAGTCGTTTCCTTAGATTTTTCCCAAACTTGGTACCCAAAACAGTTCCCAGCTGGCCCAGCTCCCTACCTCTCTGATCCAGTCCTCTGTTTTGCTTCTCTTCCTGACTCTACCCGGCATGGCATTACGGTATATATTCATTATTTATGTGCTTAGACTCTGTTTCCAGGGTCTAGAGCGGTGGCCGCTCCCCAGAAAGCACTGATGAACATTTGGGACATAAATGGCTGTGTGACTTTGGGCCGGGTCCTCGCCTCCCTGGGCCCTTCCCTCACAGCAAACCATGACAGGAGAAGAGACTCTCTACGGAGAGGGCACAGACCAGACAGGCCTGGCACACCCTGAGTGGGAGACGCATCTCAAGTACCAAGGGGTTCACAGAGAATATCACAGATGTGACAACATCCACTAAGTCACAGGGTCCTTTTATTTATAATGAGTCAGTCACCGCTCTAAAATGATCCAGTATTTTCTCCCCAGCCTCCCAGGCTGTTAATCACTTACGTGTTGACTTCTCATGGATAACCAGGGGGTATTTCTCTTGAATAACAGAGTCTGGGAAAACTCCCTACGATGCCCTTGTAGTTACTCTAGCATACTTCCTAGAGCTGTGCAAGGGATAGTTATTTGGAGTGCATTTTTAAATTTCTAACTTAATATGTCTTCATGTGCTCTATTTACTTTCCTAGAATTGCTGTTTGTCCCTGCTGGATCCCATTTTGTATAATTGCCCTATTCTCCAATTATCCTTGGTACTTCGATTAAAAATTCAAAAACTGATACTCTTAGCAATTATTTGCATTCAGAAAGGGAGCTTATTTCTGAAAATTAAAGCTGTAAAGAAAACATACCATGAGAACGAATCAAAGTTAATGATGAGAATAAAACACACATAAACTAAACTCAGTTAATATTGCAGGTGAAATAAATCTGCAAATATGAAGCTCAATAATGGGAAATAAACCATGTTTCAAGGTTTTTCTGGTAGTTAAGTAATTACTGAGAAAACTATGATGATAATAAAAGAAGAAATAGCAAAACATTGATATGAAGGCATACAATCAATGAGAAGATAAAGTGATCAAAGGCAGAACTGTCAACAGTTAACTTATTGGAAACTCACGCTGCATAAGACATATGAAGTGTTCTGGAGTTTGCCAATTTTCTACTAGATCCCTGTGCAAAACTGTGTGGGCAATTCAATAGGGTGTCGATGTTGACTAAAGCCTAGTGAGTAAAGAAACCAAGAACAGAGAGGAAAGAAAGCAAAGGACCTTGGTCCCCGACCAGGGAACGTCCTTGCTCCTCCCACCCTTCACTGCTCCTGCCTTGTGGGGATTCCCATTGTTTACAAGTAACAGAAGCAGTGAATGTTTTCTGCTTAAGTCTGTTTAAAACGTCCATGTCATACAGAAAAAAAGTAAGGCTGGGTAAGTCTGAAAGTTTGGAGACGTCTGGAAATACAGTTGCTATGGTCTTAACAGAGAGGTAATTCAGGCTCTTGTACTGCCCTGCTGTACATGAGGGAATTAAGATTGTTATTACCCATTATAGTATCTTATATGTGCCCGTTCCGGAATCAGAAAAAGAAGAAAAACAAGGGGCGTGTGAAAATATTAAAATCTGAATGGCAGTGGCAAATTTTTAGTACAATCAATTCAGTTCCAGTGAAGGCAGTAGCAAAAGGTCAAAACAAAATCATTAAAGAAGTTTCTGAAGCTTCTAGAAGCCTCATTAGAAACCATATCCTGTTAAAAGTATGAAAACCCTGGAGAGTCAGGTGAGGGAGCATGAAGTATGTGTGTTCAGAGTATTCCCATTAGCAAGAAAATGGGAGACCTTCCTGGGTGTAGAGAGAACTTAATTCCAAAGCTACTTACCGAACAGCAAAAGAGAGAGGCACGAGATGCCTTACAGAATTTCTCACAAAAAACAGTGGCAATGTTATCAGAATGATTTCGATGAAGACTTCAGCGAACATAATTTGTAGGTATCTGTAACGCTAGAACAACTTTATAAGGGGACGCAGAAAACGTTCTCTGTCCGTGGCCAAGAGGAACCCAGAAGAACACAACACTTTCTTCTACCTGGGGTACCTCTGGCCCAGGTTTTCATACCTTGATAAGTGGGACTTTAGAATGGGGTCTACTCTATTTTGAGTAGCAGAAATAATGAACATAATGTCCACTATTTACTGAGGGCCTACTAAGTGCCCGAGACTACGTTGTTTGTTCCCATCTTGTTAACTGCCTAATTGCTTCATATTTTAAAGCACGTAAATATTAAGGCTGGTAGGCAGGAATCAAGGAAGTCACAGGAAATGTTTTCTGGCAGTCATATACAGATGCCTTTAGACAGCAGTGGGCAGGTTTAGAAGACAGGAGCTGTGCGGTCACAAGGTGATAATCCCTTACTGCTTTTAGGTCTGACCAGACTCTGAAGAGAGCTCCCTGGCACCCGCCCCGGGCTGCCCACTGCTGCGTGGGCTGCATCCAGGTGACTTCCGGAGAATGCCTTGTGGTCCATCAGCGCCCCTATCACCCACTCCTCACTGGCCTCTAAAACTGTTCTGCTCCTGGGAAGCCAGTTTTAGCTGGGAGAGTCATTTGGAGCCACCAGCCTGACCATAACTAGTGGGTGGTCAAAAAAACTGATCAGTTTTTTGTTGATTTTTATCCTCTGAATTGACTTGGGGAGGGGAGCGGTCACATCAAACAGATCTGGCACCCCGCCCCCATAGGGGTTGTGCTCTTGCTGTGTGTGCCCTTGTGTCAACCTCCTATATCAGAGAGATGCCATCCAGGCTATGGGATTTCAGCAGAGTCATACTGTCTCATCAGCGGTAGGGAATATCACTGTTTATTCAGAGATTTCACAGTCCTTTGTAAAAAAGGACATTTGAGTCAGATTTTGTTCCTGTCTATATATAGTCTATATCTAGTCTTCCTAACCTGGGAATCCATAAACCCTCCCTATGGCCTCAGATCCCTGAAAACTATATGCAAACTTTCAGGAAAGTACCAACATTCTGGGGGTTTTGCTTTCCTTGCCATCTAACAAATTTGAATTATGAAAGAGATTACCAGGAGATTAGGATTGTAATCTAGTATTATTTTCAGTTTCACAGAACTATAGCATATCACCCCAGGAAGATCCAGCAAGTTCATCGATTAAAATTTTGTTCTTTATTTTACATTTAATGGTGTGAAAGCAGAGAGGGGTTAAGAGGCTCCACAGATAGTGACACAAGAGGCAGGACTAGACTCCACGTCCACAGCTTCCAGCTTAATGCGCTTTTCATTTTCGTCAACTTGCCCTCACTCTTCACAAGGTGCTAGTGGTTCGTTATGAGCATTTGATTTCTAATGTGTGTTTGCGTGAGAGAAACGTATCTGCTGAAAATATCATAAGTGGCTTCTAATGTACTATTTCAAGTTTTTATGCACATACTCCTATTTCTAGTTTTCTTCTACTCTGTTCCATCTGTTCTATAAACCAACACAATGGCTAACTGCAGACTTGTTTGCTCCTTCTAGAGTTGTTTTCCAACCTTTTGATTGCCCTTTCTTTTCACATGCTGGCATGCTTTCTAATTTGCATGCTGAAATGAAACTGTTATATAAAACACCTTAAGAGTTAAAAGTTATAGCATTTCTTCTTTATTTCTGACTTTAATTTTTGGAATACTCTGATTTGAAATGTTATTTTAAGGCTAACTGTTGTTTGCTCTGATTTCTAATTAAAGGTATCTGCGTTTCTACCAGGTCTTCTCACAGAAGCCTAAGATGCACAGAGACTTAAAGGTACGGATAGGTTCATTTTAGCCCCGCCCCCGACATATTCTCTTTAACATTTTGTCCTCCCTCTCTCCTACAACGTGAACTTGATCTTTCCCCAGGATTGATAATATATGGATGTGATGAGAGTGAGTTATGTTTTTAAGGAATATAATTGTCAAAAATACAAATAAGGTATTTCAGAATGACACGTTAAAGGTATACATTTTACATTGTTGGGAATTCATGGTGTACTCTATGGGAATTCAGAACTAGACTAATAATTCTGATAAAATTCAAACTTCAAAAGTGATGTTTATGGATACAAAGCTTTGTGTAAGAAGAGAGAGAAAAGGGGAAAAGTCAGCTAAAAACTAGCAATCTGGAATGTGCTGCTTTGTAAATAAACAGAGCATCTGAGTAATGAAGACTAAGTGTGGGTTAACGTTGGTAGATACCTTGTATTAACAAGCAGCAGGTATAACAAAGGGCAGGAAGGTAGGTGACGCCCATGGCACGGGAAGTGAAAAAAGCACCACTGAGCAAAAGCTCCCATAAAGAAAATCAGTGGACAACGGATGATGAAAAGCATTTGCTCCCTTAAACAGTTAAAGCAGCGTAAGCAGAAAGGAGAAGCAGGGAGGAGAGAATACACCTTCCTAAGACAAAAAAGCTCTTCTTTAAAAAGGTGATGGGGAATTCCTACTTCTGACCGGGCCCAAGGTCCGCTGCCCACGAAGAGAAGAGTGCTGGGTTCTCTTATTAGCTGCACACTTTACTGTTTGGGCTCAGAAGTCTTTCTTTCCAAATCAGTTTTGTGGGTGTGAATTTACAGCATTTATCTGTGTTCTTGTGTAAAAGGGACAATAAAAAAGGAGGGGGGGGCTGAAGGATAATAAGAGGAAAAAAGAAATGAAGGAGGTAAGTAGGAACAAAAGGCACAGGGGAAAGAACCACTAGTCTGGAAAGGGGCTCAGAGCTGTGAGGCTCAGTGGATGAAAATGCTTGGCTACAGACACGGGTCCTGCCTACCTGTCTGTCTGCACGGGGCTTCCTCTCAGCGGTGAGCTGGGCACTGACGCTGGGCCCGGCACCGCTGCCCTGGTCGCGAGCTGGACGCGTTCTTCTCCGAGAGGAGATGGCTGTGGCAGGGCACTGCGTGTGCATTTTGCTGCTGCAGCCTGTCCTGAGCTTCCATTTCTTTCACATGTCAAAAATCTCTGAGATTTATTTTTTAATTTAAACGATGCCATTTCACATCACACCCCATTGAAGTACTTTATGTACTTTGCCAAGTCCAGCGCGGTACCAAAAATGATCCTCTGAAATTCCCAAACGAGCTGCAATTAAGAAACAGCTCAGCTGAGGCTGGCATGGAAAACATCATGAACTTGGGCCTTCTTCCTTAACAATATTTTTAATTCTCCCAGGTCACATGAAACGAGTAATAACTTCAGCTAAAATTAGGTAATACCATTCACTAGGAAAAAGGAAAAGCAAACTATATGGAAGAGTCTCATTGGAAAGGCATTTTCCCCTCCTCCAGGATTACACAAATGAAGGAGGAAAACATAAGGTGATTTCTTGGAATGGCTTCAGCACAGTCCAGTTTGGGACAAAGGGTGGGACAGGAGAAAATCATCTGTCAGGTGACCACCAATGACCAAGTCAAACTGAGTAGGTAAACCACTGAGACACCCTTCGAGTACTAAAACAAAAACATGTTTTCAATGGAAAGAAAGACTCTTATTTGAGAACTATAAGAGTATTCACCAGAAAGCCTATCACGTCATACGATTAAACTCACCGGAAGAGCATTAATTAAAGTGTACTTAAAAAAGTCAAAGACAGCAACATAGATTAGTTGTTCAAAGATGAAGCTTAAAAACTGTCAGATTATTTTAGTCGTTTTTCCCAGAATAGTTTGTTGTTACTGTTATTTTTACTTTTTAAAAAATAATCCATTTTTCATCTACCACAATAGTTTCTTGTATTTAATTTTTAATGCATCTCTAATGCAAACCAAATCACTAAAATCATTCTGTTCTTAGTTTCAATCCAAAAAAGCAAAAGAAAATGAGCCTACGAATTGTTATAAAATATGCATTAATGTTTTCCAAATATAACTGTTAGAATATATGTTTAATTTAGAAATAAAATATACACAATTAGCAAATAAAACAATTTTAAATGGGGTTAAAATATTTCCTCTGATAGCTCACGTTTTGTGACAATTCACAAAATAAAGTACATCTTTTAAAAAGGGTGAGATTGATTATTTAAAATCAATAAATTACAAAAACAGTGATTCAAGGGATTTGTTTATTTTTTCCTGGGGTGGAGCAGAGACTAAATGCCACCGTTATTAGAATTGCACAATCTCTCTGATTCTAACAGTGAACCTGGTTTTGTGAAATTTGAAAATTCCATATTTAGTCACACTGTTACTCACAAACCTTAAAATGATTCTCTAATTTGGAATAAAAGATTTGAAATGTTTTGCTTTCCATTTTAGTTTGTTATATAAAAGATTTCTTGCCCATGCGTTTCATTACTTTTCTGTTGTGTACTCAATAACGTAGCTTAAATATATGATAAATCAATTAATAATCTCATAAACCATCTTCGCACAGCCAATACCTTAGGTAATGACTAACCTGGAGGTGAGGGTGTGGTGGACACCAGCGAATGGCCATTGGCAGCGTGTTTAATTTTAGACGTGGAAACGGGTGTTGGAGGAGCCTGTCACTTAGCTGTCACCCGCAGGTTTGCAGTGAGCAGCAAAAAGCCAGCGAGGCAGCCTGAGGTTGGGAGACTACAAAACCCAGGCTGTGCCGAATAAAAAACAACAGTGGAACAGAGCGGTGTTCTATAGGAAAGGCTGTTTTAATTAAATACGTTACTAGTATGAGGCCTTGCCTGCTTAAAAGAGGGGAGAAAGAGGTAGAAAATTAGATTAATGACAGAATCATTAAAAAATCAAGAACTTAAAACTATATAAAGAATCAGATTCATTTGACACTGGTATATGTATGAAGAAAATTTTAACAGTATTATAAATACTAATAAAATGAAGGGGAAATGAAGTCTTCACAAAAATATTTCGTACTGTCAACAGCTTTCAGAACATGATTCAGGAATTTTCTCTAAATCTTTTTTTTTTTTCTTCAGTTTTAGAGTTTAAGTTGCCATATATTGAAGTGATATTCAAGCTATAAGAGTGGTTTTTTAGGCAATGTACGCTTCCCTTTCAAGGAACTAAAACTCTTTCTTTTCTCCTATAAATAAGCGCAGTAAAATGGGGCAAGATAGCACAAAACTGGTGGGAGAGCTAAAAGCATATTTGCAGGACACTCTACAGTCTACTCAGTTGGTCAAAGTAGATTTATTTTTTTAGCATTAGAGTGTCCATCAAATCTTTTGTAGAAATAAATCCCAGCTCCCACTTAAAAGAATCTCAAATATAGGTGGGGAGTTTCAGGTTTGATTCACACTTAGCCTAGGATCTGGAAGGCAAGGGAATGTCTTTCAGTGTGCTCTGGGTTCTCAAAGTAATTCATAAATTGTCTTATTTCATCTATTATATACAGGAAGCTGTAAACGGTCAACTAAGTAATGCAAGTTGTAAGTAGATTCAAGTAAGCAAATGACTAGAAAGAGGTCAGTGTTGCTGCCTGCCAAAGGTTAACCAAGCACTATATTTCCCTCAGAGAAACACAGATGGAGACAAATGAAAAAACTGTGGGCTCTCCTCATTTCTACCCACAAGCTGCGACTGTTCCTTGGCTACGTTTGAACACTGGTGTGGCACTCAAACTGTTTCTTTGAAACTCCTTTAAAACTAAACATAGGCTTTCCCCCCTTCACTGCTAATTACATACTTTTTTGTTAAAGAAGCAAGCCCTTTATCGCTCATAATTTCAGCTATCACTTTCTCAGGCACCTTCTCGGATCAATAGCATATAGTTAAGTGGAAGAAAAGGCTAAATGTGCTTGCTATTTGCAAAGCAAGGATTAATTTTTAGTTTTTAAGTGCTCTTGCGTTTCATGTTAAAATAGTAAATTCAAGTCACAGGTTCAAAGTAGTTACACATTCAAGCTCTTTGTTAAATATCTGTCATTTAAAAATCTTGAATACTGGCACAGGGTATAATAAAATCTGTGTGCATTCTGCAGTTTAACAGATTCCAGTGCTGGTGGCCATACATCTCTGATGGCAAAACTACGTGGTCTGTAGCACCATAAAATCAATAAATATTAACCTCTTCTGACACTTTGTGCATGGATGCTTCATCAGTGGCTATCAGGTAACAGAACAGTCAGTGATGAACTGTGTTTCTCAGCTAAGGAATCCATAACAAATTTAGAAATCAATGTAGATTAACACACTTCTTAAATAAAAAACAATCATCTACAGATTTTATTTCCCATGAAAAGAATACAAAAGCTGGCAAGCTCACATTTCGAATAGATGCCTTTGGTGGGACATAAGTATCAAGCAGCAGTGTAACCCAACGAACCAAATACTACACACATCTCTCAGGTCCACTCCTATAATTACATGGATTATATGCAATCCGCTTTCGAACTTTAGGTAGCGTGCTAAGTGGGAAAGTTTTTATTCCATTACAACATCCTATTTCATGACTCTTGGCAATCCATGTTTCCAGGTGAGTTACAGGTAATACTGAGCACAATCGCACGAAGGTCTACAAGAAAGGGGAAAACTACTTGGTAGAACCCGTGTCACCTGACTTGGTGAGACGCTCCCTAAAGTCACTGCAGCAGCGACTCTTTCCCTCTAACCCCAGGCCACCCGCAGGGCCCACGCCGTAGGATCCTGGTCCTTGATGACGCAGGCTGGGAACCCCCAACTCACAGCAAGCACTTCCTTCCAGTCAGTTCGTGGTGCACATTCAGGTTCTCCCAAGACAAACTTTTCGCTTTGTAGTCGTGGTTCAATGTCACTGAACAGTTTGTTGTACTGATCAACTTAGGTGAATTCAAGTCTCTTAATATGTTGAATTTGGTCATTTAAGCAGCAAAGTGTAACTTCTGTTTGCAGTCTTGCTCATCAGTATATCCACATCTCTCCCTTTATGGAGGACAAACAACCTGTGTTTTCATGGTCTAGTTCCCTTCAAAAGTACTGTGAAATTTCAACAGGGCAGCAATTCAGACAAATAACTCAACCTGCAGATGGAAAATGAATGCTCTATACATAAAGTAACAGCTGTGAGGAAGAGAACCTCAATGTGCTGAAAGCTCTATTACCATAAGACCGAAAAGTCAGCTGTGGAGAGCAACGAGTTTACACCTGTCATTCTATCAGTGACATCTATATTTTTAACCTCTAGACAACTCAGCATAAGAAAAATCAATAGTCTTAGGAAAATATCAGTTTACTAGAGTTATATGTCTTTGGGTTATAAATTTTAAAAATGACCCTTTTGGTGGAAATAACTGTAATGTAACTTCAGTTTTGCAATAGATGCCACTGTTAGAACTTATGATTTTTAAAGTGTCTGCTTTGTGGGTAGAATGAGGAACACCTCTAAAATAAATTAATAATAGATCTTAAAATAGGATCTAATATCCGGTCACTCATCAAAAAGATGCTGGCTCTCAGAAGACGCTGAAGAAGAAAAAATATCAGAATAACCCCAAACACATCAGTAAGTCTTTGGTATTGTCCTTGAGACTCGCTGGGGAAAGTCTAAGTTCCACAGAACGGCAAGGAAGCACAGCAGACTCTGCGGGCGCTCACCTCACCGTCAGGGCAAACGTGGCGCCCGAGTCATCGGGGCCCAGCAGTGACCGGCCAAGACGTGCTTCAGGCTCTAACGTCAAGTGCCTTAAAAAAGGCCTGTTCTGAAATGATCAATTTTCCT
>NW_020174135.1:3791255-3804791 GCF_003031525.2 Neophocaena asiaeorientalis asiaeorientalis
AACACTACTTCAGGTTAGAAAAGCTAGGAAGATTTTTACAAGCCAGACAAGGAAAGCTTATCTTTCTGTTTTAAAATCAGGTTTCATTAGCGCCCTGACCCTACTTCCTGTTTAGCCTCCGACCCCTCATCCATGATGGGGGATGTACATTTCCTGGCCTTTCCCCCACATGTATCACCAAAACTTTAGCTAAGACAAAAAACAAACAGAAAAGTATAAAGTCTTTCTAGATCATCCAAGATTAAGAAGAGCTCCCAAAGGCAAGTGTGACGGTCTGAATTTTTATCTGGAAACAAACATCCATGAGGCTTCAGTACCCCTTCACAGCTTGAAAAAGCCCACTTTCATTTTTCAGGGAAAATACGTGGGAAATGATTCAGGTGGACATTAAACCACCATCTCCATTTCCTCTGTAGTTTCTACTCATAATAGCTTATAACGTCAGTGCTCATCAGCCCCATGAAGGATCCACATCCAGAAATGGAGATAACTTGTTTTGGGCTGGCAGATTTTATTCTAACACTATCCTGCCATCTTGCACTAGTCATTGGAAATGTGAAGAAATCTGTATATGAGGAGGGAAGTTATTCGAGCCCTAGAAGAGCTTTGTCAACTTTCTCTACGAAGAAACAAAATAATCATCAGTAAGTATCACCATAACCATTGTTGGGGGGGAATTTCTGCTTTTTTCTGTAGACTTCAGCTTGAAGGCTATGTATTTTCTCTTCTAAAAGCAACTCTGATGTAGCTCTACATTGATATAATCAAACGTAGGCTTCATGTAGTAGGAAATAAATGAGGGGAAAAAAATCCCAGCAACATCATTTAGCACTTAAAGAAGCAAGAATTTAAAGAAGGAATAACGCTTAAGCTATTTAATGGCACTCTGAGCAAGTCTGATTTATTCTGATTTATTACAACGCTACCTGTCTTTGAAATATTCAAGTATTTGCTTACCAATCCATTACAGGACCTGTGTGTGTCTGACTGTGTCTGAGCATGTATTTGTTTTTGTTTTCCCCTCCATGCCTGGAATGCCATCCCAACCTCTCAATCAATGGACTGCTAGCAAGGAAACCTACCAAAAGCTCTTGCTTCAGGAAGTCAGGTCCCTGCAGAGCAAATGTGCTCAAGCACCGTGAGCGCCGCCCACCCCTCGGCCGCCCACCCGCACTATGGCCCAAATGGCGAAGGGCAAGCGTGCGAGTGATGGGCCCACAGTGCCACGGGCCAGGGAGGGCATGGTGCTGAAACACACGCGCTACGGTGACTGAGGACACCCTCCAGCACATGGCCGAGAAAATTAGGGCTCAGCTCAGCAAGCAAGTGGGGACTGGCCGAAGTCCTCTGTAATCATGAAATGCGTCAGAAAAATCACCGAATAACGGTTTTGTGAAAAGTAATGGGAAGAAACTGTATCAACAGAAAGCCCTGACTCAAGCAGTTTCAAGAGAGAAAGAGATGGTGACAAACCACACCTGGAAGCATCTACCACCCCCGCTGCCCCCTGCACTGCATGAATTCAGTGAGCACCTTCCCTCCCCGCAACCCTGAGCTAACGAAGGATGTGTCCCGGTGAACGTTTTGAACAAGAGAAAAGTATGTGTATACACGTGGTTCAAACAACCCAATTAAGAAACAAACAACAGAAGAAAATACAGCACCCTCCAGAAGTAGAGGTCCTCCCCTTCACCTTCTCCCTAGTAGAGCTGACAGTGTAACCTGGCTTTGGGTCACGAGGCTGGAAGTGAACAGAAGGATCCAGACGTGTGCGGGAACAAACCTTTACTGAGTGTAGCAGACACTTGCAAGAAACTTCATTTATTTTTCTCTTACCTTAGTCCCACAAAGCAGGATCGATCATTTCCGTATCTTTAAGACAGTTATAACTTTTTACAAGGCACAAAGCTAGCAAGTGATTACAAATCTTATCGTGTCACTCCTCTGGTTACTTCACTGGCTTCCGGTTCTGCTTAGTCCAAAATCTTGAGTCTCTCCTCTCCCAGGGCCCTGCACCCAGAGCACCAAGGGTCACACTCTCTTCCCCCAGCAAGTCCCTCCCCTGTGCAGGCCCAGGCCTCCAGGATGCCTCACTTCCCAGGGGGGCTTTGCAACACCGCTGTCCTACTGAGTTCCACTTCCCTGTGGCCACCCTTGGTCCTAAGAGTTCTTCACTTCAAGCAGGCAGCCCCACTGCTAGTTTAAGTTCTATCTGTACCTCTGGTCACTGTCTGCTCTCTCACTATGCCAAGCCCCATACAGGCAAGGGTCACAGTTCAGTCCACAACCCTCTCCCCCGACCTGACAAGTGAACTCAGGTGTTTCTTCTATTTACAATCTTAAGGGGAAAGTAGATGACTTAATTGGAACTATTAGAAAAGCACTACAACAGAGACTTTATGAAATTTAACAAGCTAATTCTCATGATATCCATGACTACATAGGTTCCCAAACCCAGTTTACACATGCAAAACCTAAAGCTGACAGACGTGGGCTAAGTTTCCCAAGATCACACAGCGAGGAAGTACCAGAGCTGGCTCAAAACTCAGCCAAATTCAATTCAGCTAAATTATTTCAATCAGATAATAAAATATTATCTCATTATCAGACAATAGTTTTTTCCACCATACCATGCTGGCAATCTAGATAAAACTGGAGGAGAGGGATCTATTTCCGTAATTTTCGATTATTGAGGTCTTTAGAATAGTTTTATAATAGCATTTGCTGCTTTCTCTTTTGATTATTAAAAGCAACATGTTGTAGAAAATACAGAAAAGCTTGCACCTCTAGGTCCATCAATTTTTCTGAACAGTACATACATTAAAAAATAAAACTGGGGACATTCTCAGCATGTCATTTTAACATCTTTTTAGAAGCTCTTAAATTATAGAAGTAATATGTGTTTGTCATTAAAAAAAAAGCCATTGCAATACTGGGTTACATAAAGTAGAAAATGCACAGTATCCACGCACCATCTAAACTTACCTCTGAGACGGCCAGTATTAACAGCTTGACGTAGACTATCTGGATGATTCTTTACGCTCATACAAATATACATGCGAGGACTAAGCTCCCGCCACCCGCCCAAACCCCTTTTTGAGAAAGAAACAGTCCTAGCAGGCACACTATCTTGCGACTTGCTTTCTGCGTGTAGCCGCCTGTCGCGGTCAGGCCAGTACAGACGCACGCGGCGCATGTTTAACAGCTGCGTCTTTGTCTGCCGCATGAGCAGTCCCATCCTGGCAGGCACTTACACGGCTTCCAGTTCTTAGCCGCTACAACAACAACGTATCTTTACACGCTAGAATATTTATTCCATAAGACTGTTGCTTAACAGCAGAACTGCCGAGTCAAATGGTATGTGCATTTAAATTCCGAACTCCTAATCTGAAATTAGGAGTTTGGGATTAACATATACACACTACTATATACAAAACAGGTAAATCAACAAGGACACGCTGTATGGCACAGGGAACTCTACTAATATTTTGTAATGGCCTATATGGGAAAAGAATCTGGAAAAGAATAGATATATGTATTCATATGTGTAACTGAATCACTCTGTTGTATACCTGAAACTGACACAACACGGTAAATCAACTATACTCCAATATAAAATTAAAAATTTTTAAATAAGATAAAAATAAAATTTAAAAGTATGTCTAGCTTACTTTCCCAGAGTTTTAGCAACTCACTCTCTCCCAATGACATATGAGATTTCCAATTTTCCAACAAATGCTCCATCACGGCTCATTCTCAACCTTTTAAGGTTTCTACCAGTGGATAAAAACTGGCACTGTACAGTTCTGATGTACTGACAACTAGTGAGGTTAAACATCTTTGCATATATTTACTGGTAATCTGCATTTTAAAATGCCTATTCAGATTTGCCTTTTAAAAAAAATCAATTTGAGGGAGGTTTCTGTAAATTAGGAATAGCGACCTCCTGTGAGAATACTAATTGTGTATTAATCCTGTACCTGTCTTATGTGTTGCAAATATTTTGTCATAATTGATTGTGAAACTTTGTTTACTTTTTTCCCACTTCTGTTTCTGTTTTTCATGTCTTATGTAACCCTGAGGTTATATAAATATTATGAAGTTTGTCTCCATCATTACTTGACTATGTAAGAATTTAAAATAAAAATGCAATTCATGTGAATATTTTTAGAACTAAGATATAATGTCTTTTTATTAATTATTTGACATCTACTTCTTTGCCTTTCTCCTTCACACTTCAATTATTAAGTGTCTGTGGTTGATAAATAAAAGATTCGAAAACACAATTAATTGTTTCAACAGTTCTATAGTGATCTTCTGATGTCAGATTATTACTGAGCTACTGAACATCATTATACCTAAAGAATACTTGTTACTTTATACTTCGTTTTTAAATAGAAAACATCATAGTGATTATCTGTCAATATATAAAGATCTAATTACAATAACAAAGATCAATTTTCTTGCATTTCAACTCCAATTTTTCAATATCTTTACTCTCAAGAGTCCAGATAATGGAATAAAAAATAGTATAAGAGAAATGTGGACTTTCACAGTCTAAAGGATGTTTTAGGTATGCATATTTAGATAAATGTCTACATACCACAAGCAATAGAAATTATTATGTCCTACAGTAACAAACAGATCAAAAATGCACGTTTAGAATTTAAGATACTTCGCTTACCTCCCCTTCCGGATCCAAAGTATCCCTACACTAGCTTTTATTAAACCCTGGATCATATCTTATCCTGCAATGTCAACTCTGTCTCCATGGTCTAAATGATTGTTTTCTCTCCTGTACTTTTATAACTCAGCCAAGGATGAGGGGAGCTAGCTGTCTTTCTTTGGTGGGGTGACTACTACCTACCCCTATCTTGCTTGGTGCAAACACAGGCAAGTTCCTTTGTGAACTTATCATTTTCTAGAGGTCATTCAGACCATAATTTCAGGCCTCAGCCACTATCCTGACGGTCCTTCTTAGGAAATTGGACCCAGTGGGAACGTTTTCTCCCTCTGCTTAGTCCATGGGTCAGCATTTTCCTTCCCTTGTAGTTCTTAATTCCCTTAAGTGGCAATTATTTAAGACACAGTTAGAGAAGGTGCAATCTACATTCATCCAATAAAATCTAAATATTAAAAAGGACAGAAAAATTCAGCGTGGTTACTAAGGATAAATGGGACAGCATTTAGCATCTGAAAGGTACCAATGAAGTGGTACATGAATAAATGGACAAAATTTCTGAAAAATGATTGGAGGTAAAAAAAAATTAAGACAAACTAAAAGCGCATACTATGTGTCAAAGAGACGGAGCATCTTAATTATAAGAGGTTAATATCACAGCCAGAGTCAAGAAATAGGTGGAAAAATCACTAATAGATACTGTCTGGAAATCAACCCAAAGATAGCAGACACACAAAATCTAAATTTTAGATTTTTCAATAAGCATATGATAAAAATTAGATTAGTACTGTGGTTCAAAATACACTCTTAACAAAGGTAACTTATTTGTGCTAAAAGCATTATGCTTGGGAATGATATCACCATGCCTGTGGGAAGACATATTAGAAAAATTATGATCACTGCATGGACATAATAAATGCTTTCTAAGGTCAAAGGTTGTAAAAGAAGCCAAAGGAGAAAGGAAACAAGTTTGAACCATATGTAGCCCATTCATAAGCAAATGGCAAAATTACTGGAATGGGTAAAAAAGAGGGAATGAATTAAAACGACAAGCTATTCATGAAACAAATACTGTAACAGATAAGCTGGACGTGTGTGGAATATAATGCTTCCAGGTCTAGCAGGTATCATCTTTATGAATACACCACCCTTTCCCATAGTTTATACTGAAGAGAAGGTAAATAATTGTGAAATTTTAAGGACTAACTTAAATCCAGTTGCATATTTAAATTTTTAAAACTTGATTTGGTCTTCCATTTAACTGACCATCTCCCTGGTACATCAAAAAGCAGTATTTTGCCAAGAAACTCCAACATGTGATATCTATGAAATATGGTAGGTACATTTAAAACTGGGTTTAAAGTGGATATTCATGTAGACAACTGAACTCATTCCATTAGGACCACTTTTAAGGTTTTAACTCCTACAATTAAGAATGGTCTAATCTCTAATAAATGAATCTCTTATTCTACAGCACTAAAAATGGTCTTGCTTCTAAGATTAAACGCTGACTGACAGAACACTTTTGGGATCATGATATTTAATCCAAATATCGCATATAACACAGTCAACTGTCTACTGTAAGATAGCAGCATAATAGTGGCTGCACTGAAGCCAGGGCTGGCTTCCTATTGCGTTCCTGGCCTTATAAGTTTGGGTCAGTTACTTTACCTCATTTCCCCCTCACCATTAGATTGGGAATAATGGTAGCACCGGGCTGTTCTGAAAAGTAAATGAGATGATTCTCTTGAAAACAGCCTAATAATTTGATAAACAGTGAGTGCTCACATGAAATTGTTATTAGTATATAAAATATGCTCAGCTGTTTAGAATAAAATGGAATTAATTCAATGCTACTTTCTAAATCCTTCCTATGTTCTAGAGAGTAGGGAAAAAAATTATTGTGAAAGACCTAGTAAGGCTAAGTCAACTAGAAAAGAATTCTTACAATATATGGATTTCTCAAATTCATGATTTCCCTCTTTCCTGGAGTATTTGTTGTTCTGCTGCCTTATTATGCTCCTTCAAGCCTGAGCTCCAAGGAGGGGAGTCTTTCCTGGTGCCCTACACAGATCACCTCCCAAAGCATCTTTGACATTTTCTGTATGGACCTTAGACAGCAAATTGGGTATTTATTTGTGTGGTTGTTTAATTAATGTCCTTTGTCCACTAAATAAATCATTTCTACTAAGGCAAGGACCACACTCACACCGCTCACTGTCGTATTTTTGAGGCCTAGCGCGGTGCAGTGGGGCATACCGTGGGTGGAGAAAGCCCAACATTTGTTTGGTGACAGTCCACCAGGTCTCAACATAAAAGTAGTTAGAAATTCTCAAGCAAAATTTCTAGTCACTTCAGAACGTTTGAAATGTGTTTTGCAACACATTAAGAAGCAGAATATCAACGTCATGAACTCAAGGAAGTTCACAAGACCTTCCCCATTTTAAAAAGTTATAAAAGTTACTGATTTAAACTTTTCTATATGATTCAGAAGTCGTCACCAGATATAGTGAAAATGATTTTCATTAATAATTTGGAACTATTATAGAAAGGTTAGAGTACTGTATTTCTGAAATTTGTTGGTGCCTTGCTAATCTGATTCTACAGGGTAAAACTTGTAACTGGGATCTTCATATCACAATTTTTTAGAATTCTATGGCTTGGCGTTTTACATAAGGATCCATATCAGAGACAAGAGCCCTACCTGTGGCTGGCTTAGCCATATAAGGAAAGAGCCCCACACTCGTGGAAACCTTACAGGAACTCCTATTTGCTCAGGAGGCAGAAAGAGTGGGTGGGAGGATGGTCTTGTCCTGCACTGTGTGGAAGCTCAGGGCTCACTCAGAAGGGCAGTGATAATCCCCTAAGCACACAGAAGTGCAGTATAACCAAATATAAATAGTAGACAAGATGTCTGAATAAATGAACATGTCGCACCTTCAGGTTCAACTCAAAACCTTTAGGCCAAGAACATTCCGTTTCATCTGTATCATGATGATAAACTATTGTTTCTTACATGTTGAGTGAAAATGATTATACATACTAATGTAGTAGGTGAATACCCTGACATCGTAATGCCTAGAAGATGAACACACCCAAATGATCCTGCCACAAATAATAAAACTATACAGCCCTGGATATCAAATGTCTTTTTCAAGGTAAAAAAGATGTTTTAAAATTTGATATGTTCAAACTGAGCATAAAACATCTTAAAAATGTCTTTCTAACACATTTTCTTAGACACAGAGAAATTGGGGAGAAAAAAGAAAATATATTAAGTGCTATTACAGAATTATACCTAAAAACAGAACCACTTCTTTGACTGGTAAGAGACTCATGAGATCTCAAAGCATACATCACAAAAAAACTTCTTTTCATTACATACCGGGGGAAAGGCTAGAAATATGGACAAAGAAGATACATAAGAATGACATTAAAGTAAAGCAAACAAACAAAAAACACCCTAAAGTGTCATTCAGCCACTTTTAAAGAGCTATTCCTGCTTTATTTCTCTTGATTCTTCAGCATTTTACTGCACGTTCTATGCAATCCAAGCTTTCAACTCAATCCCCTTATAATCCACTTTACTGACCCCTCGAAGGGCCACTTCTGCCTCTAGGTGTCCCAGCCTGTCTCCTCTTCCCACCTCTTTAAATACTCAGTTCTTACAAAGTCAAGTACCCTTCAGCTTGCCTTCTTGCACTTCAGATAAATCATCTTTGTTGACACTTGAGTTGCAAAACTTACAGCCACCTTTCCACCCCTGTAGCAAACACTATTTCCAACACTCGTTTTAATAGCAAGAGCACTTACAAGTCATTAAATAACATTATAATTAAATGTGCACAAGAGGGACCACATCTGGCACCTATTCTGTCCCTCACTGAAACATGAAGCTTGCTCTGTCTGAATATCAAGGTTAATCTGACAAACCTAATCCTATCCATGGGTTATTTGTAAAACACCCAAGAAATACCCTAGTTCAGTGTAGACTGGATGCTCTATAAAAGTGTCAATAGAGTCAACAAATGCTTCGTTACTAAGATAAAGAAGGTTAAAATATGATACTTAACTGGGTGGTAAGTGGGAAATGTCATGAGGATGGAATATTTTAAAGAAAATAATAAACTTTAAGAGAAACTAACTGTAATACCACCAAACAGTATTCTAAAATTTCAAGAGAACTAACTGGGCATTTTCATGTCCTGTCATTTTACACCAACCAAGTCTTTAAAGCAAAAATCTATTTATTAGAAACAGTCTTTGTTTCTAATCAAAGGATAGGACAGGATATATAAACATGAATATGCAAGCGATGCAGGTCACTCTGTTCATATAAAATACAACTCAGAATATCTATTCTTATCACTCAAGAGCAACACCTACTGGCACAATTAAAAAGAACCTAGAAGGCATAGAGTAATTTCAATTCAATATTTTATTAATTAAATACTTATAGAGCACTTAACATACGCCAGGCACTACTTTAAGTACTTTACAAATATTAACTTATTTAATCACTCCAAGACATTTATCACTAAAAGAGATTAACTGACATAAACCCTACTTCAAGATGCAAAAGGATCTATTCCATTACTTTGAGATACAGATTCTATTTAAGCCAACAGCATCCAAATCTGTCCTTGCCAACATCTAGAAAGAAACTGGTGTTATCATTCATTCTAACTTAGTGAGCCAGACAACCAATGTGGAGGAAATCCTGAAAGGCAGTTCCCCCAAGAAGAGTTCTCTCCCCCCAAAAGAAGAAAATTAAATTTTATATTCAATGTAATGTTAATAATTTATACTAATTGCAAAGGAGTCTTGCCTTTTCCTTTATAAACAGGAAGTCACTTATGCTAGGTTTTTATTTTAAGCATGCATTAAAATTATGATTTTTCACAAGATGAAAGAATGCCTCTGCCAATCACGCTGACATGCTACTCACAAATGGCACTAATAGCTGTGACAAGAGTGAACTGTCTGAGCAGAGCGTTTTAAGAAGGATCTAGACCAGCCATCAAAACCACTATTTTATCTAGATGGGCCTATGCTATATTCTGCTGCAACAAAAGCTATTAGGTGATTTAAGTGACTACTTTATTATGATGGAATTTCATCTATTAAAAGAATGTATTTAAGTGTTTTTAATCTTACTTAGATATAGAAAAAAATGGAAAAAATAAGAAAGTACAAGCATGTCTATAAGCTAAAATATTTTGCTCCTTCATATTTTTCCTGAATAAATAAACTTTGCAAATTTATTCAATCATTTATATATTTCAAATGCTCATTAGCACATATCATAAAACATCTTTTTGGTCTACTTAATTTTACAGTGTCAAGCCCATTAGTATAATGTCTGTATTAACTTCCCAATTTTCATTTTCTCCATCCCAATCAACTTCCTTCTCTAATGACCCCTCACCAACAGAGATACCTATTTAAAATTTTCCAATATGGATATGTGCACAAAATATACAAGATAAGGGTAACTGGGGTTTTTTATATTTGCAATTAAAAAATTTTTAACTTTGGTAAAATACACATAATATACAATTTACCATGTTAGCCATTTTTTTTTTGTTTTTTTTTTTTTTGCGGTACGCGGGCCTCTCACTGTTGTGGCCTCTCCCGTTGCAGAGCACAGGCTCCGGACATGCAGGCTCAGCGGCCATGGCTCACGGGCCCAGCCACTCCACGGCATGTGGGATCTTCCCGGACCGGGGCACGAACCCGTGTCTTCTGCATCGGCAGGCGGACTCTCAACCACTGCGCCACCAGGGAAGCCCATGTTAGCCATTTTTAAGTGCACAGTTCAGTAGTATTAAGTATATTCACATTGCCGTACAATTGATCTCCAGAATTTTTCATATTCCAAAAGTGAAACTCTGTACCTACTAAAACATCATCTCCCATCCTCCTGTCCCCCAGCCCCTGGCAACGACCATTCTAATTCTTGTATCTATGAGTATGACTACTCTAGGGACCTCATATAAGTGCTACCCTACAGTATTTGTCTTTTATGACAGGCTTATTTCACTGAGCATAATGTCCTCAAGGTTCATCCATGTTGTAGCCTGTGTCAGAATTTCCTTCCTTTTTAAGGCTGAATAATATTCCATTGTATGCATGAATCACATTTTCCTTATCTATTCATTCATTAAAAGACATTTGGGCTATTTCTACCTTTTGGCTATTGTGAATAATGTTGCTATGAATGTGGGTGTACACATACCTTGAGATCTGCTTTCATTTCTTTTGGATATATACCCAGCAGTGGAAATGTTGGATCATATGGTAGTTCTATTTTAAATTTTTTGAGGAACCACTATACTGTTTCCATAGCAGCTGTGCCATTTTATATTCTCACCAACAGTGCATAAGGATTTCAATTTCTCTACAGTCTTGCCAATACTTGTTCTTTTCTTTTCTTTCTTTCTTTCTTTTTTTGATAGATGTCATCTTAATGAGTGTGTGGTGATAGAGCAAATTCTTTAAAAGTGGATTTCTTAGCTAGTAAGAAAATTATGAGGAATTCAAAATACAAAATTGGTGAGTACTATTTAAAATGATGGCAAAGCTAACCAGAGAAGAATCACATTATAAGCAAAAAGTGAAAGCCTTTTCTTATTTATCAATATAAAAGATTAAGAAATAAGAATTTCTGGTCACTATATTCTGAATATAAATATGCGTATCTCATTTTATTTGTTCATAAGAGTTTTGAATGATTGGCTGTAACAATTATCAGGTATGGGAAGCTCTCCTCAGGAAGTCATTCAGGAGCAGGACAAGACAGTGAACAATCAGACAGATTTTCAATGAGTTAATATTACATTACAGAGCAATGAAGACATGGGGTACACAAAACTGAAGGAAAACACATGGACCCGATTATGGGAACTTAAGGATAAAATTTTAAACCAATGTAGGCTTAATTTTAGAAACTGCTATGGTAATAGAGAGGAAAGAGATGGATGCAAAGAAACATTGCCAACTGATTTAACAAAAGTGCAAAGGCAGTTCTACAGTGAAAAGTTATTGTTTTCACCAAATATTGCTCAAAAAAATGATACCTATATACCAAAGAAAGAACTAACCTATACCTCATGTTACAGAAAATTGGACTCAAAATAGATCATAGATCTAAATATAAAATGTAAAAGCATAAAGCTTCTAGAAGAAAATACAGGAGTTAATCTTGGTAACCTGAGTTAGGAAAATAGTTTTCAAATACTGTAACAAAAGTATAAACCATAAAGGAAAAACACTAATAAGCTGGACTTCATGAATATTAAAAACTTTTGCTCTATGAAAGACACTGCTAAGAGAAAAAAAAAAAAGTCACCACCTCAGAGAAAGTATTTGACATATATCTGCCAAAGGTCTCATATCAAAAATATATTAAAATTCTTAAAACACACTGAGGAGCTTCAAGATGGCGGAAGAGTAAAGACGTGGAGATCACCTTCCTCCCCACAAATGCATCAGAAATACATCTACACGTGGAACAACTCCTAAAGAACACCCACTGAACGCTGGCAGAAGACCTCAGACCGCCCAAAAGGTAAAAACTCCCCACGTACCTGGGTAGGGCAAAAGAAAAAAAGAATAAACGGAGACAAAAGAATAGGGACGGGACCTGCACCAGTGGGAGGGAGCTGTGAAGTAGGAAAGGTTTCCACACACTAGAAGCCCCTTCACTGGCAGAGACGGGGGTGGGCAGGGGGGAAGCCTAGGAGCCACGGAGGAGAACGCAGCCACAGGGGTGCAGAGGGCAAAGCGAAGAGATTCCCGCACAGAGGACCGGTGCGGACCGGCACTCACCAGCCCCAGAGGCTTGTCTGCTCACCCACCGGGGCGGGCGGGGCTGGGAGCTGAGGCTCAGGCTTCGGAGGTCAGAGCGCCGGGAGAGGACTGGGGTTGGAGGTGTGAACACAGCCTAAAGGGGGCTAGTGCGCCACGGATAGCCGGGAGGGAGTCCGGAAAAAAGTCTGGAACCGCCTAAGAGGCAAGAGACCATTGTCTGGGGGTGCACGAGGAGAGGGGATTCAGAGCACCGCTTAAAGAGGATCCAGAGACAGGCGCCAGCCGTGGCTATCAGCGCGGACCCCAGAGATGGGCATGAGATACTGAGGCTGCTGCTGCCACCACTAAGAAGCCTGTGTGCGAGCACAGGTCACTATCTATCCACACCACCCCACCGGGGAGCCTGTACAGTCTGCCACTGCCACATTCCCGGAATCCAGGGTCAACTCCTCCAGGAGAATGCACGGTGCGCCTCAGGCTGGTGCAACGTCACGCACGGCCTCTGCCGCCGCAGGCCCGCCCCGCACTGCGTGCCCCTCCCTCCCCGCGGCCTGAGTGAGCCAGAGCCCCCGAATCAGCGGCTCCTTTAACCCCGTCCTGTCTGAGCGAAAAACAGACGCCCTCCGGCGACCTACACGCAGAGGCGGGGCCAAATCCAAAGCTGAGCCCCGGGAGCTGTGCAAACAAGGAAGAGAAAGAGATATCTCTCCCAGCAGCCTCAGGAGCAGCGGATTAAATCTCCACCATCCACTTGATGTACCCTGCATCTGTGGAATACCTGAATACACAACGAATCATCCTAAATTGAGGAGGTAAGATAAGCAAAATGAGAAGACAGAGAAACACACAGCAGATGAAACAGCAAGGTAAAAACCCACCAGACCTAACAAATGAAGAGGAAATAGGCAGTCTACCTGAAAAAGAATTCAGAATAATGATAGTAAAGATGATCCAAAATCGTGGAAATAGAATGGAGAAAATACAAGAAATGTTTAACAAGGACCTAGAACTAAAGAGCAAACAAACAATCATGAACAACAAAA
>NW_020174135.1:3804816-3919816 GCF_003031525.2 Neophocaena asiaeorientalis asiaeorientalis
TACACTACTTAATAACCAAGAGATCACTGAAGAAATCAAAGAGGAAATGAAAAAATACCTAGAAACAAATGACAATGAAAACACGATGACCCAAAACCTATGGGATGCAGCAAGAGCAGTTCTAAGGGGGAAGTTTATAGCAATACAATCCTACCTTAAGAAACAAGAAACATCTCAAATAAACAACCTAACCTTGCACCTAAAACAATTAGAGAAAGAAGAACAAGAAATCCCCACAGTTAGCAGAAGGAGAGAAATCATAAACATCAGATCAGAAATAAATGAAAAAGAAATGAAGGAAATGATAGCAAAGATCAATAAAACTAAAAGCTGGTTCTTTGAGAAGATAAACAAAATTGATAAACCACTAGCCAGACTCATCAAGAAAAAAAGGGACAAGACTCATCTCAATAGAATTAGAAATGAAAAAGGGAAAGTAACAACTGGCACTGCAGAAGTACAAAGGCTCATGAGAGATTACTACAAGCAACTCTGTGCCAATAAAATGGAAAACCTGAAAGAAATGGACAAATTCTTAGAAATGCACAACCTTCTGAGACTGAACCAGGAAGAAATAGAAAATATGAACAGACGAATCACAAGCACTGAAATTGAAACTGTGATTAAAAATCTTCCAACAAACAAAAGCCCAGGACCAGATGGCTTCACAGGACCATGATACTATACACAGAGAATCCTAAAGATGCTACCAGAAAACTACCAGAGCTAATCAATGAATTTGGTAAAGTAGCAGGACACAAAATTAATGTACAGAAATCTCTGGCATTCCTATACACTAATGATGAAAAATCTGAAACTGAAATTAAGAAAACACTCCCATTTACCATTGCAAAAAAAAGAATAAAATATCTAGGAATAAACCTACCTAAGGAGACAAAAGACCTGTATGCAGAAAATTATAAGACACTGATGAAAGAAATTAAAGATGATACAAATAGATGGAGAGATATACCGTGTTCTTGGGTTGGAAGAATCAACCTTGTAAAAATGACTATACTACGCAAAGCAATCTACAGATTCAATGCAATCCCTATCAAACTACCACTGGCATTCTTCACAGAACTAGAACAAAAAATTTCACAATTTGTGTGGAAACACAAGAGACCCCGAATAGCCAAAGCAACCTTGAGAACGAAAAACGGAGCTGGAGGAATCAGGCTCCCTGACTTCAGACTATACTACAAAGCTACAGTAATCAAGACAGTATGGTACTGGCACAAAAACAGAAATATAGATCAGTGGAACAGGATAGAAAGCCCAGAGATAAACCCATGCACATATGGTCACCTTATGTTGAAAGGAGGCAAGAATATACAGTGGAGAAAGGACAGCCTCTTCAATAAGTGGTGCTGGGAAAACTGAACAGGTATATGTAAAAGTATGCAATTAGAACACTCCCTAACACCATACACAAAAATAAGCTCAAAGACTTAAAGACCAAAATGTCAGGAACTATCAAACTCTTAGAGGAAAACAAAGGCAGAACACTCTATGACATAAATCACAGCAAGATCCTTTTTGACCCATCTCCTAGAGAAATGCAAATAAAAACAAAAATAAAGAAATGGGACCTCATGAAACTTAAAACCTTTTGCACAGCAAAGGAAACCATAAACAAGAGAAAAAGACAACCCTCAGAATGGAAGAAAATATTTGCAAATGCAGCAACAGACAAAGGAGTAATCTCCAAAATTTACAAGCAGCTCATGCAGCTCAATATCAAAAAAACAAACAACCCAATCCAAAAATGGGCAGAAGGCCTAAACAGACATTTCTCCAAAGAAGATATATGGATTCCCAACAAACACATGAAAGAATGCTCAATATTATTAATCATTAGGGAAATCAAAACTACAATGTGATATCATCTCACACCGGTCAGAATGGCCATAATCAAAAAATCTACAAACAATAAATGCTGGAGAGGGTGTGGAGAAAAGGGAATCCTCATACACTGTTGGTGGGAATGTAAGTTGATACAGCCACTATGGAGAACAGTATGGAGGTTCTTTAAAAAACTAAAAATAGAATTACCATACGACCCAGCAATCCCACTACTGGGCATTTACCCTGAGAAAACCATAATTCAGAAAGAGTCATGTACCACAATGTCCACTGCAGCTCTATTTACAATAGCCAGGACACGGAAGCAACCTAAGTGTCCATCCACAGATGAATGGATAAAGAAGATGTGGCACATATATACAATGGAATATTACTCAGCCATAAAAAGAAATGAAATTGAGTTATTTGTAGTGAGGTGGATGGCCCTAGAGTCTGTCATACAGAATGAAGTCAGAAAGAGAAAAACAAATACCATATGCTAACACACATATATGGAATCTAAAAAGAAAAAAAAAAAGAAGATCATGAAGAACCTAGGGGCAAGACAGGAATAAAGACGCAGACCTACTAGAGAATGGACTTGAGGACACGGGGAGGGGGCAGGGTAAGCTGCGACAAAGTGAGAGAGTGGTAGTGTATATATGGACATATATACACTACCAAATGTAAAATAGATAGCTAGTGGGAAGCAGCTGTATAGCACAGAGAGATCAGCTCGGTGCTTTGTGACCAGCTAGAAGGGTGGGATAGGGAGGATGGGAGGGAGGGAGACGCAAGAGGGAAGAGATATGCGGATATATGTATATATATAACTGATTCACTTTGTTATAAATCAGAAACTAACACACCATTGTAAAGCAATTATACTCCAATAAAAATGTTTAAAAAAAAAAAGCACATATACTATGCAATTACATTTATGTGAATAAAGGATAGTCAAAATTAATCTATAGTGACAGAATTCAGAATGATGGTTACCTCTGGGGAAATGGGGCACTGGTATTAGGAATAAGGAATTTCTAGGGTGATGGACATGTTTTATACCTTAATCTACATATATACATATATGTATAACAATTTATTGAAAAATTAATAAAGAGGAGAGAAACATAAAAAAAAATTCTTAAAACAATAATCCAAGGGAAAAAGGGGCAAATATTTCAAAAGATACTTCATCAAAGAAAATATAAAGAAGGCAAATAAGCACTGATAATCAACATCATTAGGAATCAAATGCAAACTGAAACCATGAAATCCCACTGAACTCCTATTAGAATGACGTAAGCAAAACTGACAATAACAAGTGCTCACAAAGACGTGGGGCAAGGGTAACTCTCAAACAGCGTGGTGGGAATATAAAATGTGTAGACACTTTGGAAAACAGTTCAACGGTTTTCTTTAGAAGTTGAATATATATGTACCATATCATCCAGGTATCTCATTTCCAGGTGTTTATTTACTCAAGAGAAATGAAACCTTACATTCGCACAGAAATCTACATGTGAATGTTCGTAGCCCCTCTATTCGTAATTGCCAAGAAGAGTAAATGTGGTATTCATTTAAGGCCCATCACTGTGGTTTTGATTTGCATTTCCCCAACAAGTAATGATGTTGAGTATCTTTTCGTGTGTTTACTGGTCATTTATATATATATATTGTTTGGAGGAACAGCTATTCAGATCCTTTGCCCATTTTTTTAATCAGGGTACTTGCCTTGATATTGTTGAATTATAAGCGTTCTTTATGTATTCTGAATACAAGTCCATTATCAGATAGATTTGCAATTTTCCCCCCATTTTATAGGTTTTCCTTTCAACTTCTTGACGGTGTACTTTGAGGCACAAAATTTTTTTTAATTTGGTAAAGTCCAACTCATCTATTTTTTTCTTTTATTTCCCATGTTTTTGGTGTCATAATCAAGAAAGCATTGCTTAATGAAAGGTCACAAAGATTTGTTCATATGCTTCCTTTTGAGGATTTTATAGCTGAGATAATTGATGTTTTGGACAAATAAAACAAGGTATATTTATGGGGATGCAGGGGTTAGTATACACACAGCCGTTTCCTAGTTCTGTCTGTTGAGAAGGCCAAAAAGCAAAGGGTGCACACAAGCAATGAACACATACAGCATACATATCATGATTTCTAAATACCAATAAAAGGAACTAAGGCTCCTGAAAGAGAGGTGGATTTTACCACCAGGGGAGGGAAAACCACCAGATGAACGTGGATCACATTTTGGTGCCAGAAAGTAAACAGATGCTCATAAAAGCCTGAGGGCACATCAAAGGGCACAGGAGTCCACCTGAAAGAGCTTGCAATGGCCAAAGCTGAAGAACTGTGAGCAAGAAAATAAGTAACAGTGATATAATAGAATTATAAGCCACAGAGTAAAATAAGTTCATGCTGGTAAAAATTAATAGAATAAAAATAATTGGAAGAGAAGGGACAGATATTCCTTAAAGAAAAATTCCAATTAAATGTAGAAGGAACGGGGAAGAGAGAAAATGACCATTAGAACTCCACAGATCTTGTTGCAGTCAAGATCCACTAATGAATGTCAAAATTAGTGGTTAAACGCTTAAGGAGAAACAGGCTATTGGCATAATCTGAATGTATCTCCCCTGAGATATGTATTAATTAAAAAGGGGAAATAGTAAGCTTGTAGTGGAGAACTACAGAGACACCATCTTACTCAACTGGTCCAGGTTACATCATCTGCCCTACCGTACCCCTGATACACTCCACATCTATTCTGAGAAATTCTTTAAAAGTCCTCAACTGAGTCATGAGTAAACATCAGACTAATGCAAAATAAAGAACATTCTACAAAATAACGAATCCATATTCTTTACAAATGTCAAGGTCACATAAGACAATGAAAGACGGAAAAACTGCCACGGACTGGAGAAGATCAAGGAGACACAACAACAGAAGGGCATGTTGGTTTCTGAGCTGAATTCTGGAAAAGAAAAACAGCAGAATGGAAAACCCGGTGAAATCTGAATAAAGAATATAATTTAGAAAACAGTACTGTGCTAATGCTAAAGTCTGGTTTTGGTTATATATAATGCTAACATTTGGGGGAGCTGGGTAAAGGATATATGGGAACTCTCTGTGCTATTTTTCCAACTTTTCTGCAAGTGTTTTCAAAATAAAAACTTAAAACAAGGAAAATTTGCTAAATGGTAATTTTGCTTGCTAAAAATAGAAATAAGTGAAATTGCAAATGAATAATAATATGCATTTTTATATCTTCAGAACTAAACTTCAAAGCTAATTAAACAAGATACCTCAACTTTCCTCATAACTTGAACAACTTGTGATGCTATTCTTCACTAAATGCCTTTGCTGGAGACAGCCACCTGTGCTGCAGCATCGGCAGTAGGACCTGTCACCACCTACCTTGTTTCCTCATATAAAACTGCATTTTAGTTGGGGTCATGATACGTCTGGGAAAGTGTGTAAATTTTTAAAATATATAAATTATATTCAATTAATCACATGATAAAAGGTCTATATAAAAATAAAAGCCACATCAATCACCTGATAAAATTATACTGCCCCTACTATAACTTTCCACAATGTTTTTTCCCTTAAAATTTTGATAAATGAAGTTGTCGGGGGGATAAGATCACAACTTTGCCTGCTGATGAGGTAACCATACTGTATGTGCCTGTATAACCTGTGGCAGCGAGGAAAGCAGCCTAAAAGACAGTTTCAACGAGGCTCTGAATTACACAGGCTAATTACACTTAGCGAGGCCACCCAAGAAAGAAAAGGATAGAGTTCTTTTTTTCTGGAAAAAAAATTTAAACATCACTTTAAAACTTCCCTTTAAGATTATGTAGTTAGGGGATGAGACTGAGAGCTCTCAAGGCTTGAGATCCATCAAAAATGATTAACTAAATGGATTTACATGAATTTGAGATATTTTCAGTGAATTCTATTAGGTATTACTAACAAAAGCCGTATTTTACTTGTGTACACTGACTTTATTTTAAATGTTGTGAATGCCATTAAGGACTTCACAGAACATTAAAATATACACTAGAAAGCACATTATTTCAAGATCATATTCGTTTTAAAAATATAGTACGCAACATACAAAGAATAAAAATAATTCAAATAATAAGTTTCTACTCTGAAAAAAAAGTTTTATATAGACCTTTTCTAGCCCTAACTTTGGATATATGCTCAGACTGACATGCTAATATATGTATTACACACATAAAACATATACACACATATATAGTTATGAGACTCATTACTCTCAATAACAACTTCAAATAAATGCAAAATACATTCCTGTCCTCTCCTACTACTTTCTTAGTATTAAAACAGCAATAAAAAAGCCCAATACCTTTATTTCTACAGAAAATCTCAATATCAATGATAACTTTCAAAGCTCGTTCATATGTATTAGTTAATTTGAACCTCATATTCAAAGGAAAGGCTAAACATTGTTAGTCATTTTGCAGCTGAGAATACAGATGTAGAAGGTTGAGAGACTTGCTTAAAGTCACACATCTCAATGGCAATAAAGTCAGGACACTAAAACCTAGTTCATTTGACTCCACCCATCCACCCATCCATCCATCCTCCAAATTCTGTACCAGGCAGTAGAAGTACAACTGTGAAAACATTTACCCTAGTGTTTTTTTTTTTTTTAATTATATTATACCATGCTACTTCCTAGCACACGTTTTCAGATTATCTGATGTCTTAAAACTCAATATGAAGGCTTCCATGATAAGAATTTCATTAACCCATAGATGCTGATTTTTTTGGGGGGGTATACTATTTTATTAACATTTAAATATCACCAAGAGTTCAAGTATATGCTAGCCATTTGTTCAGATTTTTGAAATAAAGACAAAATGGGCAAACAGCTTTAAGGGTGCAATGTGTTTAACACTGCTCGATACATTCACCAACTAGACAGTCTAAGGGGCGGGATAACTATACACCTAGGAGGACCAAGTGTAGGAACAAACCCTGGAACTGGAGGAAAAACCCGCCATTCAGGGCTGAACAGAGGTCCTTGTTCAGTCCTTGACAGAACCTCCCCTTGACTTCAGACTGGAGACAAACCGAGGGAGTCTGTCAGTATACAGAGACCACTGCCTTCAGGACAAACAAACAGTAACAGGATGGACTGGCCAGAGCCAATTCAGGTTGTGGGGACCGGTCTGAAGTGAGCAGGGTCGGCTGGAGGCTGGAAATGCTGCAGCTGAAGGCCAGCATCGGCCGATGACAGCAGCCACCTTCTACAAGTCGCTGATTTCTCCACAAGTTCCTAATGCTTTTCCCAAACAGGGAGTTTTTTTTTTTTTTTTTAAAGCTCCTGGATATGTAGGGTTATATAATTGGAAAACTCTTGAAGACAAACAGACTTGGACTTCAATCAGCAAGTTAACCTCTTGAAGGTTCTTTTTTTAAATCATTAAATTGGGAATAACACCTACCAAAGAATTTTGCTTTGAAGATTTAACGGCCTAATGAAAAGTTCAGCACAGACACTATTACTACCCTTCCTCTTTCTTTCTTTGTAATTAAAAAGACAAAACGTGCAAAATAATAGAGTTCTTTAGTTCCCCATACTAACCATCTAAAATAGGAAGCCATACATATTACAGTTTGGAGGACTGTGGGAAGGAAATGGCAGAAAGTGGGCCAGAGAGACACACGGGGCAAATATTTCCTTAAGCCTACTCCACAATGTTAAGTAGATAAAGGAAGTTTTTAGACATATACTGAAGACATGTTAGAGGGAACATATTTATTCTTCAGGAGATTAAATTTTAAAATATTTAAGAATGTTAATTAGAAAGTTTTGAAAAAACCTATATCAGTATATTACTCAATAAAAGAGAAATGGCGATGAGTTCAGAGTCAGCTTAACTCACCAGTAAACAGCACATTTACTGACACACAAACACAAATGAGACCATCCGGGAGAGCGATTATATTACTGAAAAAAAGGAGACTGATGGAAAAATAGTGCTCTGACATTATTCACCCATTGACTACAAAGAATGTAAGATAGTCCTAAACTTAGGAATTCCAACAGGAGTGAGAGTGAGAGAGAGCGGAGAGAGAGGCCAATGAGCAAAATACCTAGTCTGCTGCGCCATGATGGACAGAAGGCACCAGACTATGTAGATAGGGCTTTGAAAGAAACAAAGACATTTAGCAGCAGTTAAGAAAAATAGTAAATTAACCCATGGATGATGTCTGAGGTTAAAGAATCAAATTGTTGAGCTATTAATTATTTTAGGAAGTCTTTTGTTAAGTGGTGAAGTATCAGGAGACTGGAAAACAAGGACTCTAGTCTGAAGGTTAAAAAGAAAGAGGGGAGAGGCTGAAAATTATAGAGCTGTAAGTCTAACATCTATATTAGGAAATAAATTTGAGATGATACTTATGGATGAGCTTAATAATACATTTGGAGAAGTACAATTTAATAGGAGTGAGTCAGCATGGATTTACCAAAGGCAATCATGTCAGAAAAAATTTCGTTCCTTTTTAAGTTGAAGTAATAATTGGTTTATGTAAGGGAGAACCAATGAGAAACTGTCAGGATTTTCTGAGATTTTTGGACCTTTTCATAAAATGAATTATTGTACAAAATGTCATGACATGTGTCAGGGCACCCAACTAACAAAAGGGGATGAAAGTAATGGGGTTAAAAATAGAGGGCCAAAGAATTTGGGAAAAGACTGTGTTCTACAAGGCTCTCTATATATCAGAACACTAATGTTTTTAATTAATGATGAAGAAAACCTTTTATAGTACAAAATTTGAATATATCACTAAATGAGAGGGAATGGTTAAGATACAAAAGGCTATACAGCTGTTTTATCTTAACCGTGATAGATTAAGCAAATGGGCTCAGAGGTGGAATATGAAACTTAATCTGCCTAAGTACAAAGTGATGCACTTGGATAGAACTAAGGAATCAGTTAACTATAGTTTAAATGGTACTGAACTGGTAACCATTAGAAAGAAAAAGGATTTGGAATTTGGATAAGAGTCAAACTTTCACATTCTTATAACTGGGTAAGAGAAATGCTATGGAATGAAGTTAAATAATACATGTCATAAAGAATTTAAAAAATGACTATCTTATAGGAGAATAAAAAATTCTAATCTGTGAAGAGGGTTTGATAGATTCATGTGCTATCATCCTGCACAGGCAATAATCTAATGCATATTGTAAATGATTAAGTACTGATATATATAAGAACTAATGAAAATCATATCAATACAAATATGATAAAAAATATGACAGTAGAAAAATTAAGGAAATTAGGAAAAATACCGTCCCATCACTTAATGCTTAATTTCCCCTGATAAGAGAACACTATTTGATTATTACCTTTGGAAAAGGCAGAAACATTTACTACATTTAAAGTCCCAGCTTCTCAGATGAGAATACGGAAAAACTAAGCCAACCTCCTAGTCTCCACGCAGCGCTCATCCTGCGGGAAAGTGGCCACTCCATGCCTGGGCCCTCCGGGCGCATCTGTGCAGGTGCAGGGAGCATAGCTTCAATTTGAGCCGTGGAGGCACAACGTGGAGTCTGTCTCTTGGAGTTCGTGAGAAAAAACATCTTCTTCGTAGTCACAAGCAGCAGAGCCCTGGCACACCCCCTCCACTCTCTCCTTGGCCCTCTCCATCTCAATCTTCAGGTTGTTTTTAAAGTATTCTGAGATATTACCACCCAAGTCCAATTGAAGGTCACCCGTATTGCACACATAAAGTGTGTGTACTTCTTTCTCAAGGTGTAGTGAATGAACACCAAGCTTATTCGTGGATAAGAGAGATGGGAGAAATACAACTGCTAAAACTATGAAGCTCAAATAAAGATCACTTTTGAGATGAAACGGATTTCACGTAATAGAGAATAAGTGTAATGTACAATGACAGAAAAGATTCTGGCCACCTGCAATCTGACATCAGTTTTGCGGGACTAATGTGACTGCATAATCCCACCATATTAGATCTAGAGTGGACCTAGATGAACCTCTTTGGAAGTTTAGGGGTCAAGGGAATCCTGTTCTTTTAAAAAGAGAAGTACTGGGCTTCCCTGGTGGCGCAGTGGTTGAGAGTCCGCCTGCCGATGCAGGGGACACGGGAAGTACCTACAGAAAAGGGTACAACTCAGAGAAGAGCTTGAGGAATTTTCCCCAACTGAACACAACCGCGTCCCAACATCAGGGATAAGAAGGAGAACCAGCACCGCCTCTCCTCATCCCAGGGACTGGTCTCTACACCACAGATTAGTCTTGGCTGCTTTTATATTTAATAAAGAATGAAATAATACAGAATATACTCCTTCTTGTTTGGCTTAACTTCATCCAATGATATGATCGTGAGACTTATTCATATTGTCGCTTTAGCTGTAGTTCAATCATTCTCATTGCTGTAGAGTATTCCATTAGGTAAATATGCAACCTTTCTACTTGATGGACATTCAAGTAGTTTGGGGTTTTGACTATGATGAGTACATCAATTATCAAGTATAAATAATAAAGTAAAGGACTATTTCAAGTAAAAGATTAAAGTTGTCACTGCAGATAAAAGAAACAAAATGCAGCTATATGCTGTTTATAAGGCAGCTGGTATAGCTATACAATATAAAACACAGAATGATGGCAAGAAGTATTACTACAGATAAAAAGGAACATTTCATAATTATAAGAGAATTAAATATTTTTTATCTTAGGTGTGCACATGTATAAAACAAACCTAAAGTTCCAAGTATCCAGTGATTTATCTTTAAAACATGTAAAGCCAAAATTAACAGAAAAACAGACAAATCCATAATCATAGGGGGCAACTTTAATATACCTCTCTTACCATAGTGATAGAGTTAGCATAAAAAAAATCAGTAAGAGTACAGACAATCTGAGCAATACAGTAAAGAAATGAGGTAAGTGACATACAGGAAACACAGAATACAGCACCAAACAACACCGATATTTCTAGTACGTCTCAAACATTTACCAAAACTCACCACATGCTGGGCATAAAGAAAGTATAAACAGATTCTGAAGGATTAAAATAATTCAGACTATGTTCTGTAAGCACAGTAGATGTAAGCTAGAAATCAATTTACATTACTATTTCAGTAGTTAACAAAAAGATAACTAGAAAATCCCCAAATGCCTGGAAATCAAATACTGCATTTCTAAATAATCCACTTTTATTAAAAAAAAATAAATGACTACTTGTATCTTGTTTTCCAACAAAAGCTACAACCAAAATTAAAGCTCACATATAGCCTTTAATTCTCAGGAGTATGAAACGGAAAATGGTATCAAAGTCATTCTTCTAGCTCCCAACAACAATTGAGAAAGAAGACAATGGATCATCAACGGAAGCCAACAGAGAAGAACACTGGGCAACGATGGGTGCTAAGTATTATCACGTCAAACAGTTTACATATTGTACCATCTTGGTTAGATCATATGAAAACTGTGCTGTAGGCATCACTATCCCCAGCTTACAGAGGGGAAGACTGAGACCCACAGAGTTAAAACAGGGTTTCCAAAGTCATTCAACAGGGAAATGAGAGCTGAAGTTAAAACCCAGCCTGCCCTGAAGGCCATGCACACAGAAACACGGGATGCTACAGTGAGGAGGGACCTCAGAGAGGGCACGGACCTCACTGCAGGGCCCCCAGGGGAAGCACAACTGCAGGAAAACCACTTTCTCAGAACTGTTTTCCAAAAACAAAAAAAATTAAATACCTTATTTTAACATAGACATTTCCAAATATCATGTTAACTAAAATTTAAGATACCCCAAATGACATTATTTACAATCTTTTCTGTTGCTGTTTTTTAACATTTTCCTTCTCATGAGACCATGAGATGTTTGATCTACATGGGAGAGCAAGTCAGATCCAGAGTGAATGTGTTTATTTGTTCTGGGGTAGTTTAAAAGAACTGCTTCATATGCGTCACTGAATTTTTGATTACAGATTTCTCAACACATGCATAGTGTTGACAGCAGAGAAGGCTGCTGGTAAGTCACCGTCAGGTCTGGGCCATAAACCACTCTGAAGATTTCAGTCCACCTCCTGACCCTGCACAGTACCGTGCATCAGGGATTCATCCACTGTGCTGCCTATTTCCTCTACCGGAGAGCGTGGAAGGAAGCGCGGCCAGCGCCCGCGTCAACATCTCACTTCACGTGGAGGAAGGCGCGTTCCACACATCCATGAAGGTATTACAGTTGACTCAGAATTACAAGGTCAAAGAGTCAACCTAAGAACTTCGCCGTTTTAAAGTTTTCTCTTAACGGAGCTAAGTTTATCAAAGCAAATATATTACTGAGGAGCGATCTTGCCTTGCACGGGGGGAATAAACAAGTGACACCCCACACGCACCACGTGGATTTCGTCTGTCAAAATACTGAGGAATGCTACTGTGATTTAGATAGAAAAAGGTTCCAGAAGAATCATAAAAATACAAACAAAAAACTAGGATCCAATGCGCAAGAGCATCGCACACATACACAAGGAAACAGGATAATTTTTCTAAAAAAGATTCTATACAAATGATATCTCTAAACAGAACTCTCAGCATCACTCAAGCAGCAGTGGCGAAGCGAAGAGCCTGTCCTTTCTGTGCAGGACAACAAAAGGAATGTGTTTCTTTGGTCTGCAATTAGCTTCCTCTCCCTTTCTTTGCTGTTTACTTCATTTAAGAGCTAGAGACACCTTATTTTAGGAAAATAACCTACTTTTAATGTCTGATTGGTGCAATGGAAGAGAGAGACAGAATGCGTCGATATTACATCTTGAGAAGCTGAAATAGTAAAACTACCTTGAAAATAGCACTTTGCTGACAACCTACCATCAGTTTAGATCACTTTGCTTGGCCATTTCTTGAAGCACCAGCTTTTAGGCAATATTTCTGACATCTGCATTGTCATGCACTCATATTAATAAAGAATCCGTAGGTACTCATGGCCAGAAGATACTTCAATTTGACTTTATCTGTTTTTGTGAACTAAAGCTGATAAACTGTCTAGTTCAAAGCCTTTTCAGTAACAACCCCACCAAAATACAAAAAATATTGACTCCCGTTTTTCTTTTTCAAAAACAGACGTGGGTACAACAGAGATTACTAAGTCAGATGTTTTACCATGACTTTAAAGAGTCAATCTGATGAGTATAAACAGAGAAATTTGAGAACACAACAGCAGAAAACAAATAATCACCTTACATTCAGTGTCAAATGGATTAGGACTATTATTCTACCTCACATTACTCAACAAGTCCTGTTTCTTCCACTGTAGACATTACATTACCAATGTCATTTACACATTTTGCAAAGGCAGCCTTGCATCTGGGGTGGGATTTCACACAACTTTCAAACACTAGTGTCACTTCGCCAGCATCAGCACCAACACCCACAGTCCTTTGCACTGATCATTCTCGGCACGAGAGTACTGTGCTAAGAGCTTCATAGACCAGATCTTTTTAAATTCTCACAATAACCCTTTAAATAGATCCCACCACATCGATTTACGTACGAGAAATCTAAGGTGATGAGATGAGCCTGCCTGTAACCCACACGGCCAGGATGGGGAGGACAGTTTAAATACAGCTCCAATTGCTCCCAAAGCACCTGCTTTAAACATCCCCTGGATCCCCTGGCATTATTTAAATAAAGTCCTGTTTGGGCTACAGTTGGAACTTCCGGCAAATGTCCTGCAGGGGACTACCTCTTCCGACAGGTCCCATACTCACCATCCATCACCTGGCTACTCTGCACGGAAGAACTCTGCACTCAAGGCCCCCTTGTTCACTAAACAAAAGGCTGGGCTCCAGGGGTCAGTGTGCTTAACCCTGCAGTTGGTGCTGCATATCTGATCCTCCCACAGCATCTGACGGCCAGTCCAACAAGGCCAGAGTGATCTCAGCAGCCTCTGCCATCACCAACGTTCCCTGAAACCCGTAGCACGGTCCCTCCTAGTTTTGGGGACACGTGTGGCACTCTGTTACCCCATCCAGGTTCTCCTGCTCTCCTCAGTCACATTCTTCCCCTTTCCAGGTGTCTACTGGAAAACCGTGGTACAATGGACAGGGCAGGCATAACATTTTAAATCACAAACATTTTTTGAAAAAAAATTAAAAACCTTATCAATTAGCCAAAATACGAAGCTCAAACAACTACTACTGTCTCAGCTCAACCGCGTTTTGAGTATTTGCCATTAATAACTCTGCTGTCCTGCGATGATTATTTCGTCATATTTGCTCTTGATGAAATATAATTGAAAAGACCTGTTTTTATAGTTGAGGGGGATAAGACCAAGTGTTCTTTTTTCTAAGTCTTGAAGCAGATACTATCACACATGCTACCACATTTAAATAAAGGCTGTTATACACGAACAGCCTAGTAACTATCGTGACAAGTGAGCATTTCACGTAATAGCTTTCGTTTCTTACCTGCGTGCAAGTAGGCCAGGTCAGGGTTTTCGATGTCAGGGTGCTGCTCTTTCAAGTGGTTTCGAAACTCCACAGGGACGTTGGTTCCATAGTCACACTTGGGGCAGTTGTACATCTTGACCCCTTCATGTTTGCCCGTGTGTAGAATGTGCTTGCGGATATTTTCAGCACAGTTTGACCTACCAAGGAAGAAAGAAAAGTAAACGGAATTAAGGTCAAATCAATAACATGAGACCACAGATCATGATGGCAGTGACCACTCATGCAGACCTCACAGGTGTCAGGTGCTATGTATGCTGTAAGTGTTGTGCTCTGTAAGAGTTAACATGAATCATATGAGGCTGGGAGCTTTTATAACCTTGGTGTTAATTTCTAGGTTGGCTTTTACCTGAGCAATTCATTTCTATGCAGAACTGGAAACACAAAGTCCCAAGTTCTATCATTTTAATATCAAATTATTCTGGTACCACTTGAGGGCAGTGAAGGAGTTTCCTTAATCCCGAGAACACACCTTGCACCACGGAGTACTGATACAAAGGCAAGCCCTGTCACCTCCACTGAAATTGGAGCATTAAGGAAAAAAAAGATGCCTTGACTTTTAGACCTGTCAAGTGAGCTGCTTCTAAGCAAGGCTCTAAGATAGTCTGACGATAGAAAAGTAGCTGGAAACAGCCCCTCAGCCCACAGTTGGGCAATGTGCGAAGTTCCAGTGAGGCTCCTGTACCGGTGTAGGTTTTGAAGAGGGATGGACTGAATAAATACAATTGAGGGTCTGTATATTTCCCACCAAATTGTCCCTGAAAATAGGCTCCTCTCCCACTGCTTTCCTGCAGACGCAGAAATGCGAGGCCTGAAATGACCAGAGCCCTGGGCACAGGGAACTGCTCATGAGGCAAACTGTTCACCGCCTGCTCCCAGCCCTCTCAGCACAGGCACTGCAACTGTGCCCCCAGACCGCGTCCAATTAACAGCAGTTAAACCGAGCGGGCATACAATCAGTAAGAGTGGGTGACTGAATATGTCTTCAGTTGGACATTGATTTCTAAAGAGAGTCCCATGCTCACAGACTGGAAGACTTAATATTATTAAGATGGCAATACTCCCCAAATTGATGTGCAGATTCAGTGCAACCCTACCAAAATCTCAGCTGGATTTCTTATAGAAATTGAAATGCTGATTCTAAAATTCACAAGGAAACGCATGGAACCTAGAAGACTCAATACAGTCTCACAAAGAACTAAGTTGAGGACTCACACTTTCTGATCTCAAAACCCACGAAGCAACAGTAGTCAAGACGGTTCCATGGGAAGTTAGATGCCTCAGCGCAAGGCTGCAGGCTCCTCGTGGGGAGCAGGGATTCATGCCGGACTTGCTGGGCCCATGAGCGCAAGCACTGGGTTTACGGGGAAGGCATTCTGAATCATGAGGACATTTCAAATGAAATTTTGAAATATGACACACTGAAAAATTTGAGGCAGCTTTACATATATGTACATATATACGTGTATAAGTATATAAAGCGTGGGCTGGGCAATTAGCAAAAGGACCAGAGACGCGACCTAATTTTACGGCTTCTTAAAAAATATGTAATAAAGGAAATATTTTATTCAGTTCAAAAGCAATGCATTTTAAAATAATAAATTAATAAAATAAACCACAAGTGCTTCTAGAACGCCAAAAGACTATGTCAGTACTACATACTCACTGTCTATTAACACAAAATCATGTTAAATTTATGTTATTTAACCTAATAAGAAGGAAGCTTAAAAAGAATCCTAATGAATATTTTTTCCTCTTTTGATGCATATTATTTCAGTTATTAAAAAATAATGCACCGCTGAAGTTGAAGAAACATACTTTCACATATTTCAAACATCAAACGGTCTACTGACAGACAGATATAGTAAAGCCTCCTCCAGCACGGGCCGGATCACCCCCACCTCCACCAGGGACCCGGGATCCCTAACTTCTTATCAATCTTTTGGGAGAATTAAGAATGATTTTTCCAATCCACAAACACACCGTATCTTCTTTTCTCCCCTCTTCTTGTATGTAAATCTGTTGGCATAACCCGTGTCAGCAGCACCTTCTTCCACCTAACAACAAGGCGTGGGGATGTTGTTTCCACGTGACTATGTTAGAGCAGAGTGTCCTTCCTGATGCCTCCCTCTACCCTCCCCTACTCCCTCCCTCTGCTCCGCCTCCTCTCCTTCCTTTGTTAATAGCCAGGCAGTATTTCATGGTAAGGACAGAGAGTATTATATTTAACTGACCCTCTACTCATGAGCATTTAGGTTGTTTCCAATCATTTGCTAGTATAAACAAGGTTGCAATGAATCATCTTGTGAAACACTTTCCATTTCTCAGGATGCCAAGAAAATCTCAGGATGCCAAGTGGAATTGCTTCCAATGGCAATGGGCATATGCTTTTGTAATTTTGATAAATGCTGCCCAACTGCCATCCAGAGGAGTTGTAGCAATTTACACGTCCACCAACAACGTTTGAGAGAGTCTGTTTCTGCACATTCGTGCCACTGTAGTGTGTTGTGTTACCAAACTTTCACATTTTTACCAGCTTGGTGGGTGAAAAATGGTAGCTCACTGGGGTTTCAATTTTTAACTTTTAAAAGTTTTGATCTGCATTTCTTTTGTAACGAATGAAGTTTCTTCGAATATTGAAATGTCATATGTATTTTCTTTTCTCTGTACTGCTTTTCCATATTTTTATCAGTTTTTTTCCTAAGGGTTGTTAGTCATTCTCTTATACCTAAAGGAGGTAGATACTTTATGACAAAAGTAACAAATATTTCTTCCTTAGTTTCCTTTAGACTTTGCTTACAGCATCTTCTGAAAAGCAGAAGTGTTTTATTTTGTTCATCTTTTGTCCTATGGCTTCCTTACTTGGAGGTCATAAAAGGATTGTCCCGAATTTGGTTCTAGTACTCGAATAGTTTCATTATGTTCCACTGAATATTAGATCCCTTACAAAATTCTCCTAGAGTGTGGTGTGAACTGTGGATCCAGACTGCTAGACAGAGCTGTCAAGACAACATCTTAATAGTCTACCTTTCCCCCACTGACTTGAAATGCTACCTTCATCAATATTTTATTTATTTGAAGCTAATTCTGGATTTTCTATCATAGTCTGCTGGTCTGTCTCTGCCTGCGCCCATCTGTTACAACGAACCAAGCTGCACAAGGCTCACATCTGGTAGAACTCATCCTTCTGCACTGCTCCTTTCCTCCCAGGTCACAACTTCCCACCCAAGCCATCAGATCGTCAATCACAAGACTGTGCTGGTGAGCTGGTGTGGCAAACATCATGAGTTAACTACGGAACCAGAGAGAATAAAGTAGTATCACTAAGACACAATCAGGTAATTTCTATGTACTTATTAACATGTACTGGTAGTACTGTCTTACCGACAAAGAAAAGGAAATGCAGAGAGAGCGGGCACAGATGTCACGCGCTAACGGGCACACACGTCCCAATGAACGTTCCTTTCCTAGTTCCCCAAGGGAAGCTATGTATCTGCCTCACCACTCCCAAACTCCTGTGTGAAATTAAAGACTGTCTTGGTCTACTGCTAATAATCGGACAGGTTGTGTATGTAAATGGACATTAAAATCTTCTGAAAGTTCTGCTTAAAGAACTGTGTTAGTTTTCTTTAACATTCTCCCTTCCACACTTGCTGACCATGGAGTACTTTGCTGTTGTTGTTATTTTATGGGAATAATATATGTATCTCATAAGGCTGTCATGAGGGTTAAGGTAAATGACATTAAACAAGTTCAGAAAGTACAGGAGGTGCTCAGTCCGCTTCTGATTACTGTTGCTAGTCTTTCTATTAAATGCAGTACAGTTCAACTATCTGGATCATCATTAGCAATTTTCTCACTGTACACGAAAGGCAATTTCAATTCGTTTGAAAAACAGATTCCCCGAACAGTTATATAGTGCATGCATGCATATATGTTTAGAAATGTGATTTCTTTCTCTGCATGTTCAGAATATACTTTTTGAACCAATACCCTTGAAAAGAATTACTCTGTAGTTAAGTATGCATTGGAACAAGTGCATTATAGTACATATTTATCTAAAAGTTCAGTTGAAAGAGGTTTCTACTGTATCTTTAAAAGAGTAATCCAGGGCTTCCCTGGCAGCGCAGTGGTTGAGAGTCCGCCTGCCGATGCAGGGGACACGGGTTCGTGCCCCGGTCCGGGAAGATCCCACGTGCCGCGGAGCGGCTGGGCCCGTGAGCCATGGCCGCTGAGCCTGCGCGTCTGGAGCCTGTGCTCCGCAACGGGAGAGGCCACAACAGTGAGAGTCGCGCGTACCGCAAAACGAAAGAAAAAAAAAAAAAGAAAGAGGCTGGTAATTTTAGATTAGTAAACAGTTGTGCTGGTTAAATTTAACATTGGTTAGAGGGTACAAGAATAAAGAAGTTCATATTCCTCTGGTTAAAATGGAACATCTTATCAACGATGTTTAGCAAACAGATGAATGTCATTGGGAGTGCTGAACGCAATACGTCACCAGGACAAAGAACACAAGGACCAATGTATACGGGGATAAAGATGTCATTTCAGATCAGTGAGGAAATGATGGGTCATACAACAAACAGTGTTCAGTCAATTGCCTATCACATGGGGAAGAAATAGACTCTTGTGGTCTTATACCATGCAAAAAAAAATGCCATTTGGACTTTAAGATTAACCTAAGGACACTAAATTATAAACGTGCTAGAAGAAAATACAAGAAAACATTTTTATAATCTTGATTTGAAAGAGCTTTCCTGAATAAAATTCAGAACACAAATGCTATAAAAAGATGTAACAAAAACACTTCACAAAACTTAAAACCGCTATATAGCATAATAGTCATAAATAAAGTTAAAAGACAGGGCAAAGAAATGGACAAAATATATGAAACATATATAAAATGATTAATATACAGACTACAAAATGAGTACCTATGATTAATAAGAAAAAAGATAAAAATCTTAAAAACTGGATAAAAAACATAAGCAAGAAATTCCTAACTGGAGATCTACAAATGGTTATGTAAGCATTAAATGACTCTAGTAACCAAGGAAATACCAATGAAAGCCTAAGGTAACAGAAGGGCAAAATTTAAGAAGACGGGTAGCATTAATGAATGGTAAGGGAAATGAATGCCACTGGTAAGTGTCAGTTAGCAAAGGCTTTGGGAAGACGTTTGATGATAGCCTTCAAAAGTAAAATACACACATACTCTTGGACTTAGGAGTTCATTTCTAGAAGTTATCCATAAGGAGAAGCATTAAACCATTATTTATGGCTAAACACTAGGGGAGAATGTGAAACTAGATGTTTGCTTACAAAGGAAATGAGTTGTTAATTTACAATGATCCACACTACGGATTTCCATACTGCTGAGAGGTAAGGGTTACCATGCAAGCCTGCTTCTCAGAGTAGGAGCTGGTCTCCTACAGAGCTCCATGGAAGCCAACTACATCCTGGCAGAATGCTGGGAGGGCACAGCCTGATCACAGGAAAAGCAAGGGTACCCCCCAACCATGAGTGTTCACGTGGTGCCAGAACAAGGCAAGCGACCTGGTAGGCCAGGCCACACGACTGCTCCCGCACAGCCCTGACCTCACGCCATCCAGGGTGGACTCCCCAAGCAGTGGAGCTGACCAGTCCCATGGTGCCTTTCCCAGTCTGACGCCAGGCACCGCAACGTCCCTGAGTGTGGCTCCAGAGAACCACAGGTGTGACAGGTACAGAGACAGGCTGAGAGGAGGAGGAACGATGACATGCCTGTCTCTGAATCTCCCTCAAATGCTACGGAGGAAGCCCTGGTGTGTATGTGTGCAGCTCATCATTCATCCTTATTTGTTGGACAAAAGCCATTCAACAAAATAAGGTACACCTTATGTACTACCGTGGAAAAACTTCCAAGACACACTGTTAAAAAAAAAAAAGCAAGTCCCAGGTAAATACATATAAGAATCCTTTCAACTTTTGAAAACTATACAATATACTCATATAGATACACAAATGCATTAAATGGGTATTAGAAGAAAGCCTAGCAAACTATTGATGGTAATTATATCTATGGAAAGGTTTCCAAGGCAGAGGGAACTTCTACGTTTGCTCAGTATATTTTTGGATCACTTGGATTATTCATGAGAATATCTTTTAAGTTTTACTCATGTAAAGCAAATATGATCAAAACATGCAGCTTAAAAACAACTGGATTGGATAGTATTATACAGAATGTAAATGTCATAAACAATACAAAAGTATAGCTGACATAAGTTGGTAACAGAAATGAAAATCAAGTGTGAAGATTCTCATGCTTACACAGACATAATTCAATTTGATGAATCAAGTAAAAGATTTAAGTAAGGTAAGTCAGGTTGTAAAGGTAATCACTTAGAAAACCAAAATGAACACAGTAAAAAAAAATAGGGGAGAGAGGAGAGGTATAGCGGTAAACTGGGTGCATGAGCTAACTTCCTGATCTGTGACAACAACCAGATGCCGCCCATAAACCAAGAAACACAGAATCAGCAAAGTGTTTAGGTTATCTCTAGCAGGACAAAAATATGAATGATCACAAGCGGTTACGTCAGGAGAGTGGGGCATGAAGAGGACCTGGAATGGGCCAGGATAGTAAGACTCTGACTTTTCAAATGATAAAGTTCAAATAGTAAAAATAATATACAATAACAGTAAGTTTTATAGGCATCTAAGTAAAATAGATACTTAAAAATAACAGTATAGTTCATTACTTACAAAATTATCCGAAGTTTCCTTTTTTGGATAATTTTGTAAGTAATGAAATACACCATTTCTATAAACTCTAAGGCAAAAAAGAATTTATAGAAATCAGAAGTAAGCACAAAACACAATCTTCTGAACATTTTCTACAATATCAAATTTTAATTGGACAATTTCTGGATCACCCTGTTCTAAATTC
Organism: Neophocaena asiaeorientalis asiaeorientalis; assembly: GCF_003031525.2. Classification (NCBI taxonomy): domain Eukaryota; kingdom Metazoa; phylum Chordata; class Mammalia; order Artiodactyla; family Phocoenidae; genus Neophocaena; species Neophocaena asiaeorientalis. The sequence continues at coordinate 3,826,116 of NW_020174135.1, forward strand.
TACGAATTTTCTTTTTCTTTTTTCCTAACTGGCGGCTAACTATTAAATAGGACAATTCCTATCAGGTCACTTCTCATTGTTTCCTGCTCTTCGTAGATCCCAATTCTTTGAAATCAATTGCTGTGACAATAAAAACTGATGTACATTAATTTTTCTCCCCATTTCTCAGCTATAGTTACGTTAACATTTGTTATGTGATATAAGGGGATGTGCGTCATCTGATAACACAGAACAGTGTCTCACAGGAAGAAGGAGCCTGTGCGTCAGCACAGGAGTGGATGAAGGCAGTCGCCTGATTGACCGTGATCCATCCACTGCTCTCCAGTGGCTGGAAGGACCCAGGCTCTGGGCTCTGCCGCTATGTCGCTGTCAGGTATTCACAGCCCGGTCCCAAGGGCAGCTACCAATACCACGTGCTCATGGAGAAGCCGCCACACGGCAGCCACAGCGCTGGCCCATGTGACCCACGGGTGGGCCCTGCTCACCCGTACATCTGGGTGCTGGTCTAAAAGGGCAAGGCCAGCCTTTCAAACCCACTGGGAGGTCTTTCAGAACAGAAGTAATTTAAGTCTAATTATCATCATGATTTCCATGGGAAGTCTGTGATTACAAGAAAAGTCTATTTTCCTAGGTATTGATTTATTATTTTCAAAATGAATTTACTCAACAAATATTTATTTAGTGCCTACTATATTAAAAGAAACATAAAAATGAATCATTTTGGTTATATCCTCAAAGAGAACACAATGTGATAGGAGAGGTGAGCCATGTACATCAACAACCATAACAAAAGGCCATGCTTCATAAAATGAAACTTAATTTTGAAATAGGGTTGAAAATTCCACCTGTCTACTTACAGGACCGCCACGCCCCCTTCAGTGACATCTTTAATTGAGAATGGCCTAAAATTATCTTGTTTCCATGCTATTCAAAATACTTGACTGACTTCAACTGACTTCAAATAACATTGATTAACTGCACACTTACCTATGGATATGCCACTGCCTTTGATAGGATTTGCACACTGCTCGACCCCTCCTTCTACTCCCAAAAGTATACAGAACTTCCCATCTGTTTTTCACCATTCATGTTCCCACATTTACATCCACGTACATTACTTCTCTATTCATATCTCTGCTCGTTTTGGTTTCTACAACCAGTAAGAGCAATAAGCTGCCTTGAATTTAACAACCTGCTCCACCTTCCACTCTACTGGAGAACAATGAGATTCACAAAGAAGAAGTAGTAGGAAGCGACAGTAAGCTCTGTCGCTGTTAGAAACCCAAATTATTTCGTTAGCATTTAACACTTCAAGAATAGTCCCACTCACACAGTTTGTGTGGTTGTAGAACAGGAGATTGATTTAAACACGTGGCCAGACGTGGCTTGTCCTCCATGGCATAAGCAGCGAGGAGGGCCACCCACCAGTGCAAGCCCTACAGAACCTTGACTTCTCCTTGGTTCTTCTTTAGCCCAAAGAGGAAAAGACACCTATAATTTCATTAACTGTTCACTTCTTAATATACTGAATATATATTCTCAGTCTAGAAGAAGGTAATTTGCTTTGAGAAAAGTGCAACCTAGTAGACTTTCATCTGCCATGAAGACAACAAGCTATAAGCTTATATAAGTAAGTTTAAGTAATTACCAGACGCCGTATCCTACGTGCTTATGAGAAAATAAATGCCCATTCTCTCAGGTAAAAACGTGTAGCAGACATTAATGGTGGCCTATCCTTTAACAACACAGAAACATCCCAGCATCCAAACTAGTCCAGCACGATGCCTACAGGGCTTCAGGGAAAAGGCCTCGGTGGCCAACGTTTCACATACTTCAGTTACACAAAATTATATATATAATTTTGTGTGTAACTGAAATATATATATATATATATATATATATTTTAATCACCAACTTGGAATTCTTTTTTTTTATACCATTGGAATCTTCTTTAAAAAAATATTCATTTATTTTCTTTATTGTTTTTGGCTGCGTCGGGTCTTCGCTGCAGTGCACAGGCTTCTAATTGCGGCATGCAGTTTTTCTCTCTCTAGTTGTGACACGCGGGCTCCGGGGCGCGTGGGCACATGGGCTTAGTTGTCCCACGGCATGTGGGAGACTAGTTTCCCGACCAGGGATCCAGCCCGCGTCCCCTGCACTGGCAGGCAGGCTCTTTACCACTGGACCATCAGGGAGGTCCCTATATATTTTTCTTTACAGCAGGAATCCTGTGAGTCTTTAATATGCTGTTCGTTATGCGTCTGAGGAAGGCAGTGCAATACAGAGAGTGTTTCTCAAACTGACTTGACCACAGAAACATTTTCCAAGGCTGAGCTAACAACACCGCTTGAAGTCTGTGACTGGCGAAATCAGAACACCATGTTAGCCGTACACGTTGCTCGTCCTCCCACGCGTTTTCTGCACGGCTGCAGTGAGTGCTGGTGGAGATCCTTTCCGCTGTTATCTTGCCACTCTTTTTATACTGGACCTTTGAAATAAACAGAGTCCCCACTCCAGCTTTTCATTTCTACAAACCTACCTCCTTACCGCACAGAGTGTTAGTCTCTCCTTTTCTGTAAACTAGCTAATTTAGCAAAGTGAAATGATGTGAAACCAGGAAAGGCACGTGGACGAGAGGCCTTCCGAAGAAAAGGATCTTTAATAAAGTTGAGGCAAGTGCAGCCTGCCCCTCCTGCTAAGTCCAAGCAGTCACCGGAATCGTAGTTGTAGGGGAGGCTAAGGCGGGCAGAGAGGCGCACAGAGACGCTCACCAGGGCTTCAACTACACGCAGGTGTGTGCTTACCGAGCTCTGGCTTGAAATAGCTACAAATAATACTGCTTTACAATTGAAGATATAAATATATGTAGTGGTTTACTGTAGCTTTACTAGTTGAAAGCTTTTCAAACTTAAGGTTATATAAGTAAAATTTTTACCGAACCAAAAATACATTTCACAACATTTCTGAGTCTGGGCCACACTTGATTTTACTCGGGACAATCTTATAATGTCAAAGAGACCAAAAAAAATTTTAAAGGCTGGATTTAAAATACCCACAGCTTCTGCACACATGAGTGAGAGCACAGTTCACTGGGGAGGTGTGCAGACCTGATCACAATAATTCACTACATGCCCACAGACTCCCTTGGTCTATTAGGGGCACGGGAGGGGCTGCGATAAAATTTTAAATACTTCTCAAGTGGCTGAAAGGGGTGTGCATCCCTCACGCCTGGTATACTGGAGGGGCCTGGCCAGCAAGCCACCAGGATTAGAGTGAGGAGGTGCGGCAAATAATAAGACGGAAAGTTTATTTTCCGGCCACAGGAAACAGTGAACTTCCCTGTCTTCAAGGCTCTTTCTCTGGCTCTAAGTTTATTCCTTACAAAGCTCTCTGAGTTAAGTGTATACTTAGAGTAGATTTAAAATGCATACTTTATTTTGTAAAACTGAGTCCTATCAAGGAGCGTTTATACCTTTTATAACTGTAAAGTTTTGCGATCACTTTTGAAGAAACTTAAGAGAATTACTGATTACGAGGGGCCATCGAATTTATTTAATAATCTGCGTCCATTTTTACAGAAATGCTCCAGGTAATCCATTTAACAATCATAACTGGTTCATTTCAGTCACTGCACACAGTGCTTCCCTTTGTCCCTTGTAAGTCTCTCAAACGTCTTATTTTAAAGGAATATACAGTACTCCCGGAAGACATTTTCCCATTTCTATTCTCTTCGACTCCTGCGAGCCCTTGTTCTGTGTGATAAGGCAATCTCCTCCGGGATCGGGGCTGTGTAGTCTCGCACCACGAGTGACAAGGACTCGACTTGAATAACTGCTGTGCGCAGGTTGTAATTATGTCAGCTGGAGTGTTGAACAAGGGGACTGATTAATGTGCACCCCGGCCCAGGCACAGTCCCTATCAAAACCCCTGCGCAGGCCAGCAGTGGGGACGGGTTAAAGCAGAAAGACAAAGCACGCCGTATCGTCCATGATGGATGAATTGCTCCAACAGTCTTCAGGCAGATGTTCCAGGACAGTATAATATACAATTACTCTGCCTTATCACTTTCCCAGGGACAATAAAGCTTCCTCCTTCTACAGTTCATGTGAGTGAAGGCAAAATTCGTTTTACTTTTACAGCACCGACTCACTTATCATGGTACCTTGATTGTGCTTTTATAGCTAAAGCAGACATAGCTTCCAGTTTTCAACTAAAAAAGAAAAAAGAATAAAACTGGAGCCTTGTTCTGAATCTCTTTTACATCAGAACCCACAACATTTTAGAAGACTGTTGTGTTAAAAATGGATGCAAGGAAGGTAATATGTGTGTGTGCGTGTGTAGTTAAAAACAAGTACACATAACAAGAGGTAGGATTTGGATTCTGTAATCCTTACATTCATAATGTCATTTTCACAGGCCATCCAGAAATCATTAATTGGAAGGAACATATAATTAATTTATACACACACACACACACACACACACACACTGATATCGTCCATATACTTCCCAGGCACATAGCTCCTTGAGTCTGAGGGTACATTTCCAATGACACACTTATTCACTGCCATTCCTAGGTGGCGTTTTTGAGAGCCTTCTTCCTTAAGAAAGCTGTGTTAGCAGAGAGAGAAAGGAAGCTGCCCCACCTGTTTCAATAACACCTTGCAGCCAATGCTAAAATGAACCTACCTCAGGGGCGCTGTGGTGAGTATTTCTACTACCTTTATTTGCACTCATGGAAATGGTGCCAAAAATTTGTTACAAGATGTACAGAACTATCTCAATTTGCAAAGGGAAATGTGCTTTTCATTTTTAAAGTTGAGAAACAAGCTAAAACCAAAATCTGAGAGGCAGCCATAACCGTCTTGTGGTAACCGTAATTTATAATGAAACAAAGCAGCAAAAATTCCAATAGAATCAAAGGAAATCCATACAAAATGCTAGTGAATGCAAAAGAAAAGCCTACATCAACCTGTGGGGCAATATATATGACTTATTTCCACTTTTTAGTGGTTTAGTACAACTGACAGCAACGCTCAGCAGTTATAATATACCTTAAGTCATGAAAACAAATCACGTACCCTACCTCACCCTAAGGAGTGATATATTTGCTTTCTCTTTTCATACTATACACACACTAACTCCAGCACCCACATGGTCCTTATTATTAACGTTTCTCTTGGTAGGACCATTCCAGTAGCGTATATGTTTCTAGAAATATGGCAATTTGAAGAAGGCAGGGGTCAATCTAAAACAGTGAAACAGAAGTTTTAGTACAAATGGACACAAGAAGTATAATCAAAGCTGTGATTGGTCAAAGAGTTATACCATACCTATAATTATTTGGAAGAAGTCACGCAAATGAAAGGTAGGTAAAACAAACAGCAAGGGTTGTACATATATATGGGGGTCAGGTGTCATCACGATAAACGTCTGTGAGTTTCCACTGGCTTATGATGTCACTAGAGGGGCCCATGAGATTTACTGGCCTTAGAAAAACCCTAAGACATTAGCAAAAATTGTTTAGAATAAGTCATAGAAAAGATGTCACACTTTAAAAGATTACATTTAAGATGAGTGTTTGTTAAGTGATTGCCCTGAATTGTTTGCTAGTGCCAAGCAAATTTTTGAATTACGTATAACAGTTAAAGTAGTACAATATTTTGTGGAAGTAAATTCCTCATAGAAAGCAAATAAAATTCCAATGTTTGAATGTGTATGTAGGGAGGGCAGAACAGTCCCATTACACAGTCTCTATGTTCTTTGATTCAAAACTCTGAACACAACAAAGGTAAAAGTTGGTGCTACGCAGTATTCCCAAACTGTGGGAGGGTAAAGATTCAGAGGTTTGAAGCTGTAGCTCTCCATCTCGAGAGGTCCCAAGGTGGGAACAGGGAGGCACTGCTGATTCTTCAAAATCGTGAGCAGCGCCCCTGATGCGTCACAGAACCCTCACCTGACATGCACCACCTGAGCCCTTAGGTGAAAGCACTGTTCAACTTCGTTATTTCAGCTGGCTCTTTCACCTCCGCCTGTAAGCATTTTAGTAAAATTTTAAAAGCAATCTTAAGCAAACAGATGAAAACAAACACACAAATACAATGTGCATCCAGCTCTCTGCGCATGCAGCTATCCCAACTCCCCAAGCGTTTTCAGGAAGCAGCCTTCAAGACACTCCTTTCAAGACCAGCTAGCAAGTATCCTCACCACGTCTTCACCTCTGACCCCTCGCGTGCTTTCTGCTCCTACCCCTGTGCTAGGACCGGGCTTCCCCAGAGAACCCATGCCGTCTGGGTGGCTGCGGCGGGTGCACTGCCCTGAGTGCTGCCTGCCTGCCTGCTGCCCAGAGGTCCCTTCCATATCAGGAGGCTACTTCTCAGTCTCTCTGACACTTCTCTTTGCCCCTCTGCTTTTTCGTTTTCCGCATTTTCCAAGGGAAATGCCAATCGCATCAATGCTTTCAAGTTCCACATACACCAGCACTGACCTACACATTTACTGGCACGTTTCCCTGTGGATGTCCATGGGCACTTCAAAGTCAATGCATCCAACCCACACACATCGTCATTTTGCTAAAGGGATCTCTCCTCCGGGAGTGAGGACCTGGTAAATGGCACCGCCGCTCACTCAGCAGCCCTAGCCTAGGCATCTAAAGGATGGCATGCATCTTTCTGTCACCCTGTCCCCAAATGCATCCATTTGGTCACCGTGTTCATTCATTCTACCTCCTAACAAGCACTGGAATCAGCCTCTCTCTCTATCCTTCGTGGCTGCTGCGTTATTTAGGATTAGTCACTTATTTCTGCCTGCACCTTTGCAATTGTCCTTTAAATGCTCTCCCAACACCTGCTGTGTCCCTCTCTGCCTCTTCATTTGTACTGCGTCAGTGATTACTGCAAAGCAAGATATGAATATGTCAGTTCCCTCCTTAAAATTCTCCACTGGCTACGCACTGCCTTTGGGGTAAAACTCAAACTCCCCGGCATGGACTAAATGGCCCACAGGACTTCTTGCCCGCCTTCACCACATAATCCCATGTGTCCTACAATCCAGGCTGGCCGACATGAGAAGATAACTTAAAATCAAATGAAAAATATAATTTGGGAGTGGAAAGTGGGACAGAATCTTACTTTTAATTAAAATTAAAGCTATCTGAGGTTTTTAGAAGAAAACAAACTACTCAAATTTAAGTGTCAACCACGTTTTACCTCAAATAATTCAATCCAAGAGATTAACTGATTTAGTTAAGCAAAAGCACCAAGAGTTTACCTCATTTCCTCTGTACGGGAAAATTCTAATTTATTTTACGACATTTCATTTTCATTTCATATTTCTTAAAGGTTGTAATTTAAAATGAATAAAAACCAAAACAATCAGGAGAGATACGACTGAGTTCAGTTAATCAACATGATTCAAAACTTAAATAGTGAGAGAACCCCAAAGAGTGTCACAACTGATATAAAAGATACAAACTGGGAGGGTAGGGTTGTTTAGCAAGATGCAAACCAAAAGAATTAAGAGTAAGAAACTAAAGTTTAAGCGGTAAGAGGAAGATTAATATTACGCTAAAATTCCCTGTAGGGAAAAGTATCACATTACATATTATGCATATTATGTTATTGAATAACAGATTCTGGTTTACTTCAAGTACAGCTCACTATGCAGGAAGGAAAGGCACAACACCATTTTCCAAAAAAGGAAAAGATGCGGGAATACTTCTGGTTATAGAACTTCTCACAAGCACAGTACTTCCCATAAATAGGAAAAAGTCAACAAAGGGTTTGTGCTACATTCTCTTAATTAAGAAAATAAAGATGTGAAAGTGAGAAAAGATGTAATCTTGTTTTTACAAACATTCTTAACCTAAAGCCAAAACATACACAGGTGCTACCAGGAAGGCAGCATCTTATTCCACTGAAGGGGTCTGAGGTCTAGAAGGCACACTGATAGAGAAGCTGCCTCACACAGACCACTGGGTCCCCACTACCTGAACGTTCCAAGTTTTTCTCTCCTTCTCCTTCCTTCTTCCAGTTTTTTACAGGCCCCAGAGAGGCAATACTTCAGAACATACTGAAACAAAGGATCCAAAAACAAAATGAAACAACTAAGATCTTAGCATTCTCACTGAACTAATGACAGGTGGTCAAACTTTTATACACTTCAAAGGTATTATTGTTTCTCTCAACCCCACATCTGACCTTGTGAAACTCAACCATATAACCAGAAGGGTGTGCCTGATGCTCCACTGACTGTTGTTCTAGATAATCCTGGTGATTACAGAGTTTTCCTAATAAGCTACACACTGTAAGAGCCTCTAATGCTGGGAGATATAGATAGTTACATAGTAAAGTGTTTTGTTGTGTGATAATAGCTCTAGTGTCTGAGGAATAACTTATTATGCAAGAGACTATTGCCCCAAAATTTTTTTCTATTTTTTTCATCTCTAAGGCCTTTCTTTCTACCACAATATATACAGCTACCACCCAAGGAACTATCCATAGTAATTCCTTGTAGAAAGACCATCCCCAAAGACAGTGCTGGTCTTTTTATATTGACTGGATTTGGGACTCAACAACAGCAGGTTAAATAAACATGTTTATCTAGATTCTACTTTAAGAGATAGCAAAGGGAATGTATGGTCACTTTGTGTTCAGAATGGCTCTTTTAATTAACCTGTGATCTCAATGACGATTTCAGCTACATCAACAAATAATTTACTTATAGTCATAAACAAATTATCTTAGATTTTTCTCCCTTTTAAAGACATATGAACCAATTTATATTTTTTAATGCTATGGAGTCTATTTGTTTTCAAGTCTACAGATTTTTTTTTTTTTACTTAACCAACTTCTGTAAGATGAAAATTTACCAACAGTAACTAAAGGTCTGACATAAATACTGTGCTATATTAGCACACAGGCTTAAACAAAAAATTTTAAAAGTCTATGTGCTTGGGTGTCTCAGGGCAGAGAAGAAAAGTATGAGTAAAATATGCTACAAATAAACATAACATTAGACATATATGTTATAGAAAATACAAAACTAAATCAAAACCACAATTAGAATTACTGAGGTTTTTTTTTTGAAATTCACTAATAAAATGATCAGAGAAAATTAGGAGATATTTGTTCAGAAAGAATTCAATTTCTGCTGAAACATAAACGTTACGAATAAAAAATACACTTACATACAGTACAACTTTCATAATTAGGATAGAAAAACCTGAAAATACAATTATGATTTTTTAGGGAACCCCTCAAAAGATCCCACGGAAACTTACCAGAAACATCTACTCCACGTGAAAGATAGTACAACTCCATAAAGTACCATCTTGACACCTTCTAGGAGAATCTTCTTAAGCAATATTTATGCAGCCAATGACCAAACACAGTTCCACAAACCAGCCACGATACTGACATCTACCTGTGGCTCACTGAACTGTGTGAGGGTAGCAAGCAGGAAGGGGCCATCTACCAGGACAAGTACTACAAACATACAACAGACACATCTGCCTCCCAGAAGAAACTGACCACAAAGGGAGGAAAGCCTTGGAATCATCATTATCCCAAGAAAAGTTTGCAAAGTACCTGAGCTTCGAGACTTTCAAACTAACCTTTCAGCCTAGGACATCTGCTTTTTATTCCATTAACTGGATTAGCAGTTAAAATAGAGTGGAATATAAACAGATAACAAACAGACTTGATACTAATGAAATAATATTGACTGGTATGTTTTATTTATTTATTTTTGGGTGAGAATATTTAAGTTCTACTCTCTTAGCTAATTTCCAGTATTCAAAACAGTTCATCAGTGATAGTCACCATGTAGTACATTAGCTCTTCAGACCTTACTCATAACTGAAAGTTTGTATCCTTTTACCAACCTCTCCCTGCTTCCCCCACTCCCTGGCAACCACTCTTCCGCTCTCTGTTTCTATGAGTTTGACCGTTTTGTTGTTGTTGTCGTTTTCGTTTTTTTTAAGATTCCACACATAAGTGATATCATGCAATATTAGGCTTTCTCTGTCTGGCTTACTTCACTGAGAAAATGTTTTGAATTTAAATTTCGTTCTGATATAACTAGGCTTGTGGCATCAATCAAATTGCTTCAAAGATAAATTAATATTAGACATTTTCATTTGATTATTTTTATGCAGTGTCATTACTCTTCAAGAACTTCAAAATCACCCAAAATAAATGAATGCTACCTTTGATTCTTCAGAAAAAGAAATGTGTGCTGTTCATTTCCTTATGTATAATTTCACTTCTCTCTCAGTATATATGATGTTCTGATACAAAGACAAAATCTGTTTTTTCTCCTTGTTATTATTCAGGGCGAACTCAAGTTTGATCCATCTATTGCTTCTCCTGCTACAACCTGTGAACCTGCACAGGAAGCCAAAGGAAAACAGGAACCCTCAGGGGAGATCATCCACAGGGAGGAAATTATCCCCTGCAGAGTCAGTCCCCAAGTCAGGATGCTGCTGAAACAATGGAAGACAGAACAATGATCCCATCCTATACTGAGGCCTTAGTGCCTTATTATTCAGTAAAGCCTAATAAACATAAAATGTTTATACAGCAAAATTATGTAAAAAGGCATACTATTATCTAAGACCTGAAAAAGTTTTCGTAACTGAGACACTTTATAGAAATATGTATTTGAGAAATTAATACAAACTTTAAAGGGAAATAAAGATTTATTATAATTTTTTTATCATTACATCTTAAAACTATCCTAAAAATGCTTCCAGCATCATGTAACGTTAAGACAGAATTCAATTAAATTAAAAGTATTCTTTGACAAAAATTTTCTAGGATACACACACACACACACACACACACACACACATATTTCAAATGCTTGTGACAAACACTAAATTTTACCTAGCTTGTCATATGTGTAAAAACTTACCAAATTTGATTATAAGAAATACTAAACAAAATATTTAGAAGAGGGATAAAAGAGATGTTGGGGAATATCACAAAAAGTACATTTTTTGTTGAGACTCCACTACTTGGGTCAAAGGGTAAATCAAATATTCTTAGCCTCCCCTCATCTAAAAGGAATGAAAACCCTTCTTGAGATCAAAACCTAGTACATTAATGATTCTATGAAATACACTGGCCAAGAGCTAAGTAAACCATCAAGTAAGGAAAAGAATCAGAGTGTATTTCCAAGTTCAGCAAAACAATGGGGGTAAATCTTTAATATGAGGCAGGATTTATCAATTTTATTCCTCAGCTCTATGATATGTCATATTTCTAACTGGAGTTATAATTTCAAATAATAAAAAAAGAATAGTGAATAAAATGAAAAGTAGAACAGTAAAAACAACTTTTTAAAAGAGTGTGTGTAACATTGGCAGCACTAAGGCAATTACGCAGTTGAGCAAAAATCTCAGTCTTAAAGAGAACAATGAAGGTATTCCAAGATCAACAATAGGGATGCAATAAATAAATGATCAAACTGCATACTTTGGGCTGAATTTTAGTTTTCTTTGATTTACTAAATGACATTTAAAGTGTCACGTAAGATTATCCTTAATATTTTTAATACTGCAGGTAGAATTTTGTGTTACTTTTCATGACTTATCAGTGGTTTACTGTTTAATATGCATTTATTAACCTTAAAAAATGGAAGCCAATGAGAAGGTGAGTTTCACATAAAAGAAAGCCCAATTACAGCCAACTTTAGGGCAAGTCATCTAATCTCTTGTGAAAGCCAGTGTCATCAGTGGAACAGAGTGCAGCTTGATATTTAATAAACTCCATGGGGAAATAAGGATTTACATTATTAGAAAGGGTACTTACTATAACATATTAAAGTTTTTTCTATTTCTCTCCTTAATAGAGAAGTGACAATTAAAACATAACAAAAAATAAAAGTATAGAAAAATGTTGGATTGTTTCCATTTTAAGGTAGGAAAAAAATCTAAAGAATTTGCTGCATAAATAATATGGTAGGACAGCGTGCTATGAATCTAAATTTATGCTTCGAAATTATAATGCATACTAATTAATAGTGAAAAAGTTTTGGAGCGATGATGGAATATACTGATCTATAATGGGTTCGAATTTTGGATATCTTAGACAGTAAAAGCTTAGGAAAAGGGTACACGTTTACATCTAAACAGAATGAGATGTCACTGCCTAAATTAATAATGCAAACTTGAAAAATAGCCCCAGGTTCAAAAGACCAATTATAAAAGTCTTTTGTAAACAAATCTATATTCACATTTTTCATGAATAATTATAACTACTAAAATTTCTCCACTAATGTTCAATTTATAAAATGAAAAATATATTTTCAAATGAAATTTAAATAATACTTCAGTTTCTAATGATGGTAATTTACCTGCAAATAAGTGTTAATAATGACAACAACAGGAATACTCTACAGGAATAATGTTTATCTATTTATATTAAGCAGACAAAAATCTAAATATGAAAAAAGTATTTAAATATTTTAAGCAAGAAAATATTATGGAAGGATACTGATAAGACAAATATGACCATATTTTCTCAGGAAATATGTGATCATCTTATACATACTTTTATTCTACAGAAATCATACCTACTCCAATTTCTTTATCTTGTGAAAGAAGATACTTTGTCGTTGTAAGGTAGATATGGTAAGCATTTTGTTCTTCCCATGCTATGCAACCAAAACAATCTTTATGAACTTAACTGCCTGCTCATTTAAAAATCTTATTCTCCTCAACAAGAAAACGAAGGTATCCATTGAAAATTCTACATTTCATTCATAGTCACTAACTTTAGGAGTGTTCATATATTTGGAAGTTTTTCATACTCCTGGTCAAGTTAACTTGTCTTTTGTTCATTAGTAAAAGCAAACCCAACCTTGTATATACGCAGAACGATAAAACTGTCCCGTGAACACAAAGTGTTCAAACTATTTACTTTCAGTAATATTCAAATTATTAAAAAGGCTTAAATAAAGATAAAATCACCCTTTTATCAAGGACTTTAAGCATTTCAACAGGAAATTTGATAGCAAACACTAGATGTAAACATCCTGAGTATTATTAATTCATAGGAAAGTGACAACAGTCTTAGAAAACACCAGCTCCTTTTCACGACAGTGCCTCACAGAGGTCTGATACGGACGGGATCCAGCTGGATGCAACGCACTGCTCAACGGACGTGATGCTACTTCAAGGTGATAACTTGGATAGGGGACAAGTAGCACGACCTCGACCTTCGCAAAAGTATAATACAATTTCAAGCCCGGAAAACCTGAAATACTTAGAAATATGTTCATGCCTACAGAGACGTGAGTGTACCAAAACACAGTACTGTTCAGCCAAACAAAATTCACATCCCAATCTTTGTAGTAGTACTATTAATAGCCTTAAGTCATACTTCTATGAATTTCTTCCAAAAAAATCATGGACACACACAGAGATTTAGGTAAAAGTATTTTTGGAGTAAAAACCTGAAAATGGCAGACTAATGTCTAAAAATTTAATAAAGTTATTATTGTTTAACAATCTAACTAGAGGCCATGCAAGTATTAAAATTACATTGAAGAAAAGAGTGGTTTTCAAACTAGGCCTTTTGAAACTCTAAGGTATTTCAGTCATTATCTAACAATTGATTTGGTTTTTTTTTTTTTAACAACTTCAAAAACTGTAAAAAAACAAAAAAATCCATCATGGCATGTATTATAATTTTCAGACACTAAAGACCTTCAAGGCACTGAAACTCTTGCATTACCTCACTGAACAGTATCTTGAGGTTTGTCAGGTCAAGTAAAGCCTACAACCATCTGAAGTCCTAACCTGAGATGAGAGTGAAAACAAGGGCTGATGTGCACAGCCAAGCTCTGGATAAGTGATCTAGTGTGTTCCTCACCGCACGTCAGCAGTGTTCCTGAAGTTCGTACCCAAATCATTTGTCTTTTGTAAATGAGGAAGAGGCTGAACGGCTGCAGTGAGCCTCAAGAGCCTGAGCTCCTGATGACCCGCCCCTGCTGAGCGCTCCCTGCAAAGTCATAAACTGGACACCAAGGCTAATCCAACAGCAACTGTTAGCAAGAACTCCCCCCATTTGAAAACTTTTTGCTTGTCAAACAGTCTTATATGATATTCGTTAGTGTTATAATAAGTGACTTACAGACTGTAACTCTGAAATCTGTAACTGGTAGACACCACTTTTATCTATTTTATACATGGGGTCTGTACAAGATCTTGTTTGAAGTAACAGTTCTACGACTTAAAAATTATAGTTTGAGAACCACAGTTACACAGGATTAATGACATAAGGTGGTTATACAATTTGTTAAGTGTGAAAAATAAAATTTATAATGAAAGAAACCACCAAAAAAAACAATGATTCAAAACAGGCATAAAGTACAGACTGAAACAATATAATCCTAACAGCTAAGAGAGAGAATTAAGGGAAATTTTTATAAATCTGTAATTGTTTTCCTGTGTTTTGCAGGGAAGGCAACTACAGTATGACCTCTAATAAGGAAAAAGAGCATTCAATAACGTCTGTTGTTTAAAGAATTCGTACTATCAGCTCCTCAGAATTTCTGTGTCTACCTCTAATTGGATCACCATTTTATTAAATCTCAAAGAAACACCAATCTAGTGTTAGGCAAAGACAGAACTGAGAAAATGTGGAACGAATGAATAATTGATGAATGAAATATACCCGTAATATGTCTGTACTATTAGATGACCTTCAACATAAAACTTAATGCAATAATGAGGATAATAATAGAGATTATGGCAATATATTTACTGAACGCACAGGCTATATCCACAGGAATACAAAAATCTATTTTTCAATGAAGCCTTCAGGTTTAAGGTATATATTCTGATACGTAACAAAGGCAGGCTGCACTGAAGAACTACCCTCAACGTTTCCACATCTTCATGCACAACAGGGCCCATGAGACCTTCAGCCCCACAGTTGGGCTGATCAAGGCCCTAAGAAGATGTCCCTCAGCTGCCTGCGCATCGCATGGTGTCTCAGAGACCACAGTGAGCTCTGAAGTTATGCTCACAGGTCCCCCCACACAGCGTGATCGAGCTGCAACCTACAGCCGCCTTTCATTTTCCACCAGGCCCGGGATATGCGGACCTTGTCACAGAGTAAAACAGGCTCATTCGCCACTCCTGCTTCTCTGCCCCCGTGCTTTGCGGCCTCTGTGAAGTCACTCTGCAACCTGGCAGATGTCACTTAGCCGCTGTGGCCTCCACGAGTGGACGGAGCACTCATGACCTCCAACGTGCTCTCAGCACAGAAATGCCACGCTGTACCATCACCTCCCTGCATCCTCACAGAACGCACATGTGACTGAAAGCTGCCCATCTTTTAAGCCATGGCTGACAGGCTTTCTCCTCTAGCAGGACTGATCTGGTTCCTTCTCTTTGCACTCCCCTGGCGTTTTTAAATACCACTGACATCTGTATTAGAAATATTTACTAACATTACCATTACAAGCCACCCATTATGCTACAATATCCTTAAAGGCAGGAAGCATTTCTTACATTATCTTCATTGTCTAAATGAGTGACTCACTCATAGTAGATGAGATGCCATATGCATTGAATAACTGATTAATTGGATGGTTCCTTACAATCACTTGAAAGTCAGGTGCATCAATGGATTATAAAACCTAAATGTGGGACTTCCCTGGTGGAGCACTGGTTAAGAATCCGCCTGCCAATGCAGGGGACACGGGTTCAAGCCCTGGTCCTGGAAGATCCCACATGCCTCGGAGCAACTGAGCCCATGCGCCACAACTACCGAGCCCACGTGCTGCAACTACTGAAACCCGCAGGCCTAGAGACCGTGCTCTGCAACAAGAGAAGCCACCGCAATGAGAAGCACGCGCACCACAACGAAGAGCAGCCCCCGGTCTCCACAACTAGAGAAAGCCGCCGCACAGCAACCAAGACCCAACGCAGCCAAAAAAAAACCAAAACCTAAACGTTAAGATTGTAAAAAACAGAAAAATATTTTACATCTTTTAAAACAGTCACCAAAGTCAGGTGGTGTAATAAACTCCCACTCCTAATATATGAATCATGCTTTAAATCATGCTAATTCACGTTACTCAAAAACACAATTCGTTTATGGTGAGTTTAACAGGATTTTCACCCACCACGATGACCCACTTGATTCCACTTGCTTCATAATGGATCGTTACCTGTAGTCACACCAGGGGCACCTGTAGGGCTTCTCTCCTGTGTGTACCCGCTTATGCCGCGTCAGATGAGATTGGGTCGTGGAGGCAAAGTTACACTCATCACATTTAAAAGGTTTTTCTCCTGAAATATATCAAGAGGAGTTGTAGATGAATAATTACAAATATTGGAAATGAAGGGCTTAATCTGTTATTAACAATTAAAAAGACACTCATTTCCATGAAATTTTAAGACTACACATACTTAGGATGTTTGAATATTTATTCACAGAGTGAGAAAGTTAGAAGATACCATTGATTTTTATTTCTCTATGAGAACAGAAGCAAGATATACATTTTGCAGTTCACATGTGACTTATACACACAGGATTCTAAATCATCTAATCTAAATAGAAACACACAGTGAAGCACTCATCCAGATAAAAACATAAATATCAGCTTTGGTTTAGCACTGTATTTTGAGTCATTTAACAAACTGTTAGATTAGGGCCATTATAAAAATCTCAGTGAGGTTAAAACCATGGAAAAGTATGTAACAAAGATGTACTTTGAATACACAGTGTAAAACTTATTAAAATCTTAAAGTTAATGAAGGAAAAAAATAAAACCAAGCGATAAATTGACACCAATTTAAAAAGTGTTAGAAGTAAAGAGAAATTGTAATTCACTAAGTTGAGTAAAAGGTAAAGAGGCCTCAAAGAAACATTTGAAATAATATTTAACAGCCCTGTAAATTCCATCTCCCCAGTGTAGATACACCTGATCTCTCTGCACATACAGCTCACCCCTGTGCTGGTTCAAGGACCTACCCAGGACTCACAGCCCTCTGATCAATACCTTTCTCTCCTTCACACACAAACTCAAAGAAATCAGGTCTGACTGGTTTTTAATTCCACTAGCTGTACTGGCTGGTGAGCACCTGAGATGGGGTGATTTAATTTTAATTGATGTAAATTTAAAAACTGATAGTGAATTCACCTGTTGAAAAAAAGTTTAAGTCTAGAACAGCTTGGGAAAGAGAATCTACTTTTTGACATGTAAATTTTATCAAACCTAAATACAGATCATGAATTACAGATAAAATATTTGGCCTCTGTATTGAGATGTGCTGGAAGTGCAAAATACACACCAAATTTTAAAGTCCTGGGGGTGGCGGGGGGAGAATAAAATATTGGTAATAATGTTATATTGACTTCATGTTGAAATGATAATAAATTGTATGTATTTGTTTGAATTATCTATTTATAAAAAATAACTTCACCTATTACTTTTTCCTTTTGTTTAATGTGGTTACCAGGCAACTTAAAATGATATGTGTATAGCTCACATTACATGTTAGAGAAAACCTCACCACCTCTTCCTCAAAACACAGTTGTGATGTACAGAAATACTCTTGTCAAGAGACATTTTTCCTGAGAAAGTTTACACATAGGACGGATTAATTTTACATATGTAACTCCACTTGTTACTTATTTCCCATGTTTTTGTAATAGTATTATAAGTATACTAACATATAGAAAATGAGGGATGAAATATCTTGGTTTAAAATTACATCTATTCAGCTAGCAACAAAACTATGTCTGCCCTGAAAATCAGAACGTTTAGAAATTTGTCCTACATTCTCTAAGCCTGTTTACATGGCCTTGCCCATTAACTGCAGTAATATTTACTGAATGCATACACATCTCATCTGATGGCATTTTATCTGTCATTGCAGCCCAGGGCAGCAGTTAGAAGAAACCAAAAGGACTTCAATCCCAGTCCAGGTTTTGCCATATTTCACTCCCTACCTGGTAACCCCCTGTACAAGATCAGGAGGATAATACACCGAACATGGAGATAACTGTGAGGATTAAAGCAGACAAGGCATAGGTAAGATACTCAGGAGCGTGCCCAATAACCAGTGCTTCATCATTATGGGGACAGGACTGCCTAAACACTGGAAACTGCAAACTACTCTCACAAAGATAAAAGAAGCAGCACACAAATGGCTCTCATCAAGAGCTCATAACCAATAACAAAGTAAAAACCTATAATATACATAAAATAATTAATGGCTTCACAAAGTTAGTGAACTTGACACAGAGGCATCATTTAACAGATCCTACCAGGGAATAGTTGACCTATTCTTGTGAAAAGAAGACCGTATACACAGCAGAGTAAAAATCTTGGAGTTGAGAGGGGGTTTTGTCTCTTTTAGCCATTTCCCATATACTACAACCCAATCAAGTGGTCACCCAGAGTCAGCCTAAATAACTCTTTGTTCTCAGTTTCTAAACCGCTGGTTTATAGACAGCTCAGTTGTACTGAACTGACTTATACAAAAAAATAACTTCCACGACGATGGCAGGTTTTGCTTTTATTTGAGGGATAAGACATGATCTTCAAATTGCATAGAGTTAAAATAAAATCGCGCAATCTCTTCACATTTGACACGGGAATATTCTGTCATAGAAACATATAAACCTTCATACACAAGCATATCTGAAAACTTCCTCATTCATTATAAAGACTGAATTGCTCATTAAATTCAATTAAGAGTACCTTAACTGTACACCAGTGTCAAAGAATAGTTCACATGGAAAACAGAAACACAAAGGGAAGCACTCACCTGGATGAAAACACTCATTATTAATTACTTCAGTGACTTGACATCACCTGTCTAGACCTGACACAGGAGGCAGAATCGAGCTCTTACCACGATCAAAGTAACGAACATAAGCACCACCACAGAGGTATCCCTGTGCCCTGTCTTTCTTCTGCTCGTTCCATCCCCAAGCAAATGTTCCTTTCTTTCTTTTGCTATGTATTAGCTAGTACTTTCTAGAAATGTACACACATGGAAGCACGCGGTATGTACTTCTCTTCTGTCTGGCCTGTTTCTCTCAGCTTTATTTTGTGCTTCACTCCCGTTGCTCCAGGTGTAAATACGTGATGTATTTTTGCTGCTGAGTTGTAGAGTAGTATTCATTACGTGAATGTCACATGTATCCATTGCTATGGCAGGTACATACGTCACTTCGTGAGAAACTGTCAAACTGTTTTCCGAAGTGGTTTGACCATTTTATACTCCTACTAGCTGTGCTCCAGAGTTCCCACCGCTCCAATCATCACCAACATGCAGTGTGCTTAGTGCTTTACACCTGAATTTCTCTAATGATCATTTGAGGACACTTTCATGCCCTTATGGGCCATGCATTTATATTCTTTGGTGAAGTACCTGTTCAAATATTTTGACCCTTTTTTAGTTGGTTGGTTTCTTAAAACTGTGTTCTGAGAGCGCTTTATATATTACAGATACAAATCCTTTATAAGAGTTATGATATATACATATTCTTTCCAGTCTGTGGTTTGTCTTTTCATTCTCTTCACAGTGTCTTTTGAAGAAAAGTTAATAATTTACAAAGTTTTCAAGTTCTCCATTTATAATTTTTCAAGTTATGATTCTTTTCATTTATGAATCAGGCTTTTGATGTGCTGGTATCTAAGAAATCTTTGATAATCCATGATCACAAAGATTTTTCCCCTAAATTTTCTTTTAGAATTTATATAGTTTTAAGTTTTATATTTAGATTGAGTTCATTTTTGTATATGACATGATATACGGATCAAAATTTATTCTGATTGCATATGGATAGCCAATTGTTCCAGCATTATGTATTGAAAAGATTAAAGTGCCTTTGCTCTTCTGTCAAAGCTCAGTTGACCATGTAGGTGTGGGCTGTTTTGTAATCTCTATTCCAGTCCATTGAGGTATTTGTTTACCTTGATGAAAACACCAGAATGACTTGATTATTAAAGCTTTCTAATAAGTCATGAAGTCAGGTTGTGTAAGTCAAGTTCGTTCATCTTTCTCAAAGTTGTTTGATATTTCACTGTTGCATTTCCATATGAATTTTAAAATCAGCTTGTCAATTTCTTTAAAAAAAAAAAGCTTGAGGGATTTGAAATGATCAATGTGAGAGGAAATAAAATCTTAACAACATTGAGTCTTCCAATCCATGAACATGGGATATCGCTCTGTTTAGGTCTTCTTTAATTTCTCTTGGCAATACTGTAAAGTTTCCAATGAAGAGGTTTTGCACATCCTCTGTTAAATCTGTCTCTAAAGGTTGTTCCTTGGTCAAAAACAATGGACAGATATATGCATGAGTCTATTCTGCTCCCTTGATCTATCTGGAAATCTTTATGCCAATACAATACTGACATGACTATTGAAACTATATACTAAGACTTCAAATTAGGTAGCTTGAATCTTCCACTTTTAATATCATGAATCTAAGGGGTCAAACAATTTAAAGATTTTTTTCGTTAAGCAAATTCACAAATATATTCTGACGTCTCCTTATTCCATTCAAACGAAGTGTTTGAAAGTACGTTGGCATCAGACTCACTGCTAACTGGTTTATTCTTTTAGCCTTGGTAGACATCGTTAATCTATCCATTTTTCATGGATCTGGCAGGAATCTAGAGGGGTAACATTATGGAGTCATTGTCTGAGTCAGTGGTATAAATAAAAGGTCATCCAAGCTCCTCAACATTAAGTTTCTTGGTGAGAAGGTTTAACATAAACACTTAAAAAATATGGTAAATGTATCAATCTTATTTCATTTAAACTTTTATGGCATTTTTATGTGACACAATTTAAACTTAAAAAAAACACTTTTAAAGAATAACGTCATTTAGATTCTCTATAACTCTAATAATTTGAAGTTCATGTCAAGCTGACATTGTATCGCAATAAACTATCAATTGTCATTTCATGCTTAACTTGAAAACACAACAGATTAAACGATGTAGTCTTAAGAAATTGTGAAAAATCTATAGGCTGACAGAGAAAAAATATAATGCTACCAAAGTATGCTACATACTAAGCTACAACCACTAAGTAAAGGAAGGCTCAAGCATGTCTGGGCCCTTGATGGAAAAGAACTCTGTGTCAACTTACACAGACTACAGTTTATTCAATCTGTGCATAATAGTTAATTTGTAACTCAATTCTGTTACATGTTCAATACTATTGTTTGAATATGTTCACCGGTATCTCTTTTTTATCCAGAAACAATCATTTCTTCAGGAAATTTCAGGTAATTTCTTCAGGAAAATACACTTCAGAAATACAGAAGTAGCTCTTGTTTGTTAGTCTCAATATATAGCAAAATAAATCGATAAATAAATAACTTCTAGACTGTTAAATGTGAAAGAAAATCTTAAAAATGCTAAACAAGAATTTCAGTTTCCTAATATTTGTTAACTGCATGAAATGAGATAGGTGCTACGTGAGGAGGTGTACACACTTACTAAGGAAAAATTTTTGATGGAGTGATCAAACTGATTTGGTGCATTGGGAACAGTCCTTCTGAATTCTTTGTCATTCTAAAGCCAGAAGGATGAGTAAACCTATGAGTGAGATAGTAACTACCCTTGAATAATGCTATCTGTAAGTCAACAGGGCTGCCTGCATACATCCTGCTGGTGAAATTTCCTTTCTGCCTGTTTCCCTCACATAAGAGTATCCCGTAGTTTAAATTGTGTTCTTCATACTTTCCTTTTCAAGCGGCAATCTTGGCGAAAATAACCACTGAGGAATATTCTGAACTTGAGGTCCCCGTGACAGAGGAGTAAAAGGAAGCTGGAGGAGGGACACCAACACCGGCATGGATTATGGACAGAGACAGAGAGAGGTGCCCTTTGTGTGTCAACTATCTGTCAGACGGGCCACCCCTTCTCCTGGAAGCTCGCACCGCGTTCCTTTGGGCGGGCTGGTGGTCATTAAGCCGGCCAAGGCTCTTCACCTACATGTGAGGATTTGCTCCTGTGCCCTTGAATCAAGGGTCTCTGACAGGTGACCCTTTTACCAGATAAAAGTAAATCTTGAAGTGGAAGATGTTTTGTGTCAGCCCCCTAGACAGTCTGTACTGCAGTGGGGAATTATTTATGCCATTTGGAACACTTTTGATACCTATCTCTTTCCTAGCTGATTGTAGTTTGGGTGGGCACTCTGTAGTAGAAAGGTAAACCATGTCAAAGAGGAATACATCAGAAAAACACAGATTTCAAATGAGCCAAACAAATCTGGCCTTGAAAAAAAAAAAAAGTTATGTGTTGCTTAAATATTATAAATCCAGCACAAAAGCAAAGGGCCTAGACTGAGTTGTTGTACTAAGCTGTTTGGCTTAGTACTGTTTGGCTAAGCTGTTTGAACTGACTCTGGTATTAAAGAATCATGTTTGATTTGTGCCACAGAGGCAGATAAATGCCAAAAAGACAGATGCCTCTGTCTGTGAGACATTGTCCTATATGGTATAAAGTTAATAGCAAAGTAATAAGGAGCCTCTGGACCTGACATAAAATATAAAGTTGTGCCTGCTCGATGCAGGTTCATGATCGATCACCTGTAAACGCCTGTGATCACAGCATTACCGGCCCCTCGGCAGCGGGAAGAGGGAGCACGGCCACACCGCCAACGGCGGCACCGGGGAGTCTGCTGACGCCCAGGGCCACGCCAGGGCGACACCATCTGCATGGCAACAGTTCGGGCATCAATAAACTGAAACACGAAGAATCAGAAAACCCCACGTGAACACACTTTACCACACACATTCCCAACTTGTCCAACATAGTAGCCAAGGATGACCGCCATCCACTGGGCTCTTCTGCCATCTCTTACACCTAAACTGTAAAATCACTGGATTAAAAAAAAAAAAATGTGATCACAGGTTGCTACTACAAACTTAAAATAGAGTTTTATGTTTACCAAGTTTGAGTTTTCAACATTATATTAACATTGGGTATTTCTTGACTCAATAATAGTCCTTACCACATACAGAAATTTGAATCATATAAACTTAAGAATCCAAAAGGAATGGCTAGCATTAATTCTCACTGATCTTATAAATACCATAATGGGCATTAAAGCTCCTTGTAGCTAAGCGCGAAATACAGCATATCAAGAATCAAACTGCACCATAAACAACATATTTCATGTACTCTACGTTTATGCCATTTTGAGTATAACTGCCAAACTCAACTATTCTCATGGAACGCAAGTAAAAGTCTAACAATGAGTTACAAATTCTGTTACCATATGATTTATCATCTAAACTAGAACACTTCTTAGGGTAAAAAGTTGGTTCTATTAATAGTTACAAGGAACATCACCAAAAATCAGCACTGTCCCAGACATATATAATTCAGAAGTTAAAGTAATTACTTAGAAGACCTATTACAGCATATCAATAGGTAATCAACTTTAATAGATGGTTAAAACTTTTCATCCTTATGTGTTCCTAACCAAGGCATCTAGTTTATTTTGTTGAATCACCAAGAATGCCCATCATGAAAAAAAAAAGGATTCTCTTCAATGTCCTTATCTGCTTAACTCGCCTCTTCACTGCTTTCCATTCTTTTTTTTTTTTTGATGTGGACCGTTTTTAAAGTCTTTATTGAATCTGTTACAATATTGCTTCTGTTTTATGTTTTGGTTTTTCAGCTGTGAGGCATGTGGGATCCTAGCTCCCAGGCCAGGAATCGAACCCACAACCCCCTGCATTGGAAGGCGAAGTCTTAACCACTGGACCGCCAGGGAAGTCCCGACTGCCTTCCATTCTTAATCGCAAAAATACCTGAAGCTGCAGTGAGCTACAACCACATCTACTTGGTTCCAACCCGCAGAGGGATTGCTGGCTAGAGAGTCAGGTGGTTCCGGAGGCTGAGACAAAGATGGGCAGGCAGGGCTGCTGGTAAGCGGGTGAGAAGCAGCTAAAAGGTGGCGTGAGCAGGAAAGGAGACGGGGAGGGACTGACTGAGAGGAAGGCAGGCCCCCCAGCTTCACCACAGCTCATGGGCCACTCCCAAGGCAGGGCTCTGCCGCAGAGAAGCAGCTGGTATGTCTGCACACAGAAGGCCAGACCCTGTTCTCCCCCTGCTTGACACGACTTTACAGGACACCTGATCCGTAAGACACGCAGCAGGCTTACTTTATAAATACGTAAAAGCAGACGCATTAAAATCTTGTATTATTCAAGCACAATTTTCTGTAGACCCTCAAGTGCACAGAGTTTACAAAAATCGAAAAGACAGGCAATCCAGGGCCAAGAACGAATGCGGGGGGCCCCCCTGGACTGGCTGCCTCCTGAGCGGCAGGCTGAGGGCCGGGTGGCTGGACTGACCTGTATGCTGCCTGCGGTGCTTGGTGAGGGCGTGCCGGGTCCCGCCAGCAAAGCCACACAGGTCACACAGGAACGACTTCTCGCCTGTTGCAACAATAAACAGATGAGGGACTGCGGAGGTCACAGATCATTAAAACATATCTATCAAGGCTTTCAGGGTTACTAATTCCTCCAATCAAATGTTTCCATGTAAATATGTCAAATGGGAATGAAATTACCACTGCGGTTTATTGACTGTGATAAAATCTGAAAAGCACCACTGAACAGAATTACATACTTGTCAGACCCATAAAAATTAGCTTTCTTATCAATGGAATGGTTTTGCACAACTTCGTTTCTGGTAGATGTCTTCCAGATGGGGCTGCTTTATACACTTGAACAGTTTTTATGCATATCCTGATGTTTTACAATTCCCATACATCTGGACTTTGAGCTGACTAAAGATTGCTTGGAACTGTTAATGTACAGTATACATGATCCTGCTTAAATAAAACATACTGAATTTTCTAACAACTGAAGGATATTGAATCGGTTTTACCTGATTCTATCAGCATCTTCTTTAATAACTTCCTCCTTAACAATATGAATTAAACGGTTTCCCTGAATATACTGAAGACCCCAAGTAACGATAAAATCTACATTCACTCAACTCAGCGCTGTTTAAGTTCCTCAAACTTCCATGGCACAAAAAAGGAGGTCTAGGGATTGCTAAAGAAATTGTATGAAAACTCCTATCATTCATCTTTAGTGATAACTCTTGACTGGAAAACTCTGCAACAATTAGAGTCAGATTTGGCAGACTTTGTTAAAAATGTTTAAATGCTCATTTTTAAAAACATTTTTACACAAGCTAACATTCTGCCCTACAGTTTATAAATGCAATCTCTCTCTATTCTACAGCATATTTGGCCAATAAGTGCTGGCACCTAGACAGTTTATCCCATAAGGCTCCCAAAGAAGAGAAAAGGAGAATAAAAATGCTAACAACTTGGAGAGAGTCAGTGAAATTATAAAATACTTTTCAAAAATAAAACAAATCATTTTATCTATCTTTATCTACTTTATTCATGTGAATGTTTAATGCAACAAGTCTTTCAAGGGTTTTTGCCCACGTCAGCCTGCTTTGTTCTAAAATGTTTAGGTGTTTTACAATAGAAATTTAGCTTGAGGTGTTGTGGAAATGGTAATTGCCTTTTTAAGGTTAGAAAAGATAGTAAATATAGGAAGGCAGAGTAGCTACCGTAATCAGAAAGAGTCTTCCCTTTACCTGAGAGCAATACTAGCTTCTCTAATTTAAATGAACATATATTAATAAAGAGTTTTAACCAAATTATGTTTAATCTTATTTCCCAATGGTACGTTAAAATGTTCATTATTATCATTTATAAAATAAAGCTGAATTTAAGTATTTTTCCTATCTTTACTTCCCTATTTTGGGGTTAAGTTCATTCCTTGGCATCATTATATCAATACAGAAAAAAAGAATAGAGTAGATGGGCTGTGAAGAATAAAGTTTAATTACAATCACTCATTTAATTATATAATCAATTTGAAACATAAATCTTTCTAACTAGCTGTATTATCAATTAAATAACACTGAAAGTGGACTTTTTTTTAAATCCCCAAAGATAATTTGCTCGTTAATATTAACATACTATTCTGTGTTGAGACAAAACTGCTCTCTACAATTTATTCATCACCACAGCTTTGTGGGCATTAACCCCTTCGAGTGTGCGGAAATGTGTGTACTGTGGTCCACACATGCACACACAAGCTCACACACACCTACGCATCTGGTGGTATGTGGCAGAGAAGAGATTGGTGCTATGCTACCCAGCCAGCAAAATACCTGATGAGGAAAGAGTATTCTTACTATTTCTGGACTCAAGCAGACTATATGATTCCTTTCCCTCGTTTATGAACTTCTTTGCAATCTATATCTTTCTTGTAAGATATAAACATTAACAGACAAGACAAATCCTAATGAAATTTATATTTTTTACAGGTATATGTGCTGCATGTAATGAAATTTACATTTTTACAGGTATATGTGCTGCATGTATATACTAAGTTTTATTCCCTTTCCTATTTTAAGATATGTATAGGCACAAAGACAAAATTATCAATTTTCCATGTGATTTGGTTCTAGATATATTAGTGACCTTGATTTTTTGACGTGCAGGATTTTTATCTAGGATGTTAGTCTGCAATGTATTGTATGTCATATTTACCTTGGTGGCTTGATTTGTTTGTCACTCTAAATTCAATTTTCACTTGCCCTTTTTTTTTTTTTTTTTCCAAGGGGGGAGGGGGGAGTTAGGGTTGGATAGTGGGCAATTGAGTATTTTTCAAGAAAAAAAATTTTAAGAAAAAAGTAAATGTAATATACTCAATAAAAAGGGGGTTCACTTAACATGCCATATTTATATGACAGCAGAGCTATAATAGGAGACTTTTCTTAACAACTTGAATTAGTTTCAAGTGTGCCATTTTGCTTTCAAATGTAGAAAGACACGGAAACCAATCCTTTATTTTCTATTAGAAAACAGCCACTGTCCCCTATCTCTCATTATGGTGCAGACTACAAGACCTAACAACAAAAATCCATATTATTGATCCAGCCAAGTCTCCACAATTATTCTTTAGAAGGAAACGCCAACGATAAATTACATCTGCACTGGCTTTTCATCTGCTGTTCGATATAAGTGATCTTTCAGGGCAGGCTGGAGACCTTAAATCGTCAACGCCCTTGTCAAGGAAGCTAAGAAGGCCTGGGCTTCCCACAAACTGCTTCAGAAGAACTTTTAACCTATAATTTCTAACAATAATACAGGATTCTTGGCAATCAGAAGAACATTTGGGAATGCTGATTAAAATTTATTTTTTCCTTGAAACAAAACACTTTCTGAGAGCTGTAAAGAGGAAGAAGACCACAGAACAGCAAATGGCTCCCAGTGATGTCGCCACAGTGAGATACGGCAAGCGCTCGACTACACGCTTGTAAGGAGTTTAGGGGCCCTCTGTCCTTAGACAATGAAAAGCATGTCATATACATTGAATAGAACCACAGGGCAGGTGGGAGAAATATATTCATGAAGGTCCAAACTGAGAGGTCTCAGGACCATGCCTAGCACAGATGTATTCTGTGCGCTGCTTTTACTATCAGTTGGTTTAAATTCCAAACAGTCCACTAAATGTTTTGATGTAAAATGTATGTGAATTCGTACTTTTTCAATTATCTGAAAAATTTATACTAGCTAAATTCAGTTTAGTCTCTTTGTAGTAATTTCAAAAACTCTTGGATCTGATAGTATTCTCTTAAGAGAAATACTAAATTGATTTAAAAAATTTCAAGTGGTACATAAAAACCAAGATTCAATAACGTTCAGAAACATTATGGCACGGAGTCCATATCAGTAACAAATATAACACAAGTTCTCTATGAAAATTTAGTCTCCTCAAATGATCTTCTATAATGATCACACCTAAAAAGATATGTTTAAACACATATACATATATGTACCCACACACAACATAAATCAGCTTTGAAATATGAAACTTATTTTATGTGAACACATGCACACACACAAATATTAAAATGTCACTTAAAAATTACGCTGAGCGTCATCAAAACACAAAGAAATGATGCCACACCTTTTAACATATAATTACCACAGTCTTAAACTCTTCAAACAGGGGTTCCTTTCTACGGACTGCTGCTGAGACGACCACCCCCAACTACCACCACCACTGGGCCCAGGCGGACGGGCACACCTGTGTGCGTCCTGTAGTGGTCCTTCATGGCGGAGGCCGTGAGGAAGGAGTAATGGCAGGTAGGCCAGGTACACTTGAATGGCTTCTCCCCCGTGTGGAGTTTCATGTGGTTGTTCAGGGCCCACTTCTCTGTGAAACTTCTATCACACAGGCGGCATGTGAATTTCCTGCATGGAGTGGAGAGAAAAGGATGCAAATATTACCCTCACGGGAGCACCTCGGGCCCCGACAGGTGCCGCTCCAGCCCTGCAGTGTGGCGAGTTCAGGGTGTCGCGAGGAGAACTGCGGGCCTGGTCTGTCATGTCTGTATAACCAGGCATTGATTTTTCTGTCCAGGCCTGGCACTTCAGCCATTTATTCTCTGCTTTGCGGTTGGGCCCAACGGGTTTGAAAAATTCTGTTACAGTCCAGTCACCCCTGAGGCAAATGTGAGAATAGATTTCACCTGTACAGGCCTACACCACTTATCCAGGGCACAGGCTGTCAGAGCAAAGGCTAAATGAAAAGCTATCATACTAAACTACTCAGACACTCCTGCTCTCTGCCAGGCGGAGGCAGCTGGGGCCGGGCGGCACTCAGAGCCCAGCCCGCCCGGAACGGCACACACCACACTGCTCCCTCGGAGGAGAGGCACACTCCAGGGGCGTCTCCTTTTTAACAAGGTGTCCTTCTGGGTTACCACACAGGTACATAAAAAGTTCCCTTTGATAAGAATAAAAATAAGATTATAAATACAACTTTTCATAAAGTATGCCTTTGAGAAAAAGAAACCTCAATTATTTCCTGTATGGGATGAAAACTGAAAATAACAAATCAATACTCACGTCAGAAAATATTTCAGCCCCACAGTTCCCAGTTAAAGATCTCTGAATACCTTTAATAATCCAGGCAATATGAACCATCAACAAAAAAACTTTAGTACTTTCTCTGTTCGAGCTTCTGTCCCTTTTCACTTGCATTCAGGAAATCACCACTAAAATTTACTTTTGATTTCTAATACAATTTAGTTTAAAGCAATCTCTGTGACTAACAAAGTAGTGTCCAGCTAATTAATTCAGGATAATGAACAGTCAAATAAAAGAAAATTAAAACCCGATATTCAAAATTAAAATATTTTAATAAGTTGATAAGCACAATGCCACAGAAGAGACAGACTATGGCAG
This sequence comes from Neophocaena asiaeorientalis asiaeorientalis, assembly GCF_003031525.2. NCBI lineage: Eukaryota > Metazoa > Chordata > Mammalia > Artiodactyla > Phocoenidae > Neophocaena > Neophocaena asiaeorientalis. The sequence continues at coordinate 3,855,406 of NW_020174135.1, forward strand.
CTTGACTTGACTATCGTAAGCTGGTCTACACTTTTAGCAAGTTCATACAATTTTAAAAATAAGATTGTAATACCTGCGTTTTAAGTTATGATATAAATAAGGAGATATAAAGAGTATATTCTTTACATAAATGCTTTTAACTAAAATTTTACAAATTTTCTTAGTCCCATAAGGGTAGGAAAAAAAATTCCAAGCTCCAATTAATTAATTTTCTCATTTTGAGGCAAATGTGGATTACTTTAACAAATTAATCATTCAGGTTTCACAAATTCTTAAGAATCGAATTATAAAATTACCTTTTAAAAAACTCTCTCTTCATTTGTTATATGTAGTAATATTTTTATAACATTATATTTTAAATGCAACAGAAGTAAAAACTGCTAAATATTTAAGAAAAGCCATATAAAATATCTTAAGTGCTTCATTAATATTAAAATTGCCAATTAATATACTTATAGAATGTATGTGTAGAGAAACTATGTTTACACCACTCAACACAGACCGACTTTGAAATTACTGTATCATTTGATCATTGCTTACTGGTACTAGAGAATGACAAACATAACTAAATACTTAGAAATGCGCTGTAAAAAAATAACATGTCCGTATATCTCTTTGACGGGTCTTCATGCATTTAACATTTCAAAACCATGACAGGGATCTTATTTCCAAGATAAATTCCCCTATCTACTTATTTCTTCATGTATTTATTGTGGATCTAACCTCCTCCTAAAAGAAATAAATAAGGAGGTTAAGTAGATGCTATCTTTTAACAAATAGTTACTCCAGACTGTATTACAACTTTATGAATGACAAAATAAATCCCTCATTTTTAAATCTACCATGATGTACATTTTAAAAAATTACATCTATGAAACCTCAATATATGTACTCTATTACTCATACATAATAAAAATGTTAAACTAGAGCTTAGAGCCTGCCATGATATGACAAAAGCCAGATAACAGAGAACTAAGGCCACCGCTTGACTTTCAGAAAACCTCACATGTTCTACAATTTGCTTTATGAAAATAAGTGCGTGCACTGGTACTTTGAAAAGAACCTGAAATGTTACCAATGTAAAGTGTCCTTATAAAGACTAGGACCTACTCATCAGTGGGGGGTTTCCCGGAACTGCACAATTCTGAGCCTCAAACACTGTAAACTATCTGCCACCATGCAATGAGTAAGGACGACGTCCATCCAAGGGATCCGCTCTCCTGGGGGCCTTCAGGAAGCCCACCTGGATGTGTCACTAGGACAGAGCCTAAGTGAAAATGTGCAGTTCCGCTCTGCCACGAGAACCCAAGAAGAAGAGGTATCACTGTGTATTCTGCATGTACTTCAGAAAGACCTGAACACCCACTATAGCACAAACACTGTTCGAGACGGTAGAAACAAAGAGGGAAAAGAGTCAGATTTGGCACTCAAGAAAATCACAGGCTCCTACGTGAGGAAAATCCTTCACGAAGATAACCTCAGTGCCAGGAAAAAACATAAAAGGCCATCATAAATTTAAAAGAAGAAGCAATTAATGGGACAGGGCGGATTAAAGAAGGTTTCCCAGAGATGGCATTTAATTTAGATGTTGGAAAGCAGGTGGATATGCAGAGCCAGCAGGGAGGAAGGGTAAGGGGCAGTGTGGGGAGAGGCAGAGTGATGGGAGCTCCAGGCCCCGACAGGCTGTGTCAACTGTGGCTCTGTCGGCTGCTGCCCCTCAACTGGGGATGGCCATCCAGTTTCCCAGGTATCAGTGAAGCCCCGGGACCTACATTAGACTGGGTTAAATGATATAAATGCTTTTCTATCCCCACATGGTGGTCTTCCATCAGAAACTTCTTGTTTAACTGAATTGACAATATATTAAAAAGAGATCTATTTGGCATAAAATTCGCTAGTCATCTCTCCTTTTGTGCAGGGAGTTACAAAGTCAGTCAGCTGAAGGATGTACAACGAGTGACAATCATGTAAAAGTACAACCTAAAAGGACAAACAAGATAAGCACACAACAGTATGATGGTGTTTGGTTCACCGTATATCCTATGGCCCATAAAAGTGCCTGGTACCCAGAGGTGTTCCATAAATAACTTTGGACCAATGGGATGAAGGGAACTGGTGGTGAAGAGTCTCGTTCCTTACGTAATTTCACCAGACTCAGAGCGGGAATGTGAGATCCGTACACGACAGCAACAGGGGTCATTCAGGCCACCCAGGGCTCGCGATCCTCATGCTGTTTGGTCTTTTCTCCTTCCTCAGCATTTGTGTTTATTTTATAAATGTCAATATTTCAAACATACAGAAAATGACAGAGATGCATATCTACCACCAAGGTTTATGTACCCAGATGATAATATCCATGTTTGCCATATTTGTTTCATATCCTTCCTCCGGTGTTCTCAACATTTTAAATTAATTTTTTAAATTTAAATATTTATGAACTGAATTAAAAAGAAAAATGGTATGGCAGGCCATAGCACAGGGACAGCAAAGGTGCTAAGGAGAAGGCCACGTCTGCGGGAGAGCAGGTGGAAGTCCACATCATTTCCGCTCTGATGTAATCGAGCTACTTTATAACGTTTGATAAAAAGTTCAAAATGCCAAATAGTGCTACGGACTTGTAATGAAACAGGGCAGTTTGCCATCTCCCCTTTCCTCAGTCTGCACTAGATGTTTCTACTGGATATAAAGTGATCTTAGAAGGTTTCAAAAGAAAAAAAAAAAGTCAGAAGCAAAGTACATTAAAATGGTACCAGACTTCTCAACAGCAAAGCAGGAATTAGAAGACAATGTAGCAATGGTCTGACCATTTTGCGGGCAATGATCTCAAACACAGAATGTTCTGCGTCGTCGCACCTTCGAGTGGTTCCTACCAAAGGGTGCTGTCACTACAAAGTTCCTGGCTTCCAGGGATTATTATCCAGTTGTTTGCTGACACTTTTGGAATAAAACCCATTTTCGTGTGGGTAACTGTCATGGAAAAGTCAGTTAAGAGTTCATCTTTGAATGTAAATTCCTAAGTATTCCTAAATTAAATAAGGGCTCCTGGATTAAATTCTAAGCATTATTCTAGTACTCTCAATATATTTACAGTATGTTTATTTACTGTTACATGTGCTGTTTTATCCCCAGCACCACCACTCCAACACACACACACACACGTGCGCGCACACACACGCGCACACACACATGCGGAATGGCTCTGAGCCTGTGTTCTCTGTGTTAAAACCCGTGGAAGATCTTCTTCGCTGAACTCACTCATGACATGACTTGTAAAACAGAGTCGTGACTAAAACCCACATCTCTAGACTTAAAATTTTAAAGACACGATACTAAATATCCTCATTGTTATACATATAACAAAAACTTAAAAATTTCATGGAGGTTTCACAAGGCATTATGTACATACAAAGTTAAACTAAAGAATTAGTAGGGAGTTGAATTATTTTTATATGATCAATGGTACTATCTTAATAGATACTTCTGCCTTAGACTGTGTTAGAGCAATTGTCTGTTTATGAATGCCTAAAGGGCAGATAAGTTTTGTCAAAATATACAACACTTCTATTTTGAGTTGCGCCCCTAACTTTATCTTTCCATATTACTACACAAAGTAAGTATCCTAACAAGAGAGTCTATACTCATCTTCTTCAAATTATACTTTTAAATGTTATTTAAAAATTTTAAACCCTATTATTCAGTCAATTTATTAACAAATTAATTAAAAATCTGCACATATCCCATTTACATATGAAGACAGAAGTATTTTGATACTTGGATGCTTTATTACTTTATGATTTTTGAAATACAGTAAGAATTGCCACTAGTATATTTTTATGTTCTTTTCTAATCTCTCCAATTCAGAATAATTTGGAATACAGTTGCTTTAGTGATGCATTTTAGAGCTGTAGATATCCTTTGCCTTTCTCCCGGAAAGCCCAGTCTGGGTTAACATGATTGAGAAACTGAGGCTCAAGTACAGACATGTTTAAAAAAAAAAAAAAGTATCCCCATTAAGATGTAAACAATCTTAAATATCCATCAGCTGGGGAGTAGAAAAATAATGAATTCAATCATAAAATGGAATATCATAATGAAGTTAAAATGAATCAATGAGCTACATTTATCAGCATGGGTTAAACAATCTCAAAAATGTAACTGCACTGAAACAAAGCAAGTTAAGCATAGAAATATTAAATCTAAACATATGAGGTCCACATGCAAAAACATGCATGACATCATAATTTGTGAATACTGCTTGTTTCTGAGAAGAGGGGTAAGGCATGCATATGGAGCTAGAGAGCTAACTACAGTTGTACATTTTTGTGTTTTTAAAAGGAAAACAAAGTAAACAAGGTCATATGTTAACATCTTAAGAAGTGCTTTCGTTGTTTTTGAAAAATTCCACAATTCCAAGTGAATATTTTAATTAAGTAATCCAAAATTTCTTTTCTACATGTCACGTCACGTTAATAAATCATACAAATTCATATCTGCAAAAAAACAGCAATGAGCAAGATCTGCTCCAAATGAATGAGCTAAACTTTATTAAAACATTAAATAATCATGCAGTTATTATCTTCCAAAACTCTGAAACAAAGGTGCTGACTGATTCAAAATGATTAACAGTAAACTGATGTTGCAAAACCTTAACTGACAGGTATTGCTGGTTTTTAGGAATAAACACAGAACTGAAAACAATACAAGGCTTGTATGATTCCTAGCAAAACAGTCCAATATACTAATGAATCTGTTTCAACAATTTCTAAGTTACTCGGATACTACCAATATGCAGGCTGTTTCTTTGGGATAACAGCCTCCTTTTAAGATTATTATAATTTAATAATTACATAATAATACACTAAGAGATGAAACGAAAATAGAATATGATGGGGTCTTTGCCCAGTAGGGCTACCTTACAAATTTCTGCTGAGCTGCAAATAAAACTGAAAATCAATCACTTTCTTGAACAAAGAAGCACATAAAAGGCATATGAAGACAACCACTAAAGAGCAACTTCCATCTCAGTTAATTCACATGAGGCTTCCGCTGAAAAAGTATCCAAAAGATAACAAAGCAAAATGAAGTTCAAGAGATTCTGCCATGGTAACAAATCCAATACCTATACGCATCGGAACTGTGAGGTGCCTATACTGTTTCTGGCCTAGGAAACATCTGAGGAAAAACATACAATACTGTTTTAAGACTTAAACTACTTATTCATGTAAAACAGGCACTAAATCCACATTAATTACCCCAATATTACTCCACAGTAGTCCTGTTCATCTTAAGTTTTATGAGGTTTCAAGTACTATATGTATATATATATATGTTTAAATAAAATATGCAACTTTAAACTGCATGGAAAGTAAGAATCTCTGTTTTCTCTAAATTGAAAATTGAAAAGCTACACTGACAGGTGAGTAATAACAAGGAATACACTCGGGGTTCCTCTGGCCACCTCCTTCCAAATACTTGTGTGTGTGTGTGTGTGTGTGTGTGTGTGTGTGTGTGTGTGTGCACGCACGCACACGCACATGCACGCGTGCATAATAGATCCAAAAAAAACCTGACTCAGTGAATGAAGTTATATCCTGAAACCAAAAATATCTAACACTAATATCCAGATTATTTAAATTAGGCTGGACTCTTGAGAGGGACCTGTTCCTGATTATATATAAAACATGAGCATGATTTATATCAAGAAGCCACAAAGACCTAAGATTACAAAGGTTTCATTTACTGAATTCAACTCTTCAGAATCAAGTGTGGCTTACAGATGAAAGTTGGAAACCTCCTGTGAGGGCTTTTATACAGCACGCAAGGGAGCCTGCTACTTAAGCCAAGAGTCTTGAGCGCATTTTTTGCCCCGAACAGGTGATAATTAGCCTAATTAACAAGCTAGATCCTTGTTAACTAGTTGGAAAAGAAATTTAACCTCATTCTTGCTGAAGCCATCATTTTAAAACCTCTTAAGGTATCATTCAGATTCTAGAAGCTGTGACACATGTTTTCTGGCCCTTTCAGTTCTTTCCAAAGGTTGCAAAGCTTTGTGTCAAAGTTACTTCTGGGAAGAGCATTGGCAGAATATTAATCCCTGGTTGCCTTAGTCTACTAAGAACCAAGAGAATGACTCATTCCAAAGAAAAACATTCAAGGATTACAAGGGCCATGCCCTCAAGATTGAATTCATCCTTCAAAATCCCATTCCCATGAAATTTTTCTTTGTCAAAGAGACCATAAACTCTGGCCTACCCCAAACCATCCTATTAAATTTGACTGGAACGGTGCCCGTTCCACTGCATGTGCTGTATCCAAAACTCCTCAGCACAACAGGGATTAGGAAAGGCTCTGTGTAAAAGACAGTAAATACTTTCTACTCGGTGGGCCCTCAGGTCTTCAATGCAACTTCTCAACTCCGCCTTGGTAGCACAGAAGTAGCCATGGACAGTACATAAATAAGTAAGCGTGGCTGTGTTCCAATAAAACTTTATTTACAAAAACAGGCAGTGGGCCTGATCAGGCCTGCAGAGAGTAGTCGGCCTATCCCTGGCTTAGGTGAGGTCGCATCTCCCTACCTGCAGCCCCCAAAAGCACCCTGATCTGTACGGGGTAAAAGAATCTGAATCGAGCACTGCTGGCAAACAAAGGTCCACTAAGCCCCTTCACAGGGTTTGAGAAGTTGGTTCAATCCTGAAACAGTTCATGTTTCCTGCAGGGCTTTCAAACGCCAACATGAGAAGAACAGGTGGAAGGAATTATACTGCATATGAGACCCATTCAGTGCAGGCTGCCCCGTCCTTTCAAACTACCCCCTTTCAAGTGTGTCACAGAGCTGGAGGGCTTGCAAAGTTGAAATAATTTTAACTAACCATAGAAGTCAAGTCCTGGAGAACAAGACATATATTAAATTGCCACAATCCTCTAGTCTGGACTAAATGAAATTTTATCGCTTCAGGTTAGGTAAGAAAACACTGGATTTACGCAAGGAAGGTTAAAACAGCAGTTACAAATAAAGGACTAATGTTACTGTTTAAAGACCATATAAAGAATTTCTTTGAAATCATTGCTCTTACTGATATAAATAATTTGAGCTAAAACGACAAAATGCATTTCAAACCCCATTTACACATTCATCCCAAATGTCTTGACAGATGTTCAGTCTTTGGACATTTATAACACAAGCCTAACGATCTTCAAATTATAATATCTCAGCTACTTCTATATCAACTGATCAATTTTTTAAAAAGTATGTATTGGAATCTACTGTGTGTCTAGCAATGATTCGTGCATGTACAGACCTATAAGTGAAGGAAAGATACATACGCCTCCCCAAAAGGAGCCTGTGCCTCAATGGCAGACACTAATGTCAGTGAAATAATTAGAACAAAAGCTCACCACATTCTGTTGGACTTTTTAAAAAAGCTTTTTGAAAAGATGTTTAGAAAAAGCATCGGTGAATATAGAGTGAAGCAGCTGGAAAGGCTTCATGGATGAGGTGGAGCTTCAGGTGAGTCTGAAAGCAGACAGAGCAGACTCTAGTAACAAAGGTGGCAGGCAGTGACAAGCCTGGAGGAGGGTCAGGCAGAGGCGGGGAAGGTGCTGTGTGTGTGAGCCCTGAGCTGATCATGGTAGGGGAGGGAGTGGGGAGCAGGCTGCATAGATGGGGGAAATAAAGTTGCATCCTTTAAGCTGAGTCAGACTGAAATGGCCCTGATAAAAAGAGAAACCTGACTTTGATATGACAAAAGGAACCACCAACCTATTTTTTGTTTTTCTTTTCCCCCTCTCCGATCTCCCTTCCATTGTTTGTTTTTCACAATTATTTGACTATAATTTTCTAAGGAGCTACATGTGGCTTTATCCTTCACAAGTGCCCATGATCAAAAAGATACAGTACACTTGTATACAAGCCACAAATATGTACATGTCTGGGAAAAAACCTACCAAAACAATGTGCACATCTGAGATTCATGACAAACTCATTTATACACTGGGACAAATAACACGTAATCTTACAAACAGTATGTCAGCACTAACAAAGACTGCTATGTGTCAAGCTATGTACCTACGGATGCTATAAAAATGTTATTTCAGAGCTGAGAACCTCACAGACTGTACCAGTTGCATGTCAATGGAAAAAGGTTTTACTAAGTTTTCTGATGCTACCCTTGCCAGTTCCAATATTAACTGTATTAGAATGAATTGGTTGGTAAATATGAATAAGATAGATCTTACCAATAAGAACAAAAACAGGTTTATAGAAAGAAGCACGAATTTAAAAATCAACTACAGGGGGACCTTGAAGATGGCGGAAGAGTAAGACGCGGAGATCGCCTTCCTCCCCACGGATACACCACAAAATCCCCTAAAGTTATTTCCTTTTAATTTTTAATATGTTAACATTAAACACAACTGATATATTAATGGAAGCTGAATACAAACAAAAACGTCTGTCCCAATTCAGACAATCTGTCACAGTCCCACTCATCAAGAAACTACGATTTGTAAGGATTTTATAAAAGTCATAAGGTCTTCACACCATGGTGTTATATTATTATGCCAAGAAATGTGCCATTCACATTACTATATGAAACTTTACTAGGACAAATATACATTGTAGGGAACATCAGGTGTCTGTATAGAATGGATGATTCCAATCCCCTTTTGCTAATAAAGCTGACACTTTCATATGAATAAAACTGCTCAGTTCCTGGCATGCCACTGACTCAGAAATAATATCTGGGGTCACATATTCATGATGCTGGGGAAAGAGAAGTTAATAAGTGTCTGGCCTTGGGCAGCCTCTCTTGAGCCTCAGTAGGACCATGTAATTTTTATTCCTGGTGTATATTCACGCCAATATTTCTAAAAATACTGAGCACAAGACATCATTTTATATTACAGTGTAGATCACTGGTGCTCTATAAATAGTAAATCATGAGAATTATCTATTATTTCACAACTGTTTAAAACAGCAATAATAAGAAAGTCATAGTTTCCTACTTGGATTCCTTACGGCAATCCTTGTCAGCTCCAACTCTCCAATGAAGAACTATCAGAGTATTTTAAAAAGAGCAGTAGTTTTCTTAACAAAATTAATAAGCCGAAGACAACAGGCTGATCATGGGTTACACCCCTAACATAGGAGAGTTAAATCTGTCAATACTACAGCACTGTTAGAACCAGCAACTGACACCAGTGTACGTAATTCTCTAAATATTAACATTAGTTAAGGGACAGTGGACCATCGCTATTCATTCAAAATGAGACTTCATACAGGACTCAAGTACACAGTAGGTTAAATGGAAATGTACAAAACAGTATTTCTCTCTACCAAACAATCTAAATTCACCTTCGATATATGTATAAAAAATTATATTTTTTTCCTAAAAAATATTCTTGTACAATAATACTGGAACATGTTCCACAGACCCGTGCATCTTACATACTAGCAAATATGGGATGTTTACACTCTATCCTGTAGGTCCTTATGTATCTACTTTGGAAACAGAATTTCTAGACATTTGAATAGACATGCCAGATTTAGAAAGGGCTGTCCACCCTGATGGTGACTGTGTGATTTGTTGAAGCAGGGAAGGCAGCCTTTCCAAACTTAGGTATTTCATTGTCCTGGCCTTTGTCATCATCTCGGCCTTCTAGCATGTCAGGATGATCTAGGGAACCATTTGAGCTCAAGGTAAGATTAGCTAGAAGGGTTGAGATGTATTGCCCAGTAATCTCAGAGTTCAGTACGAAATTGACCCTTTCTGGGACCTTAGTCCGAAGAGCAGCAGTTACGGTACACTTCTAGAGTAAATGTCTTGGAGCATTTGTGCACTGGAGCATCACCAAGACATGATGTGAGTTCAGAAGACGAATTCAGCACAAATACTGTAGAGCCTGATACGGATCATCACGTGCTTTATTTACATCACAATATCCTGACATTCATATACGTAGAAAGATCATGTTGTAAGGGATTTGATCTGTTCTTTTCTAAATCATAAGTTCAAGGGAAAGTGCTATAACTGGATTAACATAGAAAACAAGTTTTTAAAGAGTTTTCAAGTTATTGTGATTCAACTGAGAGTAAGTAGTTAAATACTAGTAGTCTCTCCACCATTTCTCACACATGTCCACCATACAATGGGTGTGAAGTAGCCTGCAATGAAACAGGAGTAAAACTATAGAAAGTGCATACATATATGAGGTACATTTGGGTGGAAACAACCTCCTAAATGCAGGGTAAAGCAATTAATTTAGCTTCCTTTCAATACAGAAGAGTATTATTTACTTAAAAAGTTGGATATGTACAGCTATGGAATTCTTTTCTGCAAAACAGATTTGTGGATTTCATCTACTTCTCATATATTCTGAATTATTTTGAAAAGATAAATTCAGACAGGCATCTATAAACACTGAATATAGATCGTTTATACTAATTTTTCAAATCTTCAACACCTCAAACAAAAGACTATGTGGAATAACATCATCCATTATGTACCTTCCAGCATTCAAAATATTAAACTAAGTTTCTTTCTAATATAATTAAATGCATAAGCAAAAACAACTGGAAGGATGTAAGTGATAAAATATATTTATACTTGGAGCAACTATACTGTTAGGGAAGTTCAAATACAGAAATAACTGAAGCTATCAAAATGACGTTAACAACAAAAAAAGACTTCTCAAATATGGGCTGGAAGGAATAAAAGTGAAAGTCAAAAAGGTTGCTAGTTTAGACTTTATGATACAAAGAAAACAAAACTGCTCAACTCTTTGTATCACTACTATATTTTTTATTAAAGATTCTTCAGACTGAAATACATGGAAATGAATTAAAGTCCAAGAATTATTTCACGTAAGGCAGTAACAAGGAGGCTTCTGGCCAAGTGGGAGCCGCCGTGAAGGTGCCGTGAGGGTCAGATCTCCCAGGGTGTCAGGCGGGGCCAGCAGAGTCCAGGCGACAGTATTTGAGCAGAGGCGCCGGCAAAGGGCGCAGCGAGAGGAGCCAAGTGTGCCCAGCAGGCAGGGACTGCAGACACCCTGTTCTCCTGTAACTCAGCCACATCCTGCGTCCTGCCAAGCCTGGCACACAGGTGTCTTCAATCAATGTCAGATGCAGCCCAAGAGCAAGACCTGACCTACCCAGGCCAGCAGCTGATCACAAACGCTCCCTTGACCTGAGAACATGAGAGTCTCATTCTCCTGGTTCCTCCTTGCCTTCTGAAGCCTGGATGACCCACCCGCACTCCTTTGGTGACCTGTACTCTGATGACATCCACGTTTATATCTGAGGTCTAGTCGGTATTTAGCTGCCCACACAACGTCTCCACTGGGATAGCCGACAGGCTTCTCAAATGTCCCGCGTCTAAACCTGGCTCCCAATCTCCCCCAACGGAACCTGCTCTTGACCGTGGTTTTGCCCGTTTAGTTAATGACGTGACTTCATTTTTCCCTTTTCCCTTCACTGTTCATGCCCAAACCTTGGTGTGGTCCGTTACTCTTTATCTCATCCAATCCACTGGTAAATCCTGTGGGCTGGACCTTTCAGATATATTCAGAGTCTGGACGCTTCTATCTACCCCTGTTGCTACCACTGGGGTCCAGCTCACCGTGCTCGCACGTCAGGATCATCACGAGAATGTCCAACAGAGCTCCCAGCCTCTGCCATCACCACCGCCTCCCTTCCTGCCGTTCAGTCTATTCTCTGCATACTGCAAACAGCGATTCTGCTACAGCGTAAGTCAGACCGCGCCAGGCCTCTGTTAAATACCCTCCAATCTCACACAGAAGAAAAAAACCAAAGTCCTTGCAGAGTCCTCCAGAGCCTGACATGGCCTGAGCTGCCATCACGTCCTCCTTCCCACCCTGTGCACACCCCAGGCACAGCGGCCTCTTGGCAGCCCTGGGCCACGCCCCACACAATCGTCTTCAGGAGACTTGAGCACTTTTCCCTCTGCCTGAAAGACTCACGGGGCCCCTCTCCTACCCGCAATCAGGTCTAGATCACTTGTCACCTTCTCTCTGACAGAGGCTCCCCTCGCCACCTATGGAGAGCTGAAATACCCCACCCAGCACTCCTGGCTCGTCCCTCTTTCCCTTACTATATCACCACTATTTTAATACTCGCATATATTGGACTTTCAGTGTTGTTTGCTGAATTTCTCCCCACACTGGTATGTAAGCTCGTGAGAGCAGAACGTTTGCCTGCTTTATTTTCTGCTACATCCCCAGGGTCCAACACAGGGCTTAGCACATAGTAGGTACCCAGTAAATAACTGCTCAAATGATGAATTAATTAAATATTGTAAAGGGACAAAATTTACAGAATTAAGTTTATTTTAATGCACAACATATGAAAAACACACACACACACACCACACATATACATATGTATGAACAGACAAATAGAAACAGTAGGGACAGATTCACTGTGAATCGTAGTAACCTTGGGTGGGAACTGAGATTTGGCTGAGGAAGACTGGAGGAAGAGGAAGGGCATCAAATTTGGGAGAAGGGAACTTTTACTTAGCACTTTATATACTACTGTATTAAAAATATTTACCAACACATGCTCCATTTTTAAAAAATATATATGTAAGCAAACAGAGTTTTAAAAGCATAAGTCAAAACAAACAGGTTTAGCCAAAATAAATTTTTAAGTAAAATTTAAAAGAATCACTAATTTTATCTACCACTGGCTTTTCTATGCCATACTAACGTACAATGTTATCGATACATAGCTGAAACAATCAGAGTACCACAGAGAGAAACAAGAGTTGAGATAGTTATTGAGGCAGTGTAAAATCAGATCTCTAAAAGGAAAGACATTTTTTTCTTCTCAATTTTTGAAGTCAAAAACCTCACTATATTTGTATTCAGATAGTTCAGAAATCAGTGTCCAATGATTTTATAAGCCTACACTGTGAATACCATACAGCTGACAGCTAATCATAGATACTGTTCACTGCAACTGAAGAATCTTCTGTTTGCCATGAGTAACCACACAGTCACAGTTCTGGAAGAGATGGTTCTAGGTATTCAGTAATAGAAAGATATTATCACATTTTTGAGACAGTCAGACCAGCTCTCACTAAAGACCTACCCTTCTTCTACATTTCGTTTAATCCTCTGTTACACAAGAGTCCTGATCTTATTGTGGCTTATGTGCCACTCACAGGTTGACTCCACACCACCTCACGTATATTGACTTTTGAACTGTTTACTACTCTCAGTTACGTACATTCCCTAAAAGACCCCAAACAACTCAGGGACATTAGATTTTCAACTTCTTGATATCTTTCACAGTAGTAAGGGCAGGAAAGTGATGTATTAAGAAACGTTTATAACATTTAATAATCATATATAACTAAAATTTATTGAAGGCTCAAAACACGGCAAGAAGTATTCTGATAAATGACTTTCCCAATGACATGTTTAAAACTGCAAACAAAGCTGCTTGAAGGAGGCCATGCCACAGAAGTGAAACAGCCGCCCTGACACCAACTTAGCTGAGACATCAGTGCTCTGGTTGTTCTTTTAGCCTGAATTTCTATACACGTCACATGCAATGGAGTTCAAACAAAATACTTCCAAAATATGTCCCAACAATGAAACCTTACAGGTCTAATTTCAATTAAATTTCCACTTAGTCTGGTCCTAAGGATGTGTTCCCAAAGACCCAAATTCATGAAGCGATGCTACCAAAGGCTGTTCTCTCCAGTATAGGAAAGAAGGGTTCTGAGGCCAAGAGTCAATCGAATATATCTGTCTGGGATCAACCAACCATCATTGTTGATGAGAGATTCTATCTCCTGAAAGGCCCTGTCTTTCTATTTGTGGGGGTCTATGTGCAGTCCAAGTGCTAGTTAATTCTCCACTGGAATAAGGCTGACTTCCAGGAGACAGAAGCTTGAACTTTCTATTCTTTAATTTGTCAAAAACAGTAAAACAAAACAACAGAAAGTGACAATCTAACAAATCATGGTTTATAACAATAAATTATAGCTTTATAATTTATGTGAATAATCCAAAACCAGAAGTACAGGAAGGTAAGATAGCAACAACAGCAAAAGAACAGAGAACACCCCCTCAAATAAGCTGCTCTAATGCCTTACAGAGAGCAGGTGCTCAAACAGTTACTGAATGGAATGTTAGTGACTAAAACTGACAGACTAGGATTGAAAACATAACAATGAAAGATGAATAAAAAGAGACTCCTGGGACTTCCCTGGTGGCGCAGTGGTTGAGAGTCCGCCTGCCGATGCAGGGGACACGGGTTCGTGCCCCGGTCCGGGAAGATCCCACATGCCGCAGAGCGGCTGGGCCCGTGAGCCATGGCCGCTGAGCCTGCGCATCTGGAGCCTGTGCTCCGCAACGGGAGAGGCCATGGCAGTGAGAGGCCCGCGTACCGCAAAAAAAAAGAGAGAGAGACTCCTACATATAACCAGAAGATACAGATGAAGCATTCCACAGGAATGTACATGATGATATTCACAGAAACGTGCCTAAGAGCTAAGAACTAAAGAAAAGGGGTCCAAAGACGGAAGAGACAGCTGTCCTCATTTCTACAAATCACCTCATGGAACATCCAGAGATTGTGCTGTACATTTCCAAATATCGCTAACATTTTTCATAATAACCAAGTTTATATTGATTACTGGTATCTACTATTCTTCAAAAATAATATGTAATAGAGCACTAAGAAATATACACAGAGTCACTTAGAAGCAAGAGAGATAGAAGAAAAGTATTTAGAATTAAAGCCCGGGTGAAAGATAATTAGGAAAATTTCCTTTGGGGAACAACAAAAGTGAAAATACTAGCACATTTTAATTGCTATCAAGTAAATAAGACCTCTGAATGAATTTTAAATTTTACCTGAGCTTACGCAGATCTGACCAGGGACTAATATGGTGGACAGAGTTGGCAACAGAGGAAAAGAGGTAAAGAGGTAGAATTAAAGAACTCAATTATCAAACCTTAGGATTTATGTTTCTAAATAAGTTGATTTAAAAATGTGTGCAATTTGATGATAATAAAACCAATCAGAATTTGATTAATTATGTGAATTTACTATCATGGGCTAATAAAGTAATATATACACATGTACTTTGGTACTCAGGCCATCAAAACAAAGATGACTACAACTTCACAGCACACAGAGCAGAAGTAAATTATGCACTTACGCCTCAGGACTGTTATCAGGGTGTCAGATATGTATGCTTTTGTATACTTTTTATTTCTCTCTTACTGCTGTTCTTAAAATCCTTAGAAAAAAAGCCTTTGGTCACTCTCAGACATGTGTGGCCACCTGTACCAGGGCAAGAGAGCATCTACCTGGGGACCCACAGGCTGCCTCTGCTACACTCAGTTCAACCTGATTGCTGCTCGCTTCGGAGATGCGTCCCATAAAGTTTCTGATCATAAAAGACTGTGGTCCAGGATTGAGGTTTCCTCTTTGTTTAAAACAATCAATGCTGTTCCCAATCATTTACAATTAGCAAAGAAATCATTTATTTGGTAAAACCGAACTGAAGATTTGAATGAAAATTAAAAGAAGCTGAATAATCTTAGAGAAACTTTAAAGAAAATTCCTAAAGTTACATTGCTTATCCAATGAGTGAATATCAAAGAAGACACTACTCACAATTAACACTTGCTATAATATAGATCTTTCAATCACGGGAAGGTACAATATTCTCATTGAACAAATATATGAAAACACTGAATTCATTTTTAACTCTGAGTTTAAAGTCATAAATTCAGATTAGAAGATCTTTCAATCACGGGAAGGTACAATATTCTCACTGAACAAATATATGAAAACACTGAATTCATTTTTAACTCTGAGTTTAAAGTCATAAATTCAGATTAGAACAACTTCAATTTCTCCTCAAGAATAGGATTTAATTTACAGATTCTTAAATACCCACATTCATAAAGTCATTACTGTTCACGCTCAGCAAATAATGAAATAATAAAAAGTTACTTTTAGAATGAAAAACTAAAGGGTGCTGAAAACAATACATAAAAGTCAATGAAATAAATATATATAGCAAGTAAAAGCACCTTAACAAATCAGAGAAGATTCCCTTCGGACACAACTATTCAATGATTATTGATACGGTACACTACTTATTCCTAGAAACTATAATTAGACATGATGTATTCTACCCGTTTTCTCAAGATGCAAAATAACCAAGCTAATAAATACAGTTATTCCTGTCCAGAACACGCTGTCTATTCCTTTAGCTGAAGGCAAACCTCTAGTAAATTCCTATTTATCTTCTTGCCAATCAGGGAACGAACGACTGACACTAAGGCAGTCTTACCTGGGCCTTAGGTCTGCAGCACATTCCGCTAAGTGACGCCACTGCTCTAGCAGGCGAAAATAAGCAGATTATTGCAGTGACTGGGAGCAAACCAAACATTTGGGTTTTTGCATGGACAGATTTACACACTGTCTGTCAGACAAAGCACAGTCTGCCTGCTGCTTACACAACAAGAATGTGCCTGACAGCTTCTTCCCAGGGTTAGTATCTGATTACATAAATAGGCCATTCCCCGCCATTCCTAAAAACTGACAGTCTGTCTTAGTTTATGGCGCAATTTCGGACTATCAGCTCTTCTGTCTTGCACACAAGGCTGATGAACATCAGAGCACTTCCTGGAGGTCCAATCAGGATTTCTCACTGCCTGATTCTGGGCCATATAAAATGTGATGGGCACAATGGAGAGGAAAAAGACAATGTGAAAACTACTTCTGATGACTGCTCCTGAGGCATACACTGAAGGGTAAATCATGTCAACACACTTAGGGGTGTGTGTGTGTGTGTGTGTGTGTGTGTGTGTGTGTGTGTATCCACAGTATTACCTCTGAAATAATTCAGAAGTATATAATGGTTTCTTTAAAGCTAATGGCTTTATTTAAAAAATTAAATATGAAGCGCAATCACATAAAAATTATGTATTTCTATTTTTACAGTTGCTGTGTTTTTTTAATGAATGTTTTTGTATCATTCCAGCAATGAAACGAAACGCCAATGACTTATCATGGTCATATAAAACCGTAACACTGAGCTCAATGAAATGTTTGAAAAGTAATCTACCACTAGTTAACACCTTTCCTCCTATCCCCACCACAATATCCCAAAGAAAACTTATCAAATCAACACACTAGTGAATGTTGATGAGTGAAAATATGGCTTAAAACTTACTTTGGCAGCAACAAAAATGGTAGTCAAAAAACACACACGAGCAAACGGTGTCTGTATAGATGCTATGAACTTGCTTCAAAGGTGAGATTCTGTATTTTGGTCTTTGGTCTGCTAGGCAATAATACAGCAGCAGCAACAGCAGCAGTAAATAATAGTATTTAGTAGTATCATCAAGGTCCTGCAGTCTACTGGAAGCTCACTTACAAATTATCCCGAGTTAAACACTGATTACTTAATAATTACATACTTCTCAAAAAATAAAGGCGTGAGGTTTTCATTCAAAATGGTCTGGCTGATCAAGACAGATCAATTTCCTTTCAATAAGGAAAAATTAGGCAGCAGTCATTTGAAAGGCATTAATGAGTATCTTAATTCCATTGTTAGGAAATCATGTGTTTCTTAATTTTCTTCCTTGGTCTCACACTATTTGGGAGCTGCTACACGGAGAAAAATTCAAGTATCTCCACTATTAAATGTCTCTCGAACATGCACTATGGGCCAGATCCTATCCTGTGTTCTGGAAACACAAAGATGAAGAGGACACAGGCCTGCATCCTCAAGGTACGTAAAATCTGATAAGGAAGAGAGACAAGCAAACCCAAATTATATTTCAAGGTAGTAATTTATCTTTTCACAGATAAATGTATTTTTTAGATTCAAATGGCAACCTTTTCCAATATTAAACAGTTCTCATTTTCAGGACAATGATCTGTAAAACCTATCCTACACTTTTCTAGTGAAAAGAGTTTCTTCCTCCTTAATCTTCCTTCTGCCTCCTAAAACAAGCCATCTCAAGTCATAACGATTTCGTGAAGCATGGACCTGAACAATACACACATATAGAAACCTACCTGAAACTACAAAAATGATGTGTTCTCTTCCCTATCGGAATGATTCCACGTTAGCTTTTTATACTCCTACACATTAAATACCAACATTTAGCTTAAAATGTCTTATTGCCTAATACTAAATGTATTTCGTCTTTTTCATTTGTTCCTTGACACCAACACTAATGGACTGTCATAGAAATAGTTTTGGGAATCACAAAGGGTGAGGTACCTTACCATGGTAAATAATCAGAAGTCATAAACACAATATTGTCGCTCTCGTAATTTCAGCCATAACTTTCAAACATTCATACCCAGACAAACCAGATGAAATACGCTGCTTCAGGTCAGCTCTGATGGATCCCTCAGAAATATCAACATTATTGCTTTAATTTTATTATGTACCACACTTCATAACTGTACACTGCAGAGTACAATAAAAACTCCACTACACAGCTTGAGTACTTATTAAACAGATCAAAAGTTACTGCAACAAATAACTTGTCCTACTCAGGGTCCATTAATAATATAACTTGTTGTTGCTCAGATAAGGATTTTTTTTTTTTAATTAGGACAACGAAGAAGAAAATATAGAACAATTTGAAATCTCTTATACATGTGATTTTCCAATCACATTCCCAACAACTTTGAAATAACTATTTAAAAAATTGGGATAAATAAAGAAAAATGGAAGGTGGTTAAACAAGGGTAAAAAGAAACAGCACAATGCGATTTGTAAGCTTTCAGAGCAGCTGGTCACTGCCCGTCCCCAGACAGACCTGAAGGTAAGGAACAGCATAGACGTGTAGTGCCTGTCTCTCAAAGACTATATCGACTTAACCTTTATGAAGAGACTGCCAAATTCAAACTATACTGCAAAAACAACCAATGACTACTTTTCCAGGGTAGGTGGTGTGGCTACCTCTTTGCTACACAAGACAATGTTCCTATAAATAAAATTGGCTGAATTTGAAGCTCACCACTGTATTAACAATAACAATGGGAAACAATAAATGAGGAGATTAAAAAGGGAAAAAAACAAAGCTGATGATATTTAAGGTATCCTGGGAAATTTATATTGTGAGTAAGCGATAGCAATGAATTATTTAAAGTCAAGGAAAACACTTATGGACAAGTGGGTGATACAAAGTAGACACGCGTCATCATTTCTGGAATGAAGGAAGGAAGAGAAGGACGGAGGGATGCAGGGAGGAAGGGGGGAAGAACAAACAGCCAACGAGCAGCACGATTCCAAGGAGATGAACGGCTGCGCGAGCAGACATCATACAACGTATCTGCCATCAACATACAGACAAAGGACTCGAGAACTCAGCATCTTATTAATTTTCACAAACATAAGCTACTTTATCAACTCTTAATTTTTATATAATTCCAAAGTTTGACATTAATGGTGAAGCAAATTCACAGCCTTACAAGTATTCAGGTGTGAATTTCATATGCATTATATATATTTTTTAACTAATGACTGACAATGTCTGATTGTTTTTCTAGAATTTGTTATTCATTTGCCACCACAGCAATCAAGATATTTAAAAGGAAACTCACTTGATGAGCACTGATTCCACCAGGGCCTACCCCAGTGCCCAGCACCTAACAGGTGCTCAATAAACAGAACTGAAAAAAGTTAATTCTTTTCTTTATTTTGGTATATAAGAAAGTTAAATCTCTATAAAATACTTGCAAGTATTACTGGGGAATATGACATAAGCCTCAGGAACTACTGAATACAGTCTGGAGGTGTGATTACTCCCCAAAAATTAGCAGAAGGAAACAACTTATTCATAAATCACATTAATCAGTGGTGTTCCAACCATCTGAAATGTTTCGAATATTAGCATCTGATGCGCCTGTGAACAGTCATTGCTACTGGTGTACAAGAAATGCTGTAATTGGTTTAAATCGGCCTGGCCCATCTGTCTTTAATACTCTTACTACAAGGCAGTAAGCAGAGAACTATTAGAGCTGCAGTATAAGCTGTAAGATCTCTACTTGTTCTTAAATCATTTAAAAATAATGAGAGCTTTAGCCTTTATCTAATTAACAAGTGCCTTCTTCGAATTAGAAAAACTGTATCATTTAGCCCACGGATGTTTAGTAAATTGGCTTGGTGGCATGCAAGCTAATGCAGGGGAGCAGTTCCAGTGTCTTGTTCCTAGCTTCTTATTACTTGAATTATAATTCAATGATCACCTTAGATCATGGGCTATTCATAAATCAGAAGCCTGACATCAGATGAAAAATTGTATTAATATATGAAACTTATTATATAGTACAAACTGCTCTCTTGATAAATTACATTGTTCAAACTTGACAATGATTGCATTTAAAACATTATTCCTGTTTGCTGTTTTACAGACTGAAGCCTCTTCATGAAAAATTTACAATGCTCCTCTGTGTTTTGGAGTCAGAGGGCAATAGTAGCAAATGGCAGGCAGAAACCATACTTTAGATTTGCTGGCAGCTGCAAAGGACAGAAAACGCTTCTGAGGACGGGGAGGAGGCCCTCAGCTGCATCGCCTGCATCTCCATTGCTGGCCTGATGAAGATACCAACTGTCCTCACCAGCAAAAGCACAGTGAATAATAACATTTTAATTTCAGCTTGCTGGATTGCTTTCTTCCCTTATATAGGTGTTTCAAAGAAATTTATAGTCATAAATGTTTCACAGAAATTTACAGTGTGAGAGGAAAAAATAAAGGGGCCAACCCAGGAAGTTTAATTTGAATTGAGGCCGGGCTCCTCACATGATGCATTATGACAAATGCTTTTCGCCAAGGCTGACTGGGTAACTCAAGCTGTAGCTCCATATTATTTACATTAATTACATGAAGGCGGCTTTGTTAATGGCGCATTCTGGTGCGGGTCGCAGCATGATATGCTAATGATCTAAGAAAAATCTGCATCTCCAGTATTTATGATAATTTGTAATAGGAAGTAGGGTTGCTTTTATTTCTTTCTCCTCACTGGAATAAAAAAAGTCAGCACAAAACAATTTTATTCAGAGAAGAAAGGAAAAAGTTCTAATCGCCAAGACATTCAAGTGTTATAAACAAAAGGGAAGACTCTTATAGTTGAGGGTCTTGTCACAGCCCGTGACAAAGTGATAATACAGCAGTTCAGCGTGAGGTGTGTATCCAGCGGAACTGAACGGGAGAAAGCAAAGATGGAAAGTATAACTTCCATCCCCAAATTATCTCCTGTTAACTGTGCACTCCCTCCCACCCTCCCGGCTCATAGCTACCCTCAACAAGAAAGAAGATAAGCTTCAGATAAATACTGTTAATTTACGCTAAGTTGCATTCATTATATGGAAGGCTATTATGCTAGAAAATATTTGATATTCTAACAAAATCCATCACAACTTGTAAGAAACTTATGGTAGGATCGTATAAAATTCCCAAATATTAAAACTGCAAAAACATAATAATTTATATGTATTAAATATCAGCACATCTTATTCATAGTGTTATTCTTGTAAATTATGTCTAAATTCATAAAATGTTAAAAGTAATAGTAATTTCACCATTATGGCTTTCTGGAGTATAAAAACAAAGAGACAAAATTGTCCTAAAAATCAAATATGATATATTCAAAACACCACAGCTTTTCTGA
The DNA here is from genome assembly GCF_003031525.2 of Neophocaena asiaeorientalis asiaeorientalis. Classification (NCBI taxonomy): domain Eukaryota; kingdom Metazoa; phylum Chordata; class Mammalia; order Artiodactyla; family Phocoenidae; genus Neophocaena; species Neophocaena asiaeorientalis. The sequence goes on from NW_020174135.1 coordinate 3,877,088, forward strand.
TTATTAATGTTTAAACTATGCTACCTATATTTTCAAATGACTGTTTAACAATTTTAAACACATCTTATTTTATTATTAGGAGTCAGGTTTTGAATTTCCTTTCTGATCAATAAGCAACTACAAAGATAGATATTTTGGGCATGATAAAGTTATGTATTTTCAAATTAATAATGTTCTATTGGAATAAAAGTTACTATATAAATGTAGCCTATTCTACAGAATAGAACAACAAAAACCCTTAGGAAAAACCTATAGATAATAGGATACTTCACAAACATATTTAAATACATAAACAGCGTAAGTTTCTAAGATGATATACGATCGTTTTTTTAAGACAGATAATTATGTCATCTACAGAGTGGAAAATAATATTGATTGAGAATTTTGAAAATCTAAGAAGGAATATTTCTATAAATTATTAATACAGGGTTTAGATATTCTATGTTCAATATGATTAACAGAAATCAGGATAGCAGTCACCTCTGGAGAAAGGAAAAGGATGTAATCAGAGATAATGGGTGTGCTCTGTGTCTCACGCTACATGGGAGTTACATGGGTGATGGTATCATTATTCTTGATTCTTGATACCACATATAGTATAGTACCAAAAATAATGACATATATAGTGTGCATGTGTATATATATTATCATAAAAAGAACTAAATGAACTGAGGAAAACAAAACCTGAATAAAAAATTTTAATAGGGCTTCCCTGGTGGCGCAGTGGTTGAGAGTCCGCCTGTTGATGCAGGAGACACGGGTTCGTGCCCTGGTCGGGGAAGATCCCACATGCCGCAGAGCGGCTGGGCCCGTGAGCCATGGCCGCTGAGCCTGCGCGTCCGGAGCCTGTGCTCCGCAACGGGAGAGGCCACAACAGTGAGAGGCCCGCGTACCGCAAAAAAAAAAAAAAAAAAAAAAAAAAATTTTAATAAAGGTTTTTTTTTTTTAATGGGGTATAGTTTACAATGTTGTATTAGTTTCTACTGTACAGTGAGGTGAATCAGCGATATGTATACATATATACCCTCTTTTTTTGATTTCCTTCCCATTTAGGTCACCACAGAGCACTGAGTAGAGTTCCCTGTGCTATACAGTAGGTTCTCATTAGTTATCTATTTTATACATATTAGTGTATATATGTCAATCCCAATCTCCCAATTCATCCCACCTCCCCTTCCCCCCATGGTGTCTATACATTTGTTCTCTACGTCTGTGTCTCTATTTCTGCCTTGCAGACCGGTTCACCTGCACCATTTTTCTAAATTCCACATATATGAGTTAATATACAATATTTGTTTTACTCTTTCTGACTTACTTCACTCTGTATGACAGTCTCCAGAGATTATTTTTGAAAATTTTCGTGGGAAAACTAATATATTACTATGTCATAATAGCTGAAGCTCAGAAATGGCTCACGGTCTAATAAGCTACTGTTTATATTATAAACTCAAAATATGAAAATGAAAAATAGCAGTTCTTATAAATTATCAATACTTGTTACAGCAAAAATATGAATTTCGTAAAGAATGCATTCATCTCCAGAAAAGTAGCTCAACCTATGTCAATTCTGAGAGACATTTCTCAGAGGAAGCAATGTAATCAAATAATTTGAGAATACCATGTAGTCTTAAAAAGTGTCTAACCCAACACATTCATTTTTACAATTGAAAAAACAAAATTAAGAACTTTCACGTCCCTAAACTGCTAGACAGTGGTAACGGCCCCTTCGCATAGGCCTCTGTTAGTCATAAACACTGCCTCCTATTTCTCTTAGCCCTGGAGGCGGGGACGTCCAGTCCAAGACATGAAACCACTCAAGCTGATCCCATAAAGGAGCCACACAGACTGAGCTGGGCTGGGCTCACTTACTCGGCCACCAAACATTTATAGATCATCACATACATGACAGGCTATGTGAAGAGGTCTGGGAATTAAATAATGAATAAGTTCTGCCAGGAAGCCAGTGAGAACTGTGCAATGGCTCCCCACTGACACCAAACTCCTCACCACAGTCTCTTAGAAGTGAGCTCGTCTAGGCCCCGCTCACCCCTGCAACCTCACCTCTCACTAACCTCCTGCTGACCCTGCTGCGGCCACATTCGCCTTCTCACTGTTCATCACATTCAGAGTGTTTTATGTCCTTCATTTTTAGATGCGTCAGTGGATGGGTGGGTAGGTGGATGGTTGGATGGACAGATGAATAGACAAAAGGTCTAACGACAACACAGACAAGTAAACCAACAATGACAATACGCTGTAATAAGTTAAAGGACAGAAGTGCACATGTTTTTAAGAACTAGAGAGAAAAAGAAGTGCTTGCATACTCTTTGAAATGAAGGAGATAAGTCACACTTAACGTCTAACATTAAGATCGGTGGCCCACTGGGTCCTTTAAAACTCATGAAAAAGAATACAATAAAAATCTATAACAAAGTCTAATTATGTTAAGAAGACAACTCTGGCCCATATCTCAAGACTTCTCTGGTCAAGTGGACAATCAGTTCGGAGAATCTGTTTCTTATTTGGTAAAATGTAAGAATCACATATAATTTAACGCATAGGAAATAAAATCTCCTCCCAAGCACCTTGGTTCAATGAACAAAAGCTACACCATCTGTTAACTGGAAAACATAAAGCTTTCCATGATTCCTATAAAACAGGAAGGCCACATAAAAGTATGCTCAGAAATCACAGTATTTATGAATTGTCACAAAGACAGTAGCTAGTGAGCCAGAAGCATTAACTGCAAACTCTGACAATTCAGATGTGATAAAAGTTTCTCTAATCGAGTGTACAAACACGTGCAAGCTTTTGATGCCTTCTTGTTCTTTCCTAAGGGCAAAAGTGCATCTCCTCTGCAGAAACAAATACCATCTACACTTGGAAAGTTGCCGCACCGTTTTATTCACTTAGGGAAACATAATTTGGATTAAGTTGTGATATTAACAAATTTCACTATTCCATTGAACTGTAAGTTTACCACTAAATTGTTATATAAGAAACACAAATCTTGTACATAATACAAGATTCAGAACATTTTAATAAATGTATTTCAGATCCCCACACAAACTGAACACAATGCCACAAGACTTTACAAAAGTTATTTGCAACTGGTTTGTTATAGGCCTTGGTTACGACTCATAAGACATTTTCAGAATAGCTATCCTGGCTACCAAATTATACTCGGTAATTTAGACAAGTATGTAAGCCAAATACACTTCTTTCTTGGTCCTATTCTGCTGAATGAGAATCTGACAGAGATTTCATACTGTGAGAAAGTTAAAAAAGGAAATAATGTTTGATGTTTACCTATTATTTCTGAAACTCAATATTAAACAGTCTCACTAAATTAAAGTTCAGGAGATAAAATTACACAGTCTGAGGAAAAAACTGTTCAGAAAAACTACTATTATATTCAATATACAAAATTCACATGAATTTATAAAATATTTTTCATTCTAATAATAATTCCAGATTTAACTTAGAAATTTTTAAATTACCTTATTTTATGCACCTCATTGCCAATGTAAAAGATAACTATACAATATATTCCCTCCCCGCAAAAGTTATACATCTATTTCTTATACTTGTTTAATCCAAGGCTAAAAATTTCATAGATTGCTCTAAAACATTAAAAGAGCCAGCACAAACAAGTGTGAGTGTAGCTGTATGCAGGTTCGTGGACGAACACAGATGTCTTTGTGCTCAGGAAGTGCTGGCTGTTCCTGTTCTCCGGCACAACGGGTACCCGGCTGCCCTCCTGCTGAAGCCTGTGCTGGAAGGTGCTCTGCGGACAGCAAGGTGGCCGGCACCTGTCTGTAGCACATGCGCACTGACGTCTGTTATGGATCATCTCCTGGACTAAAACAGTTGCACGTTCCCTTCTTGCTAGACTGCTCTGAATTTTGTTCAAGATGCCCTGATGTTTTTGACAACCTGTACAAGCCAAACATTTCAGCAAAATTTCCAAATTAATGCTGAGAGCACTTTGCAATGTTTTGTTCTGTATTGTTCACTCTTGCTGATTGTGTCCTAAATAATAAACTGTGGCCTCCAGCGATTTTTTTCAGAATGTTTATGATGAGAACGCATTCATCTAAATCTGCTGGCCAGTGGAATAAAATAAATCAAGAATTTCCCAAATATAACAATATTTGTGTTCAGTAGATAATTGATGACTGCAGCTGCACTAATTAAAACCCATCTGAGTTTCATTAATCTTGGTCACGAGGACCAACTGCCACGCACCACACCTTGCACAGAGCCTGGCGCCTCTGCGTTCGGGTCACACTCAGATGGGCCTCACTCCTAAACTTTCCATGATGATGTGAAATATTTCAATTTAATACATATAATAAGCATAATATATAACTATGTAGCCATTTAGGACATATCTCCAATTGTTGGACTCAATCACAAAAAGAATATAATTAATTTTTGTATCAAGATAACATTTTTACTCTAATATATACTTTCTGTTTGTTAAAAAAAAAAAAAAGTGTGTCGGACTTCCCTGGTGGTGCAGTGGTTAAGAATCCACCTGCCAATGCAGACGACACGGGTTCGAGCCCTTGTCTGGGAAGATCCCACATGCCGCGGAGCAACTAAGCCCATGCACCACAACTACTGAACCTGCACTCTGGAGCCCGTGAGCCACAACTATTGAGCCCGAGCGCCACAACTACTGAAGCCCACACACCTAGGGCCCCATGCTCCACAACAAGAGAAGCCACCACAATGAGAAGCCCACGCACCTCAAGGAAGAATAGCCCCCACTCGCTGCAACTAGAGAAAGCCCACGTGCAGCAACGAAGACCCAACGAAGCAATCAATCAACCAATAAATAAAATTTTAAAACGTGTCAATAATTTGTGGTTTAAATAAATATCTACACGAATAGGCAGGCAGCATGATAATGACTCAAATGCCTTACAGATCATACTTGCGGGATGGTTTGGTGGTGGTGCTATTTTAAGTGCTCAGGTTAGACCTTCCAGCAGAATGGCATATGAGCAAAAACCTCAAGGAACTGAATGTTATCAGCCTATATTTGGACAGAAACCAAGGAAGAACGTATAAACGGTAAAGACTTAGGCTCAGTCACGTTTCTACATTTAACAAAGCCAAAATTTTCACTGAGTTCATACGTTAGACCCAGGTGTTGGGTTCATCTACCGTAGGGTAGGGTACAAGCACTGGAATATTGGCATGTAGGGAAAAAATAAAGAAGGGGAAAGAGTGAAATGCTTGGCCAGAAAACAGAGAGGCATGGATTAAAACAGCATCTTGAACATCAACTTAAGAGCTGCGTACTAAAGTTTCAGAATTAGCAAATCTAAAGAACTATGGAAGAAATACATCAAAGGAAGAGGGAAATTGGGTAACAATGAAATCTATCCATTAAAGATGAGATTAAGAGTTTTAAATATATATATATATATATGGATAAGTTTTGATTCAAATATTGAAAAGCGCAAATAAAATATATTTGCTCCTTTAAGTAAAAGAAGCAAAAATGTTAGATATTTGTGGTATTCACTTCAAAATTTTACTAAAAAAAGTCTTTAACTTCCAACAAAAGACACTTTCAAAGAAACAATTCTTTTCATCTCATAACTATTCTATAGCTCCAGATATAATTTCATGAATGTGAATACTTTTTCTAATTTTAATGTATTAGTTGATTCCCAAAAGATTTTCTTCTGTAATGATCAGACTCTTCAGGGACAAAAACATACTTATTCATTAATAAAATATTCCAAGAACAGAAGAAGTAAAATGTTTTCATTGTTAACTTATATGCACTAAATGGAAACCAGATGCTACTCAACAACAACTTTTCAATATTCCACAGCTCGTGAACGGGGCTGTTCAAACAGCAGGTTTCATTCTTACTACTATTCTCTTTGGAAATTAGCACTCATTTCCTTCCCCAAGAAGACATGTTAAACATGCTAAGACTTCACATCACCTCCATGATCTCTTGCTCAGGACCACCTAGTTGGGATGCTGACCGAATAAGTAGGTTCCCAGTAGCATTTAGGGATGCACTGAAGACTTAAGGGTGGGGGGTCCAGGGGGCCCAGGCACCTCTACTGCTCTGCCTTGCTCACTGCCGCAGAGCGCGAGTCCTAACACACAAAGTCCAGCCACTCCCACACCTCCACCTACTGTCCCGTCACTCTCCACTCCCCCCACCCACCATCCAGCCAGCTCACGGCCCCTGCGCGTGAACACATACACACTTTCTCACTTGGAGCAGACACTCTCAGGAACTTTCCCGTGGGGTCTCATTGACCTTCACCACGCTCTGTAAGGTAGACACTTAGAGATGAACACTGAGTAGAAGAGCAAAGTAACTTGCCCAAAGCCAATCAAGAAGTGTCACTGTAGGAACCCAAACCAAGTCATGTGTGACGGCAAACCTGTAATGCAGAATTTTCAAACTAGAGGATACTGTGTGCGAGTCTTTGAAGACCATCCACCATTCATGCACACATTACAGAGACTTGTCAAGGTGACATGGCCGGTAAACAGCACGTGTGGAAACATACAGCAGGTCTCCTAAATTCAATCAGAGACCTTCCCGCCGTCATGCACTGGAAAGGGGCAGAACTCCGGGTAAATAAAGTCTGCCATTTTAGGAGTGGGAGAGAGAACAAAGATGTCATTAGCTGTATAAACAATTCTTGCTGATACCTTTCTGATGACCATAGTTTTATAACTTGGAGATATATAGTATAAAAATATAAAATATTGACCAAATTTATATTTCTTTACTTTGTTACACTTTCTGATTTTCTTTTTTTTTTTTTAATGTGGACCATTTTTAGTCTTTATTGAATTTGTTACAAGATTGCTCAATATTGCTTCGGTTTTATGTTTTGGTTTTTTGGCCACAAGGCATGTGGGATCTTAGCTCCCCGACCAGGGATCGAACCCGCACCCCCTGCATTGGAAGGCAAAGTCTTAACCACTGGACCTACAAAAAACTGAAGAAGAGGCTACAACGTTCATTGAAACCACTGATTCAAGAACTGGATTTGAGTAACTGTTAATGAAATTCATCACATCATTCTTCCTGTCATGGAACTATCTTACACATGTCCACACACAGACCACGTGAACAAAGGCTTCATGTGGGCTCACTGTTTTCCACACGCTGCCAGAAAAAGGAACTTCTCCACAAAGTTCATATCAGCATAACCAACCAATAGCACTGAAAATATGGACTACCAGTCCTGAGGGTGAGGGGTATTCTAATCCACTTAAGCCAGAGAAAAATGACAGCACCACTGCCACCAAAACAACTTATATCCTATTTACAAATGATGGGCGCAAATGACACGTCCCAATAAAATATGGCATCCTGTTTTCTCCCAGGTGTCTCTGGCCAAAACCTACTGAGTCATCAATAATCTACTCAAATAGTTTAGAATTCACTTAAACTTCCAGATATACCACAGTTTTCTTTGTTGCTGAAATGACTTAGAAATATAATAAAATTAAGAGGCAGAATTTTCTCATTTTTTCAACGTCAAACAAAAAGAGCCAATCAAGAAATAAAAGAAATTGAGAATACAAAGCATTCTTCATTTCACATTATTTTCTGTATCAATAATCCTTACTATAATGAACCAAAAAATAAGCTGGTTCCTTGTTTTATAATGAAAATCATGTCTTTATAATGTTTTACCAAATTGGAAAGTTGTAAAAACTAGTTCTTACTATCTCCTTACTACCGATTTTCAGTAAGAGAACCTCTTAGTAGATTACCTGCTGAATAACCAACACTGCTGCTGGTTGATTCCACACAGGTTCACAACATGAACTCAGAGTTAAGCATCACTATCTTTTCACAGCTCTGAAATTCCTTTCAATTATTTGAAATTTTAAGTTCTAAGGAACAGTTCAAGGTAGACTAAAATTAAGTAAAAATTCTCCATTCTCTAGGGGATTTCTTTTGCCCCTCTTGTCGCCTTCCGAGCCTGGCCCCCTGAAGGCAGTAGCGCGTCCTGTTCCCTTTATATGGGTCACAGATGGCCTGAGCCACATGCTTTACTCCAGAATCATCAATCAGGATCACTTGGCCTTTCCTCCTTCTGGTATTTCACTTTCAGAACTCTCTTTTCAGTCATTAGTTGTGTGACTATGTGCCCTTAATCTCCTCTTAGTCTGACCTCCCTTCAATTCATTTAGGGCAGATCATCAAAGGTTAGTTTAACTTTGAATATCCTTTATTGGTTAACTTTCAAAACTGCATCACGGTACACCCTCTGGGGCTTCTTATATACCTTAGGAATAAGAACCTTAAAGTAAGCATTTTCTTATCTTTTTTTCCTTACGGTTTCCCATTTTAATGATTCTAAATACAGGATTCTTTATCTATAATTTTTGACACATACTTTAATAAATTGAAAGTTCTTGAAAAAAATGTCAGATTTTTGTTTTCAACGTTCCTTATAAAATACTACCATCGGTTAATACAGATGTATATTTGTTTATACACATGTATAACACGTACAACATACATACATATATAACTAATTTAGTGATTCCTCATAAATATCTGTGTTAATAGTAAGAACATATGTTACATGAAGGAGAAAGAGAAATCATTTGTGTCTTAACGTAGGGTCCAGGAAGAAACTCAATTTCCAAACAGAGGGGACACGCTCTGACACAGGTGAGTACCTGATACTCAAGGAGCACTCAGGCACCTGGAGGGGCGCTTCATCCACCTGGGGAAACTCAGGGACAGCTTCCGAGAAGCGGGTATCTACAAGATGAGCAGAATTTAGTCATGTGAGACACAGGAAAGCATGGACAGTCGGGGAGATGGATGGAATTCAGTACAGCTGGAGCCAACTGGGAGCGGAGGAAGCAGTACAAGGTAACACTCAAGAGGTCAACTGGGGCCACAGGCCACAGAAGCTCTTTAAACCAGTGCCTGTTTAGAGAGGACTGAGAGCGTAATAGTTTTAAATTTAATTTCCCTGAAACTGACATTTCTATCTATCTATCTAATACCTTAGAAATCTTTTTCTGAATCTATATTAAATACTTAATATTCAAGCTAAACTGTACACTTAATAAAACAGGAAATTAGGATTTCTTTTCCAGGCATTACTGAGGCTATCATATATTTACCATTTGAGATATTATATACAAACGCAAATGGAAAAACATGGCTTATTCCTTCAAGGAGCTGCTGTTACCCTCTGAAGTGAGATATGTACACCCATTCAGAAATTCAATAAATATTTATTAAACTGTTCTAGCATAGGCAATGGGAAAAGAAAAAAAAAAAAAGAATCTAAGCAAGATATCAGGATTCTCTGAGCACAAATCTCATGCCCTCCAGTGTAGGAGTGTATGTAGATTGTAAGTCATATTATAAATAAAATCACATTTTGTAGTTACATGCTCAGGAAGACTGTGGGTAAAAGAATTCCTTCTCTGGGCTGCTATGGTCTACAAAACACTATAAATCATTATAAAATATATCTCTTTCTGCTGAAAATTAAGAGAATCAAATTTGTGCTAAGGTGAAAATTATAGTTTTCATTTTTAACCCCATGTAATCTTGATGTGATTAATTAAATTTAGATGATCTAAGATGATAAAAAGTTTAGAATTGATTTTTTTGTTTGTTTGTTTATATAGCTCTTTAGCTTACTTTAACTAAGGGTTAATTTCCAGTGAAGATAAAGCAGCAAAGACTCAAAATGTGGTAATTAAGAGAAAACAGTATAAAAACTATTTATAAAACACATAAGCCTGATATACTCATTCATCAACAGGTTATTTTTTAAACATTACTAGGTCCCATGCGGGGATCTCAGCTCCTTAGACAGATGGGGGATGCATGCTATACATCTGGCCTGTGGAGTATAGCTTCAGCTTCTTCTGGAGAGTTTCGCATCTGCCCTCCAGATTTCAGCCCCAAAATTGCATAAACCAATTCCTTGTAATAAACTGAGAGGGAGGGATGGAGGAAGGGAGGGGGAGGGAGGGAGAGACAGATGGACAGAGAGACAGACAGACACAGAGTGTGTGTTTCTGCACAGAGATAAATACATATCCTACTGGATCTCTTTCTCTAGGGGGGCTGATTGATACATTATGTTCCAATGGTGACTAATCTAACAATTTTGAATGGGCAATGGCAATTGGTGAAAAAACATTTTGGACAAAAAAGTAGACACTGTTTTCCTCAAGAATACAGATGTGTCCCAATGAAATTATCTCATAAATAAAGAATTTCCAAGCTACAACTTAACTTGCATTACATTTATCAGCATGATATATAAAAGTATAAATATCTTAAATACACAATAAATTGCCCTGGTTATTTTTATCAAAAGTTTTAATATACTTTGCCAAGCATTTAAACTACCTGCTTTTAAAAAAGAAAACCAAAATATAAGTATTATCTATTATCCTTCCCAAGTCCATCTTTGCAGAGAATGTACTCAATACAGTGAAGTTAATGACACCAGAAAGAGAAATGTGGAAATTATGAAGCACTTAAAAATAAGCAATAATTCCTAAATAATCAGATTGAAAAAAAAAATTATCGATGACTGTGAAATAGTTGAAATCACAAATAAAAGCATCTCAGATGCACATTTTACAATCAGACAAAAATATCTGAAACAGCCAATCTAGTTTTAACTAAACAAATAGCCCAACATGTGATGGGCTCACCGAGCAAGAAGTCTCGGCATCTACAGCGTATTATGAAAAAAACCCCCAAAAACTAGTCATATGCTTAATATTAGTGCTCAGTGCCAATTATTCTGAATTAAAGTAACTAAAGCAGAGTAATGCAAAGCAACCTTCAATAAGATTTAAAAAAAACTACATGAATTAAAATTTTAAAATTTTTGAATAGCTTATTATATAGGCGAAAACAATTAGGCTATAAATCTTCCTGGAAAGAATTTTCAACACTGTAGTTTAAGTTAGGATGCAAATAATTCAAAAAGGAAAGAAAGAAAAACCAGGTCACAGTGACACAAGCTGCACAGACACAGACAAGCGCAGTCCCAACTGAGGAACCTGAACAGATCCCAACAGCACATGGGACTTTGCACAAGCCACTCAGGGCCACGAGATACACAGCAGGAACCACTGCTTATAGCAGCACTTTTCATAGGGCCTACCAGACTCCTATCTTAGCAAACAAAATATATTCTTGGGATGGCGGATGGAATGAAGCACAGAAATGGAAGCACGTATTGTAAGGAGCACCTGGGTAGAGAGGAAACAGGAGCTGGAATATACCTGTTTGAATATTTAGAAAGAATAGGGATAGAAAGTCAACAAATATAATCACCAATAAGAGTAATCACCTGAAGAAAGAATACATGATGTTGAAGACTAGTAATGGTGAAAAAACAGTCTGGACAAAAAAGTAGACATGAAAAGAAAACAGCAAAATTTAAAGCAATAACTCAGCAACTACCAAACTTAGCTATCCCTCCTTACCAAGGCTATCCTATGGGAAAAGAAAGCAAAAATATGGGATAGACTATGTAAAGATGCCTGTAAAACATTAGGAATACAGTTGTATGCAGCTATAATGGAACAAGGAAAAACTGAATGGAATTTTTAAAAATTGCGGGTCAAACATGAATTCAAAGAATGACTGTAAAGACAGTAAAAATATGAGAAATATACGGAGACTATACGGAACAAAACCGTAGAAACGATAAGTTTCTATGACCTAATCTGCACTGATGTCTTGACATTCTAAGTCAAAATTCAAAATGTAGTAATACCCTTTCCTCACAATGTCACTCTTTCCAGATCTACTCAGGACATCATACAGTCATGGGAGGGTAAACATATCTAGTTATTTATTTAGTGCTTAAAAGCACGTGTAAGGAGATGGCTTTACGATTGATAAAAAATAAGTTTAAAAATATGAATCTAATGTAATGTAATAAAACTGTAAGGTGTACTCTGCTCCTCTAAAACTCCCTGCACATTGGCACAAACACACAGGTTTAAATCATACATATCTTAGCAAAGTGCAACTGAGCCTTATATCTGGACACATTCCCAAGTGTAGAATTAAAAGCCTCATGACTGGATCAAAAGAACACGACTGCCCCCATTCATGGAACATTTGTACTCTTTACGTAATTTCCTTGTATACTGAGCCACACTTCTTTAAAGAAAGTAATGAGTTTCCTTAAGAAATCATTTTTAAAGTTACACAAAGAAGAAAATTAAAACCCCACCAAAAAAACATCAGTATGCCCTTCAACAAAAATAGGCATATTCTAGAATTTCTGGTATTAAGAAACACCAAGAACTTTCAATCAACGTACATCATTCTGAACATCCTGACAAAGGAGAAATGTTTAAGTATTAAAAATGATTGATATCTAACTTTAATTGCTTTAACGTAACAATACGTGTAAGAAGCAAGATATCAGTATATTCCGTGTACTCATAACCGTTATAGCTCCACCACACCCAATACTGGATTTAAAAGAAATCTAAGCCTCAGTGAATGATCCGTCTCCAGGTAGTTTGTATGTAACTCTCTCTATACTGTTCCATTCTTGAGGACGAAAACATATTAGTAGTAGGTTTATATCATGACTACCAGCACACTATCTACTCTTGAAAGATAGTAAAGCACACAAAAAAAGAAGATACCACAGAGCTTATTTTCTTAAAAAAAAAAATCACTTGAAAAGTAAAATTCCTGCAAACGTCCATATACTGACTATACTCCATGTATTGACAATTTACATGAATATACGTTGACACACGACAAGGTACTGAACTATAGGTTTTATTCTCTAATGATGTTTAAGGATTTGCTTTAACGTAACAATACGTGTAAGAAGCAAGATATCAGTATATTCTGTGTACTCATAACCGTTATAGCTCCACCACACCCAATACTGGATTTAAAAGAAATCTAAGCCTCAGTGAATGATCCGTCTCCAGGTAGTTTGTATGTAACTCTCTCTATACTGTTCCATTCTTGAGGACGAAAACATATTAGTAGTAGGTTTATATCATGACTACCAGCACACTATCTACTCTTGAAAGATAGTAAAGCACACAAAAAAAGAAGATACCACAGAGCTTATTTTCTTAAAAAAAAAAATCACTTGAAAAGTAAAATTCCTGCAAACGTCCACATACTGACTATACTCCATGTATTGACAATTTACATGAATATACGTTGACACACGACAAGGTACTGAACTATAGGTTTTATTCTCTAATGATGTTTAAGGATATGTGGAAATAAGATACCTTTTATACTCTACTCAACTATTATCCTATTCAAGTATTATCCTCAAGAAAATGACCTCTTCCAGAAGGGATGTTCAAAATCCAGTTATGAAGAACCTTCTGGAGAAGCAAACCAAGGAAGTTCTTAGGGAAACCTCACCTGGGGGTAAAGGGGGACTGGGCAGCGGCAGTAACTGAGAAGGATAAAAATCCTCCTGCTGTTTAGTCTGTGTGCGTGTGCTGAGTATTTGGATATATATCACATGCAGTTGAATTTACAAAATGTGGTAACACAACAACAGGGCACTGCCAACTGCAGAAAAAAAGTGACTCCAGAGCCTTCAATGGTAAATAATGATGAGCTGTGAACGGTCTTAGGATTTCAAAGCCAAATGGTAACTCTTATTAGATTTCAGGTCACAGAACACCGCAACCAGAAAGGTTTCTCAAACTCCACTCTGCCTAAGAATCCTTGGAGCACTTGCTAAAAACAGATATTATCTAGATGTCTACTCGACAGCAGCTCAGGAAGGGAGGAAGAACGTGCATCGTCAAGGACTGTCTCTGGTTGATTCTGGTGCAGGTGGCCAAGACTACAGTTCGATTATCCCTGGTGTTACGGGTCATGAGAGCAGGGGAAGGAGAGGAAGGGAAAGGCCACAGTGGTGGAATGTCAGGAGACACGGTCCACTGAGTCACTGCTGTATTGTGAGAAAGAGGGCCGTGGCCTGGATCAGAATGGCTAAGGGCTCCTATTAAAGCACTGGAGGGTAAGGAAGACTGTCCTGTGAGGTACTGTGCTTCAGATGTAAACTACAGGATACTAAGAGGGGCCAGCTGAGGGCAGAGAGGTCTGCTAATTTTAAGGTAAAAGACAGGAACGATGGGCTACTACCAGGAAGCATCAAACCAGAAGAAATCTGTGAGACGCCTCCCTATGGCACATAAGGTCAAGTATCCTTGAAGAGGTGTGGCGTGTGGGTTCGTGAATCAACTCACCCAGGAGTTAATGCCAGAACAAAAGGCAATCCTGCACAGGATGGGTCCTCTGGACTCCTACAGGCAGATCCTGGATCACAGAAGCAGCAGCCCCAGGTGAGATTCTAGTTCAATGCCTGAAGGCCTGAGTAAGGAGCCCTTAGCATTTAAGTCTTTAGTCAGAGGTAGGCGCTAAGAAAAAAACAGTCTGGGTGACAGACAAAAGGAGTCCAGGCAAGGGAATGAATAATTCTCCAGGAAGGGGTCCTAGAGAAAGAGCTGTGCCCAGGAGAGGTGAGGTCAGGAGGGGGTCAACGCCAGGTAACCGCCATGGCCGTGTGGCTCTGAGCAGTTACCTCCTCTCTTCCAGGCCCAAGAACTGCAACCCAGATGCAGCGGACGATAGCCCGATGCAACCCCAGGCCTAATACAGTAAGGTGGGCCTTGATTCCTGCTCAAGAAATGATAGTTATTTTTATTATAACTCAGATCGTTTATTCACCAAATAGTGAGGGGTGGTTGGTAAAAACTCTGCTGACAGCTGGAAACTGAGGCACAAACTCTCCTGCCTGAGTAAGTCACACTGGACATCAGGAAGCTACAGGCAAAGCACAGGCCAGGTGTGGAGCAGGGCCGGGAAAGGGAAGCGGCGGATGCCAAGCAGGCAGGTGGTGTGGCTCAGGGACTCCCCAGATGGGCCCAGAGGGCCGCCTTCCAAGGAAGGCGTGGAGACACCAAAGACCTCAGCAAACAAAGACAGTCCAGCTGTGCCACCAACGGGGAGAGGAAGGCAGAAGAGGAGGTTTTAACCTGGCAAATAAAATGCTACTCTCCTGTCCCCCAGGGAGAAAAGGGGAGGGTCTGAGAGGCAGGGGTGCTGTGACTGTACAGATGCTGAAGGACGCGGAGACAGTCAGTCAGAGTTCAAAGTTTTATGCTCAAAGGCTAAGGGTTTTCTTCCTCTAGTTTGTAACCAATTGTTCCCTTCTCTTCCCTTCAGACTTCTTGAAGAACCCCTTA
Source organism: Neophocaena asiaeorientalis asiaeorientalis (assembly GCF_003031525.2). Taxonomy (NCBI): domain Eukaryota; kingdom Metazoa; phylum Chordata; class Mammalia; order Artiodactyla; family Phocoenidae; genus Neophocaena; species Neophocaena asiaeorientalis. The sequence goes on from NW_020174135.1 coordinate 3,892,352, forward strand.
CGTAACAGCGGGACCCATTAAGCTTCCAGAAACACATACCTAATCAGGTGCGGATTTCATGCCTCTGTTTCTCTCACATGGATCCCTCAGCCAAGAACCCCCCTTCTCTACCATCACCTCCACAAAGCCTGGACTCCTAGGACACGATGTGATCTGTACTTGCACCCAGCATATCACTGTTTTTGTGCTGACAGTACCCGTTCCTGGAATGTCCGCTTCCTGGCGGCGGGATCTATATCATCTTCGTTCTACAGTTTCAGTTCGCAGTGCGACTGGCACTGCACTTGGCACGAGAGGAACTGAACATGGGCTGCACACATTCACACATTCCTCTTCCTACTGCAAGTCTACCTCTCCAAGGTCATCTCAGGACATATCTTCCCTCCCCTTCTCAAAACACAAACACCACCAGCCTCGCTGAAGACACAGGCACACTCACTCACTCAACACCCTCCTCTGCTAGGAATGCACTTCCTCATCTTGAGCATTCAGCACGGATGCTCGCGGGCGGCAGTACTCCCCCTCTGCCACCGCGGGCACCATCACGTCAGGCGCGGCAGGACAGGGACTCAGAGGTACTTCCCAACTGACAGGTGCACCCACAGATGCCAGGAACCGGTGACTCTCCCGTCCATCCTGCCACGGGGGCCGATGCTGGACCTCGAGCCAGAGTGGCTCAAGCAGTGTTCAGTGAACTGCTTTCCCCTCCAATAGTGAGACACACGGTGAAATGAAAGAAGATCATAGCCCGGAGGGCTGGGCTGGCGGGCGGGGGGGGAGTTTGTCCCACTGCAACTATACGGTCAGACGCGTGCAGCGGATGCACACCTGTGAGGGTGGGTTCCGGACAAGCAGGGTTTGTTCTGGCTCCTGCCTCCAGATCAGGAAGAGGGCTGTGGGCTGGGGGCTGGCGGGGCGGGGGCGCCTAGCTGCCTCCTACAGACCCCTGAACACAGCAAGAGACTGGGGATGGCTCTCAGGGGAAGCCCTCGAGGCTCACGGTCAACAGGAGGCAGGACTCCCCCGGCTCTGCACTCAGAAGAGGAAAGCATCTAGGAAGTCACCACCTCCACCTCGGCAGGATGACAGGAATTTACGAGCCACAGCAATTAAAATAAAAAAGGCAGAAAAATCGTGTTCATTCCTAAGACCAGTCAAAGCCAAAACCGCCTGGTCAACTGTCAACACTAGACGGTGTCTCCTGGGAAGAAGGCAGCTTGTTATCAGCCCTGTGAGCCAACCAGCTAGTTTCACTACTCCTAACGTCTGAGAAAAGCTGAAGAGTGTTTCACCCGTATCTCTTAGCCGTCTATCACCTGTAACTGCAGTCTGGCCTGTGAGAGAGAAAGGGGCAGCACGTCTCGCTGATGCACAGGACCATCCTCTATCAATGCCGTGGTCTAGAAGTATCTGCTATTTTGTTTGTACTATGTAATAGGAAGCGAATCCTCCTGAGGAGACAAAGTAAAGGCCTTCTGGAGGTGGCACTGCCAATCCAGTCTGGGATTGCTTTGATAGAAATGCTGATACAGAGAACACGCTGACAGGAGAGCTTTGATGGAGGTTCTCAAGGGCCTCTATCCTTAAATTGTTCCAACCAGTGCTCAGAGGAGTGGACAGGTACAAACAAAACAAAACAAAAAAGGAGTTAGAGATTTCTTCACACCCAAATCACTCCATTCTCCAGGCATAAAGTAGCTAAGAAATAAAATAACTGGGTCATGCCTGCAACAAAGCCCAAAGGAATAGAAACAGAACAGAACTAGAAAATACTTTCTAAATCAGCTGGGACAATGATATCCATATTGTCAGGGGGCACAGGGACCTAAATCTGCAAGCTGCCGTACAGAGCTTCACCTACACCGTATGGGTTAATCAAGTATTCTACTGTACTGCTGCTGAACAAGGAGAGAAAGGTACATTCGCTAAAGGTTGTTAAACTTGGGCCAGATTTTTCAGGAAAAGCCAGGACATAACTCCTTCACCACTATCTCATTCATTACCCTGTTGGTTTAATGGAAATTCTCTTCCCTTTTACTTCCTTACCTATTTATTGGCTACTTCCCCAGTGTCAGAATGTAGGCTAGCTCTCTGAAGAACAGGCAGCTGGTCTTTCTCATTTCTAACTGTACCCTCGGCACCTGCGTGGTTCCTGAGGTCATCAGCGCTGTTCCCTCTTCTGGTTAAAAAGCACACCACGTTTCGGTTCACTGTTCCATAATCTGTTCAGAGGTGTTCTATGTGACTCCTAGAAATGTCTTAATGTAATGGCTAGAATGAAATTTACTCACCTTCCTCATACTTCTGGTGGCTTTAAAATGCCCACCTGATCTGAGGGAACAGCAAGTGTGCTGAAAGCTGGTACTCCACACCCATGGACCACTGCCAGGGTAGCATGACCTCAGCGGAGGGTAGAAATTTCCCCAGTTACACTTCTGAAAAGGAGGTTTCCTGAGGCAGGCTTTGGAAGAGTATGTTGTATTACATAAAAATTAAATACGGTTTACATAAGCTGTGAAATGTCAGCCCGAGGCGCCTTCTATTCCCTAGGCTTGTAAGTTTTTCTTACTTTCTCTCCACTCAACCCCAGTGCTGGCTTTTCTAATGCTAGTTAACAAAAAAGGCAAATTTTCAGATATTACTGTAAAAATACAGGACAGTTTTGTGGAAAAAAATATATGGTCCGTATATGTAATAAATATGTGTATATATATATTTATACATATAATTTATATAAATAGATAATAAATGTGCATATTTACACATATAAATATAACTATACCATATGTATTTATATATTATGTAAAAATATAATGTGTGTAAATATATGTTAAAAAGGTCTTAAGTTTAAAAAAGGACAATCCACTCAACTGCGGTGACATGTTATTATTAATGAGGGTTCTGGAAGGAGAAGCTCTAAGTGAAAGCTACATCAACTGCAATATACAAAATTCTTCATAGTTTCCCCAGGGGTTCTTTTCTTCCTACTATAACTTCAATGATTTCATCATATTTGAAATCAGCTTGAATAAAAATTATATTTTATACCCACAGGCAGTATCCTCCTGGTTTAGATACTCTCTCAAGTTATTTTTTCCCCCTCACCTATAGCTAGAGACAATGCCAAAATCAACACAAGCTTGATCTTTTTTAAAAATTAAATTTCTTACCCACCTTGGAAAAGTAAAGCACACGAATACTATAATCACAAAGACGTGTGTTCAAATATCTCTTCTTTACCACATAACAGGGTTCCTGGAAAGGTACTTCACCTCTCTGAGCCTCACTCGCTATCTTCATCTAAGCAGCAGGTGAAATCATACCCCTTTCTGAGGGAAACCTAAGGAAAGTCCCTGGCATATAGATACTTGGAGCTCAAGCATCATCGCCCCATGCGAAGACGCTCACCTGAGACTTGCCAAGCCAAAAATGGTAAGGTATTTCCAGAACACCTTCCCTACACCTGTGTATTACAAATCTCTGGGTAAAATGTATGTCCTGAATAGCTGGGGGCTGCTGAGAGGTAGCCAGAGAACAGTGGGGAGTAGGGCAGAAGCCAAGGCAAAGGAAAGGTCCCCGTGCACGACGTCAGGGAGGGGGGCACCAGGTGAGAGATCACCAGTGATCCAGTCCGAGTTCCCGCAGAACCCTGAGTGTGAGGATTAGGTTTTGGTGAGGTAAGCAGCGGTGAGTGGTTAAGAAATAGACGGAGGACACTGTCCACTCAAAAAAGGCATGTCAGAGAAAAGAGAGGAGACGAGGAATTGAATGAAAGGGAGAACCACGGAAGATGAGGATTTATAAATGGGAAGAGACCTGAACAAGGCTGATATAGTGAAAGGAAGGAGCCAGCAGAGCAGTACTGACAGAAGAGAGACCAAAAGATGGGGCAACAACGGAAGCAAAATGTGACCAGGAGGCGGGAGGAGACTGCCTGCGGCCCCCCCAGGGAGGGACAGGGACAGGCACGGAGCACGGAAAGGGACAGCAGGTGTGTGAGTAGGGTTCTCACCTGGATTACCTTGTCACCGTGCCGCCAACCAGTCTTTCCGGTAGAAGCACCACCCTGAAGCTTCCAGAGTAGGCAGTCATTGAAAGAGGAAGTCTGACCACACTGGCCCACTTCATATCCTTTAACGTACTCTGCGGCAAAGGCCACCTGGCGCCAACTCCAGTGTCCGTTCTACGTTTTCCTTCTTGGCAACAGCAGCTCACAGAGCTCCCGGCATAAAAAGCTATCTTCCCAGCGTTGCTTAGAGCCAGTGAATGGGTGAAAGTAAAATCGGGCCCATGAGATGGACCAGGTGGGACCTCTGAAAGCCTCTTCAAAGACAGCGGGCTCAGCAGAAAGGCCCCATCCTGCCTAACTCCTTTCCTGCCCCTTCGGGCTGCAACTAAGACGTCCTGGCTAAAGCCCCAGCAAGTGCCCTGGGCCACAGGTGTCTCTGGGGACGGAGCCTGTGCTGGAATGGTGGGCAGAGGAGAGCCAGGCTGTGGCCGCGAACGGGTCAGCCCTCCTGGCCAAAGCCGCCTACCCGAGAATGGCTTTCATGTAAGAAAATAAACCCTCTTAAGGTTACATTGCTGATCGGCTTTTCTTTTACTTTTCTTTCCTTCTTCCTTCCTTTCTTTCTTTCATTTTGGGGAAGAATGGTTTCTCATACTGGAAGCTGAACTCCATATCAACTTCTTACAACCTGAAACACTGTGCAGAAGGGAATTCAAACGCCTTGCTTTCAGAGCTGCGTTAGCCGGCACCAACTCCAGCATATCCCCGCCGGACCGAGGAGCCTGTCCTGAGACGCTCGCACTCAGGAAGACAGGTCCCAACCCCTTCGCTGCTGGGCCGCTGGTTCGGGGGAACCCCGCACTGCCCAGCAGCAGGCTCTCCTGACTCTGAGACGACTCAGCCATCCTCCTTGCCACGTGCTGATTGCACCCCACTTGCATATTTCCATCGTGAAATGCTTCACCCGGTCCGATAATCACGATTTAGTTTTCTGTCTCCCCCACCAGTACCCCAAGGACATGCACGGGGAATCGGTGCTGAAGGAGCGACTGAGTCCGTCCACCACCTGCTGGAGGAGGGGCTGCATGGTGGGGCGCATGGGCTGTGGAGGAACAAGAAGAGAGCAGGCCTGCACACCCGAGGGCGGTGGGCAAGCTGAATAAGAGAGAAAGGAAGCCAGGAAATGGAGCCAGCTGACGCCTGGCTGCAGGGAGACACCGTCAACTTAGAAGAAACGGCTAGAATCCAAGAGGCCCACCTGTGAGGCCTCTAGACCTCCAGCGCCTTCAGTGTTCCTTCCTATGTGCAAGGGACCCCGAGGAAAAAATGGAGAAAATCGTACCTAAAGCCATCCGAGGCAGGCAAACAGCTAACTCAGTTGTGTGTATAGAAAAAGTCCTTACCGAAGCCTGGAAGAACTTAATAGGCCTTAATATTTTAAAAATTTTAGTGATAGCTTAAATGCTCAAGATAAAGCTTCTAAAAAACTTTAATGGAACTATTGATCTGCATTTTCATTTAACAAGTTCTAACACAGTCAAAAGGAGAAGATCTGTCTTAATTGTTCTTTTCCTTCCAAGATATGATTCACCTACCCCACAAGGGAAATTTCCCGAAGTCATCAAAATGTCACTTAATGTAATAAACATCGATTCTAAGACTTCAAATCAATATTCTCCTTGCCAACTATTTTTTTAAAAACTGAAAATAAAAATCCAAATAAACTTTTCAGTTCTAGGTGTAAGGAGCTAATAAATAGTGACAGAAAAAGAACAACAAACAGGTGTAGGAGTACAAAGAAGATGATGTAATTGAAATAGGCTCTCTCCCACCTCACATCCACTAGGATGGGGCTACTGTCAAAAAACCATAAGTACCAGTGTCAGCGAGGATGTGAAGAAAGCGGAATCCTTGTGCACCATTGATGCGAAAGTAAAATGCCACAGCAGTATGAAGTTTCTTCAAAAAATTAAACATAGCGTTACCATATGATCCAGCAATTCCACTCCTGGGTATATCCCAAAAGAATTCAAAGTAGGGTCTCAAATAGATATCTGTACACCCATAATGTACCAGCATTATTCGCAAGAGCCAAAAGGTAGAAGCAAATCAAGTTGCTATTGGTGGATGAATGAATAAAAAAGTGTGGTCTCCACATACAATGGAATATTATTCGACCTTAAATAGGAAGGAAATTCTGACGCAGGCTACGGCATAGATGAACCCTGAGGACACCATGCGAAGGGAAATAAGCCAGTCGCAGAAGGATGAAGGCTGTAGGACTCCCCTACATGAGGAAGGACCTACAGTAGTCAAACTCACTGAGACAGAAAGCTGAATGCTGGCTGCCAGGGGCTGAGAGCCGGACCCTTTTCCTATAAAGGAATGACTGGAATAGGAGAGAACCTGAACAGGGTCTCTGGACAAAGAACACAGGGGATTTCTTTGGATGATTCTCAAGATGCTTCTCTAAGTTTGAAGTTATTTCAAAACAAAAAGTCTAACAAAATGTTACTCAGAGTCGGGGGAGTGTGGAAATGGCCTCGTCTACCCTGTTCCTCAGCACGGGATGGGCAGTGTCCTCAGGACGCAGTGACACAGGACGGCCGCTCACCTACGTTGCCACCTGCGGAGCTGGGCACTGAATGCTGACAAAGGCAGATCAGACATTCAAGCAGACACAGAGACGCTATGTTTTGTTTGGGTGGAAATATGAGAATTCTTGATAAACACCTCTACCCAACCCCCCACCCCATTCTCACCCCATAAACACCACAGAAGTAGATTTGAGATTGGCCTTCCTCAGACCAGAGAAGAATAAAGATAGTTCTTTAACGTTTAAAACTTGCATAAGGTTTCTAAAGAAAACAGAGCTTAATCAAACACCACCAGACATTCAGCACTTCAGCCAACTGCCAGAAAGAGCAACCTTGAAGAGTATCACCTGTAACCTTGACAAATTATGGCTGAGATAGATGCAATGCAATGCATAGAGACAGTGAGCAGGGTGCGGTCTACGGGGCATGACTGGCTCTCTCTGCTTTGGGTCCTCCAAACTTGCGACAGTGCCACGTAGCCAGGACACCAGACGCCTGGACCTTCATCAGCACAGAGCCCTGTGGAAAGGCCCTCACAGACCGCAAGTCCAAAAGGAGCCAAGTGAAGAAAGATGTTGTAAGTTCTGCAAAAGTAAAGCAACCTAATACTAAAACCCAAAGAATGAATTCCTTCTGGTACTGAATGATAAGAAAGTCTCTGCCAGTGAGTGAGATGCAGCCTTAGACGAGAAAATAAAAATTCCGCATCCAAGTACATTTGTATGTGTGTTAGCGTGTGCTTTTGCTGACTGGAATCTTCTTTGTGCTAAATTTAGTGCCAGTTACCCATCGTGTTCCATACTGGGTTCTTGCAAAAATGACTTCTCCTAAACACTTTCTAATTTTTAAAAATATTTCATTTTAAGTTCTTATGTGTTAGTTCTAGAAAATACATTAACATAAAAGAGACGGGAAAAGATACTGCGAGCTGATGCTACCAAGGTATGATGACATATTGATCAATATATAAAAACCTTCTCCTTAACAAACAGAAGGGCAAAACAGGAACGAGCGAGACCACACAGATGCAGCCCGCTCTTCCAGCTACACAATGGTGACGACGACGTTCCGTTCACATTCAAACTAAAACAGGTTTTATTTTTAAACAATCTCAATAAATTTCAAAAACATATTAAAAACACTGAATAGCTTGTTAATCCTTGAAAAATGAATGACACATTTCTCAACTGAGACTTTCCAAAACAACACTAGTACCTACACTTTGTTTCAGTAAAGCAGCTCCTCCATAGTCAAAACACGGACTGCTGAACTGAGGATGGGTTATATTTTGGCACAATATCTGAAAAATATTGGGTTTGGGAGAGAAAATACACTCCTAGCCTCTGCCTTCATCCAAGCCACCTGCCCCCGCACGCCTTGACTTAACACACTTTGAGACCACTGCTCTCCCAGAAGATGGCGACCTTGATATCAACCACCATCATCCAGCTTCCATTTTGAGTTGTTTCCTTTACCAAAACTTCCTCTACAGGAGTGATGCCCCATTCTAAGAACTCCCATCGTGGACTTCTGTTCAGAAGGCTAAATGGCATTCTAGGTCCTCATCTGTGGCTTAACAAAGCAGCGGAAAGATCAAGAGCTCTGTGACCAGAGTCACTTGGGTTCCAAGTCAAGGTGTGTCAACTAGAGCTATGTGATTTTGCTGGCTCTCAACTTCCCTTGTAAGAGAGAAGTGGTTAAGGGTGAGATAAAATAGTGTACCTCTCAACGTCCGCTAATTGATCAAGTAGTGTCCTTAACCACTTATTATTCCAGGAAACCAGCTAGTTGCCTAGCGCTGCCCATTCCTCAGTTTAACTTAGTACTGAAATATAGTATTGAGAGTCGACTCTTCTGCTGCTGAACCACATCACTGTGGCTGACGGCCTGCTCTGACAGGTCGTCTGACCCCATAGCTGATGATGACTGACAAGTCTGGGCCCCCTGGGATGGAGACCCCCAAGTCTCCACTAGCACAGTGCTGCCAACAAATACCGGCCAGACATCAGGGGACGCCTCAACATACTGCCCACCTATCCTGCTCCAAGCCCTCTGGACGCCACTACCTGCCTCTCCCCTGCCAGGTGCAAACAAACTGCCCATTTATCCTGGGTGGCTGCAAGTAAATTGCTAAGTGCTACAGACAAATTCTGAAATACATAATTTCCTATAACATCTTCCCACTGTTTCCCTTATTCTAGAAAATCAATCCATTCACTCCTGAGAAAAAACAAAAACAAACCAAAAAAACCCTCCCCATCGTTAAGTCCATCATTTTCCTTATCCTTTCACTTACACTGAGAATGCCTACTTTCTTCTTTGCTAAACCCTACCACCCTCCTTCAGTACCCAGTGCAAATGCCAATACTTTCATTCACACAAACTTTGTTCAACAATTATGTACTGAAGACTGCCACGTGCTAGGTTGTTCTAGACATCAGAGACAGAGCAACGAACAAAACATAGCAATGAATAAACCCCACGAAACACTTATAATCTAGCTGAATAGCCCCATTATCCAAACCAGGGTCCTCTTCTCACTGTTCCTGCAGAATGAAAGCAAACTAAAAAACAGCAAAACATAACGGTAAGGATAGTTCAGAAGGTAACACATTGGACTGTAAACTCTTCAGTGTCAAGTACCATGAATTTTATCCTTTATTATAACCCATGAAATTCAGCAGGGAGCAGGAACTCAAAAGCTCTCTTGTTTTGGAATATTCATAGAGAACTGATAGCTTTAGAACCACACACTACTGAGACAACTCTCAAAATTAAAATTCATGAGTAGAAAAATGATACTCCTTAAGGAAGTGTTTTAATATCTGATATTGTAATGAATAATTTAAAAGCAATGATTTTTAAAAAAATGTCCTACTATGAGAAGCCACCATTGCATAATATTTGAGCTGGTCCTAGTAAACATTCTCACATTATCCCATTTTATGAACACGTCCAGGAGGTCAGCGCCTCTTAAGCAACATTAGGTGAACATCGCCAAGCAGAGGCACTGGGTATACTGTCCAAGACACTGTGTGACTGTTCCTCAATCAGCGTCAGAGTACAAGAGCACCTGATAAGAACTCAAACAAAACCAACAACAGAAGACAAGCATGCCAATCTGCCAAAGGATTAGTCAGACAACCCTGTCTGTTCACCTGTCCCTTAACATAGATGTCTAAAGAAGAGAGCCAGAAAATGAATATGGACGTTCTTAAAAGCAACCACATCTCCTATGGCTTGAGTATTATGGGAAACACAACAGAGCACGTATCTCTTAGCCACACTGTTAAACTTCCATATCCTTCCATTAGGAAGATCCATCCACTCCCACAGAATATACTTTGAAAATGAGAAGATTCTTAGAAGAAACAATAATGCTTTCCTTTACGTAGAATTTTGTTCATGAAAATTATGTAGAGAAGGGCAAAACATAACTTGGAATAATTGAGTTTCATCCCTGACAAAACAAGAATACCGAACGCATAGCATGAGCCCTTTTTACCCCAAAACAAATACCTGCAGCTATTTCTTGCAGGCCTATTGGCATTTTATACTCACCACTATTTCAATAATGAAGTTTACAGAGGCTCAAAATTCTGTGCACCTGACTAAGACGCTCTAACACTTCAGCTGAGGCTTCAGAATTTGTTGACATGTGGCACTACCTCTCAGGGAGGTGAAAGGCATGTCACAACCAAGCTGCGTTTCCAGCTGTGACATGTCTCGGTACAGAAGGGCAGGATGGAGATGGAGAGGGAGAGAAATTATTTCCTTTATCATTTATCAAGAGTCATGCCAAATTCCTGTAGTCTTTACTCACATTTAGTGTTTTTTTCCCTGTTCAGTGGCCTTCATACAATGAAAAGTATGTTTTAAAGTTATATTATTGAAATGCATTGAATGATGACTCTCAAGGTTGGAAACTAGCCACAAGAATGAATGTTATCTGTTCCTCAGTCCTCCAGAGAGGGCCATAAATGCACGTGATATTCCTTGGTGCTGTATTTTGCATTTGGATTTCTGATTTAGACAAAATGTGTTTAAAAAAATGAGTAAGAAGGCAGCTGCTGAATTAAAATACATCTGTGTGTAAAAGAAGTTTTGCTTATTTTAGTCAAAGGAAAGCGTTACAGTGAAAAAATTTCTTTTGATAACCTAAAAATAAATCTGCAAATAGCCATTCAATATGCAGAAGCAAAAATTCAAACTCAAACTGATAAACACATACTGAAGGCATATTATATATAAATAAAGTACAACATAAGAAATAAATACTACCACGTACAAGAGATATAGATTAAAATGATAATGAAATGTAGTACATAAACTTCACTTCACTATCTACACGTTGCGAATTGAAGAACAACTCATGTTAATAAATTGAGTGTGGGAGAATCTGACCCAAAGAGAACAAGGCACAGGTTCAAGTCACAGAAAGCACGGCGCCACACCACAAGGGAGGGACATGTTCCCACGTTGTCACCACTGCCCAACCACCTGTGACTTCTGTGACCAACTCAGGGAGGAAACGTGGGCACAGTACGACCGACCACACCCTGGGAGCGCAGGATGCAGACCCCACATATGCACTGAGGTCAAGCGCCGTCTCACATACCCAAGCTGGGTTAGTGTGACAAATTTACACACTGATGAATTAGCATCTTACATAAGATTTCCCTGATACATTTCAATACAAAAAAGAAATCTGAGAATGAAATTTTGAGCCAATACATAAACTGCCCAATTAAGCCACACAATATGATTGATACCATCCACTAGACTATATAGATAGCCCACAATCCTATGTCTCTAAAATTCAGAGTAGCTTTAGAATCTATCATTGACACTTCATGGTCACACTTAATATAATTCCTGCCCAACACTGCAGCTTCTTGGGAGTATTTACTGATTTTGAAATTATCTACACATGCCCCAAAGCACTGTCACACGGGATTTTGAACACACAGGTTTTAATCAATGCTTACGTATGTATATACGTATGCATCTATTTTTAAAACACATATTTAATTTTAAAACGAATGTCTTGGGCTTCCCTGGTGGCGCAGTGGTTAAGAATCTGCCTGCCAGTGCAGGGGACACAGGTTCGAGCCCTGGTCTGGGAAGAGCCCGCATGCCACGGAGCAGCTAAGCCCATGTGCCACAACCACTGAGCCTGCGTTCCAGAGCCCGCGAGCCACAACTACCGAAGCCGGCACGCCTAAAGCCTGTGCTCCACAGCAAGAAGCCACCGCAATGAGAAGCCCGTGCACCGCAACGAAGAGTAGCCCCCACTCGCCGCAACTAGAGAAAGCCTGCACGCAGCAACGAAGACCCAATGCAGCCAAATATAAATAAATTAAGAAACAAAAAAACAAACAAAAACGAATGTCTTAAATAGTGGCATAATTTTAATACTAATTTATAAGTAAATTCCGTAAGGTACAAAAATGCACAATTTCATTTGTATTTTGTACTTCATAAACAAAAATAACATAGCAAAAGTCACTCCTGCATACTCACCAATTATTATATGTATGCACATTAAAGATAACTGATGTGATTTTTAGGAACAAATGCCAACCAAAGAACCAAGTAAGAGGAAGTGTGGGACCTAGTTATAAAAGGAATTGAGAACATTAATTTCCTCAAAGTAAGGGGAACTACAGTAATACGGAAACATTCTGTATGTTTTCTAACAAGTCACCATTCAGACACAGTATTAAAAAAACACTAAGACTACAGAAAAGGTGCCAAGGTTTAGTCCCTGCAGCTCTTCCTCAAAAAGAATCAGAAATCCAAATTGTTGAAAGGGGAGGGTAACACATGGGATGTGTCTGCCTGTGATGTTTCTCCTTAGAGGACAGCGTGATCCATCTACATGAACTGAGATTCTGACTACTAATTGTACTAGTGACATATCAGCTAGCATGGTAACTGCAGTCTGAGTGCAGGTATTTGCTAGAATGTCTGAGTACACCCAGCCTTCAGAGCGATGAAAAATCAACCCTAAAAATAATTAACATATAAAAGCAATAGATTTTATTCAGAGATAGATTTTAGCACACAAACACATAAGAGAATCAATGAGGTCCTCAGTAAATTTAACAGAGAAAAGGTAAAGGAACATAACAGAATAAAGGTGTATAGAAAGCAATTCCTTACTTATTATCTAGTACATAAATTGTATACACAATTTTAGAATAGGCTTGTGTCTTTGACACAAATATTGACCAAAAGTCAAAATCATTAATATATTTGCATGTTAAAATGCAGAATACTTTCAGCAATTAGATTATGTACTTATTAGAATAATATTCCACTTATTGAGTTTTATGGATATAAATTTAACTGACAAATGCCATATCTGATCACATCACTATTGAGTTAAAAATACAAATGAAGTGTTTTTCATCTTGTATACCACCAAATTCAGAAATTAAATAAATCAAAGCCACCAAGCAAAAAGCCAACAAAATGTGGCATGATAACAAATGGAGGACTGATAACAACACCAAGATTAAGAATTATAACCATTTCGAAAGGATTTCAAACTCATTTGTTGGTAGAAATAGAATTGAGGGGGAAAAACAGAATTTTACCTAGGCTGTTGCTATTTTATGGAAAAGACAACAATTAGTTACATTTTTATATCTAAAAATACTGTCATACACTTGGCACCTTAGGAAAAAATAACTTCTATATTGAGTTCGGCAAACATTATAAAAACACTATTACATTTATTTTATTACTGTGCATTATCTAGAGAAAATATTTAGATGTTTCTCTTTGTGTATATTGTACTGATACTTGCATTTAGTAGAATTAGGAAAATATCACTTTTTGCAAAAAGATAGACTCTGAATTAACAGAAAAGTAATTTTTTAAATGTGTTATTTATCTGTGTGTAGGTACACCTAAGTTGGTAAGAAAAGACAGAAATAAACCTAAGCATAAGGAAATAAGAAGAAAGTTTTCAACAGAAAAGAATTAGATGAGGATGAAAGTGTGGGATGTGGAGAAAGTTCCACTCAGCCCTTCACAAGGTGAACCTGATGGGGGCTGAGTCAGAGGTGGGCCATGAGATTCTCCTACTTCAGCTCAACAGCAGCCAAGTATCCATAAACATATCTGCAGAAAGGTTACCTAGAAGCCAAGAACTTCCTTTAATTGGGCGGATCAAGCCACAAAGTAGCAGAACAGCAACAAACCCAGAAACGTCCTTTCATACGATAGCTTCTAGTACATTCTACAACTTCCAATCGAATGTGCATAACCACGAGCATAAAGAACCTCACATGTCGAATCGTAAGGATTTGTGTGGAAAAATAAATGGAACTGACATTTGGATACATACTGTGCAGAGTGGGAACAACATATAAAGAACTCCAAAATGGTATTAGGAGGCATGGCACACTATTGCTTTGTTTGGTTTGTGCAGTAAGGAAGCAACAGTCATGCTTTGGCAATAATAATCTATGTACACAGTAAAGTAGAAAAAATCTAAAATATTAAAGTCAGATCGTGACTTTACAGGTAGAGTTTGAAACAAGTGACAGGGCTCAGGTTATGTACACTACCAAGAAGCAGGGGAGGATTCAGGGTTAGTACACCACCAGGCAGCCAGAGATAATAGCTAGGAACAGGCTCTAGACCTAGACTGACTTCATCTTCAACTTGATCCCAATATGTCCTAATTGTTTCAACTTAGCTAAATTACTTATTAATCTCTTTTATAGCGGACATCAATAATCATGGAAAATCAATGTTATTACTGATTAGTACTGTGAAAAAGAAAATCTTACAGTTTTAAACCTCAAAATACAATATATTCCATATTTGCTTGTGTTTAAAACAAGAGAAGGATAAACCCAAAATACAAAATAAAATCGGCTTCTTACTGGCTATGGGGAGGGAATATGAGAGAGAAGACGGGATGAAAGCAGATAAGACGAATCCTACAGACGCTGAGTCTGAGTGGTCAGGGCACAGCGATCACAGTGCTCTGATTAATGTATCTGTATGTTCAAATTATTTTCACAATATGAAGTTAGAAAAATTTTTAAACAAAGTAAATGTGGGTAAGTTGCAAATGTGTGATATCCAGGAAGCTGTGGGAAGACCAGACAGTATCTAAATGAAGGAAGCATGAAAAGTCCTATAGAATAAACTGCTGATGGGGTATTTGAATCTCTTTAACAAAGATGCAAAAATAAAATTAAAAGTTTCACCAAATTACATAAGAATTATTTATGCAATCAGATGTCATTTTTAAAAGATATAAAAAAATCCTACTTTTAAAAATTTATTTCCTAAAAATCCAGCTTCGTAATAAAAGTACTTTTTGTTTGTTTCTTTCTGTGTTTGTAATTATCCAGAATTACAATCAAGACACTGTTAACTCTGATAGAGGATAAAATCTTATTGATTATTCTTCAGCAAACTGAACTACTACTTTCTACTTCACTGGGAATCTCACATTTAAGTTGATCGAATTTTAAAAATAGTTCAAACAAGCAAAATTTAGGATCTTTTAAAATTAATATCAACCATTACCAAAAAAGATATAATTTGAATATGAATTTTTCTTAATGCTACTCAGACATGTTTCCAATAAAACAACTAGAAATGACACATTCCTGTATAAAGGGATGGCTGGGCACCACACAGCCAACGCAAAAAAGCAGCTAACGGAACACCTGCTCCATGCATCACTTTATTCCTTCGCTCAGTTACTAAGAATTTTTGCAATACTATCTTAAAGGTTTATTAACTAATCACAGTTTCTAAGTTTTCTTAAAAATCATGGACTTCCACTCCCTGATAGGACTGGAGCAGCAACAGCCCCACTGCGACATCCAGAAAAGGCAGATTCATCACCACCACCTTGCCCCCTGTGACATCAAGGAAGCAGTGAACAACCAGACGTAGATGAACTGTCATTCCAGAGACAGGAAGCCCTTCCCAGCCAGGCTGTTGGTCAGAGGCCATTTCCTCCCCCAGAAGAATGGCAGCCCACCTTCACCACTGGGTCTCAATCCAAAGCACAGCATGTCCACAGCTTAGGAAGAGGACCAAACCCCGGGGGCACCGAGAGCCGCCCGATGCACACACTCCCTTGTCGGGAGAGATGGTCACCCCTTCCCCCCTCCTGCCGAACAGGAGAGACGGTCCCCTCCCCATCACAGGAAACCATGTGGGCCTCTGTTCTCTCATACACCACATTGAGCACACAACTCAGAAATTACAAGAAATGCAAATGGATCAAAAATGCAGCCAATAGTTCAGAGTAAAAATAAGCAAAGACTAAAATAAGTATGATCATCATGACCAATAAAATGGATAAAAAGAGGAACAAAAATGGATGGAAAAATGGAGAACTGCAAGAGAAAACTGAAATCTATGTGAAAAAAATCAGATGAACATTTAACTAAAAAGTAAAATATCTTTCATTAAGCATCCACTGGATGACTTGAAAGAAAAGTCGACGTGGCAAAGGACATCATTAGTGAATTCTGAGACAGTCAGCAGAAAATACCAAAACTGAAGAATAAGGAGAAGAAAAAATGGAAAGAACAGATCAGAGCATGGTAGGCACAAGGGACACAGCAGAAAGGCCCATCATATAGGTAGTTGGAGTCCCAGAAGAGGAGGAGAGACAAAAGCAATATCCAAAGACATAACAGCCACAAAATTCCAAAGCCGAAGACAGACATCAACCCCCACATTCAAGAGGCTCAGCAAACTCCAAGCAGAGTGAAAAAGCACGTGTGCATATAGGCGCACAGAGGTACACGCATGCATATACACGCAGGCGCACGTCACATTATAATCAAAGTGCAAAAAACCAAAGACAAAAAGAAGAGCAGCTGGGGTGGACGGAAGAGACACTGTCTTCAAAAGAACTATAGGTTATCTAGAAAAATAAAATGTAATATTGTGGGAAAATCAAGTTCTGGCTGTTCCATCATGGTATGGAGGGAAACGGGATTGAAGATGATAGATTTGAATCAGATAAAGACGGCCTTGTAGGCAATGTACTGAGTAGTTTGCTATGTAATAGAAAATTTATGACACATTTAAATTTCACAACTTTGTGAGATAAATATTATTACTTCCTTTTATACATAGAAAGTCTAAGCTACTTGCCAAAGGTCTCATAATTCGTAAGTGGCAAAGCTAAGACACAAATCCAGAACTGTCTGAAACAATGGTTGTGCTCTCAAATAGTCTGCTCTACTGTTTCATTCAAGAGAAGGAAACAAGAACATTGATTAAATGATATAAACTTATAAAAGAAAGTTGAGAATAACAAGCCAAGATTAAGGTCAATGAAATAAAGGGAAAATATAGCCATGGAGCAACACACAAAGGGAACCTCAAAACTACAGAGAACAGAAAATACATACAACGGAACAAAATTAAAGTGACTTGTAAAAACATAAAACTGTGAACCGCACTTGCCTGATACAGTGGATGAGCTGAATGAAAACATGGTATTTGACTTAATCACACTAGGTATTTACTTTTCTCTCAGTCTGCTAATAGTTTAAGACTAAGAGCAAGATATAACTATGTAATGATCTTCAGCTTTAAAACACACATGGATTTCACAGCACAATCCTAATGCATCCTAAGAAGACAATTCAATGTATCAACTGATGAGACTACTAATAGAAAAAAATACAAATCTTCTTTGATAATTAAGATATAAAACAACAGAATAACTATGACAGTTTCATCAACATCTCAAAATATCTTAAAAAATACAAAACTATATCCCGGAACTCTCATATTCAGAAATGAATAACTATAAAAGTTTATGACATGCAAAATACCAACCATGAAATGAGCATCTTTTAAAAATACAAAAATAGAAACAGAATAAATCATGGAGTAAAGGCCTCTCATTATTTTAATCTACCTCAGAACCATAGACATATAAAAACATATTTAGGAAAAAGACTAAAAAAGTCACTCGCTAGGAGGATCCCAAAAGAGACCGCCCAAGGGAAGTTATTTTGCAACCATGCGGCATCACTGCAACATCACTTCTGTTAACTGAATACGACACCCTAATATGCGAGGGGGTGACAGTGAAGGTGATTCAGGATTTACTCACGTCGTAACAATTCTCTTAAGAAAAAAGGAAACGGGGCTGGGACTGATTTACCTGAGTTTTCAGAATGACCTGTGGATAGTGTGGGCAATACAGAGGCCAGTCACAAGAGGAGGACACCTTCTGTTTTCTTATATCACCACCATTACCAGAAAAGCCCTTTTAACAAAGGCCCAGAGCCTGTCTTCAGAGGTAGGTCTGACATTACAGAACCCTAGGACTTGGGAAACGATGGAATCTCAAAAACCATCCAGTTCAGCAAACTCCAGTTTAGACTCAGTAAGAATTTGAATACCTAATTCTGTATCTTGATGTCACAAATAACAATTTACCCAAATATCAAGTCCCTCCTTGAAGTACTTTTGTCACTTAGTGTTAAAGATGCCCACACTCCACTGTGTCCCCAACAAGCTACCCCGATTCGACGGCAGCTTCCTCCCCATCTTCCTGACCTCTAAGTGGACCACCAAAGGCTTGACCCTCTTCCCTCCTCTTCTCCATGCCACAACTGCAGTAGGAGATTATACCCAGTGTTGGCTTCAGACAACAGGTACAGGCCTCTCCTCCCAAAGGTGCCCTTTCAGACCTGGCCTCTGCCTTCACTTCTAGAACTACAGATATACCTTCCCAGTCACCATCTCCACTTGAACGTCTCACAGTACCTCACACCTAACTCTTGATTCCCAAATTCTCAATATGCTGTCCTTCCAGGTGTCTGCATCTCAGTTAAAGGCATCATCACTGACACTATCCGTTCCAGTCTTGATCCCTCTCTCTGAACTTATATCAATCCTTCAGCAAGTGCCATTGGTTCCACCTTCAAAATGTATCACAAATCTGATACACCCTATCATGTTGGTCCAAACCCCACTGTCCCTTACCTGAACTAACTCCTCCCAGTGCCCTCCGCTCACCGTCTATGCTCTATGCCATGACCAGTCAGCTCCTTACACTTGGAGGGCACACGGAAGAGGATATGAGTCCAGGCGGGGTAAAGGTATCGATTCCTGATCCCCGGCTCCGTTCATTCTCCTTCCATTTATTGATCTGCCGAGGAAAGCTCCTGAGGCAGAAACACGGGCCGGGGATTCTCAACCATATCTTATTCACAACAGCCCTTCTCTCACTGAGCATCCTGTCCTGCACTCCAAAGTGGTAAAAAGTCACTGGGGAACCCAAGAAACTACTGTTATTGGAAAAGCCTTTTTTATAATCAAGGCACCATAATCCTGGAGGAGCTTCTGGGCTTTCCTTGATTGTACATATTGCTATAAAAAGGGACACAGGACGGTTGGCCTAAATTCAAATGTTCTAAATTCAGGTATACTGTGGATGGGATGGTGACAGCGATGACAATTTTGCTTAGAGATCGTGCCTCATCGAGTGAAGGACATTACTTCTAAAGGAGGGAAAGCAAAAAGAGAACAGGTAAGAAACATTGAAGTGAGCAGAACTTTATTTCACTAAGGCAAAAATCCCACAGCAAAGATCCATGCTTTCCCTAGAATGGGACTGCCTCAGTTCTTGCTTTATTTTTAAAGAATCCTGGGAGGGCTTCCCTGGTGGCACAGTGGTTGAGAGTCCGCCTGCCGATGCAGGGGACACGGGTTCGTGCCCCGGTCCGGGAAGATCCCACGTGCCGCCGAGCGGCTGGGCCCGTGAGCCATGTCTGCTGAGCCTGCGCTCCGCAACGGGAGAGGCCACAATGGTGAGAGGCCCACGTACCTCAAAAAAAAAAAAAAAGAAGAAGAACAAATATAAATTTTCTGACAGCTAAAGAAGAACTTAGTCATGGATTGTTTAAGTGGATGATAGTGTGTATCAAATCACCATGGTATTAAGTCTGTTGGATATATTTTTAAGTGGCATAAATATTTTACAATGACAATTTCTACTATACACTAGAAATTACATCCTGTACAACTATTTACACTTCTGATGAAAATGCTGAGGTCCAGTTTAAAAATTGGGGGGGGGGGGATCCTGTAACACAACTAGAGTGTCCAAAGTGCTGCTTGCCCTTTCAAAACGTTTCCACGAATATCCATGGCACAAAGCACACAAGGCCTCACCACGACTTCCAGAGTCCTGCGTGATCAGACCGCTGCCTGGCTGTCCTCGGCACACGCACCTCTGTGGGCATGTAGCACAGCTCCGGGGACCCTGCTCAGCACACCCAAGGCCCCAAATGTGTTCCCACTTCAGAGTCTGCACTCTATCCCCTCTGCCCAGAATGAGCTCTGACACAGTCCTTCTCATCGTTCAAGTTTCTGCTCAAACTGCCTCAGGAATGAGTCTTAGCTTCATTATCTTTGTGTTAAAATACAGAGTAGTATTACTTGCAACTGCATGTGAGTTTACGATTATCTCAAAGATAGTTTTTACAAAATGCTTTGGGATGGCCTTACCTGAATAGTCTAATAATACTAATCCCTGCTCACCTGTCACTTCCTAGCCTCTCACTCCACTCATTCTTTCCATAGCACCCACTGCTTTCTAAAATTATTTATTGGCTCGCACATTTTCTGACTCTTCCACAAGAACGTAAGCGCCAGCAGAACGTCTTTACCTCACTCACCACTCCACTCAAAACCAGACTGAGCATTGGTACATCTTGTCAAGTGAACATACACACCAGGTAAAGGTGACGCACGTGAGCAGAGCACCTTCTCCATGTCAAACAATCGGCGACATCACTTACATACTGAACCTTGTCTAATTTACTCCTTTTGAAAATTTTCAAAGGAAACAGTTCCTCCCCATATTTTTAGTTAAATAACCTGAGTATCAGAGGTTAAATAACTTGGCTAAGGCTGCATGAGTTACTAAAATGGCTGTGTTAGGATTAAAACCCAGGTACTAGATTTTAATAATCCTATGCTAGAGTTTTCTTCATTACAGCATGTTATTTTACTTCCCTCACCGTACCTGTCACGTATTATCTCACTGGATCCTCACAGTAGTCTACACCTCATCATATCAGCTTTACTGATAATGAAACTAAGACTCTGAGAGTCAGAGAGATTTGTCCAAGGAAATAAAGCTACTTAGGGACACAGCCAGGACTCAAGTGCTGCAACCCCAGCTCTCACTTACTTCCTAGAATCCCACACATGCAAAGACTGAGACAGAGATTTAAAGTAATGTACACAAGGTCACACAGCTGGATAGAGAAAAGACTGAATTAAAACTAGGTCAACTGGTTATTAAGCAAATGAACCTTCAGCATATCACATTGTGCCACTGTCAAATGCCTAGGAGTTTACAGCTGTTCCAAACTTTGAGATATGATAAAGATTCTATTATGAACATCAGCCATGCTAATGAAACGTAAGTGGTCCAAGGTAAGAGAGGCAGCTTGACTGGGATATATGTGCCTATGGTTCCAGCAGGCCAGTGCTCACTCATTGCCCCAGAACACATACATGTTGGCTTTGGTCTCTACAAAGTATAATCTTACTTAAGAACATTTAGTATTATTTAGTAACATTTTCCTATGTCCTATTACATATGAAGTAATAGGTCATAAAAAATAAGAAGGAAAGATTTTAATGATTCCAAAAGAGTTACATCTTCAGAAGAAATACAGTGCATCAGAAATAGCAAAGTCCTTTATTTTATTTATTTATTTATTTTGCGGTACGCGGGCCTCTCACTGTTGTGGCCTCTCCCGTTGCGGAGCACAGGCTCCGGACGCGCAGGATCAGCGGCCACGGCTCACGGGCCCAGCCGCTCCGCGGCATGTGGGATCTTCCCGGACCGGGGCAGGAACCCGCGTCCCCCGCATCGGCAGGCGGACTCTCAAGCACTGTGCCACCAGGGAAGCCCTAGCAAAGTCCTTTTTAATATATAAACTCATATGCTCTTCCATTAAACATGAAAGAATGAAAGAATTAAAAAGTTGAGAAAGCAGGGAGAGATATTATGATTTTCTCACCAAAACAGCACACCACTCTGACATGCTTATACAATATTCACATATACCTTAAAATAATGAACAACTAAAAACTAAAAAACAATAATACGTTCCAGCTAAAAGAGCAGCTACAATTTGTATCTGATTCTTCTTTGTCCCTACCAGTATAAGGTAGAAACACTTACCGCTGTTCAAACCTGGAGAGTAAAACTTTGGTTAAATAGCAGAAGTCAGGCCCCTACTCCAAAGCATCATAGATTTTAATGACATACGTTTTTGTATTTTCCTCCCCTCATTACATAAATGAAAAGTTGTGAGGAAAGCTAAAGGTAACTATGGTACTGAAGAATCCAGTAACGCTAGCTTTAACAGCATGCTTATGTTGCACTACGCTAGTAAACGATCTGCACTGAAACTGTAAGTAAGGTGCTTATCTCCACAACTATAAATAGCAAAGTGCAAATCAGACCACTGTGACAGTTCAAGTGGAGAATTTAGGAGCAGAAAGCAGAAAGACTTTCAGCAGTATATGACAAGTTCAATTATTCTTTTAGGTTTAAATCTAGTGAAATGTAATGAAAAATTTTTAAATGCAATCAAAGCAGATTTCAAAATAGCACAAGAAGAAGATGAAAGACAAGATTATTTTCATTATAGAGACTCTGATCGAAGAGCCTAAATAAAAAGAAAAAAAGAAACAACACCTTCATCATGGCGGATGACTATGTCTAAAAGGGTCTTTCATCATACAAAAACGCAACTCCTGTAACATAACATAACTTTAACGTGGGGGAAAACAAGGTCAGTTTTTAAAGTAAACTGTTGTTATAAGGTAACTTTTAATTTGCGCACATAATGTAAATTGCTATGGTGAACGCACGTTGGGTCACGGAAACAACGGTAGCTGGATTCAGATGTGACCCGGCAGCCCAGGTGTTCAGGAAAAGTGCTGTTAACAGTGAGGATTGATGATCTAATCAAACTGTCACAGCCAGATCCTCGGCAGGGTGGCTGGAGGATAATATTCAGAAAGCAAGCACATGCTTAGTGTTACTTTAAATTGATGCTGACATTTTCAATTGTGAAAAGAAATTTTTTCCTAAGTAATATAGGAAACAACTCAGCTAACCTTCCGGAGGATATCAGATAATCATGGTAGGTTGCTGTGCAAAAGCTAACTTCTCAGAAGTGTGAGCACATATGAAATACAAATAATAGGACATTTCAGAGATTTACTATAGTCATCAACATTTTAATTACTTTCTGTTTTCTTGAATGTACGGTACTACTGCAATGAATATTCTCTCCACGCACAAACAAAGCAATATTTTTAGCCTGGTATTTGCATTTGGTGGCGAAAAATTCCCACGAGAGTACAAATAACCAAGAGTCACGTGCTGATTAATCTAAGACTCCTAAAGTCACGTGTTAATTAAAGTAATTAATATGATCTTTCCTGGTAATGCTAGGCATTGGTCACATGGCAAGCAGAGAAAAACTGTGATTGGATAGTCAGGTTTCAAAAAAAGTCTAACCCCACAATATTAAGAGGTTCTTAAAAAAATCTTTGATGAGGGCAATTCAATAAAAACTGAGTGTGTAATTATTAAAACAACAGTTCCTCTCAGAAAAGCACGAGACCAGTCCACAAATGTGGGATGACTTACAAATAACTCAAGTGTACAACGAAGTATCCTCCACATAAAAGAAAGAAGGAAGACAATGGAGCGTTGTGACTTCTGCTAAGTCAGTCCGCAGCCCCCCTTCCCGCTTGGGGTCACAGCAGCTCCCAGGAGCCCACATGGGCTCTGACCCGCAGAGGCACTGCTGAGGTCCTGCTGCTCTGTATTCTTGGCAACGTCCTGAGTTCTCGAGATGCAGCCTTTCCTCGGCAGCCGAGGACAATCAAGTGGCTTGAACTGCTTCATGTTTTCAAGACACGTTATAAAGCATTCTCGTGAAAATTTTTTGCTCTGTCATTCCTGACCTTTTTGAAACGGTGCCCCAGTAAGTATTAATATTGATAAAAACCACATTATCTCTGCCATTCACTGCTGACATCCGGACCCAGGGTAACACAACACAGCTTCCCTGGTTCTTAGATAAATATGACTAAAGTAGAAATACCAAACTCTCTTTTTCATATGGAATGAGAACAAGTTATACGTTTTCTGGTAAGACTGACCCATTTCTTAAAATCTGCCCTTTTAAAGTTTCTGATAAAATCCAGCAAGATGTAGAAGAAACCACATAAAACATTTCAGAAAATCAATTTAAAAATTATAACTATGTGTGAGGGAAATATTTTTCTCTCAAGAGGTAAACATTGTGCATCTTTCCTTGACAGTACAAAATGAATTTTGCCATGTTCAGTTCTAAATAAAGAGAAATCCCAAAGCCACATTCTAGATGGTCAGGCAAGTTTTCTCTGATAGGGAGTTCAAGTCTCACTGCCTCGAGTGGCCCCGCAGCAGCACAGTCATGAGCCACAGGGCTGGGGAAGAGGAGTCTTTCCGCCAAGGGCAAAGCCATCAGGAAGAGCAAACCCAGGACAACTGTAGCGCCAGGAAGGCCGGCACCAACTCCACACTGCAAAGAAGCACCGAGGGCCTCCGCTCAGTCTGTTAGCTCAAGGCTGGGGTAAAGCGTTTCAAGATGGGGCTTGAAAGGCTGATTGCTTGCGGTACCGGTACGTTCATTTGACGTTTACAGGTAACAACATTCTCTAAGAATTACAGGGTGGTAAAGCTGGGGCTCGCTCTCACTATCTATCACCCAGTAAGAATCAGAAAAGGTCTCAGTTTTATTTAACAAAAAAAAAAGGATCATCACATCCATTCCTTATCTGCCATTATTGAATTCTATATGGTATGATATCTTAAGATACCTTAGAATTCCTACACATTGGACAAGGAGAAAACTTCCACCAAGGGTTGGCTGACAGCTAACTCTATGTTAGAACACAGCCTGCCACATTTATCATTAACCTTTGACAATTACAAACTTAATTCTTAAAGCTTTTCTGGAATATCAAGAGTTTGAGTATACATGTGTTCACATTAACTAGTAACATAAAAATATGAAATCTAATTTTAATATATTAAGCTTTATTATTTTCTTTCACTGGATAATCACTACTTGGTATTTCAAACACCCAGAATATTTTTCAAGATCTTCTATCAAAATATTGTTAATAAAAGGGATGATGAAATGAGTACCAGAGGAATTTTAAAGCTGATCTAATGCAAAGCAAATAAGAATTTTCTTTGAAATATCACACTTTGTATTTGGTTACATAAAACATGTAAAATAAAAATATCATTCTTCTCCATCCATCCAGTACACACAGTAAAATAACAACCATGCCTTGTTGGGAGAACGAGGTGGAAGACTTATCAAATGTAACAAAATATGGGTAACTTCAGTAGTTCCAGAATTTACACAAGAAAAATAATTTAATAACTTGAGAAAAGACTTACACACAATACTGTTCTCACAGTAAAGAGATATATATATATTCTTTTGCGGTATGCGGGCCTTTCACTACCGTGGCCTCTCCCATTGCGGAGCACAGGCTCCGGATGCGCAGGCCCAGTCGCTCCGCGGCATGTGGGATCTTCCCGGACCGTAGCACAAACCCGTGTCCCCTGCATCAGCAGGCGGACTCTCAACCACTGCGCCACCAGGGAAGCCCCACAGTAAAGATTTTGAAACATTACAAATGTCCATTAAATAGTAATATCATGATATGTATAAACAATAGATTATAAAGCCATTAAATTATAATTCAAATCTGTATTTATAAAGTTAGAGGATAATATCCATGACATGTGAATGAAACAAAGGAAGTAGCAAAATATTATGATCAGTATGATTCTCATTTATACAAAATTCTATACATGCATTTATACACACACGAGAAGTGAGAAAACTTACTAATGAATAAGAGACATTAGCAAGAGCTAACAGTGGCAATGGTCTTGGAGTGATGAGATTTGTGATTCTATTTCCGCCCTCATATATGCTGACTGCATGTTTTAGCAAGCATAATTCACTTAATTAAGAAGTTCTTTTCAAAATAAAATGTTTTGTTTTTTAAAGAGATTCTGACATGAGATGAGAAGGGACAAGGAAATGGCTCTACTTTTAAGGAAGAGCATTTTCTTCTAGCAAGGTCATGTGCACATTGCCATTCTGTAAGGCCTATGTACTCTGAAGACTTTGGGAGTGTTTATTGTTAATACAAAGTAATTCACACTCTCATTCTGTCATTTCCACAACGAGTAGCATTAATTTAAAAGGTGACTGGAAGAGGTTAAAGGTGTTCACTGCTGCTACAGAGGAATGTTTTTCCATGTGAAGCTCATAAACTAGTACTGGCTTTCTATCTATTGCACTGCTATCATTGGCATCAAAAGCGAACCGACTAAGAGACATTCATGTGTACCTGCTCTCTGTTATGAAATTTTGGTCGAAATACCAAGTTGCATCTTAATTACAGGTTGAAGAGGTATGTGCTTATAAGTATAATACATTTAACTGCCTTTCATTTTCAAGATATAATTGAACACACTTAGAAAATATAAAATTTAACAATTTAAAGCTCTGACAAATGACCTGAAAGAACATTCTACTTGATTCAGAATATCACTGATACCATTAAACTGTCGTTTTCATGGCCCACATTTGTAAATATATTTACAATGCAAATAGTAAATCTGGATTTATACAAAAGCACATTGATAACAAAATGAAAGTATAAGGCAGTTTTATAAAATTAATCTCATATATATTGACCAAAGAATATTATGACATACTAAATATTCACCACGCTCAAGATAAAACAAGTCGAAATAAAAAAGTTTGAAAAAACTTTTAAAGTTTTTTTTAAAAAGTTTTTTAAAGTCTTTAAAAAAAAACTTTTAAAAAAAGTTAATAATTGGTGATCAAGACAAGATTCATATAACATCAATATCATTATCATTTCAAAGTGTCTCAAACAGGAATTATCATAGAACATCAACAAAAGATTGAGGTATTTTCTGAGTTATTTTAATAAAAGAACAAACAAGACCTAACAAAATGTTGAAGTATGGAAAAACACTTTACATTTTTAGGATGGCTTCTTGAAACATCAATAGAATTATATATATATTGGCATGATGAATTTGAATGTTAACAAACTATGCTTGAGTTACAAATAATGGTCGTAATTATATAGTTCCTGAAATAGTAAACTGAAATATTACATAAAAGTCTTCTTATCAGTGATAAAGTCATGGACAAAGGAAGTCAAATTATCTATCAATCGAGAAAAAACCATATTCAACAGAGAAACATTTACTGTGACACTGGGCTTCCATTCTATGCAGGCAACAAATTAAGTTGTGCTGGTCAAAAATTTCAGTATTAAAATGATCTGAGTTGATGTACGCTTCCAACAAGAAATGATAAAGATTGGTTTTAGGGTTCTTTCTATCACAATAACATATATACATGTAGATATATATGCACACACATATACATATGCATATACATTCATATTGTTCTTTTTGAACTGCTCACTTTCCTTTAAAACTTAAATAATTAATTAGGCCATAAAATAGCAAGAAAAACATGAATTTTCATTAAACAACACTACAAGAAAGCAAGCAGAAAAGATAAATGATCTCTACCACTAGAAAAGTTAGGGGATGGGGAGCAATGTGACTAAAGTTTTGCTTATTGGAAAATTCTGAGAATAAAAAAGTATTATAAGAATGAAGAAAATCACAGCTGAATTAAAACAGTAATAGAATACAAACTAATCAGCAGACTCAGAAGT
>NW_020174135.1:3924816-3940063 GCF_003031525.2 Neophocaena asiaeorientalis asiaeorientalis
AAATATCCAAGTTTACTTTGCAGTCAGCCCAATACTTGAAAATGCACTCTGACACATTTCTTCATGCTAGATTAAAACTGTTTCATCTTGGTCCAGTTTATAGATAGTCATTGGGTAGTTTTTCACTATGTAGTATTTTCAGGAAAGATCTTGTTTTATACTTTATATTCCAACAAATGTTAGCAATATTGATGTCACCATTGAAAGAAAAAAATGAAAGAGTGAAAGTCTACCATTTCTATAAATTGCATGACTGTAAAAGTTTTACAGCAATATGTTCAGACTAAAAACAAACTTTTCTTGTTTAATTTAAACAAATACACTCAGAGTTTTCTAATTTTATATATATTTTATCAATAAGCACCTGAAAGGGGGGAGAATTTATCTTTCATAGATACTTTAAGTTGTACAAAATTTACCATCAATTACTAAGATTAAAGGTGCTGAGAAGATACTAAGCATTACATGCAAAACTACCAAAGGTCACCCATGAAAGAGCAAAGCTTTACCAAAGAACAATGGACTCATAGCTCTTCTGTTCCCAAAGAAGGATGCAATGAAATTATAAAATTTGTAGACACAGACCATTCTTTAATTGCCAAAATTCTGAATATCTAGATGGTCTAGATCAAGTCTCTCTGAAATGTTTTTCACATCTATGAAATGTAAAGGTTCTCTTTAAAATCCAAAATTCTGTACTGCTCTGCAATAAGCTACCTGGTGTTAGGGCAAATTAAATATAGTAAGTCACTGACATTTGCAAGGCATATGAACTGAGACCTTTAGAAAGCCTCATAGAATATACCTTCCCTCATAAAAGGTGGTAAAGTGTTTTAAAAAAATTAAGTAACCCCTTAAGAATCTCAGTGATTCTATAAATACAGTCTAAAATCGTTAACAAAGCTATGAGTTCGTCCAATAAGGAAAAAATGAACTCTACATTCTATTTCAGAACATCATTCCTTAGTCACATTGACCTGTCTCCAGAGGCAGGACAAGAGGAAGATGGAGACCCTAGAGGCCTGTGCAGACAGACAGGTGGCACACTCTGCAATGTCCTAGCACTGTTCTGCTGGGGCCTCAGCATCAAGTCAGCAGAAAGGCAGATGAAACCAGTGGTGGAAACTGAGAAAAATACCTGTAAAGTGGAGCGCATTCATTTAAACAGGCATTCAAGATGAAGCTATTTCGACTGAAAGTAGCACCTTTCATCTTGGGATGAAAAGGCCTCCAATTCCTAGGACAGAGCTCATCCCGATTTCTTTCTCAGATACTACTGGAGGCTGACCAGGACTCAGCAGGTGAGGTCAGCCCCAGGCCACCCAAATCCCCGGTGAGAGCAGGGTCCTTCCTGAGATGCGCCTCTCTGTGAGGGCAGCTCCACCAGAGGAACAGCTGTTGGTTTCCCAACCCTTCTCCTCTAAGAGCCGCTTCACTCAGAAGAAAGTGCTTCTCTATGGCAGGGTGAGCTGAGGGTCCCTCCACTGCCAACTTGACCTTATGCAAGGAAAAACACTTCCTAAAATTTCCAAGTCAAACTTTTCTCATGATAAAAGTGAGTTAACAGCCACATGAATTAATAGTTCCCCACTGTAATTTCAGATAAATGTTTACAGACTAATGATTTTCTAAGAATTGACATTTTTGTTGAAAGCCAGATGTATTCCATTCGTAACATTACCAGTAAGAGAGCCATCTCTTCAAGATTCAATAACGTTTTCTCCTTCACTGAATGGAGTACTTTCAGTACTAGCTAGAGAACTAAATAGAAAGTTTTCTGAAACCAACTTTCTTTGTTTCCCATCAAGCATATGATGTGGGTCACGCGAATGTGGCAAATCACGGTCTCACTACACAGACATCAAGGCGCAAAACTGGGCCAAAAATAAGTTTCCTCATCACTGATCCATTTGTGGCCCCATTTTACTTTATTGATTCACTCAATAACATAATGAATATCTATGAATTTACCACTGAACTTGAAAACAAGAACATTACCTTCCAGATTTTAATTTATTCCAACCTTACATCTCTAGCTAAGAATGATTACACTCTTACATTGTTTTCATTCTTTCTTTATTTTCATCAACTCCAGCAGTTGGATCTGTTTAGACTTTTGGTTTTAATCACTTCTTCAGAGGCACAGATACCTATGACAAGCAGAGCACAGTAAATAAAGCTGTACTGAGATCTAACACCAGCTAAGTCAAGGGCTCAGACTCAGCGGCACCTGAGCACATCAGATTCAAACTGGAATTTCCACAGAAATTTACATTATGTCTCATCACTTAGGGATCAACAATATTATAAATGCTAGAGCTGCAGAAGTCAATGGCTTACTATACAAGTAAAAGAGCTCGACGTATAAAGAGATTCTGTTTAATCTGATGAGGAAGCCACAGCTTCTCTGAGATGCAGAGAAGGCGCCCCACCACTGACATGGTCTTTGGCCCAGCCCCCCTTGCAGCTTCAGACAGAGCACTTGGTTTTTACTGGTTTTACACAGCAGTGTTCTATGTAAGGTTTTTTTCCCTGTTTATTAGAAAGAGAAAACTCAGAAACTCACTGAGACTTTGAATATGTTCATACACTGCTATTACTATGAGTACTAATAAATAATAAGCATTGGGCTAGTTCTCTTGTTAAAAATTTTCCTAATCTTCAAGATATGATTATCATACAAACAATATTTTTTTAGAAAAAGGAAAAGGTGTAAAATTTTAAAGACCTGATATCCAGCAATAAGACTGCCACTTTCTAGCTGCCAAAAATATATGGCATATCCATATTATGTAATTATCAATGTGAAATGAGAAAAAGACATTCTCAATATTATAATGCACTGTGAGAAGGAAAGGGAAAATTATTGTTTTAATTAACTTGAAAGAAAATTTGGGTATAATTTAAATAAAAACTTCATTATATATATGTTCCGCTGAATCTGCTGTTTCCCGTAATCCTTTTCTCCACCAGATTAGCATGAAAAAGGAGACACAGATATTGTTTAGACCTTAGCAACTAAAAATTTCTTTAACGTGTTTTTATCTAAAAGTAAGCACTTTTAAAATTATAAAATGCTGTGTTTATATATAGTATGATGTTTTTTGTACTTGTATAACTATAAATTCATGTCCATGTCACCATAACCCTGAAAAATGAGAACATGTGTCCTGGGCCTCCCAGGAGAAGGTGATAAAGCTACAGTGACTCAGGAAGAATGCACCTGAGGTTGACTCCGTTAAGAGGCAGGACCATCAACAGTTACATACAATTACACTAGTTTGCACTGCCTTGTTAGAAATGTGACTATAAATCATATGTTAGACCATCTAAGAAAAAGTCCATCCTGAAAAAGAAAAATTTCAATGAGGACTTTAATATCTTAAATCTATCAACCTTCACTGAATGTCAGTCACCTTTGGAAAAGCTGAGACAGAGAAGGAAAGTTGCCAACCACACCCTCAAGAAATTATCTAGTGTGGACCCAGGGCGTATACCCACTGTGTTTTAAACAAAAAAGAGAATCCAAATAGAATGTGCTAAGTTGTACATCAGTCTTCTTAGTAGTAAGAAGCGATTACATAGAACGGAAATCCAGGGAAGGATTTTCACAGTGAGACAAAACCTGGGCCTTGAAATTGCAGCTGACACAGACCTAGAAGACCTGCAGACATGGCTTTCAGTGGACACTGAGTGGAAACAGTAAAAAAAAAAAAGTCTGCTGAGACAGCTTTCCTGTTATCCTGACCCAATTTCTGCATCATACTTACTGCACCACACTATGTCTAGGGAATCACTGTCTATAAAAAAAGCAAGAACTGGATAACATTAAAACTCAGTGGAGGGACTTCCCTGGTGGTCAGTGGTTAAGAATCTGCCTGCCAATGCAGGGGACACGGGTTCGATCCCTGGTCCAGGAAGATCCCACATGCCGCGGAGCAACTAAGTCCATGAGCCACAACTACTGAAGCCCACACACCTAGAGCCCGTGCTCCGCAACAAGAGAAACCACTGCAACGAGAAGCCCGCGCACCGCAATGAAGAGTAGCCCCCGCTCGCCGCAACTAGAGAAAGCCCACGCACAGCGATGGAGACCCAACGCAGCCAAAAATAAATAAATAAATAAATAAATTTTTTTTAAAAAAGAAGATTTAAAAACTCAATGGAAATGATTACTTCACTGAAAAGCAGCTCTCTATATTGACATCATATGCTAGAAACAGTTCTAAATAGAATTAGGTTTGACTCAAATGAAATTGCCAGTATTTGATGGTTTTTAACCTAAGTGTTAATTTCATATGATTCAACCTTAGGAGGTGCTAATATCTTAGAACGTATCAAATGACATCATGATTCTTTTGAAAGGGAATGAAGGACCTGCAGCAGCAGAAGACAGTCATTCTGTGGAACATCAGGACTACTACAAGATCGGCCAGTCTCTTACAGAACATCAACGTCTGCTTGTTTTCTCTGAGTACGAGGGCGAGAGCAGCACAGGGTTGGTGGAGAAGCCCTTTGTTTGAAGCTCACAGTGGATTATTCAAGTGACCCAAGGACTAAGAACTGGGGGTGGGAGGAGATATCTTAGAGAATACCCTGTGTAAACCCTTGAGTTTTCCTATCAGAGTTCTGTGGCATAATGAAATGTAAACATCCTGTTTTTCATCTGT
Source organism: Neophocaena asiaeorientalis asiaeorientalis (assembly GCF_003031525.2). Classification (NCBI taxonomy): domain Eukaryota; kingdom Metazoa; phylum Chordata; class Mammalia; order Artiodactyla; family Phocoenidae; genus Neophocaena; species Neophocaena asiaeorientalis. Next base: position 3,929,487 of record NW_020174135.1, read on the forward strand.
TAAAATGGATCATCATATTGCTTTGATCCAACTTTACAAAAATTACTTCAGAAAGGTTGTACGTTTCCTGAAAATTCCTCAGGAAAAAATTTAAACTTGCACTTTTATAAGCAACTTCCAAGACATCATGAATATAAAGAACATCTCACAAGAAGTCAGTACTGTATAATGAAACTGTATGAAAGTTGGTAATTAGGCCTAATTGAAGGCTGCAGTGAACATATAGGTCTTTGTTCTCTTTAATTCTGGCACTGATGGGGAATTAAGGATAAGAGCTTAAGGCATATTTTAATCAGAGTCCAGATGCATAAGCTCCAGTGTTCTAAAAGCAACTTAAGTGAAATAAAAGAAGAGAATAACCAAAAATATTCTAGATGCCTGCCAAGGGAAAACACCTATATCCTGAACATTTAACATATCTGATTGATCATATTTGGGATCACTTATTCACTGACTTCAAAAAGGGTTAAAACGACAGATATTCTTATATCCAAGATCTGATTGAACTACTAAATGGTAGCAGAAAAAAAACAAAACCCTTAAAAAATTAACTTGTGACATTAAACAACAATGTATTATCACATGCAAAAGCAATTAGAACATTCATAGCAGAAAAGGTATAGTTCACTATCTCCACAGAATTCACTTTTATTTCTATATAGGAATGAAAGAGGAGGCAATAGAACAAAACAGATGTCATTTTAATAAAGATTATCAGTACTAAACCATACATTTCTGGTCTAATAACTCAATGAGCTAGTACTAGATTAATCATTATAACATATACAGTATCATTATAGCCTTTTGGGTTTCCACTTTGGGAGATGGAGAGAGAAATATATATACTTTATTCACCAAGGTTCCATAGGAATATGATGAAAAAAGCAAAATCATTTAGAGATGGAATACACAAGGAAGAAACTCATAGAAGACAGGGGCCTCATACTGAAGCTTGAAATAAAATAATGATTTGGAATGATAACCAGGAAAGATGGAATGCAGTAGGAGTGTAATGAGGAATAGGAAGAACAAACACATAGAGAAAGGAAGAAATACGTTACGGAGTTGGGAACAGAATGTGTCTAACGAAATACAGGCAGACCTCGGAGACACTGCAGGTTCAGTTCCCAACCACCACACTAAAGCCAAGTATCACAGAAGAGCCAGTCGCGTGAATTTTTCGGTTTCCCAGAGCATATAAACGTTACATTTACACTATATTGTAGTCTGCTAAGTGTGCAGTAGCATCATGTCTTAAGAAACAATATTCATACCTTAATTAAGGACACTTTATTGCTAAAATTGCTAACCATCATCTGAGCCTTCAGAGTCGTAGTAAGAGCATCAAAGATCACTGATCAGAGGTCACCATAACAAATATAATAATAATAAAAAGTTTGAAACCTTGTGAGAATTACCAAAATGTGACAAAGAGACAGGAAGTAAGCAAATGTTGCTGGAAAAATGGAGCTGATGGACTTGCTTGATGCAGGGTTGCCACAAACCTTCGATTTGTAAAAAGTAACAATATTTGCAAAGCACAATAAAACAAGGTCAGCCTGTAAAACCAATGACTAAACAGCTTATTTGCAGGCAAGCTCCGCAATTGAATCAGGCAAGGTGACTGGCACTGAGGGAGAGAGGGAGCAGGCGAGGCAGGGAGAGCCGGTGAGGGTCTCCAGGAAATGTCGCTGTGACCGGCTAATCCACTTGCCCACACTGTCCTGGGGCTGAACTCCACCGACGGCTTGCTGGCTTCCTCTTCTGTACAGAGTAAGAGGTAAAGCTGGCACAGCATTCAAGGCTCTTTCCCAGCCGGATTCCGACTCAGTTGCCCAGGCCCACCCTCACCCGCCCCATGATCCCGTTAAAGGAAACACTCCCACGGGTGACCGTTTCCTAAACAGCGCACGGCTGGGGTCTTAGCTCTTCATCTTCCCCTCTGCCCTGCCCCAGCCCCAGGGCGCAGTGGGGCAGGACTCACCAAGCTCGCGCACACCTCACCGGAGGCCTCTGACTGTGCTCTCTGCTGGGAGGGCTCAGAATCTACGCTTCACTTAAAATGCACCCCTTCAGAAAGGTCTTTCCTGAGCACTCATCCTAAAGCAACACCCGGCCCAGACACTCTCTGGAATAGCACCCTACTGTATTTTTGTCAGCGCCTCCTAATAAAATTCTCCTTTTCCTGTATGTGCGTATTATCCCTCTATCCTTAGCCTCAGTCCATCAAACCTAAATTGAAGGGGCGTGAGAACGGAGGGTGTATCATCTTCAAACACGACATGCCATTTCAGTTTTGGAACACAGCAGTAATTGTAAATAGCAGATGTGGCGAATGTTTATTGGGAGAATAAATTAATGAATAAATTAGATGTCTTCATTAGCATCCCCCATAATACCTCTTAAGCAAGATTAATTGTTCCCGCTTCTAAAACTTTCTTTTGTATCATTGTGTAGCTTTTCTTTTCACATATTATGGATAACTGCATAACCTACAATACCTTCTAAAGAACAAGAATCATATAATATCCATGTCTATTTAAATGCCCGGGAATAAAACACACAGAGATGAACGCTCAATAAAATATTAGCTTAAAATTTAAACATGAATCTCAGAAAACAAAGAAAACCATCTTACATTTCTGTAACACACACATACTTCTAACACTTAGACTTTCCCTACTGCTAACATGAAAATCTCCCCTAGAGTAGTAAACATGGAATTTTATCAGCACAACTGTGATGCGCTAAGAGCGGCAGTTACTTCTGACGGAGCAGAGAGCAAGGACCCTGCTATAAAAGTTAAGCAACCCTCCCTTCTTTGGCTGGGGACTACACACCATGTCTGCTCAGCACACTTTAGGAGCAAGCATTCCTCAAAATAAGATAATCTCGAAAAATAAAAAGCACCATTAAAGTGCACTAAATTTTCATACAACAGGGCAAGGGCAATTAAAAACACGTCTCATAACAGGGCTGCACACTGCTCGACACAATGCCCCCAAACCACAGGGCTGGAGACACATGTCCTCCCAGACAAATACTGACCCTACTCCACAAAAATTCTCATTGCAAAACTTCCCTTGAATTATGTGAGCTGTGATTTATGTGAGGTTGTTAAAATATACCACTCACATAAAATGGGAGTTTCCCATAAGGGAAAAAAGGATGAAACTAGAAATAACAGTAGTAAATAAAATGCATTCCATGAAGTCCATCCTGATTTCTAGAGATGAATTACAATTTTGGCACTGAGCTTCCCAGCAGTAAACATGAAGAAGAAAACTCAATTATACTCACAATTTGCTAGTACTTAAGACCAAAATGACAAGTTGTTTCAGAAAGGCACAACTTTTCCTGGAAGAGAGACCAGAAAGACACTGCCCCCCTACCCCCAGGATCTCACCAGGAAAACATGACATGTGTTCAGGAGCTGCGCCCCTGAGCATGATCTTTACAATAAAGACACGCATTTTATAAGGTTACTTCTTAAAACATTCTGAAATTTAAGTCATTATCATAAAAACTAAGTACAAAATCAGTCAAAATGTTATCGGAAGAAGAAAACAAAACCAATGGGGGCAAAGGAAAGCAGCTCTCTAGGGATGGGACTAATTGAAGGGCAAAACTGAAAGCACATTGAGAAATGAGTAGAAAGACTATTTATTCAGAACAGCAAACTAAATTATAGGACAGATATACAGAATCCAGATATTCCACATAGCTTTACACTACGCAACTGAAGTAGGAGTAGGGCTACCATTGCTTCATGGAAACTGAGGGCCCCAATGAAGTTATGAGCGTGAAAAGCGGGTTTTCTATCCCCTCAGAGATGAGTCATGAGAACCATTTGTAACTAGGTCCAAACACCTCCCCAAAAAGTAAGTTGGAAACTTCAACAAACAAATGAGGAGCTGAGATCCTGATATTCTCACCAGTGATGCTAACTTTTGCTAACTTTCACCTGGAAAATTTATAAAGTAAGAATTAGAATATACCCATTTCAGTAAGAAAACATTTGTCATAAAGCAACCATAGAACATCCTAATTATCCATTTAATTTAGAAATACTACCCAAATGCTAACAAGATAACTTCCGTAGAAAATATATACTATCTCCTTATGTACCTTAATAAGTGGTCAGATTAAGTCAGTAAAATATAGAAGGGAGTTTTCTAAAAATAACAACCTTGGCTTTACATGAGTGATGTGACTTCTATCATTCCACATAGAAATAATTATTTAGCAGGGCTGTCTATTCAATCCAACTTTCTTATAATAAAATGATGTCAAATGATCATAGGATACTATTTATATACTAGATGCTGTCTACAGATGGAGAAATGGGAGAAGATAGAGGAAAGGGAGTCCTAAGCTCACGCAAAAGCAATAGTAAGTCACTGAAATATAACCACCTCCCACTCATTAAAATAAGCAATCCGAGATAGAATGAATTGAAATGTTTTTCCTCCATTGTGGCTCAACAGAGTCACTTCTTATATAAATATTAAATAAAAATCACTAGCCATTGATTAAGAGAAGAACTGAGAGGGGAAACCGATAAGCAATAAGCAGTGGTGACGGGAGAGCAGACCTGAGCCAGAAAACACAACGTGACTGACAAGTGTTATAAAGAACACTCTTCAGAGACGAGAAGGACACTCAACATGGAATGAAATATCTCAATGCCTCCATGAGAATAAGCTACCTGTTTCAATGATAAAATAGAAAACAGAATTTACCTTACAGAAATTCACATGGAACAAATATTAAGGAAAATGGTTGATCCTTTAATAAAGGAAAATATAAGCAATAACAACTTAGCCAAAAGGCAAGTTACTTACCTAAAATGGACAATCAAGTGACAACAGCAGGAGCTATCTCACATTATGAATATAATCTCTTCTAATAGGAAAAATTTGAGTCTACCTAAATATATGTAATTCAGAGTTTTAAAAAAATGTATTATTCTCTCAATTAAAAGTAACCTAAGTTTCTAATGAACCCAAAGTATCACTGGCAAAGCTTCAATAACAACTGTGCACGTACACGTATATATGCTTTTCCCAGGAATGTTTGGGTTTCGGATGACATCCTCATGCTTCAGTATGTATATGTGTAGCTGATTCACTTTGTTATAAAGCAGAAAGTAACACACCATTGTAAAGTAACTATACTCCAATAAAGATGTGAAAGAAAGAAAGGAAGGAAGGAAGGAAGGAAGGGAGGGAGGGAGGGAGGGGGAGAGAGAGAAAGGAAGGAAGGAAGGAAGGAAGGAAGGAAGGAAGGAGGAAAGAAAGAAAGAAAGAAGGAAGGAAGGAAGGAAGGAAGGAAGGAAGGAAGGAAGGAAGGAAAGAAAGAAAGAAAGAAAGAAAGAAAGAAGAAAGAAAGAAAGAAAGAAAGAAAGAAAGAAAGAAAGAAAGAAAGAAAGAAAGAAGGAAAGAAAGAAAGAAAAAGAAAAAGGATGAGGCTTATATCTAAACTGAGAGACAGAAAACAATGACGATGCCTTCACACAATTTTTACCATATAAATAAAAAAGTTCTTGGGCTTCCCTGGTGGCGCAGTGGTTGAGAGTCTGCCTGCCGATGCAGGGGACACGGGTTTGTGCCCCGGTCCGGGAAGATCCCACATGCCGCGGAGCGGCTGGGCCCGTGAGCCATGGCCGCTGAGTCTGCGCGTCCGTAGCCTGTGCTCCGCAACGGGAGAGGCCACAACAGTGAGAGGCCCGCGTACCGCAAAAAAAAAAAAGTTTTTGAGAAAGGAGGTGAGATAGATTCCAAAAGACTTACACAACATCCTGTCCTATAGCAATTGCTCATAACAAATGAGAACAACTATCAGGGCTGCCAGTATTTCTATCCCACACTCAGACTACATAATATCTGGTATATGTAAAAATGAGGGGAAAAGATTTTATTATCAATAAGCTCAAAGATACTGTTAAAAGTAAGATGCCCAATCACAAGTGACAAATGTCTGATAAAGGAGAGAAGCCAACAAAAATATCAGGGCTCAGGAATCTGAAGAAAGCCTGGGGGAAACCCATTCACTTGAACAAATTCACTGGCCAGCCCTGAGCCTGCCCCCAGGGGCCTGAAGATACCCCACAGCTAGGTTGACAATAAGGCACAATCTGAGACTTAGAATATTCACAGACTCCTGCAAAAATTGCTTCATTGAAAAAATACTACGGTCTCAATCTGGATATTCATTAATAACTTGAAAAACTAGGTACATTATTTAGCTCTTAGATCCTCAGATATACACATCCAACTTAAAATCCTTTACTGGTAAAACTGGCTTGGGGAGCACATCAGCCTTCCATAGATACTGCGAGTATAGACATTTCCTGATATTGTCCCAGACACCACAAAAGCAATGTATCAGATCAGAAATTCTGAGTGAATCATTTCCCCCTCCTCCTGTTTACACAGTCATTCAAAGCCCAGCTGATTTCCAAGCACTGAACTACAAATGCTATCTCTTTCTATTGTAATATGCACCTGGCTTTCACATAAGATATACTTTTTATGGCTGTTTCAATTGTGATAATTGTGGATAAGTTCGTTTTCTAGATTTCTATTAGAGATTTCAGAGAGTCAGAAAGCTACTTTGGCTAACTATATTATAAAGAGAATTACTTACTTAAAATAAGGAATACTTTAGAATGAACTTGCAAATTAATTGGAGTTTATCATTTTGGAATGTGAACTGAATGTGGCTATATTTAGTTGTTTATATATAAGTGTACAAGACTTCTAAAATATAGTAATATACTACCTTAAAATAAGTTCATGCAAATTTAGGGACAAAAAAGTATGTTCTTACACAAGCCATCACTTCAGGTGTTCACAGAGTCAAAAAATATATATTTGAAATTATCTACTTTTCTGTTGCTAATGACAGTCATGCTGACAAAAGTCATTAGTTCATCAAACTATAGAGCAAGAATATGATTTGTTTGTAATAAATTATCATTTTTGCATATATCAGTCAAAGCACAAGGCCTAAATACTTGCAAACAAAATGCATTATTAATTTAATTGTCACAGCCTATTTAGCTAACTTTTATTACTATTTGCTATAATATGCAATGCATAAGAGGGGAGAATCAAATTCAAAACATAAAAAGAATAAACTGATTATATTGTCCTAGAGAAATTAAAATATAGCAAGCTTGCAAAACTATGGCCAAGGCATTAATGTTTTAAGTAGGTAAGAAAAAAATGTTTAACTTAATTTAGAGAACAGTTATGCCCAAAGTGATGGTTGAATATGCTGATAAAGAGTTTCTTTGTTTCCTAAGACTGTTAAAAGGCATCAATTCCCTCTCCAAGGAATGGAGGAAGGTGGACTGGAAGGAAGGAGCCTTTCGGTATTTACTGTGCTAGATTTTGCTACTTAAATCTTAGCCTTCTGCAGCTATGGACGTCTACTGGGAAATAATGCTGCGGCTGAAGCCCTGGTATTCCAACTCAGTATTTCTATCAGGAAGAGACAATGCCCTATCTATAAACAGATATCATAAACAAGAGGTCCTCTGAAACACAGAATTTTTGGTAGGAAAAACAATTCAGTCTAATGTTGAATGTAGATGAACTCTGCACTTGGACTACTTAGAAGGTAATAACCCAGAAGATGAGGAATACTTTCCCATTTGAGACTCATCTCCTCATTTCAGGACAAAAATCATGTAAAAATTGGAGAAAAAGCTTACCATACCTCAAAGGCTAAAAAAGACATGCAATCTTTCTCTTGCCTCTTTTTAGCCTCTCTTTTTGTATTAGGGACTGAAATGAGTGAAAGCAACAGAGAGTTATCCTGGAATGCACAGGAAAAGGTAAATGGAAAAACCCAAGAGTACAACTGGGATTTTCAAACTCCTAGCACCATATATAGGAGGTATCTACTGTTTTTAAGGTGCTTGGAGGATAAATATATGTTTAAGATGTTGAATTTTTCATTAATATGAAACCATATGAACAGACATACTCAAATTTTTAAAATTCCTAAATAAAAAGCAAAAATGATACATTCGAGTTCAAAATGTATACGAGTTATATAGTAGGGAAATATTTTATTTTTACTAATTATCTGATCTAGATTGTTTTCATTCAAATTTATTGTGTGAATAAAACACCCTAAGTACCTATATGTAAAGATTTCAACGTGAGATAATATAATCAGTACACAGAAGAGCACCAGAATTAGGAAAATAACAATTCCAACACTTATTAATGATGAGATATTGAAGAAATTGTTGTATATTCCTGAATCTGTCTTTAGTTCTATAATGGAATAACAATGCACCACTGATAATGTCATATAATGATTAATGAGATAATGCAAATGAAAGCAACAAGAACACAATAACTACAAATGTTTTGTTTCTTAAATACTTACAAAACATAACTTTGACAGGTTCCAAATTACAATTTAAATAATAAAAAATCTTTTGAATTTCAAGAATAATGCATTCAGGATCTGTTCAACACATAAATTTTGTCTCAAGTTAAATATAATGTTACAAAGAAAAGTATGAGAAACCAAAAGGCAGAAAGTAGGCATATGTAACATTCCAATATTCTGACACAGTAGTCATGTCCAAACTAAAATGCTAAAGAAAACAATATGCCACCAATAGAAAAGTCAAGTTAAATTCCTTGTAAACATAGAACATATTGATGAGTATTTTAAATTTTTAAAAAATTTATTAAACATTTACAAACATGGCAGAAGAAGCCCTAGGCTATAGAATGATAGAATAAATTGCATCATGACTGACATTTTCAAATAGTATTTAAAACAAAAGTTTCTAGGAGTGTCTGCAAAATTTCAGATACCATCTTGGAGGATTTGGGGAAAGCTGAAAACCTACCAGGTCTTTGAAGGAGGTGAGAGTGCTTGCACTAGTGCTGAGGGAGCTGCACATTTTAAAGATTTAGAGTTTCAGAAGTAGCCAGGCTCACCTGGTAGCTGACATTGCTGTATTTCAGTTCACCTAATATAATTAAGTCTATGTGATGAAGCTAATTATGATACAGTAGCAAGAAAAAAGAAAACCTGGCAGTTGATGACAGTAATTGTAGTGTTATTTTTCATGACATGGCAACCGTAGTATTATTTGGAGGATGACACAAGATGTATTTCTTTTTTAACATCAGCAATGTTTAATTCTACAGTAAGAATTCAAAAAATGTTATTTTAAAACCTCAAAATAAAAATACACAAAGTTCAAATGAAAATAGTTTGGTTTTACATATTTATTTTAGCTCATTCTGATGCATTTGCAGAGGTCAATTCCCTCCAATTTAACTCTTCTACTGTTTCAAGGTTGTTTCACAAATTCAAATCCCTCAAATCTTTTCAAATATTCTTAGATTGAATTTTCTACAATTAAAATGCAACATTAAATTCTTATTGGAAAAGACGCAGATGAAGAGAACGGACTTGAGGACACAGGGAGGGGGAAGGGTAAGCTGGGATGAAGTGAGAGAGTGCCATGGACATATATGCACTATCAAATGTAAAACAGATAGATAGCTAGTGGGAAGCAGCCGCATAGCACAGGGAGATCAGCTAGGTGCTTTGTGACCACCTAGAGGGGTGGGATAGGGAAGGTGGGAGGGAGACGCAAGAGGGAGGAAATATGGGGATATACGTGTGCATATAGAGGATTCACTTTGTTATACAGCAGAAACTAACACAACATTGTAAAGCAATTATACTTCAATAAAGATGTTAAAAAAAATTCTTATGGGAGAATGGCATAAAATATGATATTCAACAACAGAGTACCACTAATGTAGAACATGACAAACTGACTTGATAAAGTTCTAGGAGTCACCCCACTAAACAAAATCTAAAATGAAAACATAATTATATTAGTTAAATTTTTTAAAAATGGATGAAAATTACCTTTCTTTTGGTGTGCCAACTCCATGTTTTCCCAGTAGATGAGTATTTAGGTGTTTCTTCATTACAAAAGCAACCCTAAAAAAAAAAAAAAAAAAAGTTATTATAGAACTAAAACTTAACTCTCTGCTAGAAATACATACTAAATTTTTTAAAAACAGACATGGATTTTATATATATATATAAATATATATATGTAACATGAATATATATTTGTAACATGAAAACGCACATTACAATGGCACTAAATTCTAAGCAGAAGGCTTGCGTACAGATTAATATACTGCAATACCTGAAAACCAGAAGAAATAACTGCATTTCAATTCACTGATTCATTTTCTCACTTGAGTAGACGAACAGGGACCAAACCAATGATTTTAGTTCTTTAGTCACTGTCTTCACTGTCAGTTAGTAAGAAAGATAAAGCAACACCTCAGTATCACATTCCCTGCCCCTTAGTTGATCCCACACTTCAATCATGAAATGAGTTTGAGAAAATGTCATTTTATTAAACATTTAAGGGACTGTAAAAGAGAAAATGAATAGCCTTCATGAAGCTTCCTTAAAAACATGGTAATTATTTAGAGAGGTTTTTTAAAATGATATAAATGTTTACCGTGTCTGCAATACAAGCAAAAAAAAAAAAAAAAAAATGTTCT
>NW_020174135.1:3940142-3975467 GCF_003031525.2 Neophocaena asiaeorientalis asiaeorientalis
GGTTCTTAAGTGCCCAGAAGGTATCAATAACTAAAACAAGCAAAAAGTATTACCTGACATGCTATCTTATTTTACATACAAATCAGATCACTTAATTTAATTTTGTTGACATAGATATGAAATGGACAGGAATCAGGAGCCAGTGCACCATTCTTCTGCATATATAGAGTACAACACAATTTAATTACGTCGTGTGAGTATTTAAAACAATTTAGATCTCATTCAGAAGCATCAGACTAAAATGGCTCTCTTGATAAGCAAAAAAATTTTACTATTGTAAGTTTCAGTGTAAAAGGGGCTTGCAAACACTTTTGTTAATCATGTATTACAGCTGTCCTTCATAAAGTTACTAATAGCTAAAAGGCAACAGAATCTATTTGCATATATACATGAAAGGCATGACATGTGCAAAAATATGATTTTAATTAGCATTCTATGATATAAAGGGCTACAAATCAAATTGGCATGTTATAAGATTCTTACCATTAAACACTGAATTCATCTGGACGTGTTTGCACAAACAGGCAACACAAGACTATAAAGTACTGTGGTCTTATGGAAGAGATGTGTGTCAAAAGCCAAGACCAAAATGTGAATGCTCCTTTTCATGTCTGGTCTATTTTGGTTATTTTCATATAATATTAGGGAACCTCAGTTTTGAGGCTAAAATATTATGTTTGTATTTTTTTAATGACTAAGTCCATTATTCAAGTAATGCATTTGTATAACACTAAAAATAACATTCATTCTTTTCTCTACACTGAGTAACAATTATGGACAACACATGCTTTACAACTATAAATAACCAATCATACCACCAATCCATAAAATGAAAAAATGATCATTACATACAAAGAATCAAACTGTGATGATGTTAAGTGCTTAACAAAAATTACAGTATAAGATATTCTATATTTGTTTCTGTTTGATTTGAACAAAATAAATAATATTTTTCACTTCCTTAAAAAAGAATACAGCAATAACAACAGTCCATTTAAGTCATAACTTCCCTACTGTCCTCTATTTTCCTATAATTAAAAAAACATAAAGCTAATAGCAAAGAGCAAAGGTTAAGAACCCAGAGTTGCAAAGCACAGCTTATTTATATGACCAAGTATAATTTAAGAGATCTGAGCCTAGAAACCACAGTGTAGCTTTTAAAAGACAAAAATTTTATTAATTAAAATGTTTCAGGTTTAAGAAGTAAAACAAAAATATCACACTGCACAGGGGAACAAACTAAAGTACACAGAGAAGGAAAGCTGCTTCTTATAATTTAACATTCTGACATAATCTGCTGCATGTCTATAATACTAAATTATCCAGAGGAATAACAATTTATTATTATGGGGAAGAATTTACAATACTAAAACACAGCTCAGTTGTAGTCAAATGCAAAATATTTATTCATCCAAAACCCGACATAAAGTAACTATAAATTCTTTTAATTTGGTCTAACTAAAGTATGTGTCGTGTAAAAGTCTCAACATCATCCGCAGTGAAACAATATAAGCCAAGCATGACCGACTAAAATAAACTTACCAACCTCCATGGATAATAAGATTGCCAGTAATTTGTGTTTACTGAACGGAGCCTATCCTTCACTGCCACCATAAGAGTATTAATATTTTAACATAATGGTTGTTTTGGAAAATTTATAATCTAGATAGCACCAGAAATAAAACAAAAATAATCCTGAATCTGAAAAGCTATGCAACTGAAATGCCTTGCTCCCAATGAGCACACGTGACTTAACACTTTGCTTGTTTCCACTCATTCACTGGTGACTATGTACCAGCCATGGGCAGGTTCTGCATGTAGGATGCAAAATCAGACAGTTAAAGTCGCGTCTTCACGGAGTCTCCCTTCTATAACCTGTGGCTTCTCATCAGGACGAAGCAGCAGCACTCAGCCTGCCACGCTCCCGCACGGACTCCCCTAACCATGTGTGCACAAGCTAATGCGTGTGCTAAAAGCAGGGCCTACCCTAGACAGGAACGGTCTAGGCAACTGTGGTACACAGGTGATCAAACAAAGAGAAGTCCCTGCCTTGGAAAACATAAAACCTAGTGAGGCAAACAGATGACAAGAACAAAAGCTACAATACAAAGCATCTTAAAGAGTGAAGAAAAGTGGTGGGAGAAAAAACAAAATAGAGAAGGAAGAGCTGAAACCTCAGCAGGGGATCAGCATTTTACATTTGGCTGGCTCAGGACTGCGGTGGCGAGCTGGGTATTCCACCAAGCAGGGGGCAGCAGGCCACAGAAGGAAGGGCAGCCACGGAGCCCTGGGGCACGAGCCCGTGGGGCCGTCCGCAGTGGAATGCGGAGCAGAGGAGGGACGAGGTGGTGGCCGGGCACTGGGGGAGGTACCAAGCTCCTAGGCCACACAGCCTGGGCTGGCACTGAGCGAGAAGGAAAGCGTCGCAGGCGTCCGAACAGAGGACAGATGTGCGGGACTCGCATTTTAATAGAGTCCTCTAGTCATTCTGTTTAGCACAGACTGCGGGGGCAGGGGAAGGGGGCGGTGCGGGGACACAGAGAGAGGGAGGAACTAACTGGCCCTTGCAATAATCCAGGAAGAGGTGACAGTGCTTTGGACCGAGGGCTAGCGGCAGAGAAGAGATCTGGTCAAATTCTAGACACGTATTTGTGATTAGAACCAAACATTTCCCTAGGGACTGCACATGGAGTCTGGAGGAGAGGAATCAAAGACAGCATCAAAGATTTCGGCCCGGGAAAAACTGAGCTGGTCTGAAGGAGAACACCATTTTAGGACATGTTCAATGAGGAAGCCCACTGACATCCAAGACGGGTCTCTAACAGGAGGCTGAATCTACCGGTCTTGAGTTCAAGGGCAAGACTCATGCTAGAAATATATACTCCGAAGCTATCCATCTGGCAAGTGCCTAACAATCTAAAGGAACACCTTGAGATAATAAAAAGTAGTGCTGTTTAAAGTATGATTGATCTCCAAGTATCTGTAACTGCCTGAAACAGCATCATCTGAAATTGTTTTTGGTGTCAGAAGAACAGCACAACAGTAGCATTTGCAAACTAGCTACAGATTTCTACTTTTTAGTACAAAAATTTCAGATTTGAACTCCTAATTTTAAAATAATTTTTCTTACACTATATGGAGATAGAATACAAACCTCTTCCTTCAGCCCCTCAGATTTTCTCACTGCAGAATTATTTCACTCGTGAGTCACGAAAGATTATCTGACTCACCTATGAAAGCAAATACAATATAAAACCGTGACTACAGAGAACAGGACGTGAAAAGCAGGAGACACCCAGAGCCACAGCACCCTTGCACTCCCACCTCACACAGTGCAAGGCAGGGTGCCCAACTCAGGGGCCAAAAGTCAGGTTTGCACAGGCTGTGCTTCTCCTGAACTCAAGGCAAGAGAAGCAGCAGCAGCAACAGCAGCTTCCCTGAATTTTTATGTTGTTTGTTTACCTCATCTGTCGAATAAGGTCAGATACTCCTAAAAGACAGGCCTATAAGATACAGTATCCAACTCCTCAAAAATTTCTGATGATCAGGTCCATGTAGGCACTATAGGTTACAGGAAAGAAAGTGCATTTGCTGCTAAGAAGTTAAAATCTAAACACAATAAGTTAAAAGAAAATTTCTAAGAACTCATTACTATCTGACTATGATGCGTGCACAGTCACTTATCCTTTTAGTCTTAATGAGGGATCTGTAGTAATCCACCCATTTCTCCCAGCTGGTCCCCCTCTACACCAGTGCCACACACCTCGCAAACAGCTTGTCAGAGCACAGGGGCCACACAGTGAAAAGCTGAGTGGACCAAACAAGAATATAATTGACAGTTTTTCATCACTGCTGAAGAAGCAGAAAATTTTAAAAAACAACAGCAAGCTGCAAGTTTAGCCGGCCAAGGCTACCTGAGGAACAAGAAACAAAGCCCTCGCAAGCAGACGCTTGTGGCCATGTTCCTGGTCAAGGCTGGTTAACTCCTCAGGTTGGGTTGACCACGCAGCATTTGTCCCCCCGGTAGCACTTCAAGTACAAGTGAGAACAGGTGACTCCTGTCAGGGCTCTGCCATTTACGGCTCCTGTAACTTTGAGAATTTTAAGAACACTCTCCGAGTAGCAGTTTCCTCAGTTGAAACATGAGAAAAGCAATACTTCGTAGGAGTTTTGAGAGAGTTAAATAAAACAACATAAACACGATGTGGCATGAGAAGCAGATAAAGACAACTTAATAAATAATAGCTAATATTAGTACTGCTATTTTTAGAATAGTGTCCGTGACACAGTTACATCTAGAAAAAAAATCGTTTAAGGATTTCAACTCTGAAAGCCTCCATTCCTTTGAGCCAGTTCAGATAGCATCTTAACTGACATGCATAACAACTTAAATGAAATTTCAGCAGATGCAGCAAGACTACCTAGAAATCAAGACGCAAAGATCTGACAAGTCTACCACGTCAAACAACAGTGCCTACCTATGTGAAAGCCACTGACCTGAGATGTAAATTCGATACCCATTTCTGTTTACACCAATCCCCAAGGCGGCTGGGGCCAAGAAAGAATAATGCACTCCACAACTGAGCGATAGCACCAAGCAAAGAATAATGGGCCATCACACATATCCAAATGTCCAGCAACCCAAGGTTCTGTTTTGTCCCTCTTTATAGTTTTGACTTTGAATGGTAAAAATAAAAATTGTAACCAACTTGGAGAAAAAAATGGCCTGAATGAGTGAAAAGTCTAAACTTTGAATTTTGATATATCTTTAAAAGAAACTCATATTTGGTTTTTTCAAAGTGTTTATACATATATCCTAAATCCTAGAATCTCATAAGAAAGCAAATCTACACAAAAACTGTATCACCAGTAATCCTGTGTCTGCTGTCAGAACTTCAGAGGCAGCCCTATAAAAGAGCCCACCGTTCTGTGCTTTGCGCAACCAAGTCACGCTTTGGACCTACTCCTCCACCACAATCCCTTCACTTTCCCTTCTGGCCTCTACAAAAGGCCCTCGCCTTCCTACCAGGTGCAGAACTCAGGGTTCCTAGTAATCCTCCAGGTGCTAATATAGATGCAGCAGACACTCGGGAAGAATACCTCACAGGTGATACCCAACCTTCTTCCCTCTGAAGTAAGATGGAACCAAGATGGTATCGACAGTTAAGGAGTATAACTCTGGAAATAAACTCCCTGGGTTTCCATCCCTGGGCCACCATTAATTCTCTCTGTAAACTGAGGCCTGTTATTTAACGAGGTGCCTTTGGTTCCTTCTCACATAAGATGGAATGGTGGTCATGAGGGTTACATGATTACTGCCTGGCGCCTGACACACTCTTAGCCTCATATAAACCTTTGCCACTTTTAGCGATTGAGCGCCCCAGGTGCGAAGGTTTAAGAAATAATGAACACCCCCAATATTCTACCTCATCCCACTGGCCAGTGCCTCTCGAGTACTGGGCACCAAGTTAGCAGGAAGAGCAGGCCTACCCTTCTGTGAATCTGTACAGGAACACTACGTTCACAGGAACTACAACGCCATTCAGTGTGATTCATTTCAAACACTAATTAAAAGATTCACATGTTTTAATAAGCAAGCAGCAGGGACCCAAAAATAAATAGCCTTCAGACCTAAGCAGGGAACAGAGAAGGATGAACGACGATAGAACAGCGTCAGGCGCAATGACTGAGGTAGCAGGTACGTAGAGAACAAACAGCAGGAGCTTCTAGAAAAGTTCCAAAGAAGTCTGGGAGCAGAATGGTTAAACTGGCTTGTGGGCACAGATTCCAGGCGCATGAAACAGGGTGTACAGTTTGGAACAAAATAACAGAGAAAGGTCAAGAGACATTGCTAGAGAATTAAGTGAAAATTTGAGACAACAAAGAAAACAAGCAGAATCCTCATTGTGAAGGGTGTTATAAATCATGCCAAAAACTTTAGATTTTATCCAGATTCTCAACATTGCCAAATATCCTACAGATGACTGTTCCGCAGAATGTTAACAGAGATGTTACCCAAAGACGTAGGGATGGGGGGTGGTATAGAATAAGACTGGACAGGCCCAGATCAGAAGAGTAAACACTGCAGACTTCGAGTCAGGGCGGCGCTGGTGAGCGCTGGGCACCAAGCGAGGGAGGAGGACTGGACCACTTTCTCTACACCTGCTCACCACTAAGTACCTTCCTCAGAGCAGACCTATGCACATCTCCTAGAACTGTGTCTTCGGGATTTAGAAAATGCCGCCGTAGAGTCAGAGGAATTTTAAGACTGGGGCATAAAAATGACTGGGCTCACACTTCATAACGCACAGGTTTTGCAGTCAGGCAGCACTGAGATCAGATCCTGAGTCTACCACTTACCATATGCGTGATCCTGCACAATTCTTTAAATCACACTAATGCTCTGCTCCCTAACCTGTAGTGTGGGGATAATCACACTTATCTCAGAAAGTTATAAAAATGCATTACTTGACACAGTGGCTGTTACACGGTCATCATTCAAGTTTTAGATACACAAAAATATATTATCTATAATGTGATTTGACTTTTGGAGCAAATGCCCCTTGTTATTAAAAATATATAGAAATTGCTACCATTTTGCTTGATATGTCTGTTTTATGATTAATAAGGTATTACCACTCTGAAAACATCCTTAAATGAATAGATTATGTTTATACTATAGTTTTACAATAATTTCAATTATTTAATGGTATCAGTATAAAAGACAGATGAATTATAGATTTTCAGTATTGCAGTAAGTGTGCATTTCTCCTACTGACTCTACACCACAAGAGCAACGGCTTCTGAAAGATGTCCACCTCTACATCTCGTGAAACCTGTTAGGTTACGTGGCACGCAAATGGAACTATGGTCACTGAACAGCTGGCTTTAAAATAAGAAAACTATTCTGGAGTATCTGGGTGAACTCAATGTAATCTGTGTGCTTAGAAGTGGAAGAGGCAGACAGAAGAAAGGAGGCAGAGAAAAGGGGATGACTCTGAGGGCAGGGTCACAGAGATGCTACGCTGCTCAGCTGGAAGGTGAAGAATTGGACCAGGAGCCAAGGAATGCACGTGGCCACTAGAAGCTGACACTGTGTGAATATCCTGCTTCCTAACAACCAGCTCCCGGCGGCTGCAGGGCTCACTGACGAAGCTTACCCATCTCAGTGATTACAAGGAGTGCTGCAGGATGGCAGTGTTCTAATTCTATCACACCTTCGACATTTATTACCTGGCATTCTTCTATAAAGAACCTCAGGATTTTGCCCTTGTCTGTCTCATCTGCTCTCTCTAGCTCTCTTTCAAGAGCACTTTAAATGGACTCTGGGATTTTCACTTTTATGCCATGCTTCATAATCAATTATCATAACTATGCTTTGTAATTCTCATACTATCCCCAAATTGGCCAATGGAAGCCCCTTAAAGCTGGCTTCTATGTCCTTTTGACATCACTCCTCTTAGCGTTCAGGCTCTTCCTTACTTTCTAGCAGAAGATGTTCCGGGCTCACCATGTCCTTTCCCTGCTGTAGACCTGGATCGGCCCTGGTTTCTTAGAGTAAGGAGTGGTATTTACAAGGCAAGACCTAGATGCTAGCTATGACAGCTGCTGTTTGGAATATCACTGAATCCAAGCCCTCTCAATATACAAAGGTAGGAAATAAATCAACGAACACAAATAAATAACCATATGGCAGGCAGGAAAGGAAACAGAGAGGATCTCAACTGTAATGGCCACACTGGTACATGAGCATTCGTCATAACAATCAATCGTATCTTTTCATTATTCTACAATACCTTGTAATATATTTTCGAGTGGTAGACAAATACATTTCTGAAAACAAATCATATGTTATCTATAGAAGCAAAACTTTCTATTCAGATAATTCTTTTCTGTGAATCATTAAGGTGTAAACATACTGCTCACTATTACTTTCTTAAACTCTAATAACTTGGCTTCTGGTGCAAGTTCTTCTAACCCATTTCTGAGCACTTCCTGCTTCTCACTGTTGTCGATTCTGGTTCCTCCTCTCATCCTCTTACGGTGGCACTTTTATTCGTATACAGTCTTATTTCAAAGGTATAGTTCAATTCCTGGGCTCCGGTGCATAACCTCTTTGTGAGTGACTGACATCTCCACCCACGGCCTTTGCAAGGGCCCTTCTTCTTGTCTGAATTGCTGATACCTTAAAACATATCCAACACTCAGTCATGATCTTCCCTCACTAAGGGGCTGCTCCAGACCTCCCTAATTCTACCAACTGTACCAGCTTCCCAATTTAATAATCATATTCTCGTGTTTATAAGTCATCAACTGCTTCTTCACAACTGCTCCCTCTCAAGACCGTACTTCTCTCTCTCTACTATAATTACGCTAGACCAAACCATTTTATTGAAGTGCTATAGCTTCAAGGTGCTCTCCATTACAATCCACCTTATATACCGCCATCACACAATCTTCCTATAAATATGTTCCTAATGCAGCTTAGCTCACAAACATTTTATGCTTCCCTGTCTGAACTGAATGAAGCACCAAGTCCTAAGCAAACAAACATTAGTCTTCAATAGTCATTCTGGACCAGTTATTCCAACTTCTGGATGTACCCTCAAGAAAGAACCTTAAATGAAGGCCAAAAAAAACAGTCCAACAAAAAAATGAAAACACCCTAAGTGTGCAACAGTAGTGGCATTATTAGAATATTATGCATCAATAAAAGATACAGAATGTTTCTCAGGAGATATTAGATTTAAAAGGGACAATGTAATCACATGTATATATATGTATGTGCATTTTTGTTTTCTCACATATACACATACAAATATATATAAAGAAAAGCAAATACCAGGCAAATTCGCTCTGATATGAGATCTAGTTTTAGATGATTTATATTCTTTCTTTTTCTATAATAAGTAAAAATTTTTGAAGCAAAATGATGCTTCATATTTTACACAGCATTTTTTATGTTTCCTCAATGGCTCCACATAACCGAATGAGTAAGTGGTGGAGGCATTATCAGCTCAACCCGAGAGAAGAGGGAACTGAGGCTCAGAGAAGATAAGTGACTTTGACTTTTTCAAGAAAATGTGGCAAAGGAGCTGAAAATGCAAAAGCAGGATTCATGCCTGGTGACCTTTATATAAAGCTCTTCCCACCATTCCACACCCCCTGACTAATGAAAGATTATACCCTCATGGAAAACAAGAAAAAAGAAAAACTACAGAAATAAAAGGGTTCACAAATAAAATCATTACAGTATATTCAACGCTGTTCTAAATGAGTACGAACCTTTCTAAACTAATGAGTGAAAAACCAAGTAGCTGATATTGGACAGATTTTTTTTTTTAACTCACCAAGATTAGAAAAGTGCTCATAATATTTAAAAAGAAAATATTTATCTTATGTTGAAGGTACAAACTAAAAATTAATGACCTGTGAAACAGGTCAGACAAAAATAAATATGTACAGTCAGTTAACAAGTATAATTATGCTTAGAAATAAATATAAAGATGCTGATCATTATTAAATGAACACCCAATTGAGATAAACTGCATTGGTTTTATTACCAACAAAAATCAAGATAAAATAAAAGATTTTACCCTCAAAGCGTCGGAAATCAAGATCATGCTAATATTAGTGTGATAACGTAAAATACGTTGTACAATGTTTTAAAAACCTAAGTGAAGCACTAAACCTTCATTTACGTAATACATAAAATGAAATACATTATATATCATCGTCAACATATTTGAAAGCAGCTTCCAATTACACTGTTCAACCATGACTTCATGGAAAAATTTTTCTCATCCACTTATCTTACCTATAAATGAGCACATTAACTTACAAGAACACAGAAAAACCTGAAGTTCAAATGAATTCTAATCTGTCCAAAAATTTACCTTGCAAATAAAGGAAAAATCTACAATTCCATGATATTTGTTTACTCCAAAATTCAGAAGTTAACAGGTATTAAATAATACTTAAAAACTACATTTCTCAAACTCTTTCACCAAATCATTGCTAGGCCAGACCAAGTATGTCTTCCATTGTTTCTGAAGTATCTTAAGGCATAATTTCTCAGAATGCTATTGCCTTTTTTGGTTATAATCACCACATAGAACCGACTACTTCCACATTTGAAATATTTTTCCTTGTAATTTTACATAAAGAAACTCCCTTCAAAAACAAATTATCAACATCCCAAAATTTAGAATTACCAAGAATCCTTTAAAATTATAATTTTAATTTTCCTATATGGCTCTGCTTCTCCATGAAAATAAATGCTATTATGTTTATTGAAAATCCCCATGGAGAAACAAAACTTGGAAATTTTTGTTCATTCACAAGAAACAAAGACTTTTCTAAGTGTCACATGTCTCCTGAGAGTAAGCATTCTGTGTCCAAAAACCAGCAGTGAGCTTTTAGATTTTATAAAATGTTAGCGAGAGCAATCAGAAACGGCCTTCTGAGAAAACTATGAGGTAGTGGCACAAACACAAACACACTTACACACCATTTCCTGCACTACAAAAAGGAGGAAGGGGAGACCTTCAGCAAGTCACTACTCCTTATTTCTAGAGCCGCTCTTGTCAATTAACACAATTATTCGTATTGTCAGAACTATAAATATTACACCCCCAAAACCTTAATATTACATTGTAGACTTCCCAACATTAACTACATTCTTAACAATAATGAAAGCAATCACATATTCAGGTATTTTTTTTGTTTTGCTTGTTTGTACAGAGGGAGATTGCCAACCTCTGTTCTGAGTGTTTACATCTACCAACTTAGTTAACCCTTAAAACAACCTAACTGATGGATGAAAAGCATGAGGAGCTTTAAATATACTTTAAGTAACTTAATCTACTTTAAGTAACTCCTCCGAGGTTGCACAGCTAGTGAATGGCAGAGCTGTGATCGGAACACAGGTTGTCTGATCACAGCCCATATACCGTACTTGATCACTAAATCGTTCTTTCACTCTTCACCTTATAAATTATAATTAAGATATTAGGCCTTATTTCAGGTGTCTGCTGCATTAGTTTGTTTGCTTTTTTAACTAAAAAGTCTCCTGCCAAAACAAGTAAGGAAATAAATAATGTAAGTGTATTTTATTTCTGAGTTCAAGAAACAACACGGGTTAAGCAGGATATTTTTAAAATGCTGAAATGGAGAGGCAAAAAGCTGGTCTAATCTAGGGTCTGAAATTAACAGTAACTTGACCTTGGTTCAGATCATAACAATGAAATGTAAGGCAAAATGAAATCACTGATACCTACATTTTGAAAAAGATACAATAAGTTTAGTAAACAACTGTATTAGTGATAAACTACAGAATAAGGATTTCCATAACCAGTGAAATGCTACGTAGAAGCGGAAGCAAAAATTAACACTGTTAGACATGTTCAAACGGTCCCAGTGTGACAAGGAAGGAAGGAAGGAAGGAAGGAAGAGGTGAGACAGAAGACCCTGAACATGAGCTATACACACTGAAAACCTTCCCAAGGAGCCCTTTACCTGGAGCTACCTCAACCCCTCTGAAGGTGGCAGACAAGGGTGGGAGCTCCAGTTACTGTTAGATATAATCCTGGGAAAGGAAACTGTTAATACGGTCAACAGAAATCCAAATACGTGCAGCACCCTAGGGAAAAGCACAGTCCAAGGCCCAGAGTGCAGCCTGGGGCTGAGTCCAGCCATACCGTGACCAGATGAGGACACGACCTCTCCTCCCCAGGGCTGCTGTGACATGACATGACAGGAAGTGTGGCGGGGCTTCTGGGAGTGCCGGGAGCAAGCGAGCCCTCAGGAACTGTCAGCTGTCTTTACAGTGATGATGAAGGCTAGGGTTCCTCCAAGAACAGGAGGAAGAAGAGGACCCAGCACAAGCACTGGCGCTTTGCACGGTGCATGGGACTCCCTGAATCCCCAGGTCTTCCTTCTAGGATGTGAAGACTTCCTCACAGGGCTATGCCAGGGGCAAAAAATAAAAACTAAGAAAGTATACCATTTTGGAGAGTGAACACTATGTGCCAGATAGGGTAATAAACATTTGCCAAGGATTATCAGATATACGGCATTACTGACCTCACTTTCCAGATAAGAAACTGGGGTATAATGAAATTAAATACAGCAATGGAAATACTTCTGTAAAACAGTATATAGAAACCTATAGTAAAGGACCTAGATACTGCAAGAAATGCAGTAAGTCTCAATAAATGATTGCTATTAATAAATTAAGAGTCTCTTCCTATCCAAGCATATAATTCTGGTATTGTCTTTATTGATTAAATGTGCAAGAGCTATAATACACGAGGGTGTTTATGTCAAGGAGTAAAACAGCAATCAATAAATTCACAGAAAAAGGGATTTCCATTTTTACATGTGATTTGTCTTCAAATTTCTTCCGGGATATTTTGTGTAAACTGACAATACAATAACGTGAAATTCAGGCACGTCAGGGAGGGGGTGGTGACCACTCCCTGGTTCCTGTCCTGTCTGAGAGGAAACTGGAAATGGCTGAGCCCACAAGGGCCAGCAGACAGTTGCTTCAAAGCCTCACACATGATCTAACACTCAGTAAGAAATATTCTTTGGTAATTTCCATTAGAGAAGGAGCCCGTGTGAAGTGCTAAACTGTCCAAAAGCACTATTTCCAAGACTTCGTAAAGGCACTTGTGGTTTAATGGCAATTTTGAGTTGGGGGACTTTTGAATTTATTACTTTCAAAATATTATTTGGCTAACAAGAATATTCAAGTTGCAATTTGTGTGAAAATGAATTGAAACTAGTCATACCAATTCAATATGTTTATCCAAACCAATGTTTTTTGAGCTATTTATAAATAAGAGCCAAAAACTGAGATTTCAAAATGATATAATCTACTTTTGAACTCATTTGGCATGAACACACCATCATGAGATATGTGCAGATAAGGGTAATCTGTATCTTACATCAAGGTTCACACATAGTTAAGATAAATATCTTTTGAGGAACATAATTAAACAAAAAATTAGAACACAATAGAATGCATTTAATAATAAATTTTTATAGAACAGAATTTAATCTTTATTTAATGATTCATCAGGCATATCAAAAACATGGAGTGTTTCAGGGAGATAATCATCATCATCAATTACTGCTGCATTGAAGAGATGCAGAAGTGTCAATTAATAAGAGTTCTGGGTGACTTACTTCCCATAACAATTTATAATAAAATGAACTAAGTGAACCAACTGAAATAAGAAACACTCAGAAATTTTTAAAATAATAATAAATTCAGGATTATTTTCTTTCCCTTTTTTAATCCCCGTATCTAAAATAAGATGTGTTAACAATGTTACTTTTACAACTCATTATTTCAGTCACAGACAGCAAAGAGAAAATGTGAATTACACAGAAGAAGAATGAATGTCCCTCAAAGATGAAAACTGGCTTGTGTGTCCTCTGCAAGGGATGGGTCAAGGTTGACTGTCTACTGGATTGTGCATCACATTAGGTAGAAGCAGAGCATCCTTTCTGTCTAGATGAGATATTACATGCAGGTGAAGACGATGTACACAGGTGCAAATTCGGCAAGGGTAGGGTCCTGGGGCTCTGCAACATGATGACACGGACAGACCAAACCACACTTCCCAGAATTCCATGCCCAAGAGGTACCCATGTGGGGACTGCCAGGAGAGAGTCTGGTGAGACATACAGAGGGCAGAAGTGGAGCCACGGCTCACAGGTATTGTCATTTATCCCCAGGATCACCTGACTGTCGTAAGGCAACAACAAACTCTTCTCCCCACAACCAGGGGCCTCCGTCAGCCTCCCTGACTCCTGGTACAGCTGCATATGCTTAAGCAACAGACAAAGAGTCCAGCTGCTGCAAAAACCACCACCAGCCCTCCTGGCCCCCAATGTCAGAGACAGGGAAAACATTCAGGGGATTCCGTCTGTCCTCCAGGGCTCCAGCTCATGCTTGTGGGTTCCATCTTACCCTTGTTCCCCCTAATGTACATGCTTCCTTACTTCTCAACAGCCTACCCTGTACATTTCAACCTCCAACATCAGATGCAATGACAACACCTTACAGAGACTGGTTGAAAAGCTCCCATCGAGGTGTAAGACCAAATCCCTGTAAGGAATCCCTTAACTTTATTCACAACACAAACACACACACACACACACACACACACAGAGTAATATACATCCCAGTGATTCCAAATGTCTGACTGATCAGAAGTTACAAGACGGAGTGATATTTACCCTTCCCCAAGTGAAACAACTAAAAAATTAACAACATACATGAAATAACAATTTTTAAGACACAGGACATCAGGCCAAGAAAGTGATCTGAGAGAGACAGCTGTCAGACAGTGTAACGAGGTGGGGGAAGGCAGCTGGAGAGGAGCAGAGTTCCTGACTTGATACGAAATGAGACGGCATAAAAACCAAGCAGCTGGAATTCACAGGACAGAGTACAGAGAAGAGAGACCCTACACATACAGAGAACTGAAGATCTACAGGGGGAAGGCGTGGAGCATTCAGCTAATTATTGATCAAGCCGATGTGTGAAGAAACTACACAATGGCAATGTAGGAACACACAGAAAAGATCAGAAGGAACAGCACACCTCAGTGCTCACACAGAAGCACTTTCTGCAAGCCTGTGCAGAAAGGTCAGCCTCAGCAGTAGAGAATAATTAGCTACAAACTAAGCACTGTTCGAATCTGCTCAAAAGTAAAGCACAAAATGTGAAACTTTTTTCAGCTGAGTTAACTGCATCCCAGAACAAGGTTCAAGAATATGTACTGAAACGCAAAATAAGTATTAGCAACAGAGTAAAATTCGTAACAACTAGAATAAAATGAAAAATTACCACTCAGGGAAGTAAGAAAATATGACTCACATAAGGAGAAAAATTAATCAACTACAACCAACCCAAAACAGACAGGATGTTAAAATTAGCAGACAAGGATATTAAAACTTACTATAGATGAATACCAAATGATCAAAAAGATAACAGAGATGGAAGTCATAAAAAATGCAAGGCAAACATCTAAAGCTAAAACCTATAATGGGAGAGATGTATTCACTAGATGAGAATAATAACAGTTTTGACATGCAGAATAGAGGACCAGAAGAAATCAGGATAGAAATTTTTAAAAAATTAAAGCACAGAGAAAAAAGAATTTTTAAAAAATGAAAATAGAATTAGTTGTCAATTTTAAGCAATGTAACTGCAATGTCTAAAAATGCAACTAGAAGAGAGAAATAATTTTAGGAATCGTGACCAAAAATTTTCCAAATTAAATGAAAATTATAAACCCACAGATACAAACAGCTCAACAAACTACAAATAAAGCAAACATAAAGAAAACCAATGATAAAGAGAAAAGCTTAAAAGTAGCCAGAGAAAAAGAAACATATTATATACAGAGGACCAAAGGATGACAGAAGATTTACAGACACAGTGCGAGTAAAGAATGAAGACCAAAAGAAATGGTAATTCTTTTCATTTAGTACCTTACAGCATTTACAAAGAACATCTCACAGTGCATTACAAGTCTAAATGTAAACTCTAAAACTATAACTCTTCTTGGGGAAAATACAAAAGAAAATCTTTGTGACCTTTAACTATGTAGGCAAAGATTTCTTTTTTTTTCTTTACAAATAAAAGGGAAACCATGATTTGACTAAATATGCTTTATTTTAGTATTTATGTCTATTCTTTTTAAATTTTATTTATTTTTATTTACTTTTTATCCAAGATTTCTTGGATATTACAGTTAAAGCAAAATCCATAAGAAGAAATATATGAATTTAATAATATCAAAATATTAAAATTATCCTCTTCTAAAGAGAATAAAGCCACAGACGGGGAAAAAATATTTGCATATCATATATTTAATAAAGGACTTGTATATTAAAACACAAAAATTGAAAAAGTCAACATGGCACCCTGATTATTAAGTAAAAAAAAATTTTTTAATAAAATAATTTCTATTTCAACATAGAAGCTGTTGGATAGTAATACACTGGAAGTAGTACAGCACTGAAATTAAGTTGGCAAGATGGCAGAAGAGTAAGACGTGGAGATCACCTTCCTCCCCACAGATACACCGGAAATACATCTACGTCTGGAACAACTCCTACAGAACACCTACTGAACACTGGCATAAGACCTCAGACCTCCCAAAAGGCAAGAAAGTCCTCACATACCTGGGTAGGGCAAAAGAAAAAAGAATAAACAGAGACAAAAGGATAGGGACGGGACCTGCACCAGTGGGAGGGAGCTGTGAATGAGGAAAGGTTTCCACACACAAGGAAGCCCCTTCGCGGGTGGAGACTGTGGGTGGCGGAGGGGGGAACTTCGGATCCGCGGAGGAGAGCGCAGCAACAGGGGTGCGGAGGGCAAAGCGAAGAGATTCCCGCACAGAGGACCGGTGCCAACCGGCACTCACCAGCCCGGGTGGCTTGTCTGCTCACCTACCGGAGCGGGTGGGGCTGGGAGCTGAGGGTCGGACTTTGGTCAGAGCACAGGGAGAGGACTGGCAGCGTGAACACAGCCTGCAGGGGGTTAGTGCGCCACGGCGGGCCGGGAAGGAGTCCGGGGAAAAGTCTGGACCTGCCGAAGAGGCAAGAGACTTTTTCTTCCCTCTTTGTTTCCTGGTGCCCGAGAGGGGATTAAGAGTGCTGCTTAAAGGAACTCCAGAGGCGGGCGCAAGCCGCGGCTAAAAGCGCGGACCCCAGAGATGGACATGAGACCCGAAGGCTGCTGCTGCCGCCACCAGGAAGGCTGTGTGCGAGCACAGTTCACTATCCACACCTCCCTGTGCAGCCCGCCACTGCCAGGGTCCCGGGATCCAGGGACAACTTCCCCGAGAGAGCGCACGTCGCACCTCAGGCTGGTGCAACGTCACGCCGGCCTCTGCCGTCGCACGCTCGCCACGCCCTCCGTGTCCCTCCCTCCCCGCGGCCTGAGTGAGCCAAAGCCCCCGAGTCAGTGGCTCCTTTAACTCCGTCCTGTCTGAGCAAACAACAGACGCCCTCCAGCGACCTACACGCAGAAGCGGGGCCAAATCCAAAGCTGAGCCCCGGGATCTGTGAGAACAAAGAAGAGAAAGGGAAATCTCTCCCAGCAGCCTCAAGAGCAGCGGATTAAAGCGCCACAAATTTCTTTCCTTCCCTCCCTCCCTCCCTCCCTTCTTTATTTCTTCCTTTCTTCCTTCCTTCTTTCCTTTCTTTCTTTCTTTCTAATTTTTCTCCCTTTTATTCTGAGCTGTGTGGATGAAAGGCTCTTGGTGCTGCAGCCAGGAGTCACTGCTATGCCTCTGAGGTGAAAGAGCCAACTTCAGGACACGGGTCCACAAGAGACCTCCCAGCTCCACGTAATAGCAAACGGCGAAAATCTCCCAGAGATCTCCATCTCAACACCAGCACCCAGCTTCACTCAACGACCAGCAAGCTACAGTGCTGGACACCCTATGCCAAACAACTAGCAAGACAGGAACACAACCACACCCATTAGCAGAGAGGCTGCCTAAAATCATAATAAGTCCACAGACACCCCAAAACACACCACCAGACGTGGACCTGCCCACCAAAAGACAAGATCCAGCCTCATCCACCAGAACACAGGCACTACTCTCCTCCATCAGACAGCCTACACAACCCACTGAACCAACTATAGCCACTAGGGAAAGGCACCAAAAACAATGGGAACTACGAACCTGCAGCCTGCAAAAAGGAGACCCCAAACACAGTAAGATAAAAAAAATGACAAGACAGAAAAACACACAGCAGATGAAGAAGCAAGATAAAAACCCACCAGACATAACAAATGAAGAGGAAATAGGCAGTCTACCTGAAAAAGAATTCAGAATAATGAGAGTAAAGATGATCAAAAATCGTGGAAATAGAATGGAGAAAATACAAGAAATGTCTAACAAGGACCTAGAACTAAAGAGCATACAAACAATCATGAACAACAAAATAAATGAAATTAAAAATTCTCTAGAAGGGATCAATAGCAGAATAACTGAGGCCTGAAAAACGGATAAGTGACCTGGAAGATAAAATAGTGGAAAAAACTACCACAGAGCAGAATAAAGAAAAAAGAATGAAAAGAATTGCTCTGAGACAATGTTAAACGTACCAACATTTGAATTATAGGGGTCCATAGGAAGAAGAGAAAAAGAAAGTGACTGAGAAAATATTTGAAGAGATTATAGTTGAAAACTTCCCTAATATGGGAAAGGAAATAGTTAATCAAGTCAAGGAAGCGCAGAAAGTCCCATACAGGGTACATCCAAGGGGAAACACGCCAAGACACATATTAATCAAACTATCAGAAATTAAATATAAAGAAAACATATTAAAAGCAGCAAGGAAAAAATAACACACAAGGGAATCCCCATAAGGTTAACAGCTGATCTTTCAGCAGAAACTCTGCAAGCAAGAAGAGACTGGCAGGACATGCTCCCACCAAAAGACACAGACTGGCTGAATGGATACAAAAACAAGACCCATATATATGCTGTCTACAAGAGACCCACTTCAGACCTAGAGACATACAGACTGAACGTAAGGGGATGGAAAAAGATATTCCATGCAAATGGAAACCAAAAGAAAGCTGTAGTAGCAATTCTCATGTCAGAAAAAATACACTTTAAAATAAAGACTATTAGAAGAGACAAAGAAGGACACTACATAATGATCAAGGGATCTATCCAAGAAGAAGATATAACAATTGTAAATATTTATGCACCCAACACAGGAGCACCTCAATACATAAGGAAAATACTAACAGCCATAAAAGAGAGGGAGGGAGACGCAAGAGGGAAGAGATATAGGAACATATGTATAACTGATTCACTTTGTTATAAAGCAGAAACTAACACACCATTGTAAAGCAATTATACTCCAATAAAGATGTAAAAAAAAAAAAGGGAAAGAAATTAAGTTGGTAGTCATCAAAACTAGATTGTTTTAACTTGAGATACTAATTCTCAACTACAAGGTAAATATTCATATATGTGTGTATACATATATGAATAAATATAATAGCTATATATGTTACATACTATACATACACACACAATTAATATATGTGTGCAAAGAAGGTATGCATGTATGTAAACTCAAACGTGTTACATGTATACATATATTATATGTATGTATGCATACAGAAAAGTAATTAAAAGGGTAAACAGGAAAATATTTAACACAAAAAAGATAGCATTAATGGTGAAACAGTGGAGCAGAAATGAAATAAGGTCATGGAGAACTCAAACAGCAAAACGGCAGATGTAAATTCTACCTTACCAGTAATCACATCATATATAAATGGACTAAATGCTCCCATCAAAAGGCAGAGACTGGCAAAGTGGGTTTTCAAAACATGATCCAACTATATGCTGCCAAAAGACAAACTTGAAATTCAAAGACTCAAGTAAATTAAAGGCAAAAGTATGAAAAAAATATACCATGCAAGCGGTAACCAGAAAAAAAAAAAAAAAAGCTGCAGTGGCTAGACTACTATCAGACAAAATGGATTTTAAAACAAAGATTGCTACTGGAGGGAATAAAAGGACATTTTTATAATGATAGCGATGTCCATCCATTCGGAAGACGTAAATATTATGAACATATACACACCTAACAACAGAGCCTGAAACTACATCCAGTAAAAACTGACAGAATTAAAGGGAAAAAGAGAAAAATTAAAAAATGTTGAGTTGAAGACATTAAATCCCACTTTCAATAATGGAAACAACTAGATAGAAGATAAAAAAAGAAAGAGAATATTAGAATTAAAACATAAATCAACTACAGGCATACCTCATTTTATCGTGCTTTGCTTTACTGCATTTAGCAGATAATGCCTTTTTTACACACTGAAGCTTTGTGGCAACCCTGCATTGAGCCAGTCTATCAGTGCCATTTTTCCAACTGCCTTTGCTCACTTCATGTCTCTGTGTGCAAGTTTCATAATTCTGGCAATATTTCAAACTTTTTCGTTATTATTATATTTGTTATGGTGACCTGCGATCAGAGATCTTTGATGTTTCTACTACAGTTCACTGAAGGATCAGTTAATGGTTAGCATTTGTTAGAAATAAAAACTTTTAATTAAGGTATGTACACTGTGTTTTTAAACGTAATGCTACTGCACAATTATCTCACAGTATAGTGTAAATATAACTTTTATATGCATTAGGAAACCAAAAGATTTGTGCTGACTCTCTTTATTGCAATGTTTGCTTTATGGCAATATCTCCAAGGTATCCCTGCAAAACTAACGTATATGTATACAATATGTCACAGAATAAAAACAATCTCAAGTGTACATGGAATATTCTCCAGGATTTTCCACATGTTGGGACGTAAAACAAGTCTCCATACATTTTCCCAAAGTTAAATCATAAATACAATACTTTTATTTCCTTTAACCATATGTAGTAACATTGGAAATCTATACCAAAAGGAAATTTGGGAATAAACAAATACGTGTAAGTGTAAATAACATACTATTACACGAGGAATGGATCAAAGAAGAGAAGAGAAAAGAAATTTAAAAATACTTTGAGATGAATGAAAACAAAAACAGAACATCCCAAAAGTTATAAGCAGCTAAAGCAGCTAAAGCAGTGGTGAGAGGAGAATTTATAGCTATAAACATCTGTATTTAAAAAGAAGAAATATCTCATGTTAAGAAACTAGAAAAAGAAGAGCAAACAAAACCCAGTACAAGCAGATAGAAGGAAATAAAAACTGTGGCATAAAAAATGAAGAAAAATAGCCAAAATCAAGAAACCTGAAAGTTGGTTATTTGAGAAGATCATCAAAACTAAAGGTCAGCTACAAAAAAAAAAAAAAATCGCAACTAATATGGTACTTAATGGTGAACAATGATTTATGCTCTTATCACTTCTATTCAACACTGTAGCCCAGGGAAGTTGGGCAAGGAAAACAAGATAAGAAGTAATCCAGATTGGAAGGAAAGAAGGATAAATATTCACAGTTGACACATAGAAGATCCTAAAAAATCCACCAAAAAACTACCAAAACTAATAAACAACTGTAGCAATTTTGCAGGATACACTATCAATATTCAACAAATCAGTGGTATTCTATGCACTAACAATAAAGAAAAATAAAATTATGAAAATATTTTAAATACTTAGAAATAATTTTAACCAAAAAAGTGCAAGATATACACTTACTGTGGTAAAACATCATAAAAGGAAACTAAAGACTTAAGTTAATTGATAGATATCCCATGTTCATGGACTGGAACACAATATAGTTAAAAAATACAATGAACACATTACCCGGCAATTCCACTCCTAAGTATGTACCCTAGGGAACTGAAAAATCTATGTCCACACAAAACCTGTGCATGAATATTCAGAGCAGCATTAGCCATAACAGCCAAAAAGTAGATATAATCCAGATGCCCATACGATGATGAATGGATAGAGAAAATGTGCTGTATTCATATCATGCAATATTATTCAGCCATAAAAAGGAATGAAGTACTGATGCACGCTATAACGTAGATGAATCTTGAAAACATGTCACAAGAATGAAGTCAGGCACAGAAGGCCTCATATTATATGCTTCAATCTGAATAAGCAAATCCATACAGACAGAAAGTAGATTATATGCAGATGAATCAAGCTGAACAGTGAATGACTTTCTCTCTGCTCACAAACAGCACAGTACACCACTCATTTAGGTATTCATTCTAAGTTTTCACATATTACGTATCAGTAAAAAGAGAGATACAAACATTTAACTAGAATGTCATTTTGTATCTTCTATTTTGACAGGCCAAAAATATTGTAAAATGATTAAGTAGGTGAGATTTAGTAATGCCTCAAAGAATTCTGGATACTTTCAAAAGAGCAAAACATAAAGATAACTAAAATTTTCTTTGCGAAGGCAGTTTCTGGCAGAAAGAAATTATGAGAAAAGGTAAACCCATTTGAGAACATCAGGACTGTGTCTAGGCTATAGCATGGATGTAGGCAAAGTGAGGCTGGAAGGTATTTCGCAGACAAATTTATAATAAAGGAACTGGAAAATGATGGTATGGATTTTAAATAGTATTCAATGTGTTTATTATTATTTTTGTAAGAACAGAGCTGTAAATGGAAAATATGTTTTAGTAAACAATCCTGTAGGAAATTTAAAAAGTCTGCTCACTGAAAAAAAATTCCAAAACCAGTGAACTCACCTAGCACCCAGGCTTAAGAAATACAATTCTTCATTAAAAGAATCTAGCACTCTTGGCAAAAAAGCTGATCCCAGGCCTGGGATATCTTCCTGTGCCAGAAATACGAAAATGCTCAAAGAATGACAGGCTGTATCAAAAGGACGCAGAAGACAACGTGAACAGGCTCCCGTGTGAGCCCCAAAGATAATAACTATGGAAATGATTCATAAATTTTATAAAATCCCCGTGTGTCCACTGACATACAAAAAACAAACCAAAAAAAAAAACAGACAACAAAAAAACTCTTCCAACTAATACAGGAGTAACAGAGATGCTACAAAATAACTGGAATTAATCTTCTTCAAATGTTAAACTATCTGTTGTACTTCTCCTCTTAATAAGCACAAACAGAATTGATTCTATATTAACAATATTTTTCTTTGCTGAATGAATTCTGGCCTCTGTTTGCTTTAGAAAATTTCGAAAGAAAGGTGACAGAATTTCATAGTTATCTAACTTTTATAGTTGGCAATAAGATGCTTTGTTTCTCCAGTTTCTTATTCTCAAACTAATTTAATTTCCTTTCCCTACAGTATTAAAGGAAAAATAATGGTTTCTATTATTTAGAGTTTTTACTCCCCAAATAAGATATTAAAACTTGGGACTGCTTGTTGTACTTTCAACCATAACAATATGCTCAAATGTTCACGAACCCACTTATTATTAAAACAACACTATGCTTTACTTCTTAAACTGAAATTACTCAGGAAAGTAAATTCTGAAATGTATGGTACGGCCACCTCGAACAATAGATCCATGAAAAATTTTTTGGACATCACTGCTTTGTTTCTTCTGTTTCTTTCATTAAGTTCGACTTTCTTCACAGGGGATGACAAGGATAGTATGAAATCCAAAAGGAGTGGGATCTCATTTTACCATCATTTATAAAGTAAACATCCCCAAATACTAAATAATTGCAGCTCTTGGGCAAGGACGGCACCATTATTAAAAATTTCAAATAGATTATGGGAATAATACAAGCCATACTCAACATGACTTGATAAAGTAATGCTTTCCGGCAAAAAGGTGAGGGGGAGTGAAGGCAAGATAAAGTCGAGTGACGTAAGGTCAGACCAGAGTGGACCAGAGGCAGGAGAAGGCAGGAGATGTGCGTACGCAGGGCTTGAGCGTCCCTTCGGCTATGTATAATATTTTGCAAAGTAAAATTGACTGAGATGGAGGCTATTTTGCATGGTACAGTGGCGATGGCTAACAAATGAGAGTTTTGTGGGCTGCATGTTAGTCCCCTGCCTCATCTGGCACCCCTAATGACAGGAGCCACCTGCTGTTTTATTGTCACAGCTGGAGCCAGTTCATACTCCTTGGTGCTGAGCTCTGCCCATGAGCACCAAGCTCTCTTCTCGCCTCATTACTTTGATGAACTTTTTATGGTCTGCACCCATGAAGACATCATCTAGGACTATGCGACACAGGCTGGCTTCAGGGAGTACTTCCAGTTACACGAGGTGATAACACAGTGACACAAGAGCTGCCTGTGTCTGTCAGCTGGTGCAGAAGGGACCGCATTATACTTTTGACACTACAGGGCCCAGAACAGGTAAAAATGCCATGAAAAAATCCTCATGCTTAATAATGTTCTTTCCTCCTCATTGCCATGTAAAGATCATAAGATACTGCCATAATGAAGCCTTTTAATGGTACATGTTATTATAGAAAACCTAATGTACTGTTTATGATTACCACCATAACGTTAAAATTCTTTTCATTTTCTATAGATTGAAAGTCATAGGAAAAAATTTTTCCCTTAGCTTTTAAAACAAAAAGGGATAAAAACTGAAGCAGAATCAAAATCTTATTTGTATCAATAAGCTGTTTTAAAATAAAACTTTGTGAGTTGTTTTTTTAATGTTTCTTAGTTTAAAAAAATGCAGCAATGATACATCAGCT
Organism: Neophocaena asiaeorientalis asiaeorientalis; assembly: GCF_003031525.2. Classification (NCBI taxonomy): domain Eukaryota; kingdom Metazoa; phylum Chordata; class Mammalia; order Artiodactyla; family Phocoenidae; genus Neophocaena; species Neophocaena asiaeorientalis. Next base: position 3,964,318 of record NW_020174135.1, read on the forward strand.
GATTTTAAACTAAACTGTCATGTGTAATTTTTTTTTTTTTTTTTTTTTTTTTTTTGCGGTATGCGGGCCTCTCACTGCTGTGGCCTCTCCTGCTGCGTAGCACAGGCTCCGGACGCACAAGCCCAGAGGCCATGGCTCACCGGCCCAGCCGCTCTGCGGCATGTGGGATCCTCCCGGACCAGGGCACAAACCCGCGTCCCCTGCACCTCAACCACTGCGCCACCAGGGAAGCCCTGTCATGTGTAATTTTGATGGAAGAAAATCTGTTTGAATACTGATGTCTTGAATACCAAAAGACTGCATAAGCTTTTTCTGATAATTGCTGGCCAAACATACACAGAAGTCACTGAAGAGTAATTTTTTTATTGGCCCATGAAGAAATTAGAAATTTTTAGCTCCTTTTGTCCAAATCAGACAAATTACCATCTAATGGCTTACTTTCTCTTACACCATTAAAATAACTTATAAATATCCATGAAGACATAAATAGTGATTCGTATAATGCTAGGAGTTTTTCATTCACCTCAACAGGGGTACATTTATGACTCTCCACAAGTGCCATAGCCTGCAAGTGTGTCCTATGCTGAAACCTAACCCCCAATGTGGTGTCAGGAGGTGGGGATGTTGAGAGTTCATTAGGTCATGAGGGTGGAGCCCCACTGAATAGGATCAGCGAACTTAGAAGAGACCTCACCCCACAGGGCTCCCTCACCTCTGAAGCCACGTGGGAACACAGGAGGACGGCCATCTATCAACCAGGAAGCAGGTCCTCATCAGACACCAAATCTGTAGGCACCTGGACCTTGGACTTCCAGCCTCTAGAAACTATGAGAAATAAGTATCTGCTGTTTATAAGCTGCCCAGTGGAATCCTGTCATTAGCCCAAATGGACTAAGACAACAAAGTAATTGAAACTGTTTTTAAAAAATGTGTTCTTTAAATAATATTTGGCATCAACCAAAGAACACATATAACTGCTAGGTAAGAATGAAGTATAACATAAAGCAACCTGTGTGCTTTTTTTCCTCATCTCATCTCACTGCCTACTCTGAAAAATAACTACATGAAGAATCACTTTATCATTCCTTTACTCGATTTTATAGTTTTACAACATATGTACATCTCCTTAAATAATATAATAAATATTATTATGTGATTTTAATATAATTGTAATATAATAATGTAATATTTTATAATGTTATAATATATTGCTTAGTTTGGCTTATTTTTGAGTTTTTCAAAAATGGTATATCATGGTAGTAATGAACATTTGGGTTGTTTCCAATTTTTTGTGATTACTGGACACAACTTAAGTTTTTTTTTAATCGTTTCTATTGCAGCAAAAATTTCTGTGTGAAATTTATCAACTTCTAAGTGCTTTGGTCTTGCCCTGTTCTCATTTTCTCCCCTAAGAAAACCTCCTATAAGTCTAAATATAAGACCAGTAAATGTGTTTCCATTATTCCAAAATTAAAAATATATTTACAAACAATGGGCAGCATATCTACAACCAGTGAAACTAAATAATATTATCTAAAATTCCATTTGAGCCTTTCACAAGTAATGACTCTTCCCATCCCAAAAACGGTACTGAACACACGGTGAGAAGAGACCGCTGTAGTCCAAACGACAGTGTGTGGTCCAACCGAAACCAGTGGTCTCCATAGGGAAAAACTGACCTTCACCACCCGTCAGCTGGGCATCCATAGATCACAGCCCGCACTAACACACACAAGATGACCGAGTGCTGGAAGGCAGGAGCAGCTGATGTTTCCCCAGGGAACTTGGATAAAAGGAATATAACAGCAATTCAAGCAGTAATTATACTAACACGCCAGCAACACCAGAAGAGCTAAGAATCAATCTTACAAACTACACTTTTCCTCAAAACCCTACTCAAGTCCAAAATTCAAAAGGAAGTAACTCTTCTATAAACAATTCCAGCCTCTCCTTTACAACCCCCAGGTCTGCTCTCAAAAGGAGAAACCTAACATTCAAACTTTCAATGTCATAACCTTAATATAATAATGCAATTATATATGATGGCATTTGTCAATATAATGGCCTTAGGTACAGTCGGTTCTAACTAGTTAAGCATTACAACAGTGGGTATTCAGAACACAACTTCTGTTTCAAATTTTAGATTAAAAGGAGTGGAAAAAGTAAAACTAGAATTCCCTCAAAAGAGAAAAATGAACCCTTACTATTCATTCGGTACTCTGTGGTAAGAAAAATCAACATTTTCCAATCCATCAAGGAGTAAAAAGCATAGAAATAACTTCAATGTGCCTTCTAAAATTAGGAAAAGTCATACTCACACACATCCTGTGAGACAGACTCCCATACTTCTACATATAGTTATAATAATTCTCACTGCTACATTTCTATGAAAGAAGTATTACAGTTATTGTCCTTTGCAATGTAAGTGGAAAAATGTACACGCATTAATATTTTTTAAATGTAACTAGTTTTAGTGAAAGAAAAACCGTGCCAAACATAAACCTATATTCTCACAATGGATTGACTTAGTTAGAAGGACCGCGATTTAAATCTATTTTTTAGGTTTAAATGAAAGACAAGTTAGAAATCTACAATAAAGAATATATCAATACACCATCTAGTTAAAGAGAACTCACGAGAAACATTTTAGAATAATTTAGAAAAAATCGTTGTTTTCAATTTCATGTCATATGTAAATGTAAACGAAATAGATAATTTAATAAATAAATATATACAGACAATTAAAAATTCACCATGGTTAGCTCTGTGCAGTAATATTAAGCTAGAATTTTTATTTAGAATTTTCTGTAATTTCAAAATATTCTATAATTAATGCCTTATTTAATAATCTAAAAATATAACAGAGGTAAATTAATTTTTCTTGATATCCCTGCCAACACCCTCATGCTATTTAAAAAGAAAAACATCCAAACCAGCTACAGAGGTAGAGCTCCACCGAGTCCATAGACATCCCGGACTATCACAAAGAAAAGCCGATGCTGGGCCACGGTCAGGTCGGAGCTCGTGAGCCCGTCCACCACCCCACCCGCGTTCCCACGTTCAGTATGCGCCACATCGTGATGCTAGCCCTGGAGATACAAAGATGAATGAAAACATCCCAAACCCTGGGGAGCTCAGAGCTTCCCCAGGGGCGTGAAAACGTAACAAATGCTTTATGGTTTTTTTAAACAAATGTTTTAATCATTTCCCTAAGTAGGTGACCAATAAAAGAGCAGATTTGGGGACGAATATTGAGTTCATTAACCAATTCTCCAGGTTAATCTGTTGCCTGAAGGTCGGGAAAACCAGTGTTTCCAGCCAGAGGTTAAACACTACACTCCATAATATGAAATAACTGGAGAGCCCAAATTGGAATCAACTAATCAAAGGGCCCATGATGACATTGAACCGCTTGTGCGGTGCGTTACAATAATGTGCTGTACAGTGTTTACTTCATTCTGATTCTGAATATCGATTTTGAGATAGACAAATGACTTAATAACATCCCATTCCAAAGGTGAAAAAGTACCATCATATTTATGCCCTAATTAACTCAAAACACATCACAATTTCAAGAATGTTAAAATATGAAAACACATGTGTCTTATAAGCAGGAAGCAGGTAATAAACCATAATATACCTGTTCTTTTAGAGGCAACAGACACAACATATAAACATCTAAGAAAACAAAATGTTCCAGATAAAGGCAGAAGGAGTGTAGTAAAATTTCTTTCACAACTTTTTAGATTGCAAGAGGTTATTTCCATTGAAAATACCTGTATGAATACCAATTAGGGAACTTCACAAACTTAAAACTGTGACAACTCATTAGGATTTTATCACTACTTATCCTAAAAGGGAATATCGTATACTTCAAATAAACCTTACAATGGTCCTTATCTGATTTAGTAATTTAAAATCACGGAGAATCTCTTATTTTATAAATACGAAAGCTTCACATTATCGGCATATTACCTTACATCTATCTAAAGAAGAACCAAAACATTAGAGGAGAATTGGGGTATCTTATACACACACAGTCACACGTGCACACGCACACAGATCTGACAGGACAGGATAAATCCTAACCAGCCACATTCTTGTCCCTTCTAGCTGAGTAGCAAAGAGAAAAGAAAATTTGTCCTACCATTTTTTTTAATATATATATTTTTCTATCTGGTCATTATCACTCACTTCCATAGTTCCAGCGGCTATATAAGGATGATTCTTAACTATCTTTTTGCTTGTTTCCACATACAAACTTGAAGCCTGAGTGTCTCTTTCAAGCTCTAAGCTCTGATTTCCGGCTACCTAGTACATGTCCGCACCTGAACAGTCTACGGTCACCTTACGCTGTGCACAACTAAAACCAGACGTCACCTTTCCTCCCACACTGTGATCCCTAATCCCTGCCACGTGCTCGCTCTCCAGGGTTCTCTACCTTGGTTAAGAGATCACCACTTTCTAGCTAGTCGTCCAGGTTCCAAACCTAAGGCCACCCTTCAACACGCCAGTCACCCTTCTGCATCTCCTGAATCTGTCCTCTACTCTCCACCCTTCCTTGTTTCCTTAGTGGTTTCTGAACAATGAAAATATGGGTCCTAACTGGCCTAAATGTCTATAATTACTCTAGATTCAGTCATTAACTACACTGAAAACACACTATATAAAAAATGAACATATTCGTTTTTATCTAAACAACAGCACTTACGAGATAGGAAGAGGGGCTGACCAGACAAGATGCTAAGACAACAGGGGTGGAGCTTCTCTGCACTTTAGTAGATAAGTCTGTGAGGACAGACACTGTGAGCTATTGTAGCTACATTGTACAAGTAAGGAAGAAACAAAAGAAAAAAATTGTTTAAATACCCTATCACTTCCTAAAACAATATGAGTCTACCAAAAAGTGGTAACTTTCATTTTTGAGTTCTGATTTTACTTTAAACAAAATAGCAAAGAGCAGAGTTGAGTGCTTTATTAACAAATATTCAAAATAGGACAAAGCATGATTTAGGCTATCTCCGAAAAATATTAGGTTGAACTAAACAGAAAAAAAGGCAGTCAAAATCAGCAATTTCTCGTGTCTCAATCTAATTAAGGTAGTGGTCTCATCTCTCTTTAATTTTCACTATATATTTAAGAAGGACAAATATTTCACAGTTCTTTCAGGCTGTTAACTTCTAAACTGTATTCCTTCTATACTTAAGAAAGTATGTCCTCTTAACATATTCCTTATGCAATAGTTCTCATGGAAAACCTGTTCTCTGCTAATATTCTCAATTCTATTATAACTCATGCAACTTTCTCATCTGCTAAACCAACCATAGAGCATAGGAAACGTGAAGAATCAAAAGCAAAGCTTAGATTACCATACCTGGCTAATATGCTAAAAATATTAACACCAGGGCTTCCCTGGTGGCGCAGTGGTTGAGAGTCCGCCTGCCAATACAGGGGACAAGGGTTCGTGTCCTGGTCCGGGAAGATCCCACATGACGCAGAGCGGCTGGGCCTGTGAGCCATGGCCGCTGAGCCTGCGCGTCCGGAGCCTGTGCTCCGCAACGGGAGAGGCCATAACAGTGAGAGGCCCGCGTACCGCAAAAAATAAAAATAAAAAATAACACCAAAGAATCATCCCAGAATGTAATTTACAATTAAAAAGTACTTCAGGAATTCTTTTCATTGGTATCTGGGCTTTCCCAACTGATGCATAATTCCAGACAAGAACCATACTGTTCTTCCTTTGTAAACTTTTCCTCATCCCAGGTTTCCACTTCCAACTCTATAGAAGGTGATCATTGTAAAATTCAGCTGGGCACTTTACTCAGAGGGAATGACAGATTCTAGAGAGCACCTACTCTGGGTTTGCAGCCTCTGTCATTGATATGAGAGGATGTTTTCATGCCAGGGAGTATCCTTCACTGTTACAAAGACTTAGGTGTGTATCTCTGACAACCAAGGGAAATTGCTATCATTTGAGAGATATGGATCCAAAATGGAAAATATATATAATATATTTTGGATGAATATCAGATATAAATTGACGAATTTAAAGATAAAGTCAACATCGGAGAACATCTCTAGTCTAAGAACATATCTTCACCTCTGGGGTCCTAATAATGTGACTTCACAGTGTGTTTACATTTGGTCAAATGATTAAAGATAACCCAAATTAAAACAAAACAAAAACAGATGAATAAATCAGGATACTATTATGTTTAGATACAAATCATGAAAAAATACTAAATAAACCAGAATGCTTATACTGATTGACTAGCATGATTTATCACCTGTTTAAAAGGCCACATGGGAAGTCAAGTTATAATTAAAAGGTTGATTCACTGAGGATGCAGAATAAAGAGCTAGCTTCCTTATTGTGATGATAAAACTACCCAAAATGAGGGTTCTCTTCCCTACACTGTCCTAATAAATGCTTTTACAATTCTTGCTTCTTGGCTTACTTGGTTTTAAATTTGACATAGACTGCCATCCTTTTATTAACTTGAGTCTTATCCAGAGAAGTAACAGTATAAATCATTTAGGTTACCGCCATCTTTCATCACACTCTAGTCCAGGTGAGATAAAACAGTCACTTTAATTAAATTCCAAAGGTTATTTTAGGCTAATTTAGAAGCACTTATATGCCTATGCCAATTGTTTGTTGTACATATGTATGTTTACTTGTGTGTATTTGCATATACATAACTTACATATACATTTTATATATACACATACACATGTGTATGTGGGCATGTGTGTATACAAAATTTTCCCAATCTAATTATAGAAAGTCTTAATGATTTATCTTACCTAAATTTTTCTCAGTTGATTTACTACCTACAATTTTACACATTATCCATTGAATGATTTCCCTAAATCACCTCATACACAACAGTCGCTCTTTTTCATATCACTTGACCAGTGATGGTCTCAATCTTCCTATGATGAAGCTGCCTGCCATCTATGGTAATGAGAAAAGAGACTGGTTCTCTGCCAAGATTCCCCAAGCAAAGTGAGTGACGGGGACAGTCTGGTACAGATCGGACTGGAGAGTCTCAGCAACGACAACATTTGCACAGAGCACGAGAAGCCAAAAGAGACATCACCTGGTTACTACTTCAGTACTGCGGGGCGGACTAGATGGAGAAGGGACGCCCCAGAGTCTGCACTAGTAACTATGTACCTCCCTGCAGGGGCATCTAAAGATCTGTCTGTGGTGAAGCATCAGGGACCAGAAGAAGAGCTAAGAGAGCAAAAAGATAGGGTTACCTGGACCAATTTCCCAAAAGCCCCTCTCCCCAAACTCGCTATCCCTTACCCCTGAACTGCAACCCTGCAGTCGGACACAGGCACCAGTGAAGCTGTCCTTGACCCAATCGCCACGTTCCCCTATGCATGTGAGAGATGAGGGCCTGCACCCTATCTTCCTAGTTCCTTGGACTGAACCCACACGGGACAAACGGCTAGTTAGCAATACCTAAACGAAGAGCATGTGCACATCATAAAGGGCAGAGGGGTCTCCCTCAAAGACAGCAGGTCTGCATCCCTTCACCCTGTAAACAAACGTTACCTAACATGAAAAGGGGTCTTTGCAGATGTTAGTAAGTAAGAATCTAAAGATGGGAAGATCTGGACTTCCCTGGCGGTTCAGTGGCTAAGACTCCACTGGACGGAGCGTGGGTACGATCCCTGGTCGGAAAGTTCCACATGCTGTGTGGTGTGGCAAAACAAACAAAGTAAAGATGGAAAGGTTTACCCAGGTTATCCTCCTGGGCCCAAGTCGCAACCCCAAGTGTCCTCCTAAGGCAGGCAGAAAGAGATGTGACTGACAGAGAGAAGAAAGCAAGAGTCCCAGTGACGGGGCCACAGTGAGGACTTCCAGAAGGCCCAGAGGGAACACAGCCAGGCCGACATGTTGACTTTGGTCCAGTGATGCCAATGCCAGACTCGTGGCTTCCAAAACTGAGAGAAAATAAATTTCTGTTGTGTGAAGCCACCAGATATGTGGTAATTTGATACAGTAGCCACAGGAAACTAATACAGCGTATTTCATATTCTGCCCAGAATATTTACATGGTAATTTCTAAACTGAAGCTCTATAAAAAGTAGCAAAATATCAAGTAAAAAAATAAATAAAAAATAAATAAAGTCCTTAATAATGTTCTGGGCATATATATAGTTTTATATGTATATTTAATTCAATGGTCAGAATACTATAAAAGCGTTTTATCACAACACTTTCACATTCCGCTTTGTTTCATTTTTATTTTTAAATAAACATATATTTTTTGACCCTAGAAAATGAAAACAGGCGAGGCCGTTTTAGAAAGGTTTATAATTGGCATGAGTCCCCCTTCAGAGTGTATTCTGGAGGCGATTAAGCTCCGTGCATATTCTTACTATCACCTCCTCCCTTCCAGGGATACTAACCCTTCAAAAAGAGTTTTCTGGAGGCTGTTCTCCCTCTCAGTTCAGCCAGAGGTGGTTAAAAAAAGGCAGAGTCCAAGAGTCAGAACATCCTCTGAAAGAAAGGCACCTGTTTCAGAAAGCACCTACATTTCAGGCGCTGACAACAGAAACATGTGCTTCAATGCATGACTTCTATCCGCTGATCCTCCAGTAACTGGAGCTGAGAAGCAAGGTCTCAGACCTCAGCCCTCTAACGTCTGTCCCCTCCCCCCCACACCGGCCACCCCGGCTTCCAGCTTCCACCTGGTGGGAGGAAGGCACGCTGGGGAGTGGAGGAGACATCATTAATAAGGAAAAATTAAAGTCCTAAGCCTTCCTTTCTCGGTAATCCTAAATTCCAATATCCAAACCAATAATCTAATGTATGCCATAGCTTTAGAGAGCTACTATTGCTCTTCAGCAATAGTAAATGTTAATCAGAGAAATCATACACTTTATGGTGAGAAAAAACTTATTTGGCACTAAAGAAATGAGAAGCAAACAGCTCCAAACAGTGACATATAAAAATGCTTTCGGGCTTCCCTGGTGGCGCAGCAGTTGAGAGTCCGCCTGCCGATGCAGGGGACACGGGTTCGTGCCCCGGTCCGGGAAGATCCCACATGCCGCGGAGTGGCTGGGCCCGTGAGCCATGGCCGCTGAGCCTGCGCGTCCGGAGCCTGTGCTCCGCAACGGGAGAGGCCACAGCAGTGAGAGGCCCGCGTACCGCAAAAAAAAAAAAAAGCTTTCCACTTAACAGTAAGTCAGACTTTCTATTAATCTCACTGAAATGCAGAAAAAGTCTTTATGAAACCAGAACCAGGACAAAATATCATGTTAAAGATCAATAACATAATTAAACATCATATATGATTTTCATTTGGTCTACAGTAAATCAAAGTAAGTCCAACGAATCATATGCCATATACCAAAATTACAAGGATGGATGTCTCACAATTCAAGTAACTTATTCTCATGTAAAAAGTGCCATGCAAATACTAGGGACTTTTATATTATAACTTGACTAAGAGATAAGTAACTCAAGACACCAAATATTTTACTTAACTTCAGAAAAGTTCACCTATCTTTTCAAGTCTCCTTAAACTGATTTACAATTTCTATGACACACGTGCAATCAGCTTTAGAAATTCCAGTATTCACCTTCCAGTGTTCATTCAGGCAGAACAAATTCTGCGCTGTTCTATTCATACTATGAGAATTGTACAGGAAACAATGCCTGAATTCAAGACCTGTGCAAGACGTGGTTACCTTTGTGCAGTGTCTGATTTTCAATCCATCCCCATATTTCAATTTTATACTGCACTGTAACACTTATCATCAAAATTCCAACTAGTTTTTACAGAAACCCAAAAAAATCATAAAATTCAACACCTTCAGAGATTTTGAAATAAATGTGTCTTTGCTTTAGAAAGCCACCATTGCATTTTAAATAAACATTTAAATGCTCTCAAATATAGCAACATACAGCAAAAGATCCCCTCTCTCTCTCTCTCTCTCTCTATATATATATGCGCCATTAGTACTATAAATGACTATAATTAATTTTACTATAATTGTTTTAAATCTAGGCTATGTAACACCCCCCCACGCATTTAAAAATCAGCATTACTCCAAATTATAATATAAAACAAAAAACTATCTGTGATTCTCTGAAAATATATACCTAAACGCGTGTGTGCACACATGTACATATGCGCGCGCGCACACACACCATACACACACCATACACACACACACACACACCATACACACACCATACACACACCATACACACACCATACACACACCATACACACACACCTGTGGTGCTTTGTTGAAACTGTATACCTAGAGGTATACATGAGAAAGTATGGTAGTCACCTACGGCACTAACCAACAACGGATTAATTTTTCATCTTTACAGATAACAAGTAATCATGATCGCTTAATACATATGTACATATAAGTGTATAATTACGTGTTGATTAGTTTAGCTTTTAGCAGGACACAAGAATATACTGCACTTCTCCAGAGTAAGGTAGTATTTTTTTAAATTATACCAACAGACCATTAGCATTGAGTGAATTTATTTTCCCCAACAATGCTAAAAATATGCAAAATTTTCATTCTTTAGAGTTGCACAGTAAATGATTAACACCAGCTCTGCTCATTATCTCCCTCAACAAAACTTCTCTAAAAACAAATAAATCAACAATGCCTCCAACGTTCATGAATAAATAAATTACAAACCTATTCAGTGGCAGCAATGATATTTTAAAAAGCTGGCGCAAGCTCACTGTACAATTTTATTACAAAACCGCATTTGATAAAAGAAAAAACCGTCTACTTTTTCCATTCTCTACACAGTTTTACTCAGAGGAATGGCTTCTCAAAGATGAAGAAACTTCATAACAGCAACGTATCTAGGAAGTGTTAGCCCTGTGTTCCAACAGATTATATAGGCACTGCTAATTAGGAGCTGATACTTCTCATAAAGTTACTTTTAGGAACCAAGAGTATTTTTCTCTCATAATGAGAATGTAAGGATAATGGCAGCTAACAGGAGCCATCACTACACGATCAGACACCGTAAATGAGAACATCTGTACAATGGGAAACATAATTCTTGACTTTAAAGGCATGTACTCAGGCAGGGCTGCAGAACAGTACCTTTGTTTTATTTCTATATAACCCCCGCCCCCCCCCCC
>NW_020174135.1:3975523-4018437 GCF_003031525.2 Neophocaena asiaeorientalis asiaeorientalis
ATTTTGCACTGAACAAATGCCATGGAAACAACTGGCAAAGGCATCTAGTGCGTCCTGGCTTCCAGCAAAAGTAGGCACTATATAACGGCTGTGCCTACACTTTGTATTTTTTTTTTAATCTCAGTAAAAATAGTACTAATTAAGCATAAATGGTAAAAGGAAAACATTAATGAAGTGATGGAACTGCATTGTTTTAAAGTGAAAATCAATGCGTTCTAGGATGCAATAAAGCTCACGAGGTAATAAGTCTACAGCACACTGAAGACTGTAAGCTAAAATCTAAAATAAAGCTCTGATGAGTTAACCTGCATTTTATTCAAACAACCACTAAAAACCATTTTCTTTTATGACTGACAAAAGTTATAACACTACAAGATCTAATGTAGAAAAAGCTTTATCCTTCATCTTACCATTAAAAATAGGCTTCAAAGTAATTCTACCTAAAACATTTTTGCTATTTCAAAAAGCACACACACATAAACTATTTCAGTTCAAAACACAATACGCTCCTCTACTGCCGTAACCTAAAAGATTGTTCTTGGAATTAAAAAAAAAAAAGCGCATGTAAATTAAGGTGACTGAAACATGCTTTCATCTAGCAGAGTAATATGGTAGCTATTCATCACCTGAAGTCATAAAACACTAGGTCTCGTCCTTAGCTTATTCTAATGAAGCCTATCATGCAAATGAGAGTGACCTTTTCCTTGCATTCTGCAAGTTCACATTTATTCCAGGAGTACATAGAGTTTGCCAATACAAACTAGCCAAAGACTGGTAATTACTGTAATCAATTAGTAGTTAGTGCCGTTCTGCTCATTTTCAGCTAATGTCAACTAAGCCATTTTTGAGAGAGCCACCCTTGACAACAGCTTTTCTGCTGTTGTTTTTAAAATGGGGAAAAGAAGAAAATAAAAAGACAAAACACTCCAACCTTCCAATATGGCCGCAAGGTCGCCTCCCTCCAAGTGATGTGAAGACCCAAGACAAGGCCCTAAAGTTAATAACAGACAAAGACTCCCGGTAAAGTTAGGTATCCTTAAAATGACATTGAAGTTTTCTGCCTCTACAATTAAACATTAATATTTAAATATTTAAATGAAGGGCGCTCTCCCGCGCAGCAGTCCAGACTTGGTGGGACTTGGGCACTCTTCGCAACGGCTGAGTAAACAGGCCGTACCCTCTGCTCGGGAACAGTCCATTCCGTCGACAGTTATGGATAGGAAACATTACGGCAGCCGGTAATTAAAGTAAAAACTAATACTGTCTCAGAGATGGGGAATTTTGTAAAGGAAAATCATTTATCATGGCTTACAGTTCTCACAACTGAAATGAATTATCTTCTCCTGTGGCACACATCCATTTGAAGCTGGTGTATTTACTAAACTAAAGTGAGGTCCCCTGGCCCATCTTAACTGCATTAGCTCATGAGCACAGAACAGAAACATAACAGGTCTTAGAAAATATTCTACATGGATTACACAACATAAAACCTTAGAACTTAAGAAGTGGGCATCAAAAACAACAACAATAACTTACATTAAAGGCTGTTGCAACACAAGAAAACCAGACAATTAAAGATAAAGGTGTTTTCCCTTAGTATGGTTGTTTATTAAATTTATAAAAAGGACTGAAGAAAAAGATCTTTGTGGTTGTGACTTGCTGAAGAGAAATGTTAATTTCATATCAACTAATGTCCTATCAGTGGACCCGGCCAACATGCGAAGGACAATATATTCAACACTCACTTATGAAAATTTATGAGAGAAAAAAAGAAACTAGAAAGAAAATGAATCTGTAATATCTTAGAAGTTATCTAAAAAAGAGAAAATACTTACAATGTTGAGATGAGCAATTTCACTGAGATTCCTGAACTCAAACAAACAACAGAACTAAATGCCAGCCTTGTTTGTACAGGTCAAACTGAGACACCCAAAGTCATGTTTTCCTTGAATCTGTACAATCCTGGGCCTTTTATAAACTGAACTCTGCCTACTAAGGAATTACTGATTTTAAACAAAGAGAATCTACTTGGGAGGAGTATTACAAGGGTAAATCAATACAAATATATAAAATACACTGACACATGAATGTGTGTGTGTACTTTTATTCTCTCCAGAAAAGGTAAGGAATTGAAAACCAAAATGATAAACATTAAAAAAAAAGCACAAAGTCATACACATATACCAAGTGAGGACTTTCAGTTTCTTTATTTCCTGCTGCCTGAAAATATCATTCTTAGATGTCTGAAAAGATCCAAAAACTGCAGCCACTTTTGAAAAATTAAAAATGTCTATAAAAGATTAAGTGCCTGTGAAAAAGAAAACCATCACACTAAAGATAATTTTTTCTGTAATCTGTAAGCACTCATAGAAACACCTTTCCAAAACAAAAAGCCAAAAAATGGCAAAATGAAACTGAAATACTAAAATGTCACAGGTGTCCACAAGTATCTCCTGACAACCTTTGAAGGTCAACCTTTTCAAGTCCCTGCCTAACTGTGGGGCTGGGGGGAGCCCTTGTTCTGAAGTGTCCGTTTCCACGGTGCTATTAGGGTAAAAAGAGCAATCAAGTGGCAGTAAGCAGAGTGACGGTGCAGATTTATTGGCTGACTTCTGGGACTGCTGGAACCAGTCACCTCACGTGGCTTCAGACGTGTTGATCCTGACACAGAGCCAAACAGCGGGATGATGGCGCCTTCCAGTCCTGTCAGAAGAATCAACCCATGTGGGTCCTGACAGTTACGGAGAGGGGACATGAGCAGACACGATGAGCACAGAGGGGAAAAAACAGCCAGGAAACTTGAAAGGCCTAAGGCTTCGCACAAAAATGACACCGGGCACGGAGCAAGGAGCAGTCGCCTGACTTGCCGCCAAGAAAAGGCTAACGGGAACCACTTCCCCAGAGGACCCAGGCCCGGGACGCGGCTGCTCCCGCGCAAGATGAGGTCTTTACGGTAAACACTTCCGACAACTGGTGACCCAAGTCCTGATACGACACTAATTGTCCATGAAAGCTGACCCGCAGCAAAGCAGCACCGTTCAGTTCCCATAGCCCGGGCTCAGGCGCGTGAACATGACTGCAGGCGACAAAAGACATTCACATGTCACAGAGGACCCCAAACGCGTGATGTCCGCCCAGCACGCCCTGAAAGGGGGCACTGCTCAGACTCTACGCCTCCTGAATGGAAATAACCAGACTCCAGTACAACACCCTCAATTCTCTAATTGTTTTTTTAGTATAGCTCCTGTTATTCTAATGATGAGAAGCAGATAAAAGAGTGGTAATAATATTTTTTAATTAGATGTTGTTACTTTATAAATAAGAAATCTTATGATGAAAAAAAAGTGAAGAATAATATTAAGTTTCTGTTCCATGAATGATTTAATGTTGCTAAAGTGTTGCAATCTGTTAAGAGTGCTTAGTACAGAAAGCGGTTTGGGCATGTATTACATATTATAATTTACAATTATTGCAGCATTTCAGTTTTCCCATAAGCTAATGAAGTGCATAAAGCACCTTTCTAATGCAGTAATTTAAAACTACATTAGGTAACTTTAAATTACCTTGCTTATTATATCTTATAAAAAAGTCATAGAGATAAAAACTAGTATTTTAATTGATAATTTAACAGTTAAACATTTTTTACTTGAAGCAGAAAACTGCTGAATAAAACCATAAGCCTATGTGTAACTCCTATATTTAAATCGAAGTACAGTGAATCTTATTTAACTTTGGAACTGTTCCAATGTTTGGATTGATCTACATATAAAAAGTATAGAAAATTAAAAATTGAATTCATTTAGTTATTCAGTGGATTTCAAAGTTACCTATTTTATACATTGCGTAGATTTCTGAACATAATATACTGCAAACACTGGGATTTTTTTAAAAACTGAAAACATGGCTTAAAAACAAGTAGAGAAAAGTAAACACTGTGACGGCAAAGTAAACCACCAGACGGATTTACTTTTTATTAACTTTGAAAAAAAAAGAGTAATCATTTATATGGATATTTAAGACAAAATTTAAATGTTTGCTACTAATTCAGGGAAATTCTATGAGAATTATAATGCATTTTACACTCATTTCTTGACTATCCACTGAAGGATACCCTGAACAGGTGCTTATCCTAGGTAAATCTTGCTTTCCAATTTGACAATTAGCATCAACACACTTTCTTTAATTATTTGTTTTGTTGAGACAGGAAAGGATGTCCACAAGATGGTTTCATTCTTTAGATCTAAGTTAATTCCCAGATATTACGTATCTATATTCCCATGGAGCTAACTATGAAAGTCTCAAGGGAAGCACTTGAAAGGTTCTGACACAGCTGGAGCCCTACAGGTCTGGCACTAGCCACCTGGGTTACTCTGTCGACGATATTTGCCTTTTTACCTCTGTGAGCTTCAGCATCTCCCTCTGTAAAGTGAAACCCTGACATTAAGTGACCTTGAAGATTTCTTCCTCTCTGAGATCTAGTACTGGTTCTGCACTATCTATATACCCTGGGAATCTCTGGATCACCAGCATCCAAAAGACCTATGCTTATGAAAAAGGGACGTTTTCGGACCCAGCCGCAGACCTCCTGGACCATGGAGACAAGGAGGAGGCCCGTCTCACCAGCCCCCGACGACGCTCCCGCACACCTCAGATGGACAGTCACTCACCTACTGCTCTGCTGCCTCCAAGCGTATGGATAGTAAACCTCCAACCATGAGGGATAAAAACTGCCTGACAGAAACAGTACGGGAGAAAAAGAACTTGAAAACTAATTAGCGCCGCTTAGTACACTTTTTCCGAAATACAGGATATGCCAAAATTAAAGTTTCCTGACTTCATTACTCCTCCTGATTAGTAACTGAAAATGTTTGCCCCTCATAGTGGATTTAACCTCAACAGGCTTAGAAATTTCACTCTAAGGAATCAGGACTTGGTTTTGCTCCGTTATTAGAAATAGGTGAAATAGTTCGTTTAACTTTAATGAAACATGATAAACTTACCTAAGAAAAACTCAGGAACTGACCAACTTATAGAATTATCAGATCACATAACTAAAAGAATTTTTAAGTTCATTATTTGTGTATATGGCTTTGTACACCACAGTGACACTTTATTAATGTATTAATATGTATCTTATTAATGGCTTTATTTAATCCGTATCTCCATAGTACCTAACGTATTTTATACATACTGGATACTCGCCTAAAATATTTTAATAACTTCATACTAAATGAATGAATGAGAAAAACAATGAACATGCAAGAAAAAAGAAAAAAAAAAACACATTTCATCTTTCCTTTGCGGAGCATCTGAAACAGAAGAATCCATACTGTTCAAACCATTCCTCTAGTCAGGGAAAGGCACTATAGAAAAATCAATTCATGGGCATCAAGAATAACAGAGACACCAGCTGACTATGCGAGGGACCGAGACAGTGCCCAGGTAACTCCTCTTCTTCCACGGAAGGCTAGCACTTCTCCCCAAGTACGGGTCGGATGTTCAGTAAACACTACCTAACAGTAAACAGTACCAAACTGCGGTTGTGTTCTTCCTCTGGCTGTCCCTCCACAATAGCTCCACACCCTCATTTCAGGAGAGGCAATGGATTACCTCTAAAGTAAACACTGGGCTCTGACCATGAAACTGAGGTACCAACAGCTACTGTAATGAACCGGCAGCTGGAATTAGAGTCTATATTCCAATGGAAACCCGTCCTGGCACCCACATGGGAAAACACCAAATGTACCACCTTCTGAAGCAACATGGAGGAAAAAAAATGAACAGAAACTGTTGACAGAGGAGTGAAAAGCAGTGCGTTGGAAATACAAGGCCAGCTAAGAGGCCTGAGGAGAACCCCTCTTCCTCTTCTGATTTTTTTTTTAGGTCCTCATTGCTCAACACTGCTGGCCTCAAAATTCTCAGCCCTGGACTGAGAATTTGTCTTTCCCATCCTCACTCCTCTGCCTCTACCCCACACGCTCTATGTGACTAGCCTCCCAAGCCCTGACCACAAACTCTGCTTCTCACACTACGTTTTCCACCTGCACAAGCACGTTCACTTCAGCCGCCACGTCTAGGAGACAAGAACTGAGCTCACTGTCCAGGTCCCAACCTTTCAGACAAACCACAAAGGCCTTCCCAGCCACGACAAGCACATCATCCCCTGAATAGAGACAGCTGGTCCATCAACTCCTCAAACTGAATGTTTATAAAACTGAACTCCCATTAAGAGGACTCTTAGAGAGTATGTCGTAATTCTTAAGGTGAGAAAACTAAGTAAGAAGCAGACAAAAGCAGTCCTTGAGAGGGCGGGGGCTCAACCCAGACTAGCCCCCAGACTAACCCCCTTTCCGTGGCTCCGCACGGCCAGCATCCGCCCTTCATTCCTGAAGACCAGGCAGCACACAGTCCGTCTCACAGAACGTTGCTCTTCCTTCCTCCAGCTTTCCAAACCTGACACCTTCATCTCCTCAGCCCTAACTTCTTATACATTCTCCTGATCATTCACTTTGAACTTTAGGACTAACCTTCAATGTGCTCTCTCCCTTACTTCCACCTCAGCCATCCCCTCCTGCAGCTTCTTCCAGTGTTTTAAGTGCCTCTTCTCGGTCTACCCTCACCACTGTACTCGATCCAGTCCTTCATTATCTCCCCAACGCACGGCAGTAAAAGTCTAGCTGGCATCTCCATCTCGTTTTCCTGTCCAAATCCAGGCAGCACACCACAGGCATCTTTAAGTCTTTACAGAAAAGTCCTGCTTGAGCCCTTCTCCTCCTCTGCTCATAAGCCTTTCATGAGTCCATCCTCTAATCGTGTCCTACGAGCCATCGGACAGGACAGTACTCTCAGGGACTCCCACTCACCTGCAGGAGGAAGTCCAAGATGCTTCCCTGCCCCATTCATGACTTGCTACCTGTCTCCATGTCCACTTCTGTCTCCCTTCCAATGCATATTCAGGGAAGGCTCACAATCCCTCATCCAAAATTCTGAAACCAGAAAAGTAATGAAAACTGAAAGTTTCATTTTTTAAAATCATTGGGTGGGAAACCAGACTTGAACTGACATGTGGCTATTTAGGGACTTCATCTGATCTACAGCAATAGTCTTAGCACCCAGCTCAGTGCTTGGCACATAGAGAAAGTTAACATTCATAGAGCAGAACTGAGCAAATCCATCTTAACTGTGATGACTGAGTTTAGTAAATGATCCGTATTTCCTAATGAGACACGTAGAAAATGTACAAATTCCTAGGTTTCTCTATCGATTGACTGTTACCTTACAAAATGACTAGAACTTCTACTCACCTCCAAAAAGAGGGACTGCTAATGCTAAGGAACAAATGCTAAGGAACATGTAAAACACTCAAAACTGATACTTCCTCTAAGGCATGGTTAAACTCCAGTATTACATACGTGGAATCTAGAATTTAGAGATTTCTGCAGGATTAAAATGTGAATATTGGGCTTCCCTGGTGGCACAGTGGTTGAGAGTCCGCCTGCCAATGCAGGGGACACGGGTTCGTGCCCCGGTCCGGGAAGATCCCACATGCCGCGGAGCGGCTGGGCCCATAAGCCATGGCCACTGAGCCTGCGCGTCCGGAGCCTGTGCTCCACAACGGGAGAGGCCACAACAGTGAGAGGCCCACATACCGCAAAAAAAAAAAAAAAAAAAAAAGTAAAATGTGAATATTTCTCTATGAATATGAAAATTATTGTGCATTAATTAAACAGCCGATGATTTATAAGTCAAGGTTCAGCCAAATTAGGATCTCTTAGTGGGTCATGTTTTAACTCCATGTATAGGCTACACCGTAAGTGACAATACCCTGACCAAAAGGGTCGTTGGTAGCAAAACTAGGCATGTTAATGAAATCCTGTTATGAGTAAATTAAAGTCAATATATATACACATTTACCAAAATTCTTTCTCAATTCATTGCTGTTTCCTTTTTCTATGGAATTTGGTTTATGCATCTTAATATTTTGTTCTGCTTTACAATTTTATTTTAAAAAATAGAGTTATTCTTTCCACGCACAGTATCCTCAGGCTTAAGACATAAATTATTAGCTCTAATGATTCAGACTTGGTGGTCAGCCTTATACAATTCTCCATACAGCAAATATATTGTGTGAGGTTATAAGTTGGAATCACTCTTATTTAATGAAATGATCCATCATGGTGCCTTATAATTAAATACACTCATAGCCATGATTCTTGGACACAAAAAGCACAGTAGCAGACAGTGTGGGCTCAAGAGGCTGAGCTGCCACGAACCCCCAGGGGGTGCCGAGTGCAAGTGGACAGTCGACTGGAGAGAGGAACAGACGTCTCAATTCACGTCACTGAACCAGAGCTCGACGTAAAAACACACAGTATATAACACATTACCATTACTTCACCACCACTGCCCACATGGCTGAGCACAAACTGTCTGCAAAAGAACCGAAAACGCCCCCGGCCTCCCCCAAATCCCCAAGGAAATGTCCAAAACAATGTACAGCCATAGCAAAACCCAAAGAAAACTCAACACCCAATTAGTGTCCCAAGAGACTGTCCACAGAAGAAGCTGCCTCTTATAGAAAACACGCATCTATTTTGTATTATTAACAAATCATATTTTCACCAAAAAGCTAATGAACATTACCTGAAATATTCTGTTTTTCAGTTACATAACACCGCCTACTCAAATACGAAACTGAATATGAAAACATTAAAATGAAAAGTAGTTTTTCACATTTCATAAGAGTGAAAAAATGATCTCTCTAAACCCTAAATAAAAAGTTATAAGAGGCTGAAACTGCTTTTAAGTTTCAATCCAAGTCCAATTACATATTGTTTTTAATTAGGCTCTGTTAGGTACATTCCATCAGGCTTGACACACTTTGGATTACCAGGTAGAGGAAACGACAGCACAAACATGAAGAGACTCAAGGAGATGATCAAAAAGAAATGCTACACTGAAGAAATTATTTTCATGGTTGATAAGTATTATAGGTAGGAAATTAGGTTCTGTCTCACCTATCATTAAAAGAGCTTTAAAAGCAGTTAAACAAGTAGAAGGAAACATATATTTAATAGGCATAGAACATGAACAGATTTTTGAAACAGGGAGAAGTAAATTTTTTTAATTGTATAAAAAAATTCGGCCAAAATAGTTAAGAAAAACTGCCAAAAACAGATGAGTGTTCCCATCTATCACATGAGAAAATATCAAGGATCTAATGCTCACGGTTGGAAGGTGCTGTAAGCTGCACACACTCACAGGTGTTAAATGGATCAGACTTTCTGAAAAGCAATTTAGTTGCATGTAAGAACACTTTAAAATCATTATTCACTTTGAAATCCAATATTTCTACTCTTGGGCATCTATCCTAACCAAATATTATGAAAAGGGCACAATAATGTATACACAAAGATGTCCACCACACGGTCATACATAAAAGTAAAAAGCTGTGAACAATTACTGTGAGCAGCGTTAAGAAATGGTCACACAAATCATTATATGCACACATACGGAATGTTATACTACCATAAAAATATCTGCCAAGAATATTTAATGGCATGAAATAACACTCCTCGGGTAATTTTAAGCAAAAACATATCTTTTTAAATTTTATGTACATCACATTCCGTTGTGTCATATCAAAAGAATTTTATCAAAACGTTAAAGTGGGTTAAAGGTGATTTTTTTTCATATTTGTTGCAATTTATTAGCCTCTCTCAATTTCCCACAATGAGCATATAATATGTTGAGAATAAAATTTAGAACCATTTTTTAAAATAAGAGGTTTTTTTTTTTAACTTCATATACTTCTGGTATGAAGTAATAAGCTTCTAATAATAAACTGAACCTCTCGCAAATAACAGCTGTAAAATCTAAACAAAATATTTTTTAAAAATTATCTGATATTTCTGGAAACTAAACAAAAGCTGGAAATTTTTAGAGTGGTTTTAGAGTGGAGTCAAGGCATGATGCAAACAGTAAAAGGTAAATCCAGCCCCTCCTCCCTTTTTGATGGCTTTACCCTAGAAAGAGAGGCAGCTAAAATCACAATGGAAAAATCAGCTGTATTTCTGGATCAGAGGGAAAGTGTCCCAGGGCAACGATAGCCACAGAAAGAGTAAGACGTAAATACCATAAAAGAGAGAGCCAAAGGAACGTCTGATTTACGAATAAACACAGAATACATAAACCACGTATGAACCAGGAGGCGTGAAAGCAGACTGCAATTAAAGCTTAAATATCAAAAATGAGATATAAGTGGCTGACTACAGCAGACATGACAGATGCTATCTGATGGTAATCAAGTTAACTACCTGCTAAAAATGAAAACACCAAGAGTATTTGAAGCTATACAACAAAATCCACAGACCATACAACATAAAATTCAAAATGTCCAAAATCCAATCCAAAATAACTTGACGTAGAAAGAGTCAGAAAAATGTGAGCAAATCTTAAGCAAAACGTTACGTGGTAAAAACTAGATGATCAAAATGCTGGAATTATTTTAAAGGACTTCAGAGTAGCTATTATAACCATACTATGTGAAATAAAGGAAATGTGCTTGGAACAAATGAAAAGAAAGGAAATTTCAGCAAAGAAATAAGATTTATTTTTTAAAAAGCCAAATGGAAATTTCAGGAGCAACAGATAAAATGGTTAGAATTAGAAATGTGCTTAACAGGAAAATGGAGATGACAGAGTAAAGAATCAGTGAATTTGAGGACAGATCAATAGCAATCATCCAACATGAAGAACAGAGAGGGAAAGAGACTGAATTAAGAAAGAAAATAGTAAAGAGAGCCTCAGGGATCTACCTGAGAAATAATTACAAAGGGTTTAACATACAGCTAATTAACTAGAGTCCAAGAAGGGAAAGAGAGAGAGGAAGAAAATGGGGTAGAAGAAACCTCTGAGGAAATATCAACTCACTCAGGAACATCCAGCTTTGGCAATATAGAGAGGTCAGTGAATCTTCTCCTCGAAAACAAATAAAACCATGTAAAATTGTCAAAAGGCAACAATTTCATGATTCTAAAAATCAAATTCAGGCAACAAGGGGAAAGGCACTTTGTCTGGAGCTTTGGGTAGGTGGTGGAGAGAGGAGCACTTGCCTGGGATGCTACCATTGCCTACACCCATCCCCGGACTTGGTGAGGGACCATCAGAGCTTTATTAACATACGATTAGCACAAAAAAAAAAAAAAAAAAAGGAGAGCTCTCAGCCAAGGTGGTGGAGGGGAAAGCTATCTGGGGCAGGGAACAAACGCTATAGCTTTGTCAGCTGAAAGTGAAAAGCTTGGTAGGAAGGAAATCAGGAAATCTAATAACATTGCTGCACAATGTTGTGAACCCAGTTTCGGCAACTGGCAGACCAGTAAGCAATTCAGCAAGGAGACACCATAAACAAAGGACCAGTAAAAGAACTAGATGAGTCTCCCACCACGTTCCTGGCTGACTAAGCAGGGGTGCAAAGGAAGCCCAGGGAAGGCATCAGACAGAGCCCCAGAAGGTAACTTGCTTGACAACTACCTGAAACTCTGAATGTGCCCCTGGTGCAGGCACAAATAGCAGGCAGATAGCAGACACAAACTCTTCCCAACTCATTGTTTTTGACCATAACGTCTTACATTCACAGGGAAAATACCCAGAAAGTCAAGGTAAAACAAATGAATCAATAAGCATTTAAAAACGGAACAGAAACACTGGAGGCTATACACCACAAACAGATAAAATTCCACGCTCTCAAGTCAATGCAAGTTAAAGGAAAAAAGACACTCATTGAAAAGTGAATCAAAATCCAAACTTACCATACCATATTATATAAAATGTCCTATTTTCAACAACAACAAAAAGAAATCATAAGATGCATTTTTTTAAAAATGTAAACTATGACCCAAATTCAGGAAGAAAAAAAAGTCAAGAGAAAAACAGAAATTTGGCCCAGATGTCAGCATAGCAGAAAAAGTTCAGTAGCTACTTAAAAGATGCACCACTAATTCTTTTAAATGTTCAAAAATTAAAGAAAAATATGTTGCTGATTCAGCAAACGGGGAATATGAATAAGGAAATAGGAATTATACAAAAGAGATGCTAGAGATGAAAAGTACAGCATTTCAGAAATAAAAAATTCCTACATGGGAAAGAAGTAGATTTGAGAAGACAAAGGAAAGAATCAGTGAAACTGAAGGACATTAATTACCTAATCAGAAGAAATATATTTTTAACAAAATTGAACAGCATCTCACAGACCTATGGGACAATTTGAATTATTTCAACAAATGTGCTATATGAATCCCAATAAGAGAGAAAGGGGTAGAAAAAATATTTTTTAAAATAATGGCTAAAAACTTTCCAAATTTGATGAAATACATTAATCTACAGATACAAGGAGTTCAACAAACATCAAGAAGTATAAACACTAAGAAATTCACACCTGGAAACGTCACAGTCAAACTAAAAAGAAAAACACAATTAAGAAAATCTTGAAAGCAACAAGAGAAATAGTCATCACATACAGGGAACAGCTACATGTTTAACAGCTGCTTTTGCAGGAGAAAAAAAATACAAATAAGAGCCGACTTATCAGAAACAATAGAGGCCAAAAGTCAAAAGAACTGTATAGACAAAGTAGTGAAAGAAAATCTATCAATCAAGACATCTATATTCAGCAAAACTATACTTCGATAATGAAGGGGCATAAAGACATTCCCAGATAAACAAAAGCTGATAGGATTCACATCAATGCCAAATAAGGCAGTAAAAGAGAAAGAGACGAAGAAAAACACCTGAGACATAGAATAACAAAGAGCAAAACAGAAAGCATAAACCCAACCAACTACACTACATTAAATGTTAATAAATACTACAGTTAAAAAGAATATATTATTAGAATGTATTAAAAGATCAAAATTATGCGCTAACCATAAGAGACATACTTAACATTGAAAGAGATAAATGTATTCAAACCATAAAAACTGGAAAAGATATTCCATGCAATCAGTAACCACAAGACAGCTAAAGTGAGTATATTAATGTCAGACCTAATAGATTTTAAGACAATTATTACTAAAAAAGAAGAGGAACAAAAGAGTGAAGGCATAAATATTGAATAAATACAAGTAAAACTATTTCTATGCAAAGAAGATGTGATTGTTTACGTAGAAAACCCTCAGGATCTAAAAATATATATGTATGTATTGGAACAAGTAAGTGAACTTAGGAAATTCACAGGATAAAAGGTTAATATACAAAAATCAATCACACTTTTAAACATTAACAGCATGCAATTCCATTTAAAATAGTGCAAAAAATGTCTAAGGCCCTCACACTAAAGACTGCAGAACACGGCTGAGAGAAATTAAAGAAGACCTCGATGGCAGTTTCCAAAAAAGTTAAGCACAGAGTCATCACACACCCCAGTCGTTTCCCTCCTAGGTAATTACCCCAGAGAAATGAAAACATATGTCCACACAAAGCTTTACACAAGAGTACATACTACATGATAGAGAGAATTAGTTTACAATGACAGAAAGCAGGTCACTGGTTCCCTGTGGCAGGCAGGAAGGGGTGGTGGGCTGCACACAGGCACAGGAATATTTAGGGGGTGATAGAAACGTTCTTTTATCTTGATGCTGTCGCTGGCTTCAGAAGTGTATAGAACTGTCAAAACCCATCAAATGACGCTGATAACTGTATTGAAATTATTCTGCAATAATGTTGAAAAAAATAAACAAATAGAGTTAAGCGAATGAATGAACAAAGGTTTTAAAGTAAATAAGCCTTACACACCTGTTTAAGACAAAATAAAATTTAAATGGTGAGAAAACTTTGTAAACATAAACAAGTTACACTCTTCAATAGATCTCTAGTTTTGTTTCTTTAATCTGTTTGTTTTGAACCTCAAATCTCTGTTGGGTATAAGGGAATAAAACCTTTACAGGTTTTACTATAAAAACAGGTCATATAAACAAATTATTTAACTATGGCTCTATAAGGAAAATGATCTCATATCTCATAGATTATTTTCAGATCTGTACACATAATTCAGTTTTATTATTGAAAGCAGCACCAGTTATCACACAGAAAATAAGTAAATTTTATTGTTTGATTCATCTTGAATATATCATGTCTGTGTACTCCAAAGACGCACAGAATGCAAAGCTATTATAAAACTTCAGTGGAAAAAGAAGTGTCACTATGTGACAGACTCAGGAATACTGTCTAGACTCACAATCTTTCTGTCCAAAGCAATGCTGATGAAAACAGACTCTTCCTTAATAGGAATTGTCGCAATAAGTAATTGCACTATGAAACAGAATGACTGCATTTTTTTTTTTTTTTTGCGGTACGCAGGCCTCTCCCTGTTGTGGCCTCTCCCGTTGTGGAGCACAGGCTCCGGACGCGCAGGCTCAGCGGCCATGGCTCACGGGCCCAGCCGCACGGCGGTACATGGGATCCTCCCAGACTGGGGCATGAACCCATGTCCCCTGCATCGGCAGGCGGACTCTCAACCACTGCGCCACCAGGGAAGCCCATGACTGCATTTTTATTGGCATTTTTATACAGAATTTTTACATACCTAAAATTCTGGCAAAAATAGTTACATTAGAATCACCTGGGCCAGTGTGGAAATGCTAAAAGATATGCATGTGTACACACACACACACACACACACACACACACTTTCTCTTTCTCTCTCTCTCTCTCTCTCTCTCAAACATTGTGTGTGTATATTTGTTTTTAAAAGGTAAAGATAATAACATTAATAACAACAGATAGTATGTCTCTATATTTAATATAGATGTGTCTATATTTAAATGTAGGTACATACGGTATATGTATGATACTGTCCTAGTGTTGCTTTACTGCCAATAAATTGAGTGTCACTGATTCCTAAACTCATCATTCATGAACCTGATTCCATTAATAAATGAAATTAATAATGAATAAATACAACTGATATACCTAAATTTATTCAAAACTGATCAAAAAATTTTAAATGCCTGCTGTCACAATATAATTGAAATAAGGCATTTAAGAACAAATGGATAAAATAAGACTTGTCTATTAATTCTTAAAACATAAACCAACCAAAAGTATTCACGCAGTAAGATAAAACAGGTTAGACCATGTCAAGAGAGCAATGAAAAGAAAATAACCTGAATAGTGGCAGAGGGAAACATTAACACCTCGACTATCAAAAACTCACAAAACAAAACAAAAAAACCCTCGGGACTTCCCTGGTGGTGCAGTAGTTAAGAATCCGCCTGCAAATGCAGGGGACAAGGGTTCAATCCCTGGCCCGGGAAGATCCCACATGCCGTGGAGCAACTAAGCCCGTGAGCCACAACCACTGAGCCTGCGCTCTAGAGCCCACGAACCACAACTACTGAGCCCACGTGCTATAACTACTGAAGCCTATGTGCCTAGAGCTCGTACTCCGCAACGAAGAGTAGCCCCCACTCGCCACAACTAGAGAAAGCCCACACGCAGCAACGAAGACCCAATGCAGCCAAAAATAAAAAATAAATAAATAAATAAATAAATTTATGGGGGAGAAAAGGTAGTCAGGGAACTAGGGGTACTATAAGCACAAGTGAAAGAAAAGAAGAGGGCAGGATCTGACAGAGTAATGGCAAAGATAACTGGTTAGCATGGTTTTTGAGGGACGGTGAAAGGTTACGCTGGAAAGACTGCCAGGGCTGCAGAGGAGCAGAGCCCGACAACAACGGAGCACCCCAAAGGTCGTGGGGATTCCAGCCCTCGAGAGTAAATCCCATCTACAAAGACCAACAGTCTCACTGTATGCAGAACACACTTGGCAAGTAAAAGCAAAGGAAATATGACAACTTTCCACACATCCGATGGGATTCTTCACGTCAGCACTGTTTCACTCCCTACCAAACCAGAGAGTTCACACTCTAGAAAAAATGCTCCAAAACACTACCTGACATTACGAGGAAATTACTGGCAAACCTTATTTCCAGGTTATGAATAGTATTCAATTCACATGATAAAATACTGATAACCATAAATAAATGTTACTCTTACAACTGCTATGTAATTTCTTTTTATTCTTCAATTTTGAAATAAAGTTGAAAGTACTGCATCAAAAGACAGTAAAAGAGTTATCATTACTTTTTAAACTGACAAGCAAAAAAGACATAACAAGTGCCAGGAAAATAAAAATGGCGCTGTTCACTTTCCAGAAGAAAAAATAAATTGAACTAAAATTATTAAGCTAACAAAGCAAGAGAAAATATGAGTAGGAAAATGACAGTTATCTGCAAAATTCATAAATGTGTCTTTTGTATAACCATAATGATCATATTTTATGCTGTCATTTTGCATTTAATTGCTCACCCTGGTACTTTTCTTCATAGAAGCCATCAGTATCCCACAGAGCCAGATGCTGAATTGCAAAAACATACTGTGACCATGGACTTATAAGAAAGTTACTTTGCTGAGCTGTGGTGTATGACAAGTTAATTTTTGCAATTACACTTTTTCCAACAATAAATGAAGCTACTGCTTATGATTATCCTGTATTATTTTTAAAAGGCAAGAAAATACTCTTTATAATAAACTAATCAAACTCTTTTAAAGACTTCAGTTGATGTGAGAAAGTTAACTTTTCAAATAGCTCTTCTATCATATATATGTCCAAAAGTAAAAATCACCACCTCAGCTGAAATGTATAAGCAGCTTAACATGTTGTGACATGACTATGTTTTCTGAATGTTAATATACGATGCCAAGTTATTTCAAGCCGTTTAGGAAAGACTAACCTCAGTCTTTTGATCATTACTTTTCTTTCTGCTATATTATGCTAAACATAGTATTCAAAGGATCAGTCCAGTAACTGTCATTTAGAAAGAAATGGCTAGTGCACAATAATTTATCTGCGGGGAGTAAATTGTTCTAAATTTAAAATATTTGCAATGGCCATCAATGTCACATACCCAGTAGTAATAAAACAGTAGGACGTCATGCATTGTGCAAACCTAGGCTGTCCCCTGTAATACAGTATCTTCACACATATACTACAAAATTTGGGAGCTATTATGTTCTGTTTTATTCATTAAAAGGCAGAGAGCAGGAGGACAGTTCTCTCCTAATGAACTTCCCCCCACATTAAAGCCAAAGGAGTTATTTCATGATTAATGTTAATGTATCAGAACAAAACAACATGAGGCAAGTATCCCAAACGCCTAAGTCAAATTTGCTTACGGGAGGAGGATATCTAAAAAATAACTACTTAATATATATATATATATATATTATAGCTCTATTACTTAGTGACTTAAAATTTAAGTGACGCTATGCTTTATTCACATAAAATGAAAAAAAAATGTACATTTTCACTACATTATATAAAAGAGCATAAGATATTAAAATGCTCTAGGTAAATCTAATAAGTTTTTTACAGGACTTCAGTAAACATATAATAGTACTGATTTATTTTCATGTGTAACATTGTTCCCATGTCACTTCCTAATGGAAAGGGGTTTGTGAAGGTGTTATTTCAATACATATTTAAGACTTAATTCAATAAAAAAAATCCTAGAATTTTGGAGATCTTTTATTTCAAATCCTTTGTGTGTTTTTTCTCACTGTGGAATAAAACATGAGATATGTGCTTTTAAATTTACAAGTGCGCTTGGAGATCACCAGCTCAAACACTGAGTGCATAAGGTGAGAAGCACAGCACAGAGCTGAAACGCAGTCATCAATAAAGCAAGTGTCTGTCTATCAGGCCTCTAGGCTCTGACCCCTACTTGAAGGGAAATGATAAACCTTGCAGATGTCCTTCAGGCCACACAGTAAGAAGAAACCTGCCCGAGCGCCGGGGTTTGTATCGTTTGTATTTCAATTTCCCCACCAGCCCTGAACCTCCTCCCGGGTCCCCTGCATCCGCTCTGTGTACTCCAGCCTCTCACATGGGCCAGGGGCTTGCTGCCCACGTTTCCAGTCCCCACCTTATGCCTATTCTCAGCATCTCTTCCTGGGTGACCCACAGACATCACACCCTCAACACAACCAAAACCAAATCCCTCCTGCTCTCCTCTCCCAAAGCTGCTTCCGTGGAGTAAGCCCACCAGCCACCTACCTGAGATCAGTGCTCTGAACTCTCCTCAGTTCCTCCCTCCCCCACCTCCTCCTTCAGCTGGGCCCTTAATTCTGTCCTTCCCACATCAGAAACATGTCTCCACTCCACCCCTGTACTCTACTCTGACCGCCTCATCTGGAACCTTCCCCCACTCCAGCCTCGCGCTGTCTCACTGGTTCCAGGGGGACAGCCTCTGCTGATGGGGCCCCCAAGGCAAAGCCTGTCCCTGAGGCGGGCTCCTCACATACAACTCCCATGGGGTGGGGATCTGACAGCGCTGATGGCCTCACCATGACCACAGGGAAAAGCACAAAGTAACGCACACAGGTTCTAAACCTTGTCCTCTTTTCCATGCTTCTCTCTCCTCTAGGCCCTTCTAGGGAAACATTAGGCTCCTGACTGGTTCTCACACAGCTTTCTCTGCCTGAAATGCCCTCTCCTACTGTATCCACACAGAAAACTCCTACGCTCTCCAAAGTGTCTGTGATATTTTCTCTGACTTCCCCAGGCCAGACTAGTTACCCCGCCATGTGCCCCATGCACATGTTACAGCCCCTATCTTGGGACCGACTGCTGGTGTCACTGGATTATGAGGGCGTGGACTGAGATGGGGGTTACTTGTGCCCAGGACAAAGACACTGTTCACTAACTTTATTAACTTTAAATGAATTGAACTTGTTGGGAGATAAAGCATTTTAAGAGCTTAACTAAATGGAAAACACAATCATTTTCTTTAAACTTAAAACTTCGACAAGAATAAAAAAGAAAGGTAGCAAATTAGTACTGGGAAAATACAAACTAATTGCTATATTCCCATTCGGAACCGATTTTACAAATGGGACTAAAAACAAGGAAGGAAACACCTCTGTCTGGTTTTTCAAGGCAAGAAAAGGAGGAATCATTATGGCAGCAAGGTAAGGCTCTCCTAGCTCCACAGAACCCAAGATGCAGAATTCACAGTTCCTAACCACAGTTGTACAGAATGCTCGTGTTTCACGTATAAGGCTAGAATTAAAGACTGAAGAGTAATCTTAATAAAAATGTGTGCAGACATAGCATTTTTATAGTTTCTAAGCCACTACATACATTAGTTCATCAGCTACTCAAAAGACACATCATTTCTCCATTTTCAGGTGCAGAAACTTCAGGCAATTTTCCTATAACTAAGACACAGAGGCTGGAACATGAACCCAAGACCTCTAACTCTAACTCCATTGCCTCTCTGACAAACACATTTTAAAAGTGTGCAACACAAGGCCTCAGAACACTAAGCTGTGAAAGTGGCCAAGACACATGCATAATGCAAGCGAGTGTCAAATCACACACTGAGGGGGGGACTACTGAAGTTGAAAATAAAAGACAGAATAAATAAACATTAATCAAATGTTTAATTCTGAATAAACCTTAATGAATAACTTTGCTTTAGATTATAAATCATTGTATTAGGGCTGCTACAACAAATTACAAAAAAAATTAGTGGCTTAAAACAACACAAATGTATTATCTTACAGACCGGTATTCAGAAGTCCAGAAATGACTGAGCTAACATCAAAGCATCAGCAGGACTATGCTCTTTTCTGGAGGCTCTAGGGGAGAACTCCTTTTCTTGTCTTTTCTGCCTTCTAGAGGCCACTCACGTTTGCTGGCTCACGGCCCCTAACCCATCTTCAAAGCCAGCAAAGGTGGGTTGAGTCCTTCTCCCATCACATGGCCCCCTCTTCTGTCCCTTCTTACGCATTTGAGGACTCTTGGGATTACACTGGGCCCACCCAGATAACCCAGGATAATCTCCCTATGTTAGGTAAACTGACTGGCAACCGTAAATTCCACTGGAATCTTAATTCCCCATTGCCACATAATGTAACATGGTCACAAGTTCCATGGATGAGAGAGTGGACATCTTTAGTATTAAGTGGGAAAGGAGGAGGAGAGGTTGCATTATTCTGCCAAACTAAATAACCAAGATTAAAACTGGATACTAAGTAAAATATAAATTGAATTTTGATGTTTTGTACCCCTTCCCCATGAAATGGGGTCCATGGAGAATGGACAGAGATAATTGATCATTCATCTAAACTGTTGTCTCATTCTGACAGGACATTAGAAGAAAATAACAAGAGTGTTACTTAAAAGACTTCTCAGTCTTATCTAGTAAAATGAAGACTTTATCATAGTTATTTTACATTTTCCTTCTTATCCAGACTCAGTTTGACTATTCTAACCTTTGCAGAGACAGTTTTTCCATTCTCCCCTCAGGTTCACTACACCTGTATTTACTTAAAATGTAGAGGGCAAAAGTCAAAGACAATGATGAACTCATTCTGATTGCCAACGTGTAAGCTAGTGAACATCAGCAAACATGTATCAGGTAATAAGAATAAATTACTAAAACTAAAGGCTCTCTACTGCTTAAAAAGCATACTTATCTCATTTGACTCTAGCATCACTTGAGATGTATTTACAGAAATATTATGCAAGTTTCTCAATAACACTCAGAAAAGAGAGGTGATGCTGACAACCCCCCAGTTTTTAAGTGCACAACCGCATCAGCCAGTGAAGACAGTATTTACCACGTCTGAATAGCTGTGGGAAGAGGGATGGTACCCAAATAAGGGTAGAAGGGGAAAACCTAAATTCAGTAAAAACACTATAACATTTTCCCAAACAACATTATTCACATATTTTAGTTACACACATTGGGGGGTGGGGGAGGGGAAACACACGAAGAAAATGTATAATTACACATTTTTACTCAAACATTAAGAGAAATCTGAATTAATTAGAATTTTAAATTGAAAATACTGCAACAAAAATCAATACTCCTACATGAGAAAAAAATGAAAATTAGAAGCCTCATATTACCACTGGAAAAGTTTACAGCATTTCTTCATTTTCACTTTTCTATTTATTTGTGTAAACTCTGCAGGATTAGTGAAATCAATTAAATAAAAGAGATACTGTGCAAAAACCATGGAAGTTTAAATATTATGGTAAACTTTTAAAAGTTAAAATGTGCCTGTCCTAATGGAAAACTGGGTTAAAAATATATTGCAAATATAAAAGCACAAAAATGCATTGAAAGTTATGTCTTTAGTACACTTATGTGAACTAAAAATAATTATCTTTTTGAACAGCAGTTACAAACAGACTCCTTTAGGTCAAATTCTTTTAGAACACACTGTTTGAACTGTTCAAAAATCAGCATTAATGTTTATACAGTAACATTTCCTCGTGTAGACAATAATGGAAAAACTTCATTCCCCCCACAAAATTTTGCCTCTATAAGTACCTTTAACAAAGTTGGAGGAAACACATCATGCTTGTTGATAGTGATGGGATTATTTCAAAACCCAATTAGATCTGTTCATTCCCTTTTGCTTAATTAAAGCAAAAGGCATCAAAATCTTTCACAGAAGTAATCATGTGGAAGCTGGCTGGCAGAGACACAGTAATTAACTCAACCTTATCACTGAACTGTACTGGGTCACTCAAGTGCAGCCCAGTAGCAAAGCTAAGAATCGATGCCATCAGGCTAACATCTTAGAGTAACACAGAGATTGAATAATGCCATCTGGTAACGGACAGGCTTTGTTCCTGCCTAGCGGTGCTGGATAAATGTTTCTGCTCATAACTTTAATGTGGCAGCTTAACCATTTAATCATTGTACATTAATACATTATCAATATAATGAACATGTAACTACAAAATTACTTGTCAAAGTAATCACATATTACAGCTTTTGTGCATAAGTGCAACACAAGGGGATTCTGAGTATTAACTGTGCGTTTACAAAGGAGATATATTATGGATTTGTAAATATACATAGACATTTTATATATAGTAAAGTTTAAGTTCTAGAAAAATTGTTTTTATTAAATGAAACCATTCTACGCTACATCTTTCATCAGATATACATTTGGGTAGTTTTAATGTGGCTTAATTCAACGTAAAAGACTGATGCTTATGCAATTTTTAAAAATTCAGTTTATTCAATTAGGCGAATTTACTTGATATTATATTTGTTTTACTGGAAAATATTTCAAAATATAAGAAATCATCTTTTGAAAATGCATCGCTTAAAGTCATCTATTCATCATCTCCAGTTAAGTTCAAGCACATTTTATTATTTTCCTAAAGGATCAAAAATTCTGTTGCCAAGATATTCTTTTGAGGTCTTTCACTTTCACCAAGTAAGACACTAAATCTTAGGGGACGACGATCAGCAAATTCTCTGCGACAGGCCCTAAGCCTGCTGAGGTGATGCAGCTGACACACTTTGATGTGCCGTGCCTGGGCACATTATGTTCATGTGGTGTGTACATCTGGGCACCCTTTATGGCAATGCAGCAAGCGGCCAATCATTTATTCCACTCTGATTAGCACACATGTAAATCCTCACCAATCAAGCC
The DNA here is from genome assembly GCF_003031525.2 of Neophocaena asiaeorientalis asiaeorientalis. Classification (NCBI taxonomy): domain Eukaryota; kingdom Metazoa; phylum Chordata; class Mammalia; order Artiodactyla; family Phocoenidae; genus Neophocaena; species Neophocaena asiaeorientalis. The sequence goes on from NW_020174135.1 coordinate 3,998,045, forward strand.
ACGCTCGGGGTTACTGTTGTGGCAGCCATACAGCAAGCTGGCAGAACATACGAGCCAAGTATGAGAAGACACTTCTGGGCTTGATCTGAACCTGCCACCGCACCAGGCAGGTTCCCCCAGAATGGGCTGTAACCAGCTCTCCCTTTCAAAACTGATCAGAGGGCCCAAAAGAAAAAGGTCAACAGGCAGAAAGCTGATTGGCTACAATTCTTGATTCTTCACTAGTCCTAGGAATACACCTGAAGCAACATGCTTCTCGTTCACTTAAAAGCACAGTTTACCACAAGCAAAAGGCAGGATTCGGTTACAAACAGGCTTCATAACACAGATACAAGGAAACTCTGAGGACTGTCAGTTACCTACGAGATTACTAGAAAATAATATGAAATAAATCTCTAGATGTCTAAGTGTGATATGATGTAATGCCTACACAGGCCTACAGTCAGTGTAATAACTGTATGTTAAGAGCCTAGGTGAATCATTATGTCCTTTTATTAGTCGTTTGTTAACATATAAACTTAAGTTAATTTTTCGTGCCAAACTACCAAAAACAGTAACTCCATCTTTGAACATGCTTATGACAATTTTATTTAAAATATATAGATAGATGGATGGCACTTAGTTCGGGATTTTTTCATTTGAGTTTTATGTTACTTCTTTCACCATGATGAAATCCTCATGGCATGTTCAGATAACACCATGCACAACAGTAATTTACCAAATTGTTCGAAGTCAGAAAGAACAGAGATTGCGCTAGTAAAAATGAAAGTTATAGCTACACTTAGATGTGTTTTAATAAAAAGATTTTTCCAATAAATATCAATTTATGCTGTTTTGGAACGTTCATTTAACTTGCTATTACAATTTACATCATCGAAGCAACGAGGGATTCAATCAACAGATACTGACAGATGCCTCACACGCAGGGGCACTGCACGAGGTGCGGGAGATGCAAACAGGTAAAGACGGCACCGCCCATCCCCACAAAGCAGCACCTGCAGAAGGAAACTGCCAGATTCACAGACAATAGCACTGAGATTGATAAGTGCATAAAGACATCAGACCAATACAAAAAAGGAAACCAGACAGTTTCGAAGGGATTAGAATCCTTCCTCAAGAAAGCAACGGCCACCTGACCTCTTAAAGCGCTTAGGTATTTTATGGTAACTAAAATTTTAGTCCACTTGTTAGACAGTTATTTACTAATAACTCACTCTGAAGTGTGTGAGGTAAATAGAACAACCGTTGTCTCTGCCTTCGTGGAATCCACAGCATAGCTGGGAGAAAGACTGTAAACATAGAAACAGTCGCACATAAAGAATTCTGCCTTGACTAGATCCAGGGGACACTGATCGTCTCACCCACCAGCACTGCAGGCAGGGTGGTCAATTACAGGTGATGTTAAGACTACATTACAGATGTCAACACAACGAGGAACACACCCTCTTCTCGAGGAAAATAATAAAGGCAATTTCTATGATTTTTCCAAAACAAAACTAAAAGCTTTGAGGAAGACAACACAGTATAGAATAGTAGAAAAGACACTGAACTAGGAAGCAAGAGATGAAGATGTTATGAACCTTTCAAAGTCCACAAATAAATCCTATAGGAATGATACTATAGCAATCTGATATTCAAGAATTTTTGTGGTAGAATTTTCATTTTTACCTAATTCATTTTAAAAGATATTACCACCTAACACCATAATCCAAAGCACCCATAATCATGACTAGCCACACTGCATGGACTGATACGTGCCCACGGACCCCAAGCAGCGGGGCAGAGGTGGGGGGCTCAGACGCTCAGTTCTATATAAGGCATAATCGTTGGTTGAAAAAGGAGAGCAAGAAAATGATCTTTAGTAGCTGACAAAGGACCCTGGCCCAGAGATGAGTCAATGCAAATACAGTCCTAGAGATACAGTACAAACCACTTTTTGATCTATAAATAGGTACTATAGTTTTGTGTTTTACACGCATAGAGTGTGTTCCCACCTGCAAAAGAAAATTCACATCTCACATCAAGACCTTACTTAACCTATTTCTTTTAATTTTCATATTGTCAAAAATGTCCAGTATTTGTTTTCTATTTACAAGACATAAGCTATTAACTTTTAAATATATCCCTACATTATTTAATCACAAATAAGGACAAAAAATTACGATTTCACCAACATAAATGAATTCTGAGTTTTTCTACACAAAAAAAGACATGGTTTTTTTCCATAAAACAAACCATATAAAAATATATGGTTTGGGGCAAAATATGTTTTTTAAAAATTTTAACCTAGAATCAAAAATAGAGTCTTTAATCTACCAATATATATTCCTAGGGCCACAGATGTGCAATATATGTAGAAGACATTTTAACTAAGATAATTATATACTCCATCAACAAAGTTGTTTTAAGGCATATAATAGATATAAGGCAGTACTATATCAATATTATAGAATGAAGAACATCTGGGCAACTGAGCATTTTTCATTGTATTTCCAAAGGGCATTCCATTCAACTAAATCGGAGTTGGCAAGTAAGTGGCTCATGTGCCACCACTGATTCTTCATGGTCTTCATTCCCCACAACATCAGGGGCAGCCTCAGGATCCCTCTCAACACAGCACCACTCACCCACTTCCAACAGATGGGAGCAGAAATCTACCCATCTTCCCTGAGCTACCTCAGGGGACCTTACTGACAAGGTGGACTCTGGGTTTACAAAATTACAAAGTAATGCCCTTCTCAAGTCAAAACACCATAAACATACCATTATTTATCAATCCCCTATAAACCGACTGAGAAACTTAACTCAACATGGCATAACTTGGTCAAAATGTATTTTTGACATTAAATGCAATGACAGATGACAGTAAAATGCAGCTAGGGAAGGGTCAATCTTCTAATCATAACACTGGAGTCTACGTGAGATAAGGAGAAACACAATCTTTAAGAAAAGCAAGAGTCCTGTCATCAAAAAGACACATTTCCACCAAATCTGCTATTAAGTTCAAAGGCACAATAAATTACAGGATGAATATACCTGCAATTCAGTAGTGCTCTGTCAACACTTTCCTCCACTTTCAAAAAACAAGACTCTTCGTTCTGGGTCTAATGCAACAAAACATTACACTAAAGCTCTTTTTCTTAAAATAAATTTATTTTATCTATTTATTTTTGGCTGCTTTGGTTCTTTGTTGCGGTGCATGGGCTTCTCACTGCAGTGGCTTCTCCTGTTACGGAGCACGGGCTCTAGGTGCATGGGCTTCAGTAGCTGTGGCTCGCGAGCTCTAGAACGCAGGCTCAGTAGTTGTGGCTCATCGACTTGGTTGCCCCGCGGCATGTGGGATCTTCCCAAACCAGGGCTCGAACCCATGTCCCCTAGCATTGGCAGGAGGATTCTTAACCACTGCGCCACCAGGGAAGCCCCTATAATCAGCTCTTAATGCAAAGAGCACAGCAACTTAATTTAAGCAAGAAAATGCAAACTTATGCTTCACAAAGAATTGTCATTTATGTAAAATGATGGCGATGGCAACGCTGTTTTAGTATTAAACAACTCGAGGTAATGTATTTTTTAAAAGAATAAAAGGCTTACCATTTCATGAACCTGCAAACTCTTCAGAGATGGTCAGTTAAAAAAAGAAAAAAAAAAACCATTATCTTCAACAAGTTTCTTTGGGTCCCTCTGGCCGTGAACCCAGGTCTGTGTCATGCTCAGCACCCCTCAGAGTAACAGCCGTATTCAGGGAATACAAAAGAGAACTTTTTCCGTTTCACTTTCACGATTATAATTGTACTGAATTATATCCTGTTTAACAGCGTATCTATAACATGCTATATAAAAGAGCTCCCTACACAGTTCCAATAAAAACAAAATCATTTCAAGGATCTAAAAAATCTGGGCAAATTGACACTTAGCACCTACATCTACCTTGTATCTCACCGCACCTAAGAGAGTAACCAATGAACTAATCAACATAAATGTATGGTGGGAGGCAGCTTGCAGATATTTGTTAGTGCATTATTTATCAGCAGGACAGGTCATGGTAACATAACTCGCTGATGATTTTATTACTAAAAACATTACCATAGCCTGTAAAAATCAATGCCTGTGGCAACCAGATAAGGCCAACCCCTGTAACATACCCGTGTATGTGTCTACATGTGTGCCGGTATGTGTGTGTGTGCACGTATGTATGTGTACCTTTATATGCAAATATAATATATATCTATGTATAAATAAGTCTCTATATATGTCATTCTGCTTCTGATTGATAAACCATTTAACCAATATATAAAACTCATTTACATGCATTACAAACAATGTAAATCAAAAGTCAATGTATCTCACTTTAGATTTTCAAAAAAATCAACTTTTCTTTAAGGAAAATACTGATATACTGTAATACATATTTATCAGCTTAAAACATTGATAATAATACATGTTTTTTATCTCACTACGAATTTGAACACTCTTGAACTGTTGTATAAAAGATGAAGTAGGGCCTCCCTGGTGGCGCAGTGGTTGAGAGTCCGCCTGCCAATGCAGGGGACACGGGTTTGTGCCTCGGTCCGGGAAGATCCCACATGCCACGGAGCGGCTGGGCCCGTGAGCCATGGCTGCTGAGCCTGCGCGTCCGGAGCCTGTGCTCCGCAATGGGAGAGGCCACAACAGTGAGAGGCCCGCGTACCGCAAAAAAAAAAAAAAAAGATGAAGTACTTGCTTAATAAATTATAAACTTGGGATAACTTCGACAGAAAATATCAGAGATGTATTTAATAAGAAAACTGACCCAGGCACAGATAAGACACAAGCACCCTTCTCATTTCATATCTAAACTCAGGGCTAAGAATCTTTCTTGACACTGAGCTAGTATCACACCAGAAAGTTGATGCCAACTGAAAAGGCAATGTAATAATATGCAAACTGCTTTTAATCAGCAGCCACTCCAAAATGTAATGCCACCTCTGATCTAATACCTCATTAGAAGAGCATTCAAAAATGGAGTATTCAGGGCTTCCCTGGTGGCGCAGTGCTTGAGAGTCCGCCTGCCAATTCAGTGCCCCGGTCCGGGAAGATCCCACATGCCGCGGAGCGGCTGGGTCCGTGAGCCATGGCCGCTGAGCCTGCGCGTCCGGAGCCTGTGCTCCGCAACGGGAGAGGCCATAACAGTGTGAGGCCCGCGTACCGCGAAAAAAAAGGAGTATTCACAGGCATGTCTTCTTTATAGATGTTTTCACTATAATAATGGTAGCTGAAATGGCACCCCACAGAGGGCTATATGCATGCCAAGCTAAAACATAAGCAAATTAAACCACAAACTCTACTTTGAAGTTTGAATTTCAACATTTACAAAATAAAGCTGAGACAGGCATTTTATTTACTTATAGAGGCTTATGAAGTCTATTCCCTAAATAGGTAAAATAGTCTTCTCTTGCCACAGTGCAATAAACAAATCGGCGAGTGGGGTCTAAACTGTTCATAGGTCAAAGGCCAACAGTATAAAAGAGGCTAGAATTTTTTTAAAAAAATTTTTTTAACAAAAAATACAGAGGCAGAAATCAGGGTCAGGTTGAGGATCAGATTCAAATTAGAAACCACCACATAGAAGAAACAGAGCTTCATCAAAATAGTTGGGTGAAAAGCTAGCTGTGACAGCTACCTTCCATGGTGGTGGGGCAGGGAGGCCTCAGTGACTGCTGGAAGGAGCAAGAGAACAATTCTGGAACTGCTTTGTTTCTTGATTCAGGGGCTAGTTATGTGGGTACATTTATGAGATCTGTCAATCTGTACACTTAAGACTTGTGCACTTGTCTGTACATGATATCCATACATACAATTCAAACCAGAGCTACCTTATAGGCAGCAGGAAAACAGGATGTACAGGAAAATTAAAACATCACAGGATGGTTGATCTTTGTAATAAGTTGTCTCACTATTTGCAGTGAGACAACTGCAAAGGAAACAGTTGTTTCCTTTTGATGAGCTGGTCAACAAACTGATTCAAGGAGGGAACACTCATTCAAGCCGGTTTTAATGCCAAATAGCACTTGTGATAATTGTCTGCTGTTTTAGGCAGCTTGGGCTGCTATAACAAAATACCACAGACTGGGGACACTTAAACAACAGATGTTTATTTTCTCACTTTTGGGAGGCAAGTCCAAGATCAGGGTGCAAGCACTGTCAGATTCTGGTGAGAACTCTCTTGCTGGCTTGTAGATGGCCACCTGTCACTGTGTCCTCAGGTGGGGATGAGAGAGAAGAGCAAGGGAGGTGGGGTAGGGGGAGAATGCTTGAGTGTCTCTTCTTAAAAGGACACAAATCCTATCCTATCAGGACCCCACCCTTGTGACTAAATTTAACCTTAATTAACTCCTTATAGGCCCTGTATCCAAATATAGTCACACTGGGGGTTTGGACTTGATAATATGAATTTTGGGGGGACACAACTCAATCCATAGCACATACTAAATACCTGGCACCGTTAGAATGCCAATAAACATATTTTAATCTTTGATAGATTAACTTAATGGAAAAAAACAGGAATAGGTTGCAGAATCAAAACTAATTTTACCTTTAAGATGACAAGGGCTAAAACCCAAGGCAGACAACAATTACATGTGGTCTCAGTTGTGTTTCTCTCCTTTCTTAAAATGATTGTCTCACCATTGTAAACTAACACGGTTTCGAGACTAAGTGTCCTCTGTCATCTCAGAAACACCTCACCATTTTGAAGACTGAAGGTAAAGCTGAAAAGAATGACCTTGAAGAAAAGGGAATACAGCTCAGATCTAGGAGAAGGGGGTTACATAAAGCTTAGAAGAGACAGAATTGGGGAGAGGACTAGAGAAAAACCAAATAATGAAATTATCTCGATTTGCCCTTGCTGGAGGAAAGTGAAAAGTGCTGATGGCACTGTGCACCCTTACCAAAAGCATGGCTTCAGCAGTTTTCTACCATCTCAGAAAGTGATACAGACAACCCTGACCTAAAGAAAATGCCAAACCTGTGGCAGCACAGAAACTGCTCATGGTAAACTAATTAGATGGTTTTTATCCAGAACATTTCTCCGAAGAAAGCAAAAGGAAAGACTTTAAATTTAGGTATGCTATATAATTTATTCAAAAATTTACGTTGCATAGATGGTTTGCGGATTTAGAAAATAGTGGCATATTAAATGAGTAAACCTCACAAAGTAAAACAAAATATTTCCCATTCAACAAACCATATTTTACCCTCCAAATGTCCTTAGAAAATAAACTGTAAAGTATACATGAACTGAAAACGGCCATATTTTGTGTGTTTTTTTTATTCAAGCATGATAACAATAGTTATGCTGTGGGAACACAGTGCTAACATTATTGTAAATGGCAGTGGCAGTGACAATTTAAATAATACAAACACATTTTAGGGGCAACTTTAATTTACTAAGAGGAGCATATACATATAATTTTCTCTCAAGAGAACCAACTCTCACAAATTACCTCTAGTCTTTCAATTAAATAAATATACTAAGATGTTAGAAAAATTGTGTTGTACTACTGGATCTATTTAAAATGTGATATAATATACCTTTTAATATTTTAACTGTAAAAAAAATCCCACGTAAAACAGGAAAACTATTCCACATAAACCTACCTAACAATTAAAAAATGCCTGCTTAGATTTGTCCAAATCTAGCAAATTAAGGACCAAAACCAGTGTGCCAGGCAGTAAGTATTCCCTCATAAAGCCTTTACTACAGCACCTCACTTCATACTTATGAGCCCCCTAAAATGGCACAGAACTGGTTTTTCGTCCACTTTTTCACCACCGAGTGAAACTGCTCACCTCCGTTCAGACATTTTAAAAATCCCAAAACTCTTTCTGACTTACTTCACTCTGTATGACACCACATAGCACAGGGTGATCAGCTCGGTGCTTTGTGTCCACCTGGAGGGGTGGGATAGGGAGGGTGGGAGGGAGACGCAGGAGGGAGGAGATATGGGGATGTATGTATATGTATAGCTGATTCACTTTGTTATAAAGCAGAAACTAACACACCATTGTAAAGCAATTATACTCCAATAAAGATGTTAAAAAAAAAAAAGAAAACCCAAAACTGTCTCAACCCCTTAGATGCAATTCAGGTATCAGCTCCTCCAAACAGACTACTCTGAGGTCTCATGCACAACCATCCTCCGGGTGGACCTTCCCTACGTACCCTTCCCAACTTCTTTTTTAAATAAAACATTTAACTTTTATCATTGACAAAAGGTTTCATAGTGGTGAGAATAAAAACGAAACCTGCACAACCCAAGGCACATGTGACAGGCAATATCTCTTAAAGGCTTCTTTATTTGTTCACTTTCATTCAAGTGTGTGTCCATACATCAGATTTTATCTTTGTGATGCAATACAGAGGAAAACATCTGTTCAGTTCCAGGCGAAATTGGGCCCAAATGTATTTTAAACATGGCCCGTACCAGAACATTAAAAACTGATTAGATTAATAATGATTCAGAAAAACCCTGGGTGAGGTGAGGTAAAAGGACGGAATGAAGGGCGGGGTGGAAGGACACAGGAGTGCTTATTAGGGAGCATCTCTGTATAAAAGGTACACGAGAATACATCCAAACTTTACCCAGAAGCTTTCTACACTACGGTTATGGCAAACCTCTGCAAATGCTTTTTGGGTTTATTACTGGGTTGCATGTTTGTCTGAGGGAAGCAGTGAGGGGAGCATTAAAAGAAAAGCGAGCATACTCCTCCCCAACTTCCACTCCCCACCACCAATCAGGCCTCACCCTCGATGGCCTCATGAAACCTGGGGCATGTTTCGGGAAAAATCTTGCCTTGCTATTTATAATGATCAATTTATATCTTTCTTTCTGTACCACAAGTGTACAGTCTTGAGGCAAAATTTCAAAGAGCCTTCTTGCTCTCTGCATGCTGAGACATCTGAGACACAGTGTTTCAGGCACGATGAGCAGACAGAAGGATGGACCTGGGGAGGCTTACTTACCTCACCATACAGAGAACTCCTTTCCAACATTAGGGTCTGCTCGATCCAAAACATGCAAACATCACGCATGCAAGGGTAAGTATCATGAACAACAACGGGAGAGACAAATGAGTAATTTAGCTGTGCTGTTTATAAATCTAGATGTTAATACGTTCAGCTTATTTAAAATGGAATATACACTTCAAGGTCTGCTTTTGCTGAATCACAACATGAAATTTTTTACATGGCTCATATTTTAAGTTTAAAATTCCTTAGTTTTATCTGATGTCCATTCACAGGAAGTTCCTGAAGTTCAAAACCTTAGTAGCTGTCATTGTTGTGGTCCTGCATCCATTATGCATAAACATAAGAAAAAAATCTTATCAAACAAAATCACAGACTGCTTTAGGACTCTGTCAATTGAATGCATTTCTGCACTATTGACCTGAACACTGGAATGAAGAAATGTAATCAAATATGCTGATATGATGTTGGCACTAAAAAACAATTGAATTTTTTTTCCTCTGTAGCTGCTTGAACTATCAAGGATTTTAATCTATGATAAATTCTATAACCATTAAAAATCTTAGACCATTGATTTATGCCTTAATTCAGACATGCTGAGCTCTTCAAAATAAATGTTCCAAAATAGCATACACTGCAAACTGCAATTCTAACAGAAAACAAATGTTAAAATGTTAGTATCTTTCCTGAAGATATTATAGTGTATTAATTGCTGGTCTTCGTAATGTAGCTTCTTAGTTTTACATAATTTAAGTTTTAATTCATCGTTTAATATTTAAGTAGTTTTTTTCTCAAGATGTGTTTTCTGCTTAAATGTTAGCCACTAACCATGGTATATATAAAACAATTCTATGGCATGAATATATGACAGAGCCATGTATTATATGACATCACTATGATCACAAATATGAAAGCGATCACAGCAGTTTATATTCTAAGCAACTAACAGCCATTTTAATTTAGCATTAATACATAAATAATTTAAGCTTAGAGACAATGCTTAAAAAAACAAAGACCAAAAGTACAACCAAATCACTTTCTCTACGAAGAATTCTTTCAGATTTTAGTTAGAAATAATGAAGTTTTGGGGGGATATCAAACTCCATATTCAAAGCTAATTTGTATTCTATTTTCCTGCGAAAACTATGGGGACCCATACTGGTGTATGTGCCAAAGGATACACGGTCTCCTCACAGAAGCAGAAAAGGATACACAACATTGCCCACCTAACAGCAAACAAGAAGCTAATGAGACTGGAGAAGGGTCCAAGAAGTTGACGAGGGAAATGCCAACTTCCATGTCAGCTATGAATTTGGACAGAGGTCCAATTAAATTTTTGAAGTTATTATTAGAATAAGTGCCCTCGTGCAAGGTGCTCCTCCTTAGCTTCCTCCGAGGACAAAACTCTCCGAAGCAGCAGCCTTCAACAGCGCAATGTCTCATCAGCAGCAGATCAGTTCAACGCATTTTATAGCATGCTTTAATAAACTTTTGTAGGTTATTATTTTACGCAATATAATTTGTAAACTGTGCCTTTATTTGTTTTTTATGTGTTATATAGCCTCAATATGATGAAATTAGAAAAGAATATCGATAAAGGAAAATTCACAAAGAGAGCCTGTGAAGAATGCTTGTAGTATCTCGCCTTACCTGCAAACTACCTTAAGACCATGTAAAAGTTCAGGGGCCGTCCTTATCAGGACACAAGAGTGCTCAGGGTGTACATTTTTCCACATTATTACCACATCACAAACCTCTCACGCACCCCTACCAGTTTTGATAAAATTAAAGGCATCCATGCAAACACCACATGCACACGTTTCCCTTCTATTTACTTGTTTGCTTTCTCCTTGGAAACAACATTGCCAAGAAAAGTTCCATGCAGGCCTTTTAAGATCAGTGGTTTCACAGCTATAAGCAAAGCAATAATACAGTAACTGCTCAAAATAAAAGGGATTTGCATCCACTTAGTTCCATTCTTTTCCTAAGGAACATTTTCCACATCAGCTGTAACACGCAGGACACCACCGTCAAGAAGGAAAACTGGCTAGGTTAAAGTGGTTTCCTCTGGAGGACAGGATCTTTCATGTTCTATATTAAGCATCTGTTCATTGTTTGAATTTATATGATCATAGTCTTTAGAGGAATAGGAAAAAATAATTGTTTAAACGAGGGGATTAATTAAAAGACTTACCAAAGTAAAAGGCAAGCAAAACTGGCTTTCTGTGATACATGTGCTCTCCCGGGGCCCCTGTTTTCTTCTCACCACTCTAACAGCCTGCGTCTAACAGCCCAGTATGCATCCCCCCATATTCTTGCTCTTGTAGATATGTCCCACAAAAAAATCACAGCAATTATTTCTGAACAAGAGTCCTCATAGTGACTGAAACTTTAAGACATTTCATTTGTCCCCCAAAGCACTCTATTCTACAAGGAAACAAGGAAGTAGTGAGCTAGCAGACAGCTACTATTTAACACCAAACAACCTAACTGAAAACAAAAATGCAGAAATCCAAACTGGAAGACAACTTTCCCATACACACGAAAATAATACTACACTGCATTTACATATTATTTACACACACATACACACAGATTATCTTACACGTTTGCAAACTAGATATTAAAAATTATCATCCCTATTTCACAAATTTGGAAGCCAACTGCCAGTTGAGAAAAGATGAACATGCTTATTAGCACAAAATCATGGGGAAGAAAGGAAAAAAATTAGTATGTTTTTATGAAGGCTAGGAGAAACCTAGTAAGTATATATGACTAAATAAATATGGATCCTAGCTCCAAGTCAGACATTCCTTCTATCACTTGGGATTCTAAGGTTAAACCTTGGCAAACAAATTAGGATATGGTAAGCAAAAAAAGAAAGACATCAAGGGCTATCAAAAATAAAATTCAAACAGAGGAGTACACGGGGTTTGAAAAATGAGCTAGAACAAAGATGCTTGGAAGAATAAAGAGGCAAAAAAGTACAAAAATTGTGTTTTAGCAGGTACACTTTAGCCAAGGCACCACTTCTATATTTTTAGCACTTGCCCCAATAGTTCACATGTTTGTATCCTGACTACCAAAAGAAGGAAACAGGACATTCATCCACCAAGAATTCACGAGAGATTGCCACCAGCAAAAGGGGCCTAGAGGTTAGGCAAAAAAGCTAATTGCTGCAACATATATTAATATCTGAAAATTTTTTCTAATCTTACGTATCTCCCATCCCAGAGCAATCCATATACATATAAACAATCTGATAAATATGGCAAACAAAGAGAATCAACAATAGCTCAACATGGCAAATTACTTTGGCCCAGACTTCTGTAACTTCTGTGAAAAAGAGTAAAAAAGAAACTCAAAAGGAAATTACATCTGCTTATATTCACTGTAGACCAGAAAGCAAACTCCTATGCTTTCCTTAACTCTCAGTTTCATCTTCTGTAAAATTAAAATACCAATAATGGGTTCATCAATGTCATCAACTCACAACATGTAAGATGGCATTATACAGAAGCAGTGTGTAACTCAATCTTAAAATACTTGCTTTTGATTATCAAATAAAAATTCAGACTAAAACAGATTCAAAAATTGCAAAGTAAACAGTTAAGCTTCCAGTCACAATGGAGTAACCCAGAGCCCACCGTAAACAACTAAAAAAATCGGACAAAATATAGCAAACAACTATTTTCAAAAACTGGACAATGGGCAGAAGAGAATTATGAGCCCAGAGAAGAGAAACAAAGGAAGTGAGACTTGTAACACCTTTGGATTTACGCCAAGAAGCAACTTTAAGACCACAGTGCAGGGACTCAAATAAAACACAGGGTCTCACTACAAGAGACAGATGAATCAACTGGAATTTGATGTTCAGAGAGCACAGAAAAGGGAGCTGCCCAAAGAAACAGCTCCAGAACTCTTAACAGACGTCCCCATGGATCCCTGGCTGAACACTAAGCCAAGCATGGATAAGGTGAAGTTCCTTGGGACTAGGAAAAAAGGCAAGAAAGGGAACTATTACTCTAAACTATTCCCAGCAATCACAGTAAGTATGGAACTTCCGGCCAGCCAGAGTGATGCGTCTTCTTCAAACAATGGAAGCATTTGGGAGTGACACAAAAGGGAATACTTTACCGTTGGGTTAGACTCCCCCTGAGAGACTTAGAAACTAACCTCTGAAGGACCAAGATGATTCTCAAGTGACTTAGATGATTGCCAGAAATAAATCCAACATTCTTTAAAGGAATATTACAAAATGAATCACAAAACAACCCCAAATTTACAACATCCAGTCAAAAATTACTAGACAAAGAAGCAACAAAAGCTAACCTGCAAACAAAGATAACAAATAAGTCAATAGAGACAAGCCTAAAGATTACACAATGATGGAATTATCAAGCACATTCTCTAAAACAGCTGCTATAATTATGCAAGTGAACATAAAAGGAAAACCTTTTTTTAAATGAAGGGAATGGAAGATTTAATTTTTAAAAAAAAAGAAGGAAATGAGCCAGAGACTCATAATCTGAGTATATCAAACAGGTTAACATATGTATACTGCAATTCCAGGAGAGAAGAGTTGGAGGTAGGTAGGGTAGGTAAAGGAGAAAAATGAAAAAATATTGAAAAAATAATGACCTGAAATTGTCCAAATTTCAAAACAAAATTTCATCTACAGATCAAAGAAATGTAACTAACCCCAAGCAGAATAAACACAAAAGAAAGCACACCAAGGCACATCAAAATATAATTGCTAAAAAGCCATTAAAAAGAGAAAACCTTAAAATTGAAAAAAGAGTGATTTATCTAGTGGAACAAAACGATTTCTCATCAGAAATAATAGAGAACAGAAGATAATGATAGGACATATTTAAAGAAAACAAACTCCCAGCCTAGAATTCTATATCTAACAAAATTTTCCTTCGAAAATGAAGATAAAATAATGATTTTCAGACAAACAAAAGCTGTGAAAATTAATCACCATCAGACATACACTATAAAAAAGTTAAAGAAAGTTCTTCTGGCAGAAAAGAAATTACAGATGTTGGAAATGTGGATCTAAATCCACAATGATAGCTGGAGACTTTAACACTTTTCTCTCAGTGAGAGAACGAGCTAGATTGGAGAAGACAGCTATAAACCAACTTGACCCAATTTTTAACTACAGGATCCTCCACTCAGCGACAGCAAAATCACATTCTTTTCAAGTACATATTGAACATTTACCAAAATAAATCATATGGGCCATAAAACAAATCTCCAAAAATTTAAAAGTCATACAGAGGATGGTCTCACAAGGGAATTAAGGTATCCATAAATACTTGGGAATTAAACATGCTTCTAAATAATCTAGGAGAAGAAGAAATTGCAAGGGAAGTTGAATAATATTTTGAACAAAAAAATGAAAATGAAACCGTGTTATGTATGTATGTTCAGGTGTAGAAAACTACACTGCTCTCATGCTAACAATTAGAAAAGGTCAGATAATCTACAGACTTTCCCTGAGCCCATCAAAGAGATGACATCAGAAGACAACTGTGTGATCTAAAGTCCAAACAAGGACATGGCCCTCTAAATGAAGAGGGAATGCATGCACATTTCACCTTGGACACAGAAGGGGCAGCCACAAGTGGCTATACAAGCAGACAGAAAGAAATCAGCCCAAATTTTAATGAACTGTTAAAGGCCAAAAGTGAGCCACTGTATCACTCTGGAATAGCTGCAGGCCCAGACACAAGAGTACATGGCAGTAAATCCAAGCTGTCTTCCCAGACCTCCACTGGTGCTCATGAGGAAGACTGGGGGCAAGTCAGGAGACTGAAAAGGATGCACCTGGGTGGTACAGGCATGCAGGGGATGACCAGCAGCTACCAGGGAACAAACACAGAGCCCCAAGTGCTTCCCTAGACATTTGTCTCCCATGAAGCAAAGGCCTCAAGCAGCTAGGCAAGGACAGCAAATGCTGTCTCCCCAGAACAAAAACAAAGACGCACTGCTTCTGCAGGGGAGTAGAGGCCACACCCACCACCTCTGGGGTAGAGATAGAAAACCTCTTATATCCAGAACACAGGAAAAGACCCACTACTACCAGGCAAGTGTGCAAGAAACAACTGCTACCTCGGATGAAGTACAGGAAATGATCTTGTACTGAGGAACTTAAATGAGCTGTAGCTACTGCAGGGGGAGGGGCAGAAACTACCGCCCAAGACCCACAAAGACACAAAACCAAGTCTTACTGCCAAGAGGAGAAAGGGCAGGAACCAGAGGGAAGCCCCACCATGAGGATCAGGCACTTGAGGCCTTCCTGAGTCTAAAACAGGCTCCATGCAATGAAGAGCTGCCCAACTTCACCTATGAGCCTAGCACAGCAACACTAACAGCCATCTGACACTGGGGGAAGGGCGGGAACTCGGAGGGAGATGCTCTCTGAGACACAGACATGTGGGGCCTCCAAAAAGCTGAGGGTGGACCAAGAACACTGAGGAAAACCTCTAGAGTACCAGCTCCCACTCTAAGCAAAAGGCATCAGCAGCCCAGCACCAAGATGAATGTGAACACTCTAGTACACAAAGGTGACAGGCAACAATACCAACAGTAAAAACCCAACACAGCTCAGCTCCTGGCCAGGCCGAATGGAGCCCCCTTACTAACACTCTCATTGAAGAAGAGGTGTGCCCATTTCTAGCAGTATTTACTTCAGTCTCTACTCTACTTCAGTCTACAGGTAATGTCAAACATTCAGTCAAAAATTACAACACATAAAACAGCAAGAAAAAATTTCTGGGATACCACTAAAGCAAGGCTTAGAAGGAATTCTGTAACACTAAATGCTTATTAAAAAAAAAAAAAAAAAGAAAGAAAAAAAAAGGTCTAAAATCAATCCAGACTTCCATCCTAAGAAACTAGAAAAAGAACAGCAAATTAAACCTAAAGTGAGTGGAAGGAAAGAAATATAAAGACAAGGGTAGAAATCAATGAAATCTAAAATGAACAAAGAGAGAAAAATCAATAAAATCAAATGCTGGTTATTTGAAAAGACTAACATACCTGGCAAACTATTTTTAGCTAAAGTGATCAAAAACTGTTGAGGTGCTATGAAAATAAAAGGTAGCATTAAAATAATTACCTGTAAAAATAAAGGTATATAATAGGATAAAGAATATCACTTATAAAAAGACTAAATGTTAAACATATCACCAGTGAAATTAAAATAAATTTTCAAAAAAACATTTTTTAAAATTAAATTAGAAGTTCAGCTTCTGATCCTGAAATAGCAACTGTAGAGAGAGGTGTTAATATTGTTTTTAAAAATTGTTTTGGGGGCTTCCCTGGTGGCACAGTGGTTGAGAGTCCGCCTGCCAATGCAGGGGACATGGATTCGTGCCCCGGTCCGGGAAGGTCCCACATGCCGCGGAGCGGCTGGGCCCATGAGCCAGGAAGCAATATAAACTTGAACAAGTATAAATATAATATTTAATTATGAGATTTCTCTTCAACATATAATAAAACAGCTCGAACTGTAAACCAAGAGTTTGACTCTACATAAAAACAAGAAACAGATCAAAATGTGATTGGGTGATCAAAGTAAATAAATGACTTCCAATTTGCCCTACACCAATCACTTGACAGTAGAGCAAAACATTAATGAAATGCTAGCTTAAAAAAATGGGGGGCTTCCCTGGTGGCGCAGTGGTTGGGAGTCCGCCTGCCGATGCAGGGGACACAGGTTCGTGCCCAGGTCCGGGAAGATCCCACATGCCGCGGAGCGGCTGGGCCCGTGAGCCATGGCCGCTGAGCCTGCGCGTCCGGAGACTGTGCTCCGCAACGGGTGAGGCCACAACAGTGAGAGGCCCGCATACCGCAAAAAATAATAAAAAAATTTTTTAAAAAGGGAAAATGTCCAAATTTGGGAAGACATTTTGTCCTACAAATACTACTGTGACTTTATCTTATGTCCTGTTTCTTCAACTGTCAAAAAAAAAAAAAATCACAAATACTTCAAGTCTCACTTTCCCTACCATCCTTTCTGATTTTCAAAATTATAATACATAATCAAATATTCTAATGGCTAATAAGTCATGCTTTAAATTTCTTGGCAAAAATCATGAACACTAAATAAAACTGTTCATGCTGGATAACATCTCCTCAACTGTTTTCTCTTTTATTTCTAATGAGGTGAGTAGTGTCCACTGTTTTAATATTATTTTCCTTAAGATCTCAAGATATCATGGAGTTAATTACATTTTCTAACCTTGTTCATTTTATATATGTCTCTGTAAAAAAAATTATTCATGTACTGGTCCTTTATTAAGGTTTGTGGGTATCTAAATTTCCCTAAAAGAAGGCAGGCAAATAATTTAACAAAAGAAAACTATCTATGCCATTAAACACAGGGGAACAGTTTTTTTTTTCATTTTAGCATAATTAATCAGTATTTCTATTGACAAATATTGATCCAAGATATATTACAACTGTTAGACAATCAAATAGCTTGTTTATCAGAGGTAAACTAGGCAAAAATATCATGAAGCCAGGTTCAGTGTTTTGGCAAAACATCCTTTTGGTGCCTATTTCTACATTTCACTTATACTGCTCTCACAGCTTGGTGCCCAGTGTCCTCACGGTGACATGTGGATGAAGTTCCCACCATGGCAGCATCCCACCTGGGCCCACTTATGCCTGAACCTGTCCTGCCCTATCTCTCAAGCCCCCAGCTGTTATCTGCCATCACAACCTACAAATACCACATCTCTGAAAAACTAAAGAATATTCAGGTCAGCACAACATAATGATCTATGCTTCCTTTGTAAGATATTTTCCTTTTGACATGAGCAACTTCAGCTCCTGAGGCAAGCCAGTGAGTGGAAAGGAAATCCTGAAGAGGAAGCTTTCAATTCTGTCAAATCATACCATAAATGACAACTCACGCGATTTGACCAAATGGCAAACCTGCTTAGAAATTTGTAAAACATCACACCACAACCCCCAACACACAAACACAAACTGTTGAGTTTATAAAGCATTAGTAGCAGAGTCAAGAGATTTGGACTGCTGCTTCATATTGCCATTAACTAGTCAAAACCATAAGCAGTCACTTACCTTGTCTGACTTTCAGTGACTGCATCCGCAATGCTAGGGGATGAAATGGCAACTCAATGACTCTTTGCAAGCTTAAAATAATAACAATATACTACCAAATGTTGGTACAGTACAGTTTACAAAAGACCACCAGAACTGATACACCATAGGACACAGGTCACCTGACACATATTTCTATATAACAGCAATTAACTAGTGGAAATGTAAAATATTTCAGTATCATTTACAATAAGGACCATGAAAAAATGAAATATTTTAATATAAATCTAACAAAGTATGTGTGAGATCTGTATGCTGAAAATCACAAACCCCTGATGAAAGAAATGAAAGGCCTAAATAAATGGAAAGATATACTGCATTCATAGGTTGGAAGATTCAAAATTGTTAAGGTGTCAATTCTCTCTAAACTGTTCTATAGGCTCAAAGCAAAAAATAACTGAATACCCATACGTAAAAAAAGAACTCTCCAATCCACACCTCATACAATATTAAAAGAAATTAACACAAAATGGATCACAGATCTTAATGTAAAACCTAAAAATTCTATAAAATTTTTCTATTAAAAAAAAATAGAACTTCTGTGTGACCATGAGTTTGGCAATGAGTCTTTAGGTAGAAAACAACAAGCTAAACCTACAAAATTGATAAATTGGACTTCATCAAAATTAAGAACTTATGCTCTTCAAATGAAACTGGTTAGAGAATAAAAACACAAGCCACAGGCTGGGAGAAAATATTTGCAAAATACACATTTGATAACTGACTTACATCCGGAATATATAAAGAAGTCTCAAAATTCAATAATAAGAAAGTAAACAACCCAATTCAAAAAACTGGGCAAAAAATTCAACACAAGCACATGAAAAGATGCTCAAGATAATTAGTCATGAAGGAAATGCAAATTAAAACCACAATGAGATACTACTGCAGACCCAGTAGATTGGCTAAAAGGTCTGACAATACAGAGTGCTCATAAGAATCAAAGCAACTGGAAATTTCACACAATCTAGTGGTAACACAATATGGCAAAGCCATTATGGAAAACAGTTTAGCAGTTTCTTATAAAATTAAATACATACCATAGGACTTCACAACCCCATTCCTACGTATTTACAAGGATGAGGTTTTTTTCATAATCTCCAAAAACTGTAAACAATCCAAATATCCCTCAACTTGGGAATGTACAAACTATGGTACATCCACACCATGGCATACAACACAGAAATAAAAAGTAATGAACTACTGCTACACATGACAGCACGAATGAATTTCAAATGTGTTACAACAGGGTTTCTCAACCTCACCACTATCAACATTTGGGGCCAGATACGTCTGTACTGTGGGAGTTGTCCAATGCAGCATCCCTCAACTCTACCCACCAGATGCCAGTAGAATTTCCACCACGACACCCTTTCGCCCGCCCAATCATGTCGACCAAAAATGTCTCCAGACTTTGCCAAATGTCCACTATGGAGCAAAATCACCCCCAGCTGAACATCACTGCATGACACTGAGTGAAAGAAGCCAGACTCCAAAGGTATGTTCCATTATGTGAGACTCTGGAAAAGGCAAAACTAGAGGGGCAGACAAGGGATCAGTGGTCTTCAGAGGCTGGTGTTGAGGTGAGAATGACTACAAGGAGTATGGGACAATTGCCAGGAAGTGCCCTATATCCTGATTGTGAGGGTGGTCACATGACTATATTAAAGTTTATCAATCTTCACAAAATTGTACACAAACTCAGCAAATGTTTACTAAACATACATTAGATCTTAATTTAAATGAATCAAGAAAAAAGTATATGGACTACTGAAATTAGAATTTCATTATTTGGAAAAATGTTCCAACCCTGAAGTCAACATTGAAGATTAATGTCAATGAAAAATATTATATATATAAATATTAGAATCTTTAGCTTAAAAGATGAATAAACAAACTAAAATTCATGGAGAAAACAATATAACAAAAGATAAAACAAACAGATTACATAACTCTGATCCAACAGTAGTTTCTTTATATTTATTTACACTACATTTCATTCTATATAGTGTTCCTCTGTATTCCAAAAGAGATGTGATGAAACAAGACAAGAATGCATTTTAAATTACTAAAACTTAAATATTTCTTAAATATTTTAAAATTTGAGAACTTACAAATGATTTCAGCTTAGGATCTGGATCCAAAACTTTTTTAGTTACCATAAATATACAATAGGGCTTCCCTGGTGGCGCAGTGGTTGAGTCCGCCTGCCGATGCAGGGGACATGGGTTCGTGCCCTGGTCCGGGA
>NW_020174135.1:4018689-4039549 GCF_003031525.2 Neophocaena asiaeorientalis asiaeorientalis
CAAAAAAAAAAAAAAAATACAATAAACACCTATTGTAGTAGAAAAACTAATTTTTTAAGGTAAATTCTGATTTCCATATACTAATAAGGTTGATAACACAAATTATATTTTGTAATTCGGTTTCTTTTGGGGGTGATGAAACTGTTCTAAAATTAGGTTATAATGATGACTTCACAATCTGTAAGTATACTAAAAGCAGTAAATTCTTAAAACTCTAACCAGGCTAATGTTACGTTATGTAGATTATATCCCAATAAAGCTGTTTAAAAATACCATACTTATTAACCTACATTGCCAAGAATGCCAAATAGGTAGCTTTGACATCTAAGTGAATTTGGTGGTTGGGAGTAAAGGCAGATGGTGATTAAATTACAAACATTTTACAAGAGAAGTAACAGATGTTTCCATATTGCTGGAAGATGATGGGAAATTTTTACTTCTATCCATTGGACGATCTAGAAGCCTGTCCAAGATAATGACTCTGACCATCTACTTCACCAACCCCTCCAACTTCTCCTTATTTTTACTGTGCCACATTTTGGTCTGCCTCCCACTTCATTATCAAAGCCTCTGAGCTGAAATGTTTCCATTTACATTTATTAGTCACCCATACATACAACAGAGACAGAAAGATATTCTGAACTCTGCACGTCATATCTGATGATGTACCTATATTTGCCGTTTATTTATTGTATGTTCTTTTGACTAGCTAGCATTAAATTCTGCTCTGTAATGTAAAACTGAGAAGAAAGCTTCTAATGGGCCTGTTTTCAAGGGCAGTCACCCCTTTATGGAAGACAATGGCCTAAGGGGCATAACCATGACTAACCTGAAGGGTAAAGAGGATCAGAGCCCATATGAAATTTTGCAGCTCACAGAGAAACAAATGTTTTTTAAAAGATTATTTTTTATATTTTAAGAAAAATTTATTAAAGAATTTATGAAAGAGCAGGTCAGTTCTATTATCTTTCTAAATTAATTTGTTTAAAAGCCTGGTCTTTAAATTTAGAAGAATAATGTATATTTAAAGTATTCTATAATTACTATAAAAGTATTAATTAACAGTAGTAAGAAGAACAAGCTATCTATGCACTATAAATATAAAGTAAAAAAATCATTTTCGTGGCATTTTTGAAACCGTATGTTAGGTGGGGCATAACGTTAGTACTTTTCTTTGAAAACCTTATAATTACTAATCTTTTTAATTTTTAAGCTGAGTACTGACTTTGTAACAAATGAGTGCAAGTTACATTCCAAATCTGAAACAGTCTGAGTTATACTGACCATTAGCACTAATTTACAAAGAGACATATAAATATTACTTTAATAGTGGCTTGAATTATCTTTCTGTTTAATACCTCATATAATGCCACAATCTTTCCTAAGGTAAAAAAACACACACATAACACACTCTTTCTACCTGACTTCTAAAACGATTCCTGAATAATACAATGAATCTCCTTACTCAGGTGTCAGCGTTCCAACAAATGCCTTCTTCATAACCCTCTGCTCCTTCCCCAGCCAGCCCTCCCCAGCACCTCCTATCTCCCTTCCTTGTACTACATTCTCCCCTCCTTAGCACACAGCACCATTCCATACACTACCTTATCGCATATTCTCCTTTTGCTGCCTATATGTCCCAGTAGATTGTAAATTCTGTAAGAGCCAATGCTTTTGCCCTTCTTGTTCACTCTTGAATCCTCAGCATCTCCAATAGTACTAGCACCTCACACTCAATAATTATTTGTTGAATAAATGCACATTACATACTCTACATGATATAGAATGTGTAAAACGTCATCACTTTCTTAACAACTGACATTGCAAGTCAGAACATTAAAATGTCTAAGATAAAAAACTTGTAACTTTGTTTAACCCATTATCTTCCAAACTTATTTTTTCTTGGAGCCCTTCTTTCACTAAATATCTATAACAACATGACAACAGCTGTAGAAACAATGGTTTACATTCTTTTCAGTCAAGGGTTGGTACTAGATGGTGTCCAGACAACTCCATGTTAGTTTTTTTAACCTTACAAGTAATGAAGAGCATCACAGATTTTTATATAAAAAGGAGACAGAATCAGTTATGGGTTTACATCTTGCAATAATGCAGTGAACAGACTGGATCATGGAGAGAACGAAGGAAAAGACAGGAAGCAACTGGAATAGGCCAGGAAAGGACAGTCAAGACCTGAGCTTGGGGAAAGGGAAGGTCATGGACATGATGAAGGGTTCACAGAGAACACAGGCAGACAGGACCTCGTACTGGGGGTGACCAGAGCACCGGCAGTCCCAGGGATTCACAAAGTTTCCACCTTGAGTGAGTAGATCACACATTGGTATAAACTGGGAATCACAGAAGACAAAGATTTGAGAGAATCTGATACTGGTTTTGGTTTACATATTAATTTGGAGGAGACCAAAGGATATTAAGGGAGAGTTCTGTACCCATATTGCCCAGAAAGTTCAGTGACATAAAGGTGGAAGAGGAACCAAAGTTAGAATTCTAAAAAATGCCGAAATTTAAAGATGCAAAGGAAGCTCAAGAGAATCACACATAGACATTTCTCCAAAGAAGATATACAACACATGAAAGAATGCTCAACATCATTAATCATTAGAGAAATGCAAATCAAAACTACAATGAGATATCATCTCACACCAGTCAGAATGGCCATCATCAAAAAATCTAGAAACGATAAATGTTGGAGAGGGTGTGGAGAAAAGGGAACACTCTTGCACTGCTGGTGGGAATGTGAATTGGTTCAGCCACTATGGAGAACAGTATGGAGGTTCCTTAAAAAACTACAAATAGAATTACCATATGACCCAGCAATCCCACTACTGGGCATATACCCTGAGAAAACCAAAATTCAAAAAGAGTCATGTACCAAAATGTTCATTGCAGCTCTATTTACAATAGCCCGGAGATGGAAACAACCTAAGTGTCCATCATCGGATGAATGGATAAAGAAGATGTGGCACATATACACAATGGAATATTACTCAGCCTTAAAAAGAAATGAAATTGAGCTATTTGTAATGAGATGGATAGAACTAGAGTCTGTCATACAGAGTGAAGTCAGAAAGAAAAAGACAAATACCGTATGCTAACACATATATATGGAATTTAAGAAAAAAAAATGTCATGAAGAACCTAGGGGTAAGACAGGAATAAAGACACAGACCTACTGGAGAACGGACTTGAGGATATGGGGAGGGGGAAGGGTGAGCTATGACAGGGCGAGAGAGAGTCATGGACATATACACACTAACAAACGTAGTAAGGTAGATAGCTGGGGGGAAGCAGCCGCATGGCACAGGGATATTAGCTCGGGGCTTTGTGACAGCCTGGAGGGGTGGGATAGGGAGAGTGGGAGGGAGGGAGACGCAAGAGGGAAGAGATATGGCAACATATGTATATGTATAACTGATTCACTTTGTTATAAAGCAGAAACTAACACACCATTGTAAAGCAATTATACCCCAATAAAGATGTTAAAAAAAAAAAAGAGAGTCACACAGTGATTAGAAGGCTGGCTCGTCACTTACACTGCACCCGTATCTATGTGACCCACTGGACTAAAATATTTAAAATGGATTTTTACTTATGAAGTGCCTATTAGGTACCACACACTTTTCAAGATGCTTTTGGAAACCAGAGAACAAACATTCTTGCCCTAAGAGGAACTAGATGACAAAACATAACAAACAAAGAGTGCAAATAAATAACATATAGTAAGTTAAAATGTGATTGGTGCTATGGGGGAGCAGAACAGGAGCAGGGAAATAGGAGCCCTAAGAAGAGGGCAGGCTGAGGTACTAAGCAAGGCGGCCAGAGTCAGGGCAGGGAGCACTGAGGAGGTGAGGGCGTCAGCCCAGCAGTTACACAGAGGAAGGACGTTCCTGGGAGTGTCAACAGCAGAAAACCTAAGGAGACAGCCCACTCTGCACATCCAAGACGGAAGCCAAGCCGGCGTGGCTGGAGCAGAGTGAGGTGGGCTGAGGGGAGACATGGCCAGAGAGGCAGTGGGGACCCAGATGACGGAGGGCCCTGGAGAGCACTGGGAGGAGGACTTCAACTTTGACTCAGCGTGAAAATGGGAACCAACACGATGTGCTGAGCAGAGGAGTGGCACAGCCTGTGTGCGTTTTCAAAGACGGCCTCAGTGTTGAGAATGGATCACAGAAGGTCAGCAACAAAGCGGGAGACCTATGAGAGAGCGCTGCAATCATCTTGGAAAATGACAGTGCCGGACCCAGGGGTCCCACTACAGATGGCAGGGAGAAGGGGGACTCTGAATATATTTTGAAGGTAGAGCTGGTCCTCTTTATATGGGTTTTTTAAATACCCACAATTAAGACTTATCAATTCTGAATTCCTCCTACTAAAGCCATAATATCAGAATATATTATACCTCATATTCCTTGAAAAAAGACAACAATTTTTTTTTTTTTTTCGGTACGTGGGCCTCTCACTGTTGTGGCCTCTCCCGTTGCGGAGCACAGGCTCCAGAAGCACAGGCTCAGCGGCCATGGCTCAACCGCCTGTTGAGTTCTCATATGTTGGTGGGAGATTTCTTAGAACGTTTCAAAAGGTAAATTATCAGATGATTAAAGTTGGAACTCACTGTAAGATAACTCATTAAACAAAGAAGCAGCCTTTATCACCCAACATAAGCTTCTTGTAGTTTCCATGAACTGTGTTTCATGGAACTGTGCTTATTAGCCCATTCAAATTCTTTGTTATTTTTCAAACATTATGCAAAAATGATTCAGTTTACAATAAAATATTCAACTTTACGATATGGAGATTCTCAAGAAAACTCTCTTTAGAGAACAAAATTCCTTCCCAGCTTTAAGTGTTTTAAAAATTGAAAGCGATCGGGTTGTTCAGGAATACCAGACAGTAGACATGAAATCACTAAAATTTATCCAGAGCACTTTAATATAAAATATGAAGTACTCCTCTTTTTAGATATATCCTAAGAATTAATAAGACAGTAATAAAAAGTTATTTGTCATATTTAACTTTCGAAATTTAACCTTAGAAATTAATATATAGAGAAAGAATGCTTTATCTTAAGGTTCTTTTAAAATACAAATTACAAAAGTATACACAGATTTCCCGATATCTTGGGGAAAGAATCTGTTACTCTAGAAAAAAACAGCCCTCAATTCTTCCTTTGGGAAAATTTAGAAACCTCTGACAACATCTACGAAACACCTCATGCACTATTAAGACATGGGGCTCAAAAATAATTATTCAGCATCTTTCATAATCCAGATTTTACAGAAACTTGCTAAAAGCAGGAGACCAAGTTTTGAACAAACTAGTGTATGATATCACAGAAAACATTACAGCACTAATCACCGCAGTTCTATGATTTCCACTACAAAAATATCAAAGCAAAATAGCTGTCAAAGGCATAAATTAAATCAATTTCAAATTGAACAGAAAATTATTTCCTATTTTCCAAAGGCACTGATTTGGAGTGATCTTAAACCTCTGGAAAAGAATTCCTCAATTTTCAAAAATTCTGAAGCCTAATTACAAGTAATTATAGCTTTTCATTTTCAACATGATGAAATAATTTGATTCTTTTTACAAGAGGTCTGGTTTAGCTCAAAATAGACAAGTGCTTCTGCACTGAGTTAGTATACAAAGACAATAAGGATCAT
Organism: Neophocaena asiaeorientalis asiaeorientalis; assembly: GCF_003031525.2. Lineage (NCBI taxonomy): Eukaryota > Metazoa > Chordata > Mammalia > Artiodactyla > Phocoenidae > Neophocaena > Neophocaena asiaeorientalis. The sequence continues at coordinate 4,024,374 of NW_020174135.1, forward strand.
TCTCAATAGAAAATCAGGGCTACATGTTGGCCATAAATCATAAATGCTGTATTCAAGTAAAAAATAGTTTGTATGTTCTACAAACATAACTCATTCATTCACACAAGGGAGACAAAGCAAACAGCCCCACTGTCAGACTTGGCTTTAAAATAAGAACAGTACAAGAGAGAATGAAAAGCTTCACAGTTATCTAAAAATTCCGATATAAGTGCTCTCTGGAGGAAAAAAAAAAACTTCAAATCTTCCTGATACTGTTTAGTCAAAGAAACCAAACACAAACCACCACACAGCAAATGACACCTAATGTTAGTTTTAAAGTTTAATACCAGATCTAATAGTTAGTTGTTCCAAAATAATCCTACATCTCTGAAAAAATAAATGGAATCCTATAAACCATACAAGATATTACAAAAAAATTATAAAAGAATAAACTAAATCAAAAGCTTAAGTTTCTGACAATATTTTCACCCTGCAAAATTTGCAATGCTGTACATTTCTCCACCTTTTGCTTTATAACGTGCCTTGCGCTGATGACTCACATTTCCAGTGATTTGTTATATGCTATTAGAACAAAAGCTCCATAAAAGTGCTTTCTACCCTGACCTTACACACCTGGTTACAATTATACCTTCAGAAAGCAAACTAGTAGTTTAGCAAGGACACACTAACAAAAGCTAACCAATCAGCAAGCAGAAACAAATATCAGAGCCCACCCACTCAAAAATCTGAGAAAGAACACACCATACATTTCTTACAAACACAAGTGTGTGTGCTCGCACACACACACACCACACCACAGGCATCAGCACAATGCAGTGTCAGAGCACAGACCATCCAGTGGCAAAATGCTCCTGTCAACACAGACGTTTACTAAGCCAATCCACAAGAGATTTTTCTAGTAAATGCCATCAGAAACAAGACTAAATTTTGTTTAAACTGTAAGCAATAAAAAAAAAAAATCAGAACTTTTGATAGAAAAACGGTTCAGTCATTGCAGTATGTAGGTTCACAACATTACGAAGTTCTTACATTACATCAAATAAGAAAACCATCTTGGCTAGAGTCCAAGATGGAATCATAATAACCAAATTCTCAGTTGCAGTAAGTTTTGACAAAAAAAAAAAAAAAGGCTTTGATCATTTCCAGTTATCAGCTAGTTTTATTCTGAGGCTTCCTAAAGCACCTTACAAAACCACACTAGGCTAGAAACATCAAACCAGGTAATTCCAGAGCTATGTGACCACACTAAAAAGGAGGAAATGATCAATTTATCCCATTTAGAAAAAGAATGATGTAGATACACTACTTTGAAGCTAAAGCAACACCCTATGCCACAAGAATGCAGTAACAAAACGAAGAACGAACTTGCACCCTATTCTAATGAAATCCACAGAACCCTCATCAGTCCCCTGATTTGTGATCACGCTTCTCAAAGTGAAGAGTTGGGTCAATTGGCTCTTTGGGTAGTTAGTTACTTGCTTTATGTAAAGCTGAGTGTCACATCTAAGCATCTTTTACACACTTGACTCTACCTCCAAACAATCAAGGATTTCCACCAATTAAAATGTATTTTTCAGTTTACAACCCTGTTCCCATCTTCTGTCATAAAACATTAGTGTTGCCACCCCTGATATAACAAGCTTGAGAAGACTATTTTCAGAACTGAAATCACAGTGTGGATAATGGGGGACTCAATCTTAGATGAATTTCCTCTTTTGGTGGGTGTAGCAATATTAAAAAAAGTTGAAATACTTTCACCAAATGAGATGATTATGTGTGGTTCTTCTTTAAGGAAGGTCATTCTGTATCCTTGGAATATATTCAACTTACCTCCTTTGGAATATTTGTGTTTTTTAGTTAATGATACGGCTCTAAAGCACTGAGACTGTCATTAGCTGATTACTATCTCATTTTTTTTTAAAAAGCCAACATTTTAAAATAGGAAATTTCAAAGCATTTCAGATATATGGTAGTGATATTTCTCACCATGGAAAGTGGCAATTCCTGTTTGACCATGAAAAGATTCTATTTAGGATGGGAATCTCTAGAGAATATTAAAGCCATTCCAGTAATATTATATACCATCCATGTTTCCTCAGAATGTATCTAATAATGAAAGATAACATAATACAAATGAGTTTATGACACAACATCCCAAACACACGAAAACTTAAGAATTTAAATATCCAGTGATCATACTAGATTTAATTAGAATGCATTTAATAATGAAGAAAAATAAGCAAAAATCAAGCAAACAAACAAAAAAGGAACAAAGACTAAGGACATAAGAGGTGCTGTCATCTCTGCTGAAGCGGCTGCTCTGCCTTCCTCCAGCCTTTCACCCAAAGCAAAATGGACCTGCTCCTTCTCTCTGTTGTCAGAACCCTTCAAGTACATTTTGATTACAGCACCTATAAAGTATTAGAATTGTTGGTTCAACTTGGTTTTCCATACTGTAAACTCTAAAAGACCAGGAACAGTGTCTTTCCACATTTTCATCTCCAGAGTCAAGCACAGTGCTAAATATGTAAGACACACTGCATGTCTGTCAATTTGAACTGAAGTTAAGATTTTTAATTTTTTTAAATTATGTTTATGCTATGACTATCTGAAAACTACTGAGTATTTAGATTTTAAATTTCCAGTGTTGACAACAAATGAGCAAAAATAATCTGGCTTTTGTATATTTAACTTAAGATACCATTATGTTATTATATTCCAACTTCTTTTTCAATGTTAGTTTTGGAAATAAAAAGAATGGCCAGTGAGATAAGGTAAACACTAAGAATTACAGGTTTGAGCCTTCAGAGTCCTTCCAAAACTATGAATCTAAGAATAATACTGCATCTACTCAAAGTTGTAAATTTGACGTTGAGCCTTCTTTCATATAAACTAGCTTCAACTATCACTCCTTGGCATATTTTTCAAAAAAAAAAAGTGAATGATACCTGATTGTCAAAGAAAATACACTGAATACAGTAAGCAATTCTCACTCTCTTTAACTACTAAGGATTTGTGTGTTTGTCAGTTTTGAGGAGAATTCTTTGGTGACTTAAGAAACTCCCTTCATTTTTACCCCCTGATTTTCTGACTTGTATATCACACATAAAACGTAAATTAGTAAGATATTATGTTGGAAGATTTGTCCAAAAGCTTTAAGAGTGAAAAGTTCTCTCTTATTCTGTACATGTAGTAAGAGAAATGGCACCCACATGGATCAGACCACATCTAAAATACTGGGAGCCAGGACACTGGCAAAAAACAACAAATACCTGCTAGGGGGAGTTAAACCATAAAGGGGAAAATTAGCATGTCAGGGGAAGGGCCACTGAGAGAATCAGAAAATCCAGAAAGAGACAAGGTTCAGGCTAGAATGAGTGATAACCATTTTCCACTGTTTAAAGGATTGTCTCATGGAAGGTGCATTATACTTGCTCTGTGTGATTCTTAAGGGTACACAACAAAAGATACATGACCAAGAAATGCAAAGAAGCAAACTTCTATGAGGAAAAATTACTTACTTTGTAAGTAATCATGAAAAATGGAGTGGACTGCCTTAAGAGGTAGTGAGTGAATTCTGAATCTAGCAGAAACTAAGCAGATATTTCAGAATACTGAAGGAGGGGAGAAAACACATTTATTCACTAAAATGAAGCTAATGAATGCCCCCAATGTGGGAGGGTAATACTTAAAAGGCTGCAGATACAAATATATACATGGTTCCTGCTTGTAGGGAACTTACAGTCAAGTGGGAAGGGACTGAGAAGAAACAAGGAAATAGATACACAAAGTATTGGGCTGGCCAAAAAGTTCGTTCGGAGTTTTCTGTACTGTTACAGAAAGACCCGAACGCACTTTTTGGCCAAGCCCCAATACTTCTGAGGTAAGTGATAATAGGAAGAAAATTAGGAAAAGGCAACTGAACCCACACCCCAATATCAACAAACAGCCAGCCATGACAAGAGCTGAGCAAAGAGCAGCAGAGGCAGAAAAATGAACAAGTACAAAGACAGCCCTGCCCCCAGGCAGAAACAGGCTTGGCAAGTTCAAAGCCAATGTGGTTAGTGAGTAGTTGGTGAGGAGGACAGTGGTAGGAAACAGGAGGACAGTTCGTCCAGGAAGCAAATAAAGGACTCTATTTGGACCATTCCAACTTTGAGATGCCTTCAGAATATCCAAGTGAACATTTCAAATAAGCAATAAAATGTACGAGTCTGGTGCTCAAAGAAAAAAATCAAGGCTAGCTATATAAACTTGGAGAATAGCCACAGAGATGGTTTTTAAAACCATAGTATTAAAGGGCATCATGCAACAAGAAAGTATGGATCAGAGGTTGGCAAGCTACAACACTCAGGCCAAATGCAGCCTGAAACAGTTTTCTAGGACACAGCACTCTCATTCATTCACAGGTTGCCCGCGGCTGCTTTGGCGCTATAAGCTGCAGCGGTGTGATGGAGGCCACGGGGACTACAAAGTCCGCACCTACTAACTGGTCCTTTACAGACGAGGCTTACTGATCCCTGGTACAGATGGACAAGGCTAGGTTCCGGAGCTAAGCGCAGGGGCAGTCAAACTTAACAAGTCAGACAGAGGGTATGTGAGGATCGGAAAGTGAGACAATAAACAAAACCAAAAAACATACCAGGAGACTGTGGTGTCAGAGAAGCCAAGAAAAACGTTATTTTTAGACGACTGTAATGAATAGTGACCACTGAGTTTGACAGTACAGTGACAACTGATAATGCACTAAGAATAGTTTTACCTCTATTTTACCTCAGGGAAGCAACGAAGCCAAGCGGCAAAACCCCAAACACTGTTTTCTTGTTTGTTTCATAACGCTTTATAACCTTGGCCTAACTCAGAGCAGGATCATAGCAGGACTCAATAATTTGGGTTTCTTTGCATATTTTTCCTCTTAGAAGCCTAAGAGCAAACCAGCTCTCAGGGGAAGCACAAGGGGGACCTGATTATTAGCGTATGCCAATTTCCATGGTGTAAACACTCCCAATTTCAAGCTACCAAGAGTATATCAACTAAGTCACAAAATGCCTGACTCTCTAACACCCAGTTCTCACTAGCCAGTGCAAGCTACCCTGACCTAGCTCCAGCACACCACTGTCTCGGGGAAGTGGGGGGCAGAGGACCTAAGCAAGAATATATCAAGAAGTGGTGAGTGTGTGAAGACAGAACTTATAGAAGGGTTAAAACAAAAGTCTGAGATTCCCCAGAAATGTAATAAAAGTTAGCTGAATCCCCATACAACTAAGGCAAAGCACTAAAACTTGAAATAATTGTAGACTTAGTTCTACAATTATTTCATACTTAGTTCCTCATTAAATCCATGTGTTACAGAGCTGTTAGCTTCTATGAGGACTGCTTACACCTTTAAAATTATAAATACATATTTCCTAGAATACATTAATAGCTTCCTTAAATGGTAGGTCAGAGGGCATAGATGACATATGTAAATATTTGGAACCATGTGTTCTAACCAACAATTTACCTATGTATGCTATTATAAAACTTTAGGTAAATAACAATGAATCACGGATACAAAGGTGAATATAAAATGCAAGGATATTTAAATTACAGTGAAACAGGTCTTTTTTAATCCTCAGGATTTTTATACTAAAGCAAACCCTCTAGTAAATGCCTACTGACCTTGTATGGTCTCAAGGAAATGCATGGGTAATCTAAATGTGAACAATACACTGCCTAGGTAAGCAGGATAGAGGTCCCACTCCTCTATCCGATTCCTAATCCCCAGAACCTGTCAGCATGTTACCTTACAGGGCAAAAGGAATTTCGCAGATGTCTTTAAATTAAGGATCTTGCTATTGCCGTGGATCATCTGGGTGGACTCAGTGTCATCACAAGAGTCCTTACAAGCAAAATAGGGAGAAAGGAGGGACAGAGTCAGAAAAATTTGAAGCTGTTACTCTGCTGGCTTTGAAAACAGAGTAAGGGGCCACCAGCCAAGGAATGGAAGCGGCTTCTACAAGCTGGAAAAGGCAAAAAAATGGATTAACAGGGCTCTAGAAGGAACCAACTCTACTGACACCTTGATTTCAGCCTTGGGAAACTGATTTTGGAATTCTGGCCTCCAGAAGTGTAAAACAGTAAGCACTGCCTAAAGCCATGTAGTCTGCGGTAATCTGTTTCAGCAGCAACAGGAAACTCATCCACCATCCCTATGCCATCTTCTCACAACACCAATAAAGGACAGAGCCTTCATTTACTGCCAACGACTCCATGCAGGGAACACCTGAGATAATTTAAGAGATAATGCCTATCCTAATATCCGGCATCCCTCAATAAGTATTAACTTCACCCTTTCTTTTCTTCTGCTTATACTCTGAGCAAAAAGACATAGAGTTTATGGGCCTCCTAAATTAAATGATCTTAAAACCCTGTTTGCACCTCAGAAAATTCAGATTTACACAATCATTTTAGATTTTTAATTATTCTTTAACATTTTATTCCATTCCTTTTCCCCTTAAGGAGTGTTTTGTAAATTCTACTCTATCCAGGCTAACCTGGGAGGATAAAGCACAGAGGAGGGATTTGTCCAGGTCTCAGCCGGCACAACAAGGAGACGCGCACACTCCGTGGACAAAGCATACAAGCCGCACACGGAGCTGGAGGACTAGTGAAAGCAGGCAACCTGGGGTAGGTGTTCTCCATTCCTTCATTCCATGACCAGTCTTGAGCACTTAGTAAGGACCAGGCATATAATGAATGTTTTCATTGGTCTCTTAGCCTGGATTCCCTGAAAAGCAGAGCCTGAGAAAAAAGCTTATGTGCAAACAGTTTTGTTGGGAAGTAAGAGTAAAGGGGAAAGAGGGAAAGCCCTCCACCACGGCTGGTCACTGGATCCACAAACCACCCGAGAAAGTGAGGATGGGGGGTGGGGAGGCAGCTGGGGGGAGGGAAGAGTGTTTCCCTATCCACTCTGCTCCCTGGGAGCACCAAGGCCCAGGCCTGTGGCAAAGCTCTGTCCATGTGCACTTGGGCGAAGGTGACCAAAGCCTGAGAAACTGGATGCCACACCATCGGCTCAAGGAAGACGCGAGGCTGGACCACATCAAGAAGTGCACAGGAGGCTTCTGACAGGTGGCATCTGCCTTCCTGGTGGGTAAGGATGTCACCTGCCTGAATCAACAGCATAGGACGTAGGAAAAGAGGACAAACGGACAGTGAATACTTGGCTCCTTCCTGCCAGGGCATTCCAGATGCTGAGAGGGCTTCTGATGCGACTGAAACAACCATAGAGAAGGAGGAAGGGTATGCACACTGGCATGCAGCCTGCATGGGACCAAAGGTTTTTTTTTTAATATCCCAAGCAGACAGAACGTTCAGAACTAAAATGAACAAGTGAAACGTGATAAACCAACACAGGTCCATCTACATTCTATGAAATGGGAAAGTTTTCAGGATCTGATTCTCCAGCAAAGTCCTGAAGAAATCATCTGTACATAGGAACAAAAAGGCAACTTCATGCCCCACGGAAACAACATGGGGGAAAAAGAGAAAAAAAGCATTAACAAAGTCTAATGACCCAGAGTTTACAGATCACATTTTCTATCTCTTATATAAGTCCCATCTGTGAATTCTAAATCTACAGTAAGTGACAGGGACTTAAAATGAGCTAAATAAGTATCATCAGCTGACTAAAAACAAGGAGTACATTTGGGGGCAGCGAGAAGAATTATCTGAATAAATCAGAGAAGCCATTTGGGGAATTTGGAATGACGAATAGGAATTTATAAACTAACTCCAAGCACTGGGTTTATGCACCAAACTTCAGAGGTCATTGAGACCTAACTCTGATCAATAGAACAATTCATTAAGGTAAAAACTCCCAGAAGATGGAAATTATTCCTTTTATAGTTCTGATGAAATCAGTCAGCTACAAAAAAACAGGAACAAAGAAGATAAGGAAGAGGGCAAGCATTTTGATAAACCCATACTTCTGTGGATTTCTCGAAGTTAAGTAAATAAAATGGTGAAAGTAGTATATGTCCTATGTAAGAAAACAATCTTTCCTTCACAGGTTAAAGCACTTAAAACATGGTTTAATTTTATCAATAGCAACGTTAACTCCCTAAAATTAAAAATGGCACCTTTAAACAGTTTCCCAGAATTCTGCAGGATACCCAATCATTTTCAACTACAGAGAATTCTGTATTCCCAATGAACTTACCCTATTACCATAGAGCAGAAAAGGATTTCACGGGCCTTACCAAGACAATCTGACATGGGGATACTTATGAGATTCACCATCAGCTGTATCCTGGGGGTCTAACCACATACACACATACCCGATTAAAGCCACTTAACCTAAGTCTCGGTTTCCATTTTTCTAACTTAGAGATAATAATGCCTGCCTTATGCAGCTGTCATAAAGATTACATACAATAACACACGTAAAAGATGAGTATACTATGGGACACTGAAAATGTTCAATAAAACTAACGGCTGTTGTTGTTATCACTACTATAAGTTGTCTATCATTAAAAGCACTGTACCTGGAAATTAGCTGACTGGCTATGACTTTCATTTAGCCATCAAAGCTAAATGTACTATAGAAAACTGGAGGGACAATTAAAATTGACTGGATAGTAATGTAATCCACAAAAGTGCTTTAGTTTCTTCAGGAAAGCAGCGACATAGTGTAAGCACTGGTCTGAGTAACCACCAATGACAGTGACATGAGCTAGACCACAGGCAAAGGGACCACATGCAAAGGCTACAGAGCAGACACACGAGCAAGCGACAAGACGTGGGGAGGAGCTGGGCTTGGGCAGAGGATGGGAAACGGTGTGGGGATGAGCCCCCGAAGCATCCACAGGAATGGACAAAGGAGCATGGGCCACAGACAAAGAAGACAAAGCTGGGGAAGATGCCACGTGTCACCTTCGAGCCTGAGACACAGCAGCCTCAGTAAGAGAATGGCAACACCGGGGCTGAGACCCAGGCTGGGAGGGGCAGCAGAGGGGAAGAAAAGGTGACATTCCCCAACGCCAGCCCTTTTTAAAGGCTAGTTTCTCAATTTATTAACTCTTGTTTTTTAAAATACCAATTACTAGATTTAAAAACTCATTTTTTAAAAGTACTTAATATGTGTAGAGGTTTTGGCATGTGAAAATGTCCTTTTCAGGGCTTCCCTGGTGGCGCAGTGGTTGAGAGTCCGCCTGCCGATGCAGGGGACACGGGTTCGTGCCCCGGTCCGGGAAGATCCCACATGCCGCAGAGCGGCTGGGCCCGTGAGCCATGGCCGCTGAGCCTGCGCGTCCGGAGCCTGTGCTCCGCAACGGGAGAGGCCACAACAGTGAAAGGCCCGCGTACCGCAAAAAAAAAAAAAAGGAAATGTCCTTTTCAGAGACTGTGGTGATAACTGTTAACTGTTATTTGATAAATATTATTCATTGGACAAATGCAGTTTGTAACCCGACGCAGAACAGAAAAACCGCATTACGTGTCTGTGCGATTCCCCGGTCTCTGAGTAGCGAGCGGGACCAGGCCGCCTTGTGCACTTCGTGTTAACATGGTAATCCAGCCGCTGCACAAACATTTCCACTCGCTGACACGTTGTGGTGTAATGTCCTTATTGCTAGAACGTTCTTGTTGTGTTGAACTGCTGACACCTGAGTCTAACTTCCAGCTTCCTCCAGACTCGAGAGGACATCTTCTTTGTGGTTACGATGACCTTTAAAGAGTCGAAGAAGCAATGACGGTGTGCCTGCCGCTTCCCTTCTGCCCGATCCCCTAAATCTTCTCCAGCATCCCTCAACTGACCACATGAAGGGAGGTCTTCTTACTTTCTGACACCTCGCGTGTCTGGGTCTCTCGTCAGCCAGAGTGCCTACAACATCCTAAGAACTGGCTGAATTACTTTGGGTGTTATCTGAACAGGGCAAAATACAGCAGATCTTTATAAATTTCTGAAATATTGTCCTAAATGCTTAGTTTGTAACCAGCTAAATCCCCCAGTTTACCATTACATAGTGTGCTGTGTCAAGCCAGGACTCATATTCCATTCTTACATAACTTGATTTTTTTCAGTGTAAAGGTAGGACTTTATATTTAATCTTTCCTCAGTTCTAGCCCACCCCCCAATTTTTTGAAACGATTTTAAATCACAATGGTCATCCACTCTTTGATCTACTCCTCCCGGGTTTCTGTCATCAAACAATTTGATAAGGTTTTATGTCTTTATTCTAGAAGTTGATAAAACTTCTACTAAAAAAAAAGAACCACTAATTTAGGCAACTTCCAATGCAAAATAATTATTTGGTTTTAGACGTGATACGTGTAAATAAGAACTACTTAGTGACAAGCACCTAAAATGAAACTTTCTAAGTACAATGCCATTATGACACAAAGAACCCCATTCATTGTAATTTACGTTAAACGGCATTGGTTTTTCGAGGTTTGAACAGATATTTTCATGGGTACAGGTGATATCAAAAACAATGCTCTTCCCAAATGCATGTTTCTACCTAGGCATTTCACGACCTGTATATGCACAGCTTCTGCCTTCCACAAACAATCCAAGAACGGAGATGTTACAGAAATACAGTTGCAATTCACTTGGCAGTTTGATGCCTCGTACTCGCACATGACAACACATTGATTTTGCTTCTACCTCCATGCAGACATCTATGTAAAGAAATCCATTAGGCAGACAGTTCTCATCTCTATTGACTGACAGAGTGACAATTGAATACTTTTCACCTTCCAAAGTGAGTGACAGTTAGACACTTAAACAAGCCTTCAAGTTGCAATAATAGTATGAAACACTTTCAATTATCTGAATCAAACAAATCCATGATCCTACTGGTTGAATGCATTTTTCTGTCTGCTGCTATGCCTGGCTTGGTTTACACTATTGTTTGGATAATTTTGTGCCTATTACAAGAATGTTTTTCTCAAAGAGTAAACTCGTTTTATAAGTGATGATTTATTTTTCAAATGTTAGAGGTTTCTATAAACATTTAAAACATGCGTAAATATACAGCCTAACCAAAACCTACTTATTTCTCCTTATGCTTATGAACTTTTCCAAACCTAATGTTGCACTCCAAAAGCATTTTGTGTATTAGTCGGTTCTTGCATTATAACGTCCATTATCGCATAATGATTCCATGAACATCAAGTGATAGTATAATGATAACAGACTAATTAAAATGCAAACATCACTTATAATACTTAATCTACTTATTTTACACTCCTAATCTTATGGATCTTACCACTCCTCTAAAAAGCTGGGGTAAAAATTGACAGGTTGAAAGCCCTCTCTCAGTTATAATCGAAATGTGTATATTCATTAGCAAAGAACAATCATATGTGAGAAGCATGCAGCACACAGATAAGGTTTTGCAAAAATCAATGATGAATAGGGACCAAAGAACACTAACCACAACTCACAAAACTGCAAAGACTAAAGGACGTAGTGCTTTGCTGTATCCCAGTCAATCACACAGAAAAACAAACTCACCCTCATGATTTAAACACAGACACTGCCTACGGACACGCAAGTCGGGATCAGAGTGGCTCTAAGGTTCTATACGACTGTGCGGGCAGAAACAGAGTCAGAAGCAAGCAGAACTACTTCATAAAAATATAATCATTAACGAGGGGGTTGGACTTTTAAATTAAACAGCTACATCAAAAATGACCGAAGCATTTTAAGGGCCAAATTCAGTGTGAGGAGTAAAAAGATCTAAGAATAAAACATTTTTACACCCTTTCCTTAAATTTTTGGCCGAGTAGCAATGACATATAGCAACTTAGTAGACCTGAATATTTAGTAAACATTTTTTCTTCCCTAATATAGTTTTTGTTTTGTTTGTAAATGGAGGCAAGTGACAAAGAAACTATAAAATAATCTCATCTTTGCAAATTTACTCTACGCTTTCAAAATAAGCAACAATTGCTGCTTAGCCTAAAAACTGAGCTTTTGAGAAATGCAGATAACTTGGGAATATGGAAACACTTGGTCAGAAAACACTCAGATATAGTTAGGGAATATGAAAATGATATTTCTCACTAAAATCACATTTGGCATTTCTACTAAAACATGAAAACCAAGGAATGGCTTTTTAAAAATGACTAGCTTGTGGTCAAATATAAAAAAGAAATAATAGCTTATTTTTATTATTAAGGGACTTGCCCTTTCTTCTTGAAGTCAGGTTACTAAGCTTACAGCTTTTAGAAGTCAATACTAGTTGAAGGTGCCAATACAGAATCTGCTGTGTGCACATCAAATGACCCTGTGCAAAGAGCCCGGCTGTTGCAGGCTATACAGCAAATTGATTTTCGGAAAAGGAATGCTGCCTGTATTTAACCTAACAGTGTAACCCTGTTGTACTACATGGAAAGGGATCATGCATATTGATTTCTTTATTACAATTCTTCTTGTGATCGGTCAACATTCACAAAACACTCTATTCTCAAAGAAAATCGTTTGGTAAAAAATTCACTAAGTAGACACTGGTTTTTCACTTGAATTCTGTGCCATCTGCTTTCAACAGATAATGATAAGAGACAGTTTATTTCTTAACTTCCAATTGCCTTTTCTCAGCCTCTTAAAATAACGTATACTACTGGTAAATCGGCACGAGGTAGCTGTTCCATCATTATGTTAATTATGAGGAAATGAAGTTCTTTAACAGGTTTATTATTTTAATACTTCAAATTAAAATAGGTGAAGAAAGATTCATTGCCCTTTCAACATAACTTCTTAAAATAATTTTTCCCAGTGTGTCTATAATCTGCTCTAATAATATTTTAGGAGTCACTGCTTGCTGTTTCTAAAAGAACGCATGGAAACTTATGCTATGTTGGTGTGTATCCACAGTGATGAACTTAAAACATAATAGTAATGGAACATGAATTTTATATTGCTTTCTTTGGAGACAATTAAACTTATAAGTCTCCTAATGTGTAGTTTCCAGAATCAATGTAAGCAATTAAAAAACTGCAACAAAAAATGTTTTGCGAGGCATAATTACTATAAGGTCACTAGATATCATTTGGAGTCAGTTTAGTTTATCACATTACGACATGACAGGACGTGAGGCAAAAATTATAAATTCCTTCCCTAAATCTGTCCTTTTCTGATCTAGATGGATGAAGAATAATTAACTCTTAATTATTCAGATGACTTCAAGGCAGTTTTAGGATTCAGTAAAGATTGCAGTCATTTTAACCAAGGAGAGCAGTCTCCCATCATTTATCAAATCTTGCAACTTGACCAATGATGAATAAAAAACTCTATGTTTACCCACAGCCCTAACTGCTACCTTAGAGGTTGTTAAGCAACAAATTTCCTTTAAACTCCACCATATGCAAATCATCAGACACAATTTGCATTTTAAAGTATTTAACTCTACATATTTATTGGATTTTGAGGCCATGCTGATCACTGATTTATGTGCTTCTGGCAATCATATTTCCATATTTGTGTGACTTTGATGACAGTAATAATTCAAATATGCAGAAAGTTGTTCTTTGAACAATATCTTTAATTACGTCCTCAAAGCATCATTGTTTTGCCTGGTGTCCTGACAAAAAGGGTTTGAAATAAGAGACGGCATGATAATCCAAAACGCACAGAAATATATTTGTCATTTTCTGTGTACTACCACATGCACAGAAGTGACTTTTCACATTAACCAATCCTTAACCTTAAAAGGGCTACAAAGCCCAGCAAACTTGTACTTAAATACTTTTATTAATACTGACACACTTTCACGACAAATTCAATCACAGTTCATAACATTTCTGTTCAAAATGCAAAACCTGCCCCATTCACTTTGCCGCTAACTCAAAAAGTTTTGCTGTCGTGTTTTTTTTTTATTGAGGTCATCACAAATTATGGGCTTTCTTATGAAAGCCATCAAGAAATATCATCATTAATAGATTCATAAATGTTTTATCTATTTGTTTCTCAAACACACCCATGAACCATAGCTCTGGAACCATTCTCAAGATAATGTTAATGATGATTTTACCATTCAATTATATAAATAAACTTCTCACAATAAATATTCAGACATGTACAAATATAGCCATAAATTTTAGCTAAGTAAAACTAATGCTAACAGTCGTCAATTTCAAAATTAACTAAAAGACAAAACTTATCTTTTTTATTTCACAATTTTTTTCTCAATTTCACAAACAAACCTACATTTTTACATGCATTTACTCTGTAATAACTAACATTCTACATGGTGCTTAATCAACTTTGCATATTAAGCAAAGTTCATTAAGCATTTTCAATGCACAATGAAATGGGCTGATTTTATAAAACAAAAGAATACTCAAGGATAAAATAAAAGTCATTAAAATCCAATCTTTAAAAGATAAAAATAATTATGTATTATAAAATCAGAAATAAGGCCCAAAACATACAAGTATTACATTCTCTAGCTATTTCAAAATCTGTGATCTTTAAATACCCACAGAATGCAAATCTGGGGAGAAAAATTAACATGTGCTCAAATTTCCCCAGATGGATATAAAAATAATGTGAAACATATTATATGTATAATATAACTACACAATTTAAAGTACATATATACATGATGTTTTCAATTCCTACTAAAATTTACGTTAATAGTTATTCTTTAGATAAAGCTAAAATGTTTATTTATGGATGTTAAGATCAAACTTAATGACTATCATAGTTGGACAAATGTCTACCTGTTTTAAGGAAAACATTCCAAGCAAGTTATCATGTAACATAAACCCAAGTCAGCCACTCCTAAATGAATCTGAATTAGAAAGACACAATTCAGAAATATTCACAATGTCAGAGTTATTCTAATTAAAACAAAAGTAGGTTGAAATAGTTTCTAAATAATTATTTTATGGCTACTTTTACACACATCATTCCTAACAATCATATTGGATATTTTATATACATTTTTCCTTTATATTGTTTTAAACTTAATTCAATATTCATCTAGGTAGTAACATTTTTCTAAGAGTTCTTTACTCATTAAAACTGTAAAATCTTGTCATCCTCTAGGTATGTAAATAACAGTTAGGAAAAATATAGGACATTTACTAAACAACTTAAAAAATATAAAGACAAACTGCCGTTTATGTTGCAGCGATGTTCGGGACGTAAGGTTACGGTAATATTTTCAGTTCTACATACAAAGAAG
>NW_020174135.1:4039705-4044705 GCF_003031525.2 Neophocaena asiaeorientalis asiaeorientalis
TAGTGGTCAAGCAAGAAACAGCACTGCAGACTCTCCCCAGCAGTCTGTGGACAGTATTCACAGAGCAAGGGCAGGACTGCTGCGGGGCGGTGGATGGGCAGTGATTTACACAATGTCGACCACAGGAAGCCAAGAGCCAAGTGCTCTGGAGGTGAACACTTTGGAGCCCAGCAGTTCTCGCTCAGCTGTACATCTGAACATATCCCACAGCAAACACCAATGAGGTAGGAGAGCCCATACATTAATACCTGTATACAGCATCACAGCTGCAGGAGACTGTGCTTAGTAAGTAACTAGGTTTACTGCATCAAATCTCATGCTCACAGCAGCTTTCCCTTTCACACTTTTTTTTTTTTTTGCCTACAATAGTGCAAATGGACAAATAGGGAATCACACAGAAGTGTATCTGTATTATGCTACTAATGTGTTTTTTAAGCAACAAATACAAGTCAGAAATAGTGGAATAAACTGGATTTTAAATCAAGCCAATGCTCTTGTATGAATCACATACAGTATACAAAAGTTTGTTATAATCCTTTTTTTGAACTAATCAAGAAAAGTTGGCTTTTCACTGTGGATATTAACAACTCAGGAAATGCAATGAATAAGCAAACAGGAAGTCTACACAGATACATAAAAAAAGCTAGTTCAACACTTGAATAAAATTACTGTATATCAGGTAAAAGAAGAATGCACTACAAACTCAACTGTGAGGAAAATTATGTACTAAAATAGTACATTCAAAACAAGTATATCATTTAATTCAAACTTCAGCACACTAAAAAGCAATATAAGAAAATAACAACAGGTTTTATTAATAAAATTCAAATTATTAACAATCTAAAAGAGTACATTAAATACATTTAGTGGCAGGATTTAAAAATCTGCCTCTGATTATATAAATATCAAAATACAGAAATAATATTCTTCGTAAATAATCTCCACATTACTCAACAACATTTCTCTCTTGAGCCAGGAGTCCACCTAACTCTCTGCTTCCCTTTCTGAGGTTCATTAAGGTGCTACCGGGACTCATTACTGTCTATCTCTTGCCCTGTCCCTTAATTGCCCTCTAGGCACTACCCTTGTAATCAGTGAAATGTTCTGAGCTTGGCCAGGTGCTCCCGAGGGCATCTGATACATCTCCACAGTTTAGGAATCAAAGTATACAATCAGTATGTCCAGGTCTGAAACACCAGAGGGAACAGGACTAATACTGCTTGCATGATTAAAACCTGTGTTCCCCGATCCTTTTGTAAACTTACATTCCATGGTCTAAGGGTGGGGTCAAATATCTTTTGTCCTTTTAAGGTCTTTAACAAATAAAGGATTGTTCATACATGTGTGCAAATGTATGTAGGCACGTGAACACTAACACACATCCATAAAAAATGAACCGAATACAAAAAACTCCCTCACATTTATATAAATGTTAAGTGTCTTGGGAAAATCCGTTATTTTTATGTAAAGTAACCTAACTGAAGTTGTGAGATTTAATTCCTTTTGAATCACAAAGACTTATCTGAATATTCCAGCTATCCCTTGACAAAATGTGTGACTGAAATTTCTTTTAATTAGTTACTATTGTGGCCCATTTCTTAATTGGCTCCTATTATAATGATAAATATATACATAAGCATCAATGAAAAACTACAAAAATAATTCATTTGTCTTCAAGGGAGAATGTAAAATTTATATATAAACTCTAAACGTGAAAAAAAATTCTCCTAGAACCTTGGACTATTTTTATAATTTGTATAGCTGAGCAAAATGCTTATTAATAGATTAAATAGTTGTAGCCCAGCCATATAAATTGGCAATTGATTAAAAAAAAGGATCTAAAATTGCAATCTCAGAGTATCACATGAAACCCATACTTTCATGTGTAAAATTAAAACAAAAAGCTAAACCTTGAACTGCTTGGTTCAACCAACCTGCAGGACATAAAATCACATTGATGTTACGTATGTGCATGCGCGCACACACACACACACACACACACAAACTCAAAGAAAAACAAACATTCAGTGAAGGGAGATGCAAGAATCAGGCAGTAGGCCTGAGGGGAGGGGAAAGCCCAGTCTTTTCCACATTTTTGTTGCACTTGAAGGCCCCCCCCACAATAAATTCAGACTCATTTACTCAGATTTCGCAGTTCTATTTATGGATGAGGGTGAAAGGTCAATAATGATACTTATCATCTCAGTGATATGCTTACAAGCTATTTCTACAGCCTAGTGGACAGAGACATGTCCAATTGTAATGCAGATTTTAAGTATTTTATAAGCTAATAAATATTTTTCTAAATAGTAAGCTTGTAGTTATATTATTTTAGCTTGATTAAATTATGTTTAAAATATTTAGGTGCGGATCCAGATTAACAAAAAACATATTTTTTAAAACATATGTACATATGTTTGTGTGTATTACATTTGAAATAATACTTAGTGAAAGTCAGTAATTAGACAATACAAGTGATAAATGACTCAAGTGCTTCAATTTAGAAGCTAAAATAAATTAAAAAATAAAAAGATTGAATTTAGGGAAGAATAACTTATGGAATTTATAAGGATTCTTATAATAGTATCTTTTTTTACATAATTCAATAATTACTAGTATTCCTCACATAATACAGAATTTTAAAAGTAAATAATTTGTGATTAAAGAAAATAAATAATGGCATTACTATACATTGCTCAAAGAGGAAAAAGTGAAAATACCACTGTTCAATCATTTTAAAAAGACGTTCTTTAAAAACATAACAACACTAGATGACTAAGCACATGAAATAAGAAAAATGTACAGGGCAACTCATTTATAGTAATTCAACCTTCATCTTCTGATTTAGTTACTGTAAAAAATCTATTATAAGTTCCATTTGGTAGTGAACTGTAGCCATCTACTGGAAATGAACAGTTAAAGCAAATGTTTAATATCATGTTTCTCTCTTAAGAAACCAGTATTCTTTGTGCTTAATTTAGCGGACCAGAGAAATGAACAATCCTAGATGCAGTAAGATAAAATTTAATTTCTTGTATCAGCCTCACAATCTCTAACCTGTAAAGATATATGATTTAGTAGTTTAATACGTTATTTTTAATATCACTTTCTATGTATAAATAGCTTTCTATCACTGAGAGATTTTCTGGGTCTATTAACCTACTTTCCCCAAGCCTTACATTTTTAAATCACACAGCTATGCAAATTCCAAAGTTTTAAGTGAAATTACCCAGCAAGTACCTTTAGTTACCAAATTATAAGCTGGATATATAATCACAGCTTTTGTACTATATTTTACTCAGTTTGGCACTGAAAGAATTTTCAAAGAAATGAAAACAAAACAAACAAAAAAACACAAAAACAAGGGCCAAAACATAGCCTTTGTTTTTCTGTTAGAGAGAGGCCATTTAAAATACTAATTCTGTCTAAACACCAGAGCTGCTGCCATACTCACCACATGGTCAGATTAGAGGAAAGCCTTAGGGTGCTAACTGCCCCTACTGGTAAATAATAATGCCGTTCTTGAGGGACAAGAAATTTAAATTGTATCCTGTACTTTATACTTCCGCAAAAATCCCTTCGATCTCAATGATCTAAAGGTATATCTACTACCAATTTATTTTTTAAAGTATAAATGCTCAACATTGGAATGATTCCTTGAATTATCAAGACCTCACAACCACTGCAATGCAATTTCAGTCACTGCTAGTGACACTTAAAAGTCAGTAACTGAGCACTGGTTAAAATCATTTCAACAGATACAAATTTCATCAAATAAAAAGAATCTAATGAACAAGGTACTAGTATGCTCATCATTAACAATGTAAACACAAAATTTTTCAAAAAGGAAAGAAGCTAAAATAGTTGTTTTAAATTCTTTCAAATACCGTATGCCTTAATTTAAATAAGTTCCTATAGGGAAGTTCTTTTGTACATCATTATATTAGTCTGATAATATCCTGATACTTGAAATGATTAACTAATGTATGAACTATATGAGAACTAGCTTTTTACAAACTTGTTAGTTTGCAATATTAGTATTTTGTAAAAGACATTACCGAAACTGAAATGAATGGCTATGAATCAATATTAAGAAGGTAAAATCATTTAATTTCTAAAACCCATTATCCATACACTAACATTTTGAGCACAAAACAGATTCAATTTTTATGACTAGTAATATTTCACAATAGTTCTGCAAATATATTAATAGATACTTCAATGACGAAAGATTCTCTTAATCTTGAAAACCAGGTATAAAGAAGGCCTAGTTATTTTCCAGATGCTTAAACATAAACTCATATCACTAACTTCAGTTGGCAAGTGGAAGATTTAATAGCTACAGCATTGTTCTGTTACTCAAGGTATAGAAAACTGAGACTATGCCTTTTGAATAAACTTTTAAAATGATTCAACCTGAAATCCTTTGTAACTGAAACAGCATAATCTACAATAGCCAAACTAAGAAAATATCAGAGAAGATTCACAGAATTTCAAAGCAGCCCACTAATTTGAACAATCATATATATCCAAGAGAACTGCAATGATAGCCATTTCCTCACCGCAGGCAAATATAGTTAGCTTGATAGACCTGATTTACTCCAATAAAATGTCAAAACTACATAAACCAAGTTCAGTGAACTACGCAAATTCTAAACACAGAACATAAGGCATGAACTCAAACATATATTATTTAATAAATTTCAAATCTCTAGAATTTTCACTTTTTCTACCGATCCACGTCTGATAATCCTTGCCAACAATCTCCCTCGTTTTTATGTAATATTTCCACTCACAGCTTATATAACTGATACCAAAAGCGATCACAAATTTATTCTAAACTCATTAATCATCAGTAATAAACACTTAACATATCCTTTATGTGGAGAGGTGACTGGGATTGAGGGAACGGGATTTACCAAAGAAGGCACTAAAATGCGTTGCTTCCACTGGTTCTGATTTATGAAAGAGTTTTGCCAATAGTTCTTTGTTTTGACTTT
>NW_020174135.1:4049705-4148065 GCF_003031525.2 Neophocaena asiaeorientalis asiaeorientalis
CTTCGAGAACCAACGCAAACCCATCCTCTGAATGAAGCCTTTCCTGATGCTCCCAAGCAGAGCTGGGCACCCCTCCTCTGTGGACCACCATCCCCCGCTCTTTCCCCTGTAGTCTGAGTCTGTCTCTCCTACTTAGAGCATGTGACCGCAGGGCCCTTGCACCACCTGGGCCTACTTGAAGAGGAAACTGTCAAGAATCTGCCCAATGGGAAATGAATGAATACCTGAATCAATGGTTGTACTTCCCTCGTATCTACATTTCCAACACCTCCTCTTATTCAGTCTCAGACAAATCAAAGAGCAAAACCCTGTAGAAAGTAAAGGACTTTCAGAAACACAGGAACAGGAAGAGGGAGGGAGAAAACAGGTTAACAATAAAAATTAAAAAAAAAAAAAATCACAGGACAGGCAAAGGAAACCAGAGGAGTAGCTGACCTTCTGTATTTCACTCCTGGGATCAGGAGGGCTAAAGAATCCTGTGATTCCACAATAACATTTTAAAGTCACCATGGAACATTTTAAAATAAAAATAAAGCAAAAATTACTTAAGTCACTGAGGTAAGACCTTTTCACTGGAAAAGACCTTAGAGACAGAGGCCAGTGTTTTCAACTACAACACCAACAAATGACAATGTGTATTTTATTTCTATTTTCTTATGAGCTGATCACACTTACTGCCTTGGAATAAATCTATGACCCTACTCTTCCAAGGCAAAAATTCAAGAAAACACTATCACAAAAAACGAGCCCAGGATATGGTGGTGACGAAGATGCCCTCCTCTCCCTGTGAGGAGAGGCGGAAAACAGTTTCTTCTGTTTCTTCCCTGTTATCCTAACCACACCCCCGACTCTCTCCTGGATTTACAAAGCAGTTCACTAAAAAATATCCTACAATCGTATTTTATTTTAATATAATAACCAAGATATCTCCTAGATTTTCAAAATAAAAAGTGATTTGTTTATAAAAAATATAAAATAACATCCATTCAGTATTTAAATGGTATTTCAAGGACTTCAACATCAGAGGAATAAACTAACAATGTACATTTGGTATTCCTCACTGACAGGAAGAGAGACAGTCAGCATTATGTGGGATTTTTAAATTTTCAAACTAAAGACAAAAATATACCATTAAACAAAAAGCATTAAAATATTATAGAGATAAAATATGTAACACATCCTTTATAACAAGAGTATTTTAATGTTAGTTTTGATGTTTTTTATAAAATTGAGAGATGCTGCCCTTTATATTGTTACATGCATAATTTATGACATGATATAAAACAAACTTTTTCTATCTATATCTTTTTTTCTATGTCTCTTTAACCAAAACAACCAGCCGAACCAAAAACTTATTTTATTTGGATACATCTGTAGATATGATGGCTGTAATTAATTGTTCAGCTAAAAATGCAATCCCATGGTACTCTTAATGATTTAGGTATACACAGCTTTAATTCTCAGAGCAGTCTAAAAATAGTGATTTTAATTTATTCCTGCTGCCTAAAATTACACACAACCATGTATTTTTAAATATTTCCAGCCTATAAAAATTACTAATTTTTGCCACTTGTGTTTATCTGCATTTAGACTTTGATTTGGATAAATTAAGCTCTCAAGTGTTCCTTGCTTTATGAAACTCTGCATGTTGTACACTTCAACACAAATAAATGACTTGTACCATTAGAGGTTTAAATAATGTAATGTATTTCATGCTCAGCCTGAAGCTGGATTCCAATGAAGTTGCTAATGCACGTAATGATTAAGTGTAACTCAAATACTAACTGTGTTGTTGAAAACATGACAGGCAATAATTTGGTCTATTATATTCTGCCATTTAATTGCCTAGTACAGACATTCTCTGACACGTTATGAAGCAATGATTTACAATTATTCAAGCTGCAAAGGTCAGAAAGTGACATTATAATCATCTACATAGAGATCCCTTCTAATGCACAAAAACTAGGTAATGCCACACACACATACAAAAAGAGTTTTGCTGCATTAGTAACTTTCTATTTAAGTTTTCTTAAACCAACTAAGAATAAACAGTTCATAAGCACATTAATACACAATAGAAAATGTCTAGAATCTTTTCATGAACCCAGAGGTGACAGATTTAGTAAATGCCCTATTCTCTCCTGATTAGGTAAGTACTACTCAACTGTTTATATACAAGATTCAAGACTAGACACAGGGAAAGCAGTCAGAAAATAATATAACCCCTAAATCATGCATACTGGGGTTTTTGTGAATAATGGCATACAAAAGTTAGGTATCATTTCCCGGGTTTACTGAAATCACAGGCTACTTACTAATTTTCTACTTAGTCTTTTTTTGTAGCAACTAGTAATGAAAAACAAAAACCATAACCCAAGAAGATCAATTTTACCCCTCTCACCCTAATGGAAAGACAATAAAATCTTCACTTTTTTAGGCACTTATTTCTATGATACTAACATGTTCAATCTGTAACAACTCAAGTGTGATAAATTATCAACACATAAAGAACAATGAGGAAAAATAATAAAATTATGTAAAACAACACTTTAATATGAGAAAAGTGAAACAGAGAGAGACCAAAAAGAGAGAGAGAGAGAAAGAGACTGAATACCAGAATATTAAAATAAAATACACTGCAAGCAATTTTTTAGAATAATGTAAGTCTGAGCAAAAGCAGAAAACAAAAGTGGCTGGGGGCTGGAAGTTACAGCTATCACATGCTAGAGAAAACAACCTAGAGAGAAAAAAAATAAGTACAAATTAAAATCAGTAACTAAAACAACAGATATTACAAAAGCAGAGAAATAAAGAAAAGGTACAGTTAAAAGGAAGGAGACAGTGGTCTACCATTACTAGCCCATAATTTAACTCCATCACTAAAAATACTTTTACTCTCAGGTTTACCATCTGTACAACGGGGTAATAAACATGAGATAAACAATCTCATGAAACTGAGATCAACAAATGAAACGACTGCTAATTAAGCTGTACACTAAAACACAGCACTGCTTAAATACTATTTATTACTGAGAGTATTATATATACACTAATGTGTGTATGTGTGTACACACACGGAGGAAGAGATTATTAAAATAAATGTAAATGAATTTAACAAAACATGGTTTCCACAATGATGTTCTTAAGCCATTGAGATTTTTAAGTTCTTGACTACTGAAAAATAGCAAAGGTAAAGATCACGGACTTAGTAAAAATGTGTTTACCTATTTTTAAATATATGTTCCCAACAAAATTATTAACTTCTACATAAGGTGCTTTCTATTATTTTTTATTTTCTCCCCCACTAAGCCCTATGTCCGACCCATAGCACATTTTCATGTTAACTATCCAACAAGTGCTAAATATAAATTCACCTATATTCTATAAAATTCCTCTTGAGGTCATGCTCAGAAGTAAGAAAAACATTAAGATACTGTAATTCAAAAAGTGCTCCTCCTAAAAGTGAAAGTAAAATGAAAGGCTTTTAAATGAAGTTATCTATAACATGTTCTTAAAACAGGGAGTGCAGAGCAATACATTTCTGAAACCTATACCCTGACATAAGCATGTAAACCATGGGTAAACAAAACTTAAATCTTGAATTCTGACTCCCAGCTAGCATTAGGAATTAGACATCGAATACAATACATTCAGCCTCTTTGGTCAAATAACTCAAATCCATGATATACTGTGGCTAAGATCTGCCGATGAGGGGGACAGAGAGATCTTAAAATTGAGCTTAAAAATTCAAAGAAGATCAGTGTAGGTTCAAACAACTGAAATAAAGTTTAAAAGGCAGTTTTTATTAAAGGAGTAGCTAATGCACAACCTTAAATTAAGCCTTAGTAAATAATATATGATACATATTTGATGAGCGTCTAAAATCTTAAAGATATGAAAAAGAAGTCATACAATTACAAATAAACTGAAACATTAATACTGAGGTCTTTTCAACAAAATGTACTGTTTGTTGTTTTCATCAATTTCACCATAGAATATAAGATTTTTTTCAAGAGGTAACTAAGGAAAAATAGTACAACACTGTGAGTAATAATTTCACTTCAAAAATGTGCCTGCCCCACTGTTTTCATATATTACTCTAACAGAACTGTTTGAAAAGCCGTTTATTTCTTACAACTCAAACAGTGAAGGGGTTATTAGTAAAATTCTAAAACAGACACTAAGATACTAACTACTGAAGAAAAGAAAACATAGTGCAAGACCTTCTGTTTGTGACAAAATTATAGAGTTAATGTTCCTGAAAGATCACTTCACCTTTTAAAGCATGATTTTTTAAAAGGTAAAATTTATAGCAATTAAAGCTAATGAAGAAATGCAGCATGAGCTGCTTATGTTCAGGAACTAATAGGTCCACTGAGCATTTCTAAGATTATTTAGCCATCAATGATAATGAATTGACATTGTCAGAGACGTTAATGTACCAGTGCTCTCTACTGCCACTAATCTGATAGCCAATTCTCTCTTTTTTTTTAACGTTTTTTACTTTAATTTCTAACCTACATTCTGCTCTATCCCTTTGAAACACATGGAATACAGAACAACCTATGATACTTTTTCTTTAGCATTAAAGGGTATTTAACTCATTATTGTTCTGTGTCAACTACATAGGTCGATAGGCATTCTGCAGTTTACTGAAATTCTTCAGAACTTTTAGCTTCACTGTAAAAATATCTACCCTGTACAAGTAACTGCTATGTGACTTTTAAATCAAATTTCACATAAAAAAATTAAGAGAACTATTATTTCTTGTTCAAATAAAATTCAACGACTATTGTAATTTTAAGTGATACAATTTGAGAATCTAGATTGCTTTTTCTATGTGTACACACACACACGTAGACCTCTCTGACAGCCGTATAAAACTCAACATAGCTATATGTACTTATAATTCTTTACTTGGGAACCACTATATAAACCATTAGTGCAACATGCCGGTTGTACATGCTAAGCAATGAGCTAAGCAAGTGCGCACTGCTCAAATCACGCAACCAAAGCCAATCAATCAGACATTGTTTTTGACGCTACATATGTCAGAAACTGCTCTTTGAAAGTTTCTTCTTCTCTTTCCAGGTTTTGGTAACGCTAATAAAAATAAAAATTCGGTTTCTAATAACACAGTATGCAAAAATTATTTACTTATTTTGCAGACACAAAGAAGAAACTGCTTATTGTCATAGCACAAATTTTCATTGGAGTCAGGGCCTTCCTCTATCCTATAACTCACATGGTAAAAACAATAAATGAGGTATCTTTTAAAATTCCAAGACCTGGAGCAATTAAATGAACCATGTGGCACTCGACCCTTGCAGCTAAAATCAGTAGCAACAAAACTCATTCTCCCACTGATGTTCAGGGGCTTCAGGGCAAAGGTTCATCTTCACTTACTTTAGCTCCAAGTCACTGAACCATCAATTCTGCCAATGAATAAATCACAGGCCATGGTTAATAAAACTGCTTGCAAAGTTATTTGCAAAACCATCTTAAGGGTCAAAAAATGCAACTGCATCCTGGGATGAAATGTACAGTCCATTAAAAAACAGAAACTGTTTTTGACTTAAAAGATATTTACACAGTAGTGCTAACCAGAAGAATCTTCCACTGAAAAAATAAACTTAATATAACATGTACGCGGCTTCCCTGGTCGTGCAGTGGTTGAGAGTCCGCCTGCCGGTGCGGGGGACGCAGGTTCATGCCCCGGTCCGGGAGGATCCTGCATGTCGCGGAGCAGCTGGGCCCGTGAGCCATGGCCGCTGAGCCCGCACGTCCGGAGCCTGTGCCCCGCAATGGGAGAGTTTTTTATATATATATATAAAACATGTACGCATTGCATAATTTAATTGAATCCGAAGTGTTTTGTGAATTAACCATAAGAACTGCAGGTTCCTCAGGTTTCACATAAAGTGTTTTTATACGATGCACTTATTAGTTAATTTCTCTAGCATAACAGCATTAAAATATACTTTTAATCAGAAGTAACGTATTAAAATCCAGCTCTGAATGTCCTATGATATACCATAGATGACATGGCATTTTAAAACCTTTCAAACATTTCTGCTAAATTAATTAGTGTTGCATTAAGGCGTCTCACTGCTTCCTATTAAATGCAACACATTTGAGTGACAATTAAACATTGTGAATGATTCTTTAGAGGAAAGAGCCATTAACTAAAACAGGAAAAAAACAAGTTTTGAAATAACGTTACACAAAAACCTACATTATACACTGGATTTTTAAGCTTCATCCCTGCAATAATCAGTTCTCTGAAATTAAATCTTTTTCTGCTTTTTTCCTTATAGAATGTGTCCAATGTATCCAAAGAACCATTAATGTGATTAAAATTAAAGCGGTATAGCAAAAGAAAAAAAAACATACATATACAATCCTGAAGCTATAGTATGTATTTTTTTATGTCTTTAAATGGAATTTACACTTCTCTCTGGCAATATGAATGAACATCCTATAATTTAGTCAATTTACAGATTACAGGTTCAAATTGACCTTGTAGCCCATAAAATTGCTCATCTTCAGTACAGGATTAGAAGTGGGAGAAGAATGTCATAACTGTGTTTAAGGAATTTACCATAACAATGGAAAGAAGGATACGCATGCATAATTTTAGCCACTCTTACTCCTATCAGTTTTGAATTCTGAAACAATGGATATCCTGCACATGCTTCCTGGTTCACCACGGTAGAGACGGTTTCAATTTACTCACCCACAGACATGACACTTGTATTCCCTCATCCCAAGGTGCCTTTTGACATGGTTTCTGGCATCGCCAAGCTGAGCTGTTGCAAAATGGCATATCTTGCACTTGAATGGTTTTGATCCTAAATAAATTTAACATAAAGTATGATTTGAATTTGAATAATACATTACTGATAAAGCTTTAAAAGAGGCCCAGATCTTAAATCATACTTATAATCTAATTACAAATTTCTGTCCCCCAAATGGAATACCTGCATTCCTTTCTAACTTGAACAGACACGCATTCCACAATTATTCCACCAAGAAGACTTTAATGTTCCAATGAGTATTTCTAACTTTCAATAACATTTCTAAAATTTAAAGTCAAAGGTGATACACCTCAGCAGTACTAAGCAGATGAGATGAGCTACATAATTTCAAATATTTTTCTTACAATTCACAAAAATAGTTTTAAAAGTCATTTAACATTTTAAATGGAACATTTTTAAAACATAAATGCATACAGAGTAGCGGATGTTTCTTAAAAATATATTTATTATCAAATAAATTTCTCAGTGGCCACATCCCCGTTCCCTCATATTTCTACAGCTTTGAATTTTTTCACATTAATATTTCAGTTTTTTTCTAACATTTATCCCAAATTATTCACAATATTACTCTTTCAATACCATACAATATAAGAATATATAGTGGATAAATTATTTGCTTTTAATGATCATTTTAGAGCCAAAAATCTGTGATGATTCAGCAAATCAGAATTACTGACATTATGGCTATTGTTGATTTCAAGAACATTTCAACATAAAAGGCACAGTACCAACAATTTTTTTATTTCATAAAGAAATAAGATTAATCTATACTCAAAAATGAGGAGACAAAATTATTTCAAGAGTCCACAAACTTACTGTCAGTAATAGGTAGATTCTAACTGGAAAATAGTTACTAATTGATAATCAGTACCCATATTATCAAGAAGCAACACTCTTTCAAAGTGTAACACATATATACCATTTTCTAATTCTAACCTTTAAATCCTCAAGAAAATAAAATCATTAAAAAAACACAGTTTAAAATTGGTACAATGTTTCCAAATTTTTCATAGCATGTTTAGTACCTACTTGGTGAAGCACCTCTTCTAATAGTTAGACAGAATATGAAATATGTGAACTTTAATAAATATACAAAAAGAGCTCAAATAAAAAAGTTGCAGTAAATCATTTTTGATCAATGGAACTTTGCCCAATGCCCTTGAAAAAAAATCCTCCAAGAATACTGTGTTGAAATTGAAGCACTCAGTAAAAAATTTTAGAGTCTTAAATTTCAATTTAATTCCCAAAAGCTGACAAAAAAAGTGAAGCATTTAATTTTAATCTTCTAACAGAAATAAGTCAACAGTACTAAGCACGGGCAAAGGTGAATATTTCACAGTTCAAAGACAATGAAGCCAGATCTTCTAATACTTCCATTTCTACTGTTAGAAGTAGAGGTAAAATATATTTAGCACCTGAATGGTTGTATCTAGTCAGCTTTATATGTTTAAATGTCAAAAGCAGGTTGAGACTGCAGCTTACAGCAATCACATTCTATCAGTTACATTAGAAACTACAGTTTATTTAAATGATTCTGATAAAACTAAGCCTATCACTACTTTGAAACATTTCATCTTGACACAGCATTCTATAAAGGGACTTGTAAAAGAAAAGAGTGAGAAGAACCAATTCACCTGTACTTTAAATTAAACTACATTAAAGGTAATTAGGAAATTATTAATCAACAATAACATCGGGACTCTAAACGAAGAAGATAAAGCTCTCTCAACACGTGTATTATTACAATTTTGGTGAAAGGATCCAAAATATCTCGTGACTCAAGCCCTTGTGTGCTCGCTCTGCACTACAGGGTGTGAGTTCCTCTGTGTGGCAGCACACGGGCCACGGGGGCCGGACACAGACCTTCAGCGCTTTCAGTGGACTGTCCGTGGCTCCCTGGTGGAAACCGCAGTTCCTTCGGCTTTCAGCCATCACTGCTGGTGTGCTGACAACACATCCACGAGTCACCCTGTTGACTGTTTCCATGTAGAAATCACGGAGGCCCTGACTACTTTTTGTATCTTACATGCAGAGATGTGTTAACGTCTCCTTCCTGGCCATAAAAATTCTAATACTACGGGACTAGGGGTAACATTTTTCTGTATAAGAAAACAAGAAATGTCCCATTTTTTTCCTAACTGATAGCGCTTCCATTTTTAAGCCTGCTAGGCCCATTCCAAAATAAATCCAGGCATAGTATTTTTAAGGCGAAATTTGTAAGACCATATATTTCTAAATTTGTCTTTCAGGCATGTTGAGATTATTATAAACTGTCAATATTATTTTAAATAGTCCCACTCCATGCGACAGCATTACCCTCAGTAGTTTTTGTTTTGCTTTAGTTTGGCCTGTGAGGTTTTCTGAAAGGGAAAAATGAAAGAGGGTCTCTAGCTGTCTGGCACCTCACAATGTTACCTAAAGAATTCCAAAGACTTTAAAAACAAAGCCTCCCCCTCAGACCTGCACTGGCCTTCCTCAACTTCATTCACTGCCAACTGCTAGGCATACATGGACGTGACACTTAAAAAATCATAAGGAGACTTCAGGTCTTAAAGAATCAAGTAAGATGGATACAACCCATTATCTAATTAATGCTTCTCCACTCCACAATCCTCCCTACACTGAACACTTCACTGGTTCCTCTGCTCATCCATTTACTCCTTCATTCAACAAACAGCACTGAAAGCCAGCACCACATGGGAGTGAAGCAGTGAGCAAAGCAGAGGCCCTGCCCTCACTGCGCTTAAACTCGACGCACTAACTCCCCCTAACCGCCTCTTCCCAAGCTGTTCTGGCTTCTAAACTGTCACTTATTAAGGTACAAACACCACCAGCCCTAATGTTCTCCCACGTGTGGACATTTCCAAATAGCGCCAGAGACCAGCACGCTCTGAACAGGAAGTTAAGGGCTTCAGAGAGTCTTCTGACTTAATGACCTCTGGTATAGGAAATTAAAGCTCTAACTACCAGAACAATGCCGGAGAGAAAATGAACAGCTTTTCCTGTATTACTAACGCAAAGGGAAAGGAGACGCTGCACTTTCTGGTCATGTGGATGGCTTCATACCAGCGAGCACTCAGGAAAACTCTGGGAGGCTTTTTTCCCACAATCCTTGATAACCAAAACTCATTTGTTTCTTCAAGTGCTGCTTTTATCGTGTTAAGGATGGGAAGAAAAGGTTACATAAAACATATAGTAAATCACAAAATATGAAAACAGGGATTGGAAGAATAAGCCCTTTTCCAGTTAACCATTAATAACAGTCCCTGAATTACTATTTCATGGACATAAGCAAAGTATCAGAGAAGCAATTCTTTTTAAGATGCCCCCAGGATAAAAAACAAAAGAAAACAACAACGACGGCAAAAAAGCCTTGGATTAAAACCTGGATAGCAACCTCCCAGCAAAAAATGACTTGCAAAATTGAAATGTCGGCTGGCACTGGGGACTCAGGAAGAGAGCTCTTTGCGGTGCCTCAGAACACCATAAAAATGTACTTGCTGATAAGCCAACAGGAGATGTTAAAAAGTATGCTAACTTTTACTAAATGTTACAATCAATGATGTAACTTATATAAGTAGGGTTACTCTGTCACACATTGATAGTTACCTCACTTTCACATCCACATTAACTTGATTTTAAATGCAATTAATACATATAGTCAAGGAAGACTAATGGACTACATTCTGCACTTAACCTGGTGGACATTTTCAAATGGCACAAGTGACCAGTGCAAACCTATTTTGCATTGTAAACGACTAAATAAATCTTAATGGATTAAGAATGATCAGCTATCAACACACAAGGGAAATTAAGTGCTGAAATGCCTACATTGATTATTTTAAATTATTAGCCTTACTCTGTTCTTGAATTTGTATGCTTTTAGTGAGCTTTAACACATTTACAAGACTTATTGACTATAATTACAAGAGAATTCAAGTAATGGACACATCAATTATAAGCAACATGTCTTGACCAGACAGTTGCATAAAGAATTCTAAAAAGAGCTCCATTAGCATCTTCCTCTTAGTTTTATTCAGTTTTATCTGCCTTAAGAGGGCATGTTAAGAAAGAACCTATTTTCTGCACACATGAACGAGCCTGATTTCTAAAACCATATCATTTCAGAAAGTGAGCGGCAACACGGTACCGACAGAGGTATTAATAAGGCCAACAAATAAGTATCTGACCTTACTCTCCAGCGGTGGTTCTACTACATGGGAAGAGCTGGGATCAAAAGTACAATGTTTATATTTACCTAGATTAACCTTATGCAGGTTGCCCTGTTACTTTCTTCAGCGAAAAACTTTTATCTATCTTTAATCACCCTAAACTATTAATAATGTTTCATACCCTTTTGTCTTCCTCCTTGTAACCGTGCACTAAGTTTCAAAAACTGCATGAATTTAAAGTATATCTTTAATAATAAGCCATTGTTTAAAAGTACAGTAAAATAAACCTTACAGTTTTAATGAAAATATGTTCATTGAAATGTGAATTTATTATTCAAATCCACTCATAAATTCAACCATGGAGACAGAACTTGTCTAAGCAGAGCACAATGATTTAGAAAAGCTGTCCATTTAAAACAAAGAATGTATGGCAGGTTTATAGAAACAGTGCAGCGAATTTTAACATAAATTTAGAATAGTGGCTTATGTATTTCCCACAAAAAGTTTTTTTAAAAAATTTCTATCTAAAATTGAACATTAAAATGGAACACTACATGTGACAGCACAGAAATTCAACCAAGTGCTACCTCCATGCAAACCAAATCCCCAGGACATATTAACTTCGAAAAGTGTTCACTAATTTTGATCCTTGAAAGCAGAATCTTGTTGCCTGGGAGTTACACTTTGGGATATAAACTATCTGGCAATGAATACATTTAAATCCCTAAAACTGTAAGAAAATTTTCATATTCCACTCCTCAAAAGCCACTTAATATGTCCTCTGAAACCCAAAGTGCCACTTAATAGACACCCTGGAAAACCAAACAACTAGGACTTAGAGACAACTGAAAAGCTGTGAGAGACAGGAATTTAACAAACGCATCAGAGGGACTAGGCTTCTTGATAAAAGAGATCTGCCAAACATCGTGCCTTTGGAATCACTAAGGCTCAATTAATTACCTTAAGAAATGTTAAGTGTCAACAAAGACTATCGCAGCGTCCAGAGCCACGGGGCAGTGGGAGGTGAACTGGGTGGAGGCCGACTGGCAAATGCAGTTAAGGACTCCACGTTTGGATGGGAACAAATGTCTGAACTCTATCACTCCTCTGCACCTGGTGGGTAAAGAGAGATTTGCTGCACTTTACTTACCTGTGTGAGTGCGAATGTGTGCTAGGAATGCCATCGAATTGCTACTGCGACACATCTTCCCACAATACTTGCAAACGTTCCCCTGATTTTCCTCTCTCTCGCGGTTGATTTGCTCAGTGTCTTCCACTATGTACTTATTCACCTCTCGGAGCAGTTCCTCATGCTGCCCTTTAATATGCAGAAATAAATTCTGTTCAGAATCAAAGGGCTCTGTACACTTGACACATTTAAAGGTGGCCCCTCCCTCGGGAAGCTCCTCAACGCTGGCCTGTTCATTTCTCATGTGACCAGCACTGGCCAAATGCTGATGGAGGTTGCTCTCCGTGTAGAACGACTTTCCACACAGCAGACAGTGGAAGTGTTTCTCTTTTGTAGGATGCTTCATGGCTATGTGAACATTCAGTCCACTCAAACCATCTGCTAAGAAGCCACAGTCATCACAACGAATTCGTGTGGATTCGGCAAAGGAACTGCCGTCGGATTTCTTCTTTTTCACACCTTGAGCACAGTCCTTTAAGGGCAACTCACTCATTCTCACTCCTGCTGCTATGAGCCCCTCTTCAGACTGGTCTAACAGGTCCCCATCTTCGGGGTTCTTTATCCTTATGATGGAAGAATCAAACCGGCCAAAACTGTACACGGCTTGTCCTTTATCATCAATACTGATTATAGTTTCATAAACATCAGTATTTTCAACGGTGCTATCAGAAGCTGGACCATCCTCTTCCAAAATTATTTTACTTTCATGTTGGGAATTCATCAGAATCTCCTTATTCTCTAGAACGGGATCTTCTGGCACATCTTTCAAATCCCCTGAACTCTGCACACTTCCAACTTTGTTCTGACCACTGCCACCCAGGTTGAGCTCTTCTCCAGTTGCTCTCAGCATGGTGCTCTCAGCCGAATGCTCTCCTTCTAGAGCTCCGGGGCACACACGTTTGCCAAGGACTTTATCTGCCTTGTCCCCTACGTTTCCGCCATCACTCTTGCAATGTGTGTCTGGATCACTGGCGTCATTCAACATACTGTGGTTTTTCTTTGATGTCTCATAATTCAAAGCTGAGCTTCCTGAATTTTCATTCTGAAAGTTGCCTGGGGAGCCATAATTAGAGGAAATATTAAGGGACACCATCTCCTCCGGTTTTGTAACTTTATCCTTGGCAAGGGGCGGCTGGAAAGCTTCACAAAAGGAATGATCTCCGCTGAGATTAGATTCTTCCTCAGTCTCAATTTCTACAGAGCCAGGAGCGCAGAGTACTTTGGACATATCTAAATTAGTATTCTCATCCAAAATAGAACAATCAGCAGCATTTCTAGTTCTGAGAGTTTCAGAGGGTTGGTCTGAAATTATCTGAAATTCTTCAGAACTTTGCTGATGCTGCCCTTCAGGAATAATGATGGTTTTGGACATTTCTGCAGAACTGGCTTCTACGTTAGAAGAGTTCAGGTAAGACTGCCTTTTCATCTTATGTT
Source organism: Neophocaena asiaeorientalis asiaeorientalis (assembly GCF_003031525.2). Lineage (NCBI taxonomy): Eukaryota > Metazoa > Chordata > Mammalia > Artiodactyla > Phocoenidae > Neophocaena > Neophocaena asiaeorientalis. The sequence continues at coordinate 4,063,319 of NW_020174135.1, forward strand.
TTTCTGTTGCTGCGTGCCTGGTCATCTCCCGCCGAGTCACAGCATAGTAATCACACGCCATGCAATAAAACGCAAACTCTCTTGTATGTTTCCGTTTTACGTGCAGTTCTAGAGAAGGAGAAGAGTAAGCGTTAAACTCACAGCGCGCACATTTGTTATCTCCTGTACCTGCGTCATCTCCCTGGGAGCAGGCATTGCCCTGATGGATAAGGTCCTCTGGTTGTAGAGACGTCTGTTCCTTTCTCTCAAGAATGTGACCATTAGTTTCCCCATCTGTAGAATGAAATACGTTCTCAACGTCGACTTCAACTGGATTCCTTTGCTCTAGTACTGGCTTTTCCGAAACAGAGGTGTCTGCTTCAGCTGACTCGTTGGCAGGTACATCCGAAACTGCTGAAGTGGTGTTCTTCCTACAGGCTTCAGGGTTCCCCCCTTCCGGGCCAACAATGATATCTGAACTTGGTTTTCCACTCGCTTCTATCTCTACACGTCCTTTATGTTTCTTGGTGGCACAATGACGTTCCATGTCTCCCTTAGTTACAGTATAATACTTACACACTTTGCATAAATAACTGTACTGGTGACTGTGTTTTCGTCTAATGTGCACGGTCAAGTTTGTAATACTCGAGGCCAAAAGACCGCAATGTGAACACGTCCGTGAGATGTTACCTTTAGGTCTCCCTCTCTTTGGGGCAGTGGTCAAAGTTAATTCAGCCTCTTTGGTGATTACACCAGATTGTGACAGTTCCTGGGGAAGGAGGATGCTCTTGTCGAGACAGGTGTGCTCCTGGAATTGCACACCTTCCACATGGCCTTCTATCCTTCCATTCCCAGAAATGGTAAACTCTTCTTTTTTGTCATTTGCACCTATGCAGACCCTTTCAATACATTCTTCAAAGCTTAAGCCAATATTATTTTTCTTAGCATTTTCAAGATGTTTGCTTCTCTTAATGTGTTTCTCCATTCCTTCTTTGCTCAATGAGTAAAGATTACATGCCTTACACAGAAAGTGATAGTCTTGACCATGGCGGAGTTTTATGTGTCTTGTGAGAACAGTGGAAGATCTTGTTTTATAAAAACACTTCTTACACTGAAACTGAGGCTTATTCGCATGTCTTACTTCATTTCCATGGCTGACCCTGGACTGAACTGGCTCTTCCTGAGCTGCTTTTCCTGACTCACTCACAGAATCTTTTGTATTTTCTGATTCTAAAGTACTTAAAGGTAAAGTCTGTAAAACCAAATCATTGTTAAATGATTGAGAAGTCTTTGGCTGACCCAACAAGTGAATGTGCTTCTCAGTTGTCTGGTGTTCCTCCATGTCTTTCTCAGACGAGAAGCACAGATCACAAGGCGTGCAAAGGAAACCCCTACTGTGCTTTTCCTTCATGTGGTCTCTCAGGTACATTTCATTCAAGGAAGTAAAGGAACAACACTGACAACTGAGGCCGGGGGCGGTCTGCTGATGCTGGTTATTGTGCGAGTGTGCATCCAAGTCCCTCCTGGACGCACTGGAAAAGCCACATGTCTGGCAGTGAGACTGCATCTCTCCTGCGTGGCACCTCTTCCCATGGATTTCCAACTCTGTCCTGTTTGTGGCTGTGTGTCCACAGTCTGTACATGTACACAACACCTGGTCATCCGAAGGCGGCCTCACCGTCACTGAGTCAAAGGAGCATGGGAGATGGGAGCTTCTCCTGTCTTGCTTCAGGTCCTGGGTCTCTGCGGATGTGACGCACAGACCCTGGACGCTGCCACCGGTTTCTGCATGCTGAGGTGTTGACTCAGCATCACTTGCTTTCATCTGTGTTCTAAAGTGTTTCAAGCACAGCCTCTGAGTTTCAGTAGCGCCTCTTTTGTTAACTCCTAAAAGAGTGAACCTTTTCTTCGCCTGGCCCCTTAGGGCGAAAGCGCCGCTGCGTCGTCGGAAGCTGCTGCCCAGCATGAGGACGTTCCGCTCAGGTCTGGGTCTTGAGGCCGTACTGACACCGTGGGCTGCCTGGAGGGTGTTTCTGGTAGATTCCAATTTCTCTAGGAGACCCTCTGAGGTGACTAAGTCTCCTACCTTTTTACTCTGGTTTTCAGGATTCTGAGGTATATCGAGGGAGGTTACATTTTCTTCAACAATCTCTACTTTTTCTGGCGAAGTATTCCTGGATGGCATCATTTCAACCAGCAACTCACTGCCACTTCCACTTTGTTTAGAAATGCTTCCTCTGAAATCTTTAAATTTGCTTCCAACGTTTCGTAATCCTTTTGAACCGCCATTCTTTGCTATTGGCTTAGACGCTCTTGGCTTTGTGCGAACACTTTTTGTTCCCATGGGACATGGCTTCTTAGGAAAAGGCTGTTTGGTTAAGATCTGTACAAACCCTCCACGAGCAGCAAGGTTCTGACGCCGGAGATGTGTTTTGCCAAGATAGTGTGCGTTCAACAGGTTCTCCTCCACACACTGAAAGCCACAGAGGTCACAAGAAAAGACCCTCTGCGGCCTGTGCGCCTGCCTGACGTGCACATGTAAGGCTGCGCTGCTCTCCGCTTTGTGGCCACAGGGGCCACAGGCGTGGTCCTCAGGCTGCTGCATGTGACACTCGGCATGCTTCTCCAAATCGGAGCAGGAAACAAACGAGTGACCACACGCGCCGCACTGCAGAACTGCATCCACACTTCCGAGGGTACTGCTCGCAGGCATCTCGTTCTGGGGGAAGGGAAGCTCTCTTTCTGGATCAAGGAAAACCATTTCCTGAGCGGGCTTCTTCTCAGCGTCTGTTTCCAGAGAAGCAGCGTCCGTGGGGTTAACGTTGCAGGGGGCGGCAAAGGCACCAGGAAGACACACGCCTCCATCAGGGTCACTAAGGAGGGCCCCCACCCCTGTCCCCGCCAACGGGACACCCGCTTCTGGGCCTGAGCCCTCAGGCCTCTCTGACCCAGGGATGCCCAGCTCTCCCGACTGGAGGGGCTCTGCCTCAGCTAATTTCATTCTCTTGGAAGCGTGTTCATTTCCATCATTCCCCACGACAGCACTGTCAAAGTCTGATGACTCTAAAAAGCCTCTTTTGCTTGTGGAATTTTCAGAGGAATCTGCTATCACCGCAGATACAGGCCCACAATCTACATCACGGGGCGAACTATTTCTCCAGTCCTTTGCTTCCTTGTTTGCACTGTCACCCTCATCATTCTCTGGTTTCTTCTCAGTGTCCATCACTAATAAAGGCTGACGATGCTTCTTGTGTCAGGGGTGGCTCACTGGGCACACATAACCTGGGAAGAAAATAAAAATGGTATAAAACCTTTGAACATAAAGAAAAGACACACAAGTTAGTCGAAAAGTCGACATAAAGTGACACACTAGACGAAAAATATCATAAAATTAGCCTCGAGTTCTCCTTTACATTGAGATGGATTTGATCGCGTGTGCAAAGTCCTTTATGAAATGCATGAAATCAGATTTGGGGCATACCACATCATCATACTGCTGACTCAGGAAGCAATGCTACATTACTTTGATAGAAAAAGTAATTTTCAACCAGCTTACAAAAAAGCTTCCATGTTTTAATTCTTTTTATTGGTACATTTCAATTTACTACTCAAAAAAAAAAAAAAAACAGAGAAGCCCTCTTTTCAAAGTACATTTCCGTGAACTCCCATTCTGTAGAACAGATTATACAAAAACTGCTGTGATACAAGTCAGGGAGCCAGCCCTCCCCCTCTTTAGCTTCCCAACAGAAGCCCAAGTCCCAGTGTAAAGAAAACATAATTTTAAAACAACTGCTTCATCCTCCTCCCCTAGAGCAAAGAGTCTGACTATCATCCTTCTAAGTATATCCTAATTAACAACATGCATATGCTCATCATACATCATCGTTCATGTTCAAGCACTGTTGCCAATGAACAGCCACTCCTGTTCCAGGTGTCAATCACCAATGTCTTCATCTAACAGTCATTTTGTGTTGTCTGAAGGTTAACAGGTTAAGGGGAAATGTCACTGATAGAGTAGAATTAATAACGTAAATTTTAGTGGGGGGAGGAAGAATTTTATTGAATAAAATGCTTTAAAATCAATAACATTGATTTTATTTTTCATTATGCTATTTAATTCAATTAAAACATATCATTTTCCATTTACTTTACACCATGAATGGAATTCTCAGCCAAATGCCATTTGATTTGATGTTAATTAAAGTATTACTCATCAAGTATTATGGCCTCAAAGCTAATGGTAACTATCTTTAACTATTTTAACCATTTTTTTTTTGTTTTTTTGTCACGATGACAAACCAAATGAAGGCTGTTGTTCTGACTCTGCTAAAAGTAGGGACTAGAAATTATATATAAGATAATGACACCAAAAGCATGAGTAACAATAGAAAAAATTAATAAATTGGTCTTTATCAAAATTAAAAGCTTCAGGGCTTCCCTGGTGGCGCGGTGGTTGGGAGTCTGCCTGCTGATGCAGGGGACGTGGGTTCGTGCCCCGGTCCGGGAGGATCCCACATGCCGCGGAGTGGCTGGGCCCGTGAGCCATGGCCGCTGAGCCTGCACGTCTGGAGCCTGTGCTCCACGGCGGGAGAGGCCACAGCAGAGTGGGAGGCCCGCGTACCACAAAAAAAAAAATTAAAAGCTTCAAATAACATTATCTTCAAAGACCACCAAAAAGAAGTGAAAAGATGAGCCACAGGATGGGAAAAATGTTCTGCAAATCAATATCTGATACAGGACTTAATCCAGAATATATAAAAAAGGAATCTTGTAACTCAATGATTTTTTAAAAATCCAATTTTAAAAGGAGCTGAGGGGCTTCCCTGGTGGTGCAGTGGTTAAGAATCCGCCTGCCAATGCAGGCGACACAGGTTCGAGCCCTGGTCCAGGAAGATCCCACATGCCGCAGAGTAACTAAGCCCGTGCACCACAACTACTGAGCCTGCGCTCTAGAGCCCGTGAGCCACAACTACTGAAGCTCTCGTGCCTAGAGCCTGTGCTCCGCAACGAGAAGCCACCACAGTGAGAAGCCCACGCACCGCAAAGAACAGGAGCCCCTGTTCGCTGCAACTAGAGAAAGCCCGTGCGCAGCTATGAAGACCCAACACAGCCACAAAGACCCAACGCAGCCAAAAGTTAATTAAAAAAATGTTTAAAGGAAAGTAGTTGAATATACATTTCCCCAAAGAAGATATGCAAATGGCCAAAAAGCACATGAAAACATACTCTACATGAGTAGTCATCAGAGAAATGCAAATCAAAACTATAATGCGACACCCACTACAATGGCTAGAATCAAAAAGTCAGATAAGGGACTTCCCTGGTGGTCCAGTGGGTAAGGCTCCACACTCCCAGTGCAGGGGGCCCAGGTTCGACCCCTGGTCAGGGAACTAGATCCCACATGCATGCCACAGCTAAGAGTCCGCATGCCGCAACTAAAACCCGGCGCAGCCAAAAATGAATAATAAATTAAAAAGAAAAATTTTTAAACGTCAGGTAATAACAAGTGTTGGTGAGGATGTGGAGAAATCAGAACACTCATACAATGCTAGTGGAGATGTAAAATGATGATGCCACTTTGGAAAAGAGTCTGGCAGCTCCTCAAAAGATTAAACACAGTGTATCTTACGGCCCAGCAATTCCACTCCTAGGTATATGCCCAACAGAAATAAAAACATACGTCCACACAAAAACTTGGACACAAATTTTTACAGCCGTATTATCCACAATAGCCAGGAGGTAGAAAGAACCCACATGTGCAGCAACAGAATAATGGGTAAACAAAATGAGGTACATCCGTACAACAGAATGTTAATCGGCCACAAAAAGAATGAAGTATTAATACAAACCACGATATGGATGAACTTTGGAAACATTACGCTAAGTGAAGGAAGCCAGTTGCAAAAGACCACATACTATATGATTCCTTTTATAAGAAATACCCAGAATAGGCAAATCTATAGAGACAGAAAGTAGAATAGTGGTTCCTTAGGGCTGGGCGGGAGCACAGGACAGGAGATGGGAGACAGTGGGGTAGCGGTGGTGGATAATATCTAAAAGGTGATGAAGACGTCCTAAAATTTACTGTGGCGATGGTTGCACATGTCTGTGAGTATACTTAAATCCATTAAATCATAGTATGAATGGGTGAATTGTATGGTATGTGAATATCCCAATAAAGTTGCTTAAAAATATATAAATTATCATATGTAATTTACATACAAAAATACCTTGTATTTATTACAATATAATATAGTAACATATTGTATCACTCTTATAAAAGAGTGAAAAAGATAAATGTATATAGTTTTATTACACTTACAAGATGTACAACATCAGATCATCATTTCTTCAGAATGTGTTACAGAAAAGATAAATTATATAAAAGGTCAATAGGTGTTTTGAGGGGAAAAAATATTCCTGGTCAAATAAGTGTAGAAAACTCTGGTTTAAACAAGTGTCTTTATCACAGAATTTCTCAGTACATAAGTGTTTCCCAAACTAATTTCATTACAGAGCCCTTTGTTTATAAAGAATCAAGAGGCCAGTGTTCCAAAGGACCTTTTAGAAAATGCTGTTTTAGATAAAGCATTGGGTTTGCTATTCAACATTTGTAATTCAACAGTAAAAGGAGGAAAGGAAGTAAGAAAGAATGAATCATGTGTCTGTTCCAAAATCTTCACTTAGGGCCTACTGTATGCCAGGTATTTTTGGTTGTACTAGATACTGGAATTAAGCAAAGAAAAAACAAAATCTCTGCCTTGCATTTTAAGGGGTGAGACTTTTTTTTTTCAATAGATATACTGTCCAGTCCAGGACATCGACTTCTGGTCAAGAGTCACAGGGACTGGATCTACTCTCATGCATGAAACAAAGAAAAAAGAAAAAAACAGAATCTATGAAACAACAGCACAAGACACTGGAGATCAGGCACCAAAAGATAGTGATCCTGAGAGATGAGAAACAAACCAGGTGAGCGCCAGCTTACTGCCTGAAGAATGGACGCAGGCCACAGACAGAGCCCAGGGACCTCCCAGCAGAGAGGAGGGCGGCTAGAGCTTGTGGGGCAGAATAAAGGAGAGGAGAGATGGCAGAAAGAGAAGCCCAGAGAGCTGCTGAGGGTCCCTCAGGACTGTCCCTCTCAAGACAGAGGACACTGCCTTCTCCCCCCAGAACCCTCTCAAGCCCTTCACGCTCAGTCCCCGTATCCCACTCCCCTCCCCGCTCCCGCACCCGGAGGCAACCGCCGCTCAGAATTCTTCCACAATAGATTAGTTTTGCCTGTTCCAGAAATTCATACAAATGACATCAGACAATATATACACTTCCGGCGGGAAGGAGGGTCTGGCTTCTTCCACTCAGCACGATGTCTGTGCTGCATGGCTCAGCAATGTGCTCCACTTCGGTGCTGAGCACTACTCCACCACACAGATTTACAGTCCTGTTGACGGACACTGAGCTACTTCCCTTTTGGGCTGTTATGATAAAGCTGCTATAAATATTCTTGCACACGTCTTTCATGAACATAGATTCTCACTGCTTTTATGTACACACCTAGGGGTGGCCTTGCTGGGCTAGAGGGCAGGTGTGTGTGCTTAACTGTACGAGAAACCGCCTGACTGATGTTCAAGGTGGCTGCACTGCTTTATACGGCCACCAGCAGTGTCAAGAATTGTGACTGACCCACTTCCTCACCAACATTTGACACTGTCAGCCTTTTCAGTTTTAGTCTTTCTAGTGAGTGTGTGTGAAGTTACTCTGCATTTCCCCGGTAACTAGCGATGGTGCTGAATGATGCTACATGCTTTGCAAAGTCCTTGTTAGCCTTTGGCCCGTTTCTTACATCACTTGTCTGTTTTATTACTGAGCCTATGTGTTCCGGATATAAATCCTTTGTCAGATACATGTTTTACAAATATTTTCTCCCTTTCCATTTTATAAATGTTGTCTTTTGATAAGCAGAAGTTTTAAATTTTGATGAAATCAATTTTTTCCTTGTGCTGGTTATTTATGTGTCTAGCTTGCTTTCTGTCTCCCAAGCTAGAACGTAAGGGCCTGGTTTATTTTATCCACTCACATGTCCCAAGAGCCTAGATCAATTCCAAGCACACAACAGGTACTAGAATGAACAAGTATCTCACTGTGAAATAAGGAATGTCTCCTATCTAAGTATTTATTGATGAAATGAAAAGTGTCTGAGATACACTTTAAAATGGTCCAGGAAAGGAGCCTAGCGAAGGCTAGGTACCGACAGTGCTGAAAGCTGAGTGACAGTTACATGGGGATTCAGTATGCCATTCTATCAATTTTCTATGTGTTTGCATACATATATGTTTGAAAACGTCCACAACAGGAGTTATTTTAAAAAACCTTTTAACCCTTAATCTAGAACGGTGAGAATTTCTTTCAATAACGAGTCCTTTCATCTCCTCCTCTTCCGACACCGCTGTGGCCCGCGGCTACATCACCTTCGCTACGGACACTAGCAGGTACACATGCACAGAACACACAAACACCAACCCACGGAAGACCCACACACGTACAACTATTCAGAGTCAATGCTATATAGACGGCGCATGACTCATACATTTTTGGAGACAAAAGAATGACTATATTAATATGCAGAAGCAAAATAATGAGGCTCTTCATTATCTCCCATATAATGGCTCCAAAAATTCTAAAACAAAAGGAGGAAATGTTTCTACATCTGTTATTTCCCAATTGACTTTTGAAATTAATGAAATAACTCAACATCTCATTATACCAAGAAAGAACAACAAACATTCAACAAATATATATATTGAGTTGCCTAGAAAATGAAAGAACTATAATGATACAAACACATCCTTTGCCCTCAGCAGGCTCATATTCTATTAGGAGCCATGTGACATATATGGAAAGGAACTCTAATACAAGGCCACATACGGTCACATGTGTGATATAAACAAAGAACTACAGCAGTATAAATGAGCAAGGGACCATACTGCCAAGTAGACTATTTGGCTAAAAGAGGAGAAATATCATTTGAGCTAAACCCCAGGACACTAAAACTGTTTTTTTCTTTTGTTGAGGGGGCAGGTAGGAACAGTTAAACACTTCAAGCAGAAAAAAGGGATTAGCAAAGCCGCAAAGCACATGCAATGAGCATGTGAGACTGTCAGCAGTGCAGACAGCTACAGCCCTGGCTTTCTACTGCAGGGCAACTTAAAACCCAGGCAGATGACCAACACCACATCATAAGAGGCTCCGAATTAAGAACTGGAACTTATTCAGTAGTGTCAGTGGGGAGTCACCGAAACACAGCACTGCTTCAGGAAGACTCATTTTTCAGTATGCAGGACATATCACGGGTAGAGAAAGTCTAGAGGCAGAAAGAGCACATTATAATAATAGTTTAAGTTGTAAGGCCTGAACTAGAATGACATCAGTTAAGTGGGAGTGCAAGGTGATTTAGTAAGTATCTTAAAGTGATCTAGAAGGGATTCAACAGAAATGAGGAACCTTTTATATATTTTTTTTCTTTTTCTTTTTTTAAAAAGAAAAACCTTCATCAGAAAGCTTATTAGGTTATTATAGCGGAATTCAAAATACCCAACTGGGAAAGTTCAAGGACTCTTTTCTGGAGGCAGATTTAATTCATTCACTCAACATTTATGGAAAGCCTACCATGTACCAGAAAGCACCTTTAATTCTCTATGAACAAAGCAAAACAACAGGACAGGCATGGGACTCACTGTCAACACTCAAAGTAAGTAAGGCAGAATCCCTGTTCTTTCTGAAAGTCGTGGTGCTTGTACCCATTGGAGAAGCCAGTGAGTCTCCGATTTCTTCCCACAGCAAGGTTTCAAAATTCAGAAGACTTAGTAGGTATTTAGACTAAAATAATGAGATATATTATTAAACCAAATCTTCTTAAAGCATACGGTTCCTACACAAATTCATCAATTACCATTCAACACACATCCTCACTGTGCCAAAGATTTTCAAATATGCAATTCCATTTATAGTTTCTACTCTCATCCAAATTCTCAACTAGTAGTTGTTCCTCAACTAAAAGTAAATAAATAAATACGTTTTATATAGTGATCTTCAATTTTACCTATAAAAAATTATTAGCTCACCAAGAAAATGTCCCAAAAGAAAATCCCTGCTCTAACTGAAATATTCTCTGCTACAGTTTAAAAACAAAAGAAAATTTTAAAAGTGCAAGAAAAATCAAAACATGCATATACTTTTTAAGAACAATAATAAGAACCTAGAAAAATGGTACAGATGAACCGGTTTGCAGGGCAGAAATTGAGACACAGATATAGAGAACAAACGTATGGACACCAACAGGGGAAAGCGGTGGGGGATGGTGGTGGTGGTGGGATGAGCTGGGCAGTTGTGACTGACATGTAGACACTGATGTGTATAAAGCTGATGACTAATAAGGACCTGCTGTATAAAAAAATAAATTAAATAAAACTTTAAAATTAAAAAAAAAGAACAATAATAAAACAAATCAATAGCAGCAGCATTCTGATGACACCTGGTGGCCATTTCTCACAGGAAGTTTTTTTCAGCATTTTTAAGAAAGTATTCCAGGAACTAGTAGAGAAACATACCAGCTATTCGACCATTTCATATGCTAACCTTACTGTGGGCAGCACGGATGAAATTTTCCCCTTTCACTCCACCTCTCGCCTTCGTGTCTCTCTTCACCCCGTTCCTCTTTCGTGCTGAGTGTACGTAAGCGAGGCTGAGCTCTGTCTCTCACACACGCAGGGACACGCTCGCCAGGAGTAGGACGAGGCCATCCACACAGGAGACCAGCTCTCCCCACCTGCACCCCAGGCCAGCTCGCCCTCATCCCTCCTAGACTGACCCAAATTCCTGATGCAAACGCTGTGAAGTTGGCACGCGTTGGCACCAGGCCAAGAGTAAAATCACAGCAGGGGGCACGTGTGTGGCAGGGCAGGTGTGCACACACAGGCATATACAGAAACTCCGGATGGCCTTCACCCTTTCCCTTTGGGCCTGGGAGGTCAAGGTAGGGCAGGTGAAACGCCCTACGAGCCTATTATGATGTGCAGTGGTGACAGCTGAGACAAGAATAAAGGGAAATTAGCGGACTACTCAGATGTCTTTCTTAACCTACCATTTAAACTGGACTTCTGATCGAAAATACGTCTCTTACCATTATACTACCACTAACTTAATACAGTACCACCACATCCCTATGGGGAGGCTGCTAATGAGAAACTCTGAAGCATCAGTTGTCCTTACAAACACCAAGTGCATAACATAAGGGTAATTAAAAGGGCACTTTACTTTATGTAATCCTCCTCTCACCAAACTCTCCCATCAGAAGCATCAATGCCTAACAGAGACCACAAAACAAAGCATCTGATCCTACCCAAAAAAAAACCAAAAACACTTTTCTATGAAAATGCTCACAAGTTGAATAATTTCTTCCATGACAAAAGAGTATAATGTAACACCCTAAAAACCGTTTACTAGATAACACTGGAGGCAATCTACCACAAATGGACGTGTAACATAGTTGTTGTGGTCACCTGCAACGGGACTGGCACGTGAATCCTGGGTCCACTAAAGCCCACCTCCTCACTGTCCCAAGAACTGGCTGCAAAGCTCTCCTCAGCTATGTGTGTGAACCTGTGCTTCTCCCCACCCAGGAAAATGCCTGTGGTGGCTCAAAATGAGTCCACAGAATTCTCTGGCGCTCCCGGTAAAGGGTGGGGCTAGCCCTCACCTTGGTGTGGGCTGGCCTGATGGCCTGCCTAGAAGGGACAGAAATAGCGGGAGTTAGGGTGCCCCACCATGCTTCAGGCCTTCCCCCTTCCCTTGACAGCACCCTGTTGGGGAAGCAGGACGGCACCCCTGCAGCCCACAATGGGGGCTCCAGGAGGTGGTGAGGGACTGAAGCTTCACTACCAAGAGCCAGAAGAACTCTGACGACAGCGACGAGGGAGCAGCTCCTCCAGCCCCAGGAGAGCCTTCAGGCACTTCAGGGACGGCGGCCCACGAGAGACCTGGCGCACAGCCACCCAGGTGAGCCCACTCCCAAATCCCTGGCCGCAGAAACTGGCTTGAAGCCCCATGTTTTGACGTAATTTGTTATATAGGACTGGACTACTAATGTAATGCCTGTTCTCTCCCTTTACACCCTGTCAGGAACAGACCGGCTCAAGTTCACCCCTCCTTTATATGTAGTTTATACATAATTTCCTTTCCTATATGCTCCAACCTTTAACAGGATCTTCTGTACTAGCAAAAGAGTATTAAGCTACACAGGAGGAGGTCAATAAACGTTAAGTGAAGCATACTCCGACATGCATCTCGAGGGCAGAATTCCTAACAAACTTCCGTAAGATTTTAGAACTTAAGAAACTGACATTTACATTGATGCCCTTCCCACTAACAAAATCAGATCTGATATAGCTTACAGTGAAAAGGTGGTGTAATAAAATCAAGAGTTATTAAAGAGATATGGTGGAATTTTAAATTTAGATTTGTATGGAATAAAAGTCCTAATATTTCTGAAAGACCTGCTCATTTTGGAGGAGGCTTTTCCTTCTTATAAGCCCTGCTAGAGTCGAGTTGGTAGCAGCCTACAACCTAACATTCCCCAAACCTGAGGGAGCGGCCCATGCAGTTAACCCATGGACAGCCACAGGTCATCGGGGCTGAACAGGCCGCAATCCTGGCCCCCAGACTGCGTAACTCCCACACCTTCCCCTGGCAGGAGGCATCCAAGCTCAGGAGATGTAGGGGTCTCCGGCCACAGGACCTGTACCTGGTTAAGCTTCACCTCCAAAGCATCTCACATGCCATGTCCAGCTTAATCCTAAAAAGAACCTTCCCCAGCCAGTCCAAGGACGCACGGAAGACAAGCAGGCTAGAACTATCTGCTCCTAAGCCCAAATGGTCAGAGTAAAGTAAAACTATCAGATGGAGAAAAAAATTCTCACTCAAGTCAGAATAGAATATTGTTTCTATTCCAGGGGTACCTATTTCAAATATGCAGTTTGATCCTGTGTGCAAGTTAAAATTTAGAATATTTCTTTAGTGCCTAAGTGAGAGCTAAACAATCACGAAAAAGTCATACTAAAAGGGATCAAACCATGGTAACCATAACAGAATAAGTAGGTCATCATCCCTTCATCAAAGATTGCCACCTTTCCAACACTACTTGTGAAGATGTATTAATACTAATAAAAAACAACAAATCACAGGACAAAAATAAACTGTAAAGTTAGCTCAGCCTTCTTACCTGGCTATTTCTTTTTTTTAAATCTTCCTACACTTCAAGTACTATTTTCCAAATACGTTAATTGATCCTGTAATAAAGTTAATTTTACGACTATCTTATATCAACCATCTCTGACAAATGTACCTTTTGTGGTATTTAATATATCTCCTTTCAAAAAGTATTTTTAATATCAATGTTTTGCTAGTATTTCTAATTGTTTCGATTTTTTTAAGAAAGGAAATTCTTATTGGAATAAAATAATAAAAGGAATGAAGATTCTATGAGTAAAGTAGAAAATGAAAAAATTCAATGCCATTGAAAGCAGACACAGGATCGTTTGTATCTTATGCCATATGAAAAGCTTGTTTTATTACCAGTATAGCTAATCACAATGAAACCATCTCTTACAACTAAAGACATTATAATGAATTTTCTTTACAGCTAAAGAGAAATGGGATTTGCTGTTTCACATCAAATAGAACAGGCTGTATAAATTCTTCTTCCTATTTATTGTAAAACATAATTTCATCTATAAAATCAGTCATGAAATATTAAAACTGAAACGACAGAATTTATATCCTTTACTTAATTTAGTTTAAACAGTCTATTCACTAAAAGGCAGGGCGGCGGGGGGAGAGGTACATGTGATAGAGCCCCTGCTTTCTCATTAGACCCTTTAGACCCTTTATTTTCAAGAATTTATAATGCAGCCATTAAAAAAAGCATCCCATAATAAAAGTCAGTATACTTTCCTTAAATTTTCCTTTCATCTTTTTCAAAAGGCAAGAAAATGAAGCACAAAGCATACGAATGCTGAGGAAGGGAAGAGAACGAGGAGAAAAAAATTAAAGAAACACAATGCATTTACACTGAACATGTTAAGCACTAGTGAAAAGGAACATTAATGTACAAGGAGGCCCAACTATTCCAACAATACACTGCAGGACACGTGGCAAACAGTTAACTTTTCTGAGCCTCGGTTTCCTCATTTGCAAAGTGAGAGGGGACTAAGATTTCTAAATTCCATGAGAAAATCCCTCGCTGACAATAAAAAAAATGTTGAACACTCAACCAGCAGAAAAAAGAATGGATCTGTGTTTCATTCCAGCAGGAATACTATGAAGAAAAAGGCTATTTCCAAAACGTAAAAATGGAGGAAAAATAACCAAAAAAACAGCTAAAGACACGTTCCATACAGTTCTTGCTTTAACAGATTCCTCAGGTCCACTGAAGAGATGGATTAATACCATGGCTAATCAAAGAACGGCAAGGAAAATAGACTAAAACTACTAGTTTTGGAAGAAATCTGGAAAGCACTAATTCCAAATGTCAGTAAGCTAACACATGATAAAACTATCAAGCCTCAAGATTTTTGGAATATAAATTATTAGGTATCAAAGATATGAGTGTTAAGAAAGTATATTTAGAAAAGACAAAACTTCAGTATTAAATTTTAAAAATGGATATAGTTCTAAACAAGTCCAATTATCTAATAAGGTTAATAGTTTTTATTTTCCTCTGGGTGATGAAATTATAGGTTAATTTTTTCTTCTTCTTCCTGGCTTTTTCCTATACTCTTTCCTAGATATATTACTTTGGCGGGGGGGGGCGAGGAAACTAAGGGGGAAGCTTAATAAAAGTCTCTACACATGGTAAGTAACGGAAAATGATAACTCCTCTCAAGATGGGAAGAGCAAGCCCTCAGGTAGAAATACATTTATGATTGTGGTTCTAAGACTAAACTGAGTATCAAAATCTTACAAATAAAAGTAAATTTAAGGGGTGACTTGTAAACGTCAGAGATGTTTGGGGTCTAATTTTGGTCAAACACCCAGGGACACCAAGAAATATCCCTAGGGCCATCGGACCGCCCACTAAACTCAAGAGAGGAGGAGGGGGACCAATAACAAGCACAGCTGGCACCCCCATCTCGGCCTCCGATACCTCCTCACTAAACAGAACCCGGTTCCTCGAGGAATGGCAGATTCTAGGCCGGGGGCAGGGTCAGTACACCATGAGCCTGAAGAATCTCATCATGTCTCGAAGTGGGGAGAAATGCTTTTAGAAAATGTTGGGACAAAGACACAGGAGTCAGCTTGAAGAGGTGCCTACTGACTAAATCTGGGACAACATGAGTGCCACAGTCGTTAGTGCCAGTAAACCATTAAAAGCAGGTATGAAGAAGTCCATACTGACGTCTGGGAGAGAGGGAGACAGACAGAGAGACTGACTAGACACACAAATGGACAGGCTGACAGGGCAAAGGTTACAGCAGAATGCTGAGGGCCAACTGGTAAGTGTGGAGGGAGTGAGGGGATAGAAAATCATACTGACAGACTATCGGGCAAGAACTATCAATGGATGCCAGTTCTGGGGGGGCAATTTTGATGTGCAAGATGTCTGAATGGCATTAAACCATCTCCCTACAAACTGCTTATTTGCTGCAAGGGAAGAAAAAAAATTCAGTAATTATACGGTGGATAACTCAGCTACGCCTTGCCAGGGGTGATCAAATTAACATCCTCAACGACGGTGGACATGGGATGCTTGCAGATGTAACGCCCTGAGGAGGACGGGACACCTGGGCATCACTGCAGCTGAGAATGCCAGACCTGCAGCTAATTAAGAGGACACAGCACACAACACAGAGTGAGGAGTGTTTTATTTGAAGACCAAAAAAAATGTGGGAGGACTGCATTCTTCACAAATGTCAGTGTTATAAAAGACAGAGACAGACTATGGAAATGTTCCAGATTAAAGGAGGCTAAAGAGACGTGACAACTAAACGTGCTACGTGTTCTCAGACTGGATCCTGTGGTGGCAGGAAAACGTGCCACTAAGGCCATGCTAGGTCAGCTGACCAAAAGTACTGCGATGGTTAACTGTATGTGTGAGGCTAAGGCATGCACAGACAGCCAGTAAAATATTATTTATTTCCACGTCCATCTGTGAGGGTATTTCTGGAAGGGATAAGCATTTGAATGGCAGACTGAATAAAAAATGTCCGCCCTCACCAGTGTGGGCTGGCAACACCCAATTTGTTGAGGGCCTGAATAGAGCAAGACGGTGGAGAGGTGCAGGAAGGTCAAATTTGCTGTTTTCCCTTGAGTTGGGACGTCCACTTTCTCCTGCCCTCAGACATCAGCATTCCCGGTTTTTGAGCCATCAAACTCAGACTGAATTATATCACCAGCTTTCCTGTTTCTTGAGCCTGCAGAAATAAGAATGTGGGACTTCTAGGACTCCATATCCACATTAGCCAACTCCTATAAAAAAAAAATCTCCTCATATATATTTGTATACATCCTATTGATTCTCTAGGGAATCCTGACTGATACAGATTTTGATACTGAGAGTGGTTCTAGAGGAATAGGATTTTCCCTTGAATCGGAACGGAGGTTTCTGGAAATGGCTCTCTAATGTGATTAGATTTAAGGATGCTAATGACTATTTCCAGTAGCAAAGAGAGTACTGATAACAGTCTACAGTGTGAATAGGAAAACACTGTACCCAGAGTCCCACTAGGCATAGCTGGTCTGCTAGCTTCCAGGTGACTGCAGTTACTTCTACTAGAATGTTATGGGGAGTTCCCTGGTGGGCCAGCAGTTAGGATTTGGCAGTTTCACTGCCCTGGCCCGGGTTCAATCCCTGGTTGGGGAACTGAGATCCCACAAGCCACTCAGCATGGCAATCAATCAATCAATAAGAATGTTATGGATTAAGCACTGAAGACACTAAAATAGTATCCATCATGTGAACAGTATTTCCCAAGTATGACAGAAATACACTACTGGCATTTAAAATAAAGTTATGTGCCACAAGTAAGGACTTTTAAGTAAGTGTGTATTATTAGCATGAATATTAGGGGAAAAAAATAACATACCAACCCATGACTCCACATACATTACTTCTTATGACAAGGCTAAATTTAAAAAATAAAAAGTGAGGTAAAATACTGTGGAGTAAAATATAGCAAAAACAATGAAGGAGTAAATAAATGACTAAAGTGTGGAAAACTCTACATTCATACCTTATTTATTTACTAATTTTTTGTATAAATTCTAAGAAGTCAATAAAAATAGATAAGAATCCTCAACTCTAAATTCATCTGTAAATAAGAGTGTTCTGAAAATCCCTCCCTTCCCCACGGCAGGCAACCCTTCATAGCTGGCATCACAAGTCTTCACTTACTAATTTTCACACGAGTACTGGCTACCTCAGATTATACCTTTAAGAAAACACTGCGGCCTAACAGAATGTCCTAACTCTGTAACATTACGCTTCTGCAGTCTGAGGAATAGATAAGAGAATTATATATGTGGAGAAGAAAGACTGCAGAATACTAATTTTCTACATATTCATAAACTGCCTTTCCCTCAGATGTGGTACAGTGGCTAGAATCACCCTAACAAGAAGTTAATGCCCTAATTCCATAACTGCTATAACAAGTGGACCTGAAAATGGCTCAGACACAAGTTCCTATCTCGCTCCTGTAAACTCCCAAGGCAGGTGTTCCAGGTCTGCAGGCAGTCGGCTCCCAGCTGATTCAGGAATCCTGGCTCTTTCCAACTTGATGCTCTGACTCAGAGCTTCCTCATTCTCTGCATCCAGCTGACAGAAGACGAAAGCAAGCGTGAAAGCGGCAGGGCATTTGCTTCTTTAAAAGCCTTGGCTCAAAAGTGGCACCTACCACTTCCACTAATTCCTGCTTCACTGAAAAGAAATCTGAAAAATGTCACCTAGAGTTGTGCAATCGTCCCTTGCGGAAGGGAAGAACTGATGTAGGTGGACAGCCAGCCAGCTCTGCCACACACCAATCCAAAAATTATCACACTACTTGTCATTCTACCATTAATGAAGGCTTTTAATCTTTATAAGACTTACCAAGACCTGTTTTGAGAAATGCAACTGCCCCTGGAAGAGCCTACTAAGAGCTACTTCCACATTTGTAAAACAAGGGAATTATACACAATGTCAGTCATTTGACAAATTTAGCTAATCATCAAAACATGAATCCCTTGGACCTACACGTGGACAGATTCCGATTAAGAAAGTCTGAGGTGGGGACCAAAGCCTGTAGTTCTAAAGAGCTCCCTGTTTGATTCTGATAAGCCAGATTTGGGATGCACTGGATAAAAGTCCCTCCTAACCTCAAAAAAAAACCAATATATACTTAACATACACCTACCAGACAGAGATGAGGTGCAGAGGAGGAGAGGGAAAAAAGGGGAAGGAAGAAAGGTGAATCAGGAAGGAGAAAAATGTACTGCACTAAACAGGGCCATCACACCAGATTCCAAACTCATTTGCCTACATAACAACTGGCCACACAACAGTATTCTGAACGTGACTTTCAGCAAACACTGTCTCAATCTACCACCCTGAAACCCTAGGGTTTTAAACACTACCCCTACAGGAAACCAGATTATGGACCCTGAAGATTCTTAATGAAAGTCATTTGGTCTCATTTTCTGAAAGACTATAATTTCTACTACCACTCTTTGAATGATCTAAATTTTCTAGGCTATTTTTAAACGTACATTACACCTTAGTTTAAATTCTAACAGTTTTATAATTTTATGCACTCATATAACTGTGATTCCCCATTCTTTAATAACTGATCCAATAATTATATATCAAATTTTGATCCTTAATTCACAGTAATTCACAAATGAATTGTACCCTTGGAAAGAAGTGGTTTGTTGCTTGTTCTAGGTTTAAAACACAAAGTTTCCATTATATTTAGTAACTGACAAGCAAGCTAGGCTTTGGTTACATTGGATGATGTAACCTGGTACTACTCCAACTGTGTTAAGCAATGTCTTTTCCCAAGGAGGCTTCTTATTACCTTACTTTTTATTTAAAACTATTTTGTTTTTTAATAAAAAGTAAAAAGTACAGCATATAAGAGAAAACAAAAGTATGAACATCAAACACACTGAAAAACACTAAGACTGAGATTATCTAGCTTTAGCAAAATACAGCTGAAACTAGAAGAGCTGAAGTACCTTAAAACCCATTTGAAGAAGCCTACTTTCTACATTTGCCCATCAGGGATCTGCGACAAGCACTATATGTGTCTGAAATGCAGACATCCTGCTATGGAAGGACTCTCACGGGCTGTCAACTTCTTAGTGAGGGGCTGGCTCTGTTAGAAAGTATGACATTACGTAATTACAAATGCTTGACAGTTCTGCTTTAGACAAATTTAGCACTACGAATATCAAACAAAAATAGTACAACTATTTGGTTCCATAGGATGTGTAACTTGACTTAGGGCTTCTATAACCATCTTTTTATTTTTCCTATACTTGCTCATTTCAAGGAGCGACTGTCACACCACGATGGCTTAAAAAGGTTTACAGCATAAGTAATGTTTATTTTAAAATAGTCCTCATAATATGGGATACAAAAGGTTGCCCTTTTTAGCAACCTAAGCAAAGAAGTATGATTTCCTAAATCCTATGGCATGATACTACCACTTCCTAATAAACTGGAAGATGCAATCCTTAGAACTAACAACAAAATACAATTACTTTTTCTGCTTTCTAGACTTGCCATTTACTAGAATAATAAAGTCACGTACACTGGTTTAAAAACAAACCTAGCAAAATCAAGTAACTCGGAAAATGGGGGTGAATACATCCTTCACCAGTCCTGCTCTCTACTCCCATTCCTACTTTGACTTGGCCTTTCTTTCTGTAATGCACAACACTCTGGGACACAACTCTGCTTTGTCTACGACTGTCTTCCTCCGACCTTCTCTGACAGAGTCAGAGACTTCCTCCACCTCTTCCCCCTCTGTGCCCACAGGACCTCCCCGCCTCTGTGACACGGGGCAATAGTGATCTGACACACCACCCCCCAGGTTCATTGGGTGGCTCAATCCTCAGCTAATGAGTGTAAACTCAGCACACAGTGTGCCTGCACAGTGAGCGCTCAGCAAGTGTTAACACTCCGTACCCTCGAAACCAGTCTTCTCCCTTATATCTCTACTCCGGACAGTACTGTTACATCACAGTCCAACAAGAATGTATCTTGACCACCATCACCCCCATCATTATTTTTTTCATACAAACTGAATAGTCCCTGTGTAGACGGACACTGCAAAAAGGAAAGTTTGTTTTTAAAATATTTGGTAGATATAAAAATAATTTTAATGTGTACAAAGATATTAAGCATAATATAACAAAAATCTGAGTACAGATCACAGTTTAAGAAAATTAAATTCTTGTCTTTGAAGTCCCTCTTGGTGTGCCTATCACCTTCCCTCTTGTTACAGAGCTACCCATTAACTTGTATTTTGTTTATAATTTACCTATTTTCTTTACTACTTTGCCATACCTGTATTCCTAACAATATGCATTCTGTTTTGCATGTTTCTAAACTTAAAAAAGAAAAAGGGAAAAATACTAGATGCATTCTTCTGCAAGTAGCTTTTTTTTCCCTCAAGTTAACGTTCCTGATACTAATCCTTGGTGATGCATGTGACTGAAGTCCATTGGGTTTCACAACGGCACAGTACTTCATTACAGGAATATAGTACAATTTATTCATTCTCCTGTGATGACCGTGGCTTCCAAGATTTATCTTTTACAAACAGTGCAAGGGTGAGCATTCCTGTACATGTCTCCAGTCATTCATGGACCCAAGTTTCTCTGGGGCAGTGGTTTGCCCATTTTAGCATGCATCAAATCACCTGGAGAGCTTGCTAGAACAGAAAGCTGGCCCATCCCCAAAGTTTCTGATTCAGTAGGTCTAGGGTGGGTCCCCAAAATGTGCGTTTCTAACAACTTCCCAGGAGATGATGGGAACACAACACAGAAGCAACACTCTAGGATAAAGACATAGGAGTGGAATTACTGGGTCAAAGGGTACACACCTCTTTACTAGTTAATTCCAAAGTTATTGTACCAACTGACACTCCCTCTTAGCATTCACTAGAATGCTTCCTACCCTCCTGAAAAGCAGATATTGTCAGATTTTTACACTGTTGCCAAATTAGCGTGTATGAAACTATATACCACGCTGGTCAAATCTGCAGTTCTCTAATTACTGATTAAGTTAGCATCTCTGCATTCACGTGTCCTCTTCTGTGAAATGCCTATTCAGGTCCTTTGCCCATTTGTCTATTGTTCTTATAGATTTGCAGTTGTTCACCTTTCTGGACACTAAACTTTTATCGGTAATATGTACTAAAAGATCTATTCTCACTTGTGACTTGTCTGTTCACTTTCTTGATGGTTTCTTTTAATAAACAAAAGTTGTCAATATCAAGGTTGTCAAACACATCAATCCTTTCTTTTATGGTTTGCACCTTCTATAATTTAAGAACCTTTTCCCTCTAACAGAGTAACACAACTATTGCCCTACATTGTCTTCTAAAAGTTTCATAGTTTTGCCTTCTATATATAAGCCTTTAATTGACCTGTAGCCGATTCTGGTGAATAATGTGAATTAGAAATGTATCCCACTGCTAAGAGGTTTCCTATTTGGTAAGAGCCACAGATACAGCCAACAATAACTATACACAATAAGTGCCCCAAGTGAAATTATTGGTTAGCTGTTAATCACTCTTTTGTTGAGGTTTATTCTGCTCTCTCATTGAGGAAAACAAAAAACTGGAAATTTTCAACATGAAAACTTGGAAAGTTTTAGCAAATTAGTCAGAATATGATCTCCACTCACCACACTCCAAGAAGCATCTTTAAAAATACCAAAAAAATGTTGGATTATTCTTAAAAAAAGCACTGGGGAAAGTGTGGGAAAATGTACATTCTCAATAGTACTGGTTAGGATATAAATCTATACAACCTTTCAAGAGGGTAATTTTACAATTTATATATCAGAAGCCTTAAAATGTGTATCTTCTTTGAGTTATCAGTGACGCTTCACAGAATTTACCTTAAAGAAATAACCAGACAAAATATGTGTTTAAGGATATGCACCAAGGAACTCTTTACGTTAGAAAAAACTGGGAACAACCTAGTATCCAGCAATGAGGTACCGCTTAAAGATGAAGCCGCCGTGGCACATCCATAGACTGGGACACTGTGCAGATTACAGAGCTGTACTGACAGGGGGAGATGATCACGGTATTCCGGTAGCTTATAAAAACACTTAACAAGATGCACAAACAACATTTATTTACTCATAAATATTTATTGAGTGCCTCTATGTGCTAGGTACCAAGCAAGTTACTGAGTAAACAGAAAGAGGGATCTGTCCCCTGCCTCCAAGGAGCTTACAGGCACTGGGAGGAGACAAACCAGGTCTGTATCTTCCAACTGACTCAGGCTGGGATATTAAAGGCACACGCATTTCGGAAACAGAGATAATTTATATGTGTAATATAGCCAGCAATTCCATTAGCAAGGAAAACACGTGCCCCAGCCCCATGGGCTAGCAAGTGGGTAAGCAGTGGGATACCAGGAGCAACTGCCTGGTGATGAACTGAAGTGCATCCATCTTCTAAATGCTCCAGGGAGAATTCTTAAGAAATGCAGCACAATTATGGAAAGTCGTGCACTGAAGACACATGTGAGACAGGTCACAGAACCAAAGCAAAACAATTCAGACAAACAGCTTCCACTGTTGCCAATTCAAGACGAATACTGCCCGAGATCAAGTATAAGTTCTTGAGCAGATAACTGTTCTTCCAGCAGTGAAACCTCTACCCTTTCCAGCTATGTTTGAGTCTAACAAATAGTACTGAAGCCTCCCAAGATAAGAAGTATTCCACAGTTAGGGTCAGGTTCAAAGGATTCTGACATTAGATGTTCACTTATTTTAAACTTTTGCACCAAAATCAGGCAAATTAGGAGGGTCATTAATTACAAAGAGAAAATGTTTAATCTTAGAGCACAGAAAGATGTCAGACATCACCTCAACCAAGAGGTCAAAGTTAACATTCACCACTGATAAAATATATCTACATCACGTGCATTCCAATGCGATGCACTGAGGGCAAACTTCACCGCTGTGGTATTCTTGCCAAAAATGCCTAACCCTCAATTTAATCCTGAAAGAACATGACACAAATTCAAACCCACTAACATTCTACAAAATAACTGACCAGTACTCCTCAGAGGTATCAAGGTCATGGAATATAAACCTATAAGGAACTGTCACAGATTGCAAGAGACTACAGAGGCATGATAACTAAATGCAATGTGGGATACTGGATTGGATGCTGAATCAGAAAAAGCACAGCAGTGGTGAAACTCAAATCAAGTCTTTAGATTAATTGTATCAACTGCCCGGTTTTGGTAACTGCACTACAGTTACATAATGTGTTAACAAAGAGATCTGGTTAGAAGATATATAGAACTCTCTGGACTATTTTTGAAATTTTTTTGTAATTCCAAAATTATTTCAAAGTAAAAAGTTTTTAAAAATCATTTAAGATGCAAGATAAAAAGGTATGGGGATCGCTCATTAACTCTAACATAAAAAATGCTAGCTACCTCCTCCAATAACTATGCTTTAAAAAAATTCCAATAATTGCAACTAAGGTGTAAACGGGAATAAATGGCAATTATTCAATAAATGCCCAAGACTGGGATCATCTAGAGAGCAGAGTAACTTTCCAGGTAAATGACCTACCTTACTTTCCCCCTTACTCTTTTTTAATTCAACTTACATTTCTTCAATATCTATTACAGGCATATAATCTGTCCTTGGGCCCGATAAGAGTTTGATATGTAAGAAAAGAACATTTTAGTACACAAAACAACACAGAAAAGCATAGAAAAACAAAGCTGGAAGTAACTTTTTACTTCCATACAACCTAGCAATCAACCTGGACACGCTTTTCAGTGTGAATGTTGGTAAGACTGGGGGCTCTCACAGCTCATGTGTAGCCCCTTCAATAGTAAGTGGCCCTGACCACTAGAATTGTCTCCAAAAATTACCCTTGAATATGCCACAATGACTCTGAGAAATACTCCATTTCCAGTCCTTTTTTATTTTTCATCTAATCATATGTTGTTTATGCATTACTGTTTGTGATACAAAATGTAAAAACTTGATTCTCTGAGTACCAGGGAAAAGGTTAAGCGGGTAAAACCTGCAGAGGTTTACTTACTCTCCTCTTATGAGAGATCAAAGGCAACATCACGTGAGGCCAGGGTTCCCGAAGTGTGGCCTCAGAGCCAGCAGCTTCACCATCACCCAGGCACCTGTCAGGAGTGCAAATTCCCAGTCCCAGCGCAGGCCTGCTGAATCAGAGCCCCTGGGTGATGCCCAGCATCTGTGTTTTCACAGGCCCCCCAGGTGACTCTGATGCACCTTAAATTTGAGAACTATTGATGCTTCAAAGAGCAGAAAGCCTAGCCTATAAATCAGGGGGCATGATTCTAATCCTTGTTCTGCCACTAATTTCTGAGACATGTTTGTCACTTAGCTTCAGGGGGCTCAGCCCTCTCATCAGACAATGAGAATGAAAATAGATCACTGCCACAGTCCTTATGCCCTCTAAAAGGGGACAACTCTATGAGGCCTAAAAGTGAAAAGAGAACCACAGCGATTTCTCTTTCATCAAAATGAAACAATTAAAATTTCTCCCTTTCATCAACTGGTCTCTGAATCATATTTCTTATTATTTTAAATAAAACTGCGTTAACTTTGCTTTAGTGAAAGCCATATAAACTCTAATTTTACAGTTTCCTATTTAGCTCTGTATCAAGTCTATTTTGGAGGAGTTCCACATAATAACAAGACTTCCAAGAAACCTACACTACAGACTGAATTATAATTCCCGCCCCCAGCCCCCAGCCCAAATTCGAACGGTGAAGCCCTACTCCCCAGTGTGACAGTATTTAGAGACAGGGCCTCTGGAAGGTAGGTTTACCTGAGGTCATGAGGGTGAGGCCCCCAAGATGGGATCAGTGTCCTTACAAGAGGAAGAGAGACCAGAGTTCTCTCGCTCTCTGCCACGTGACAACAGAGCAAGAAGGTGGCTATCCGCAAGCCAGGAAGATTCCCTCAGCAGGAATCGGCACCTTGATCTTGGACTTCTCAACCTCTAAAACTGTGATAAATAAATGTTTGTTGTTTCAGCTACCCAGGCTATGGTATTTTGTTATAGCAGCAAGAGCTAAGACACTCAAATGTCCCCTCTGGTGTGGGGATCTAACACGCCAAGTTACAGTGCAGAACTGTGCTCCATGACTTCTCATAATGACTGTGATCGAACCACAGGAAGTATTTACAAGCAAGAAAATCAAAGAATTTAAAAATGTATAGATCTAGGTATTTCCATTACTACACAGCTTTCATTTATCCTCCTGTTCATGGATTTATAAACTGGGATGCTTCTCGCAACCTGTATTACCTGTGAAACAAATCTCTTCTTAGAGGGGCTGTGAGAGAGGGAGGTGAATCAAATAGAAGAGTCTGTTTTATAGAAGAGAGTTCTCCTCTAATAAAACAAACCTAATTAGAATGAATGTTGGGGAAAATGTCCCATCAATCAAGTGAATAGCCATTAACCCTTAAGATCTCCACTCAAATATATCCTGAAAGCTCTCATCACTCCTACCCCAGCAGTGATCATTTCCTCCGTGCTCCCGTATCTCCATTTCAGCACTTGGCAAAAGGCATTACATTTGTTTACGTATCTGTCTCCTCCAACGGACCCTGAAATCATCTAGGGCAATATGTTACTCTCTCCTGCACTAAAATGGTGTCTGGCATGAAGCAGGAACCAGTGATTATTAAGTGCAGCCACTTTGCTTTGTTAAACACCAGTGGAACTCTGTTCTATCTTGCAGCTTTCGTGTAAATCTGAAATTATTCCAAAATAAGTTTTTTTTTAAAAAAAAAAAAAAGGCACCAATAGCAACTGCACTATCAGCAATCATCACAACTGTCTTACACATCGTGTAAGACATTAGCTACTACAGAGCCTTGCCTTAGCGGGTTTTGTTTGTTTCTTCGTTGCAGCACTAGGGATCATTCGTTGCAGCATGCCGGCTTCTTAGGTGCAGCTTGCCAGCTTCTTAGTTGCGGCATGCATGCGGTATCTAGTTCCCAGACCACGGATCGAACCCGGGGTCCCCTGCATTGGGAGCACAGAGTCTTACCCACTGGACCACCAGGGAAGTCCCCGCCTTAGTGTTTTCCAGACGTGACACTAGGAGTTAGTAATTTCACATGTAGCAAACTTGAAGAATGAATAACAAACATTTGAGATTTGAATCCGGACGCTAACTTTGGTCAAGTTATTTAATCTGGGTCTCAGTTGGCGGAAAGGGGTTAATTCCTGCTCTACAAACTGCTGTGCTAAATAAAGTATACAGCGTATATATCAAATGAGCTCTCCTAATGATGTTCTAGTCAATAGACAATCAGCGTCCTTCCCTGCACGGTGTTCCAGCTGGACTAACACCTCGCCGCAGAACAGGTGCACACTGTAATTAGTTCCACGGGCACGAGCTGTAACGTTATACTTCAGTCACCATTAGGGTTATGGTTACCTATAAAATAAATCCTACTCGTGTGTCCCTGGATGCCAACCCTGCCAAGATATCCCACTCCAGAATTCCCCCTTTAAAATAAACAAGCTATTCCCACCTCGACGCAGCCGACAGGGGTCAGCCGCTCCTGCCACCCGCCTCCACCAGACTGGTCCCCAGAAAACGGACAAGCACACACAGGACGTGCCCGCTAGCTGGGAAGAGGGGTACCCGCTGCTGCAAAAAGTGGTGTGCGGCAGCCTGGGGTCTCCGTCCAGGGCAGAGCGGCTGAACCCGAGCGGCTAGGACCCTCCCTTCCAGTCGTGCCGCTCTCGGGCACCAGCGCTCCAGACCGCTGCCCGGCCGGCGTCCTAAACGGAAGCCGACGCTGGTGGCAGCGGCGCGGCTCCGGGAGACCGGGAGGGGGCGGGCAGCCGGAGGAAACCGACACGCCGCAGCTCGTGTGCGTTTCACTCGGGGGAAGCCCGGCGGTGAGAAGCGCCCGACCGCGGGCAGGGGCGCGCAGAATCGGCGCCTCCGCCCTGACAGCCAGGCCCGTGTGAGTCGGGCCTGGGGGCGAGCAGCGGCTGGCGGCGTGGAGCCCGGGCAAAAAAATTACCTGTTTGCCGACGGAATCGCTCCTGCTCGCCCCTCTGACTGACTCCTCCGGCTCACCGTCTTCCCTCTGGGAGGAAGGGGCGGGACTTCCTGTCTCTCCGCTGAGCGACTTCCGGCGGTCTTCAGGCCGACTCCTTCGTGGACTGCGCGCCGGACACCATGACCAAAAACCAGGATCCTGGAACTGGATTAGTAAAACCCACATCGAGTTCCCTTTTTCTGTCCCGACTGGCCGGGACACCTATGTGCCTCTTGTTTTTTTTTTTTTTGTCTGTCAGGTCTCGCCGGAAGTTGCTAGGAAATGGGACCGGAAGTCCCGCCCCTCCGCAAGAGAGGAAAACGGAAAGTCGAAGAAGTCAATCTAAAGAAGGGGAGATGCGTCCGGCTGGAAGTGTCTGAGCTGGCGGGCCAAGTGGGGTTTGGGGAGAGTCCCCAAGCGGATTCCTCTGGACATTCCGCCCCTTCCGTGTCCCATGCCTCCTCATCCCACCCCGTCCCCCGCCCGCCCGCCGTAGAGGACCCCCGAGTGCGGCGCGTGAGCGCAGAGGGCAGCGCGGGGCGAGCGGCCGCTGCCCTGGGCCTTCCGGGCCCCGAACGGTGCCCGGCTCTTCTAGGCGCCCGTCTACGGGGACACGGTTTCTCTGCTGGGCCAGGCGCGTGCGCAACCCTAGATGTTGAGGACAATCTGTCGACTCCAAGAAAGGATCCTCGGAGTCACGGGCCGCAGGGAGCCACGAGCCGAGTTCCGATACTAAAGGGGAGGCAGAGCACCGAGTGTGGTGGCCGGCCAGTTTGGCAATAAAAGCCGAAAACGCTCTAGGTGTTTAAAAAGCCCCCGCCGGACCGTTTTTATTAACGGTAGCGACGCAGCGCAAGAATTGTTAGGAAGAAAGTAAGGCACGACCGAAGCGTGGTCGTCCCCGCCGCCGCCTGCCGCTCTTGCGGGAGCATCCGCGGACCTGAAGCTTACAGCCCTTCCCCGGAAACTCCAGATCCAGGAAGGAAGACCGCGGCTTGCAAAGTGCTCTGACGGACACCTATATAGAGATGAGCGGCGACATCCCACTTGCGATCAGCTTGAGACACCGCTTGCTCAGCAGTTTTGACTTTATCTTGTAGGTATAGGGAGAGCTCTTAAATAATTGGATTTGTAAAATTTTAGGTAAACGGAGTTTTTAAAGGATGGCCCTGTAATAATGATGGTAGGCTTTCTAAACCAAACCCATCTCTCAAGGCCAGTTCCAGCTCAACGCTATTTAAGTCAGAATATTCAGGTGATAATAACGTTTTAAATACTGGTTTACAGAGTACTTTTCATAGACATTATCTGGTCGAATTTTGACTGTAATCCACATGAATTCTCATGTCCGTCACCCACAACAGGAAGTTGTAATTTAGAAGAGTTAAATAACTGTTCCAAGATCACACAGCTAGTAAAGGTGGAACTCACTTTTCAAACTCCAGAGTCAGCCTTTTCCAGTCCACCTTGCATCTTTTAATGAATAGCTAGTTCAAGAGTGTTAGTCTTGGATGAGAAGGTGATGAATTTCTCAACACTTAAGAGTAGCTAGCACTGTTTTCCATGCTGAAGAGGCATTCTGTTGATTTGTAGGAGATTGACCTTGCTACCTTTCTTACCCTGGGACCTGAGTTAACATTGTGTCTTCCTTCTTTGAGCAGCGAGTTTATTTTTCTTCTGAGTTTATTTTTCAGTTCCCCATCATGCAGTATTTTACTGAGACAGGACCTTTGCATCATACAGTGACCTTAAGGAAGTCAACCTGACTTCCTCGTGTATAAAATTAGTCATTTAGGGTAAAGTTCTGGTCTTTCGTCATTCTGTTAATAGAAGAGGCTCTAAAATTTCTAAGCCACAGTAATAGTGTCCAATACTGTTACTCTCATTAAAACATTTAAAAGACTGTTCCATTAGATAATACTAACAGCGGTGATAGCTGTGGTTTATTAAGCACCTACGTGTCATGCAATGCTCAAGAGAATCCAAGAATATAGGAAAAATTTGTTTTTCTGTGTCTTATTAGAAAATTTATATATATATCCTTTATATATATGTTATATATATGTATATATATATATAATAAAGCTCCTTTGGAGCTTCTTTAAGACATGTTTGCCAAAGATGATGTCTTTCCATTACTTCTGGCCTCCATTTTTTCCTGATGAGCAGAGGTCATTCAGATGTTTTTCTCCCTTTTATGTTTCCCTGTATGTAATTTGTCATTTTTCTCAGGCTACTTGCAAAATTTTCTCTGTATTTTTGGCTTTCAGCAATCTGATTGTGATGTACCTAGGCATGATTTTCTTCATATTTATACTATTTGGGGTTTTCTGAACTTTGAACACCTGTAAATTTATGTATTTCACCAAGTTTGGAAAATTTGGGACCATTATTTCGCCAAATACTGTTACTTTTCACCATTCTCTCTTTTTCTTTTGAATTTCAATTAAATATATATTACACCTCTTGATATTATACATAACTCACTGAGGCTCTGTCCTTTTTTGTTTTGGTTTCATTCTTTTTCTCTCAGACTTTCAGATTGGATTTTTATTGATCTATTCTGATTCTTTCTTCTGTCATCTCCAATCATCTGTTAAAAGCAGCTAGTGATTTTTTTTGTTCTTAATTCAGATATTGTATCTTTTAGTTCTAAAATTTCTATTTTGTTCTGTCTTACCATTTCTGTTTCTCTGCTGAGATTCCCTATTGGTTCATTTACTAAAGGCATATTTTCCACTGTGTCTTTGAGCAAAGTTATAATAGCTGCTTTGACATATTTGTCTGCTAATTCCAGCGTATGAATCATCTTGGGGTTAATCTTCATTAATTTGCTCTTTTCTCTTGTGAGTCATGTTTCCCTTTTTCCTAAATGCCCAGTAATTCTGGTTGTATCCTAGATATTTGAGTAATATAACGTAGAGACTCTGAATTCACTTCTGTTCTTCTGAAGAGGTTGGTTGTTGTCGTTGCTGTTTTAACAGGCAGTTGTTCTGGCTGTCCTGCTACTCCTTAACTTTGTCTCTCCTGTCATGGTAGCAGCTGAAGTCACATTCAGTCCCCTCAGCCTTAGCCAAGAGGCTTTCGTCCGCCTCACACAGGCATGGTTCAGAGGTCATCCAGAGACCTAGGCTGGGCGTGCAGAATGCACTGCTTCCCCTCTGTGACTGTCCTTTCCTGAACCTCTTCCCCTCACTCTGTAGGAGCCCTGAAGTCTGCCTTCCAGTTTTTCAAGTGGGGTTTTAAATAAAATTTAGATAGCTGCCTTTATTTGACTATAATTATTTAAAATTTGAAAGGAAGCATTGGTCATTTTTGGTGACTAACCATTCTTGATGACTCATTTACTTTAACAGTGTCATTTAAAGTTCTAATTTCCTTTAAGTTAACATTTTCTGCCACTACACTCACATGCCTACCTACAGTAACAATGAGAGTAGGCTAGGAACACTTAACCACCCACGCTAGAATTTTAAATCTAAGTTCTCTTTGCATGCTGTTTTGGTGAATTTCAATGTGGGAGGTGAGATGATGTAAAACTTCATATTTTCTATTATAGTCAAAGGCATAATTTCTCTGACATCTTTTTTCATTCTCAGTAAGAAATTACACTAGAATAATTTTTTAAATAAAATTTTTCCACGTAGTGACAATTTTTTTTCTCTTTAATCTACCTAGTCAAAGAAAGCTCAGAAGCATTTATTTACTTATCATAACTGTTAAGAAATTATAGTCATTAATCCGTTCTCTTCCACATCATGCTGGAAAGAAAAAGAACACTTTGCTTCAGAAAATCTGTATTTCTGGCTTTATTTCATCGACTGATTGAGCCTTTGGACAGCTGAACAAAGAACACCCCCAAGCCAGCCTCAGCCTCCCAGAGCTTGCTTGCCAAACAAGAAAGTTGTTTTGATATAGTAAAGAGGGAGATTATCTTTCTTACCAGTTAAGTGGCCTGCGATATAGAATGCAGATGTTAAAGAGCTGGTCAGTGGAAGAACAGAAATGATATGTGCAGGTATTAGGCCTGGGTTTAAGTTTGCGGCTTGTCATGAACAGCAGTGGTATTACAGGTAGATAATAGAATTATGCTAGATTTAACCATAGGTACATTACCACTGAAACAAATATTTTATTTCATCTTACATAAGTCCGCAACTCATTATTTAACTGTTTATCTACTACATGTTCAGTTAGTATTCAAACTTGAATTGAAACATAAAATTTAAAAATAATAGCTAGATGGCATTGAATACATATAACACTAGATATTTAAAATAGTATAGTATTTAAAAATCATTTGGACCTATCATAAAATGGTATTTGTTTGGGGGCTTGTTGTGGTTTTTTTGGTTGTTTTTTTTTTTTTGCGGTACGCGGGCCTCTCACTGTTATGGCCCCTCCCGTCGCGGAGCACAGGCTCTGGAGGCGCAGGCCCAGCGGCCATGGCTCACGGGCCCAGCCACTCCGCGGCACGTGGGATCTTCCCGGACCGGGGCACGAACCCGTGTCCCCTGCATCGGCAGGCGGACTCTCAACCACTGCGCCACCAGGGAAGTCCGGGTCTTGTTTTTTTAAGTGAGAGTTACTTATCAGAAGTGAGAAGCCAAAATACAACTGTATTATTCGTGAGCTTCCTTCTTACTCTGCGTCTAAGAAACTTACTGAGCACATATTATGGGCCAGGCACGATGCTCAGCACAGCTCCTCAGCTCAGCGGGCTGTCACCCTGCACGAACCGCAGATGGTGTTACCCAGTCTTCTGACTGCTCAAGAGAAGTCATTTGGGTGAGGTCTGCAGATTTTGAGATGCTGGCATCCAATTCAGAAGTGCTTAGAACAACGTGAAGGCCACGTGAAACGCACTCAAGGCAGCCGTATGGGGCTCACGGCTGCTGGTTTGTGGCCCCTGCGCAGACAAGTGCTGCCTGGGAGGATACACAGGCGCTGTTATCAGTCCATGGCACCTCAGCATGACTTGTTTCATGTGCTTTTTCCCAGTGCTAGCTGCTCCCAAGACGGTTTCAACTAGGAACGATGTGAGGCAAAGAGCATAAAGATAGAAGTCCAGGCCAGGGAAAGCCCAAAAATGCAGCTGTGGAACCAAGAGGAGGATTTTAGCGTGCAATATTGAGCACCTACTGTGTGCAGCGCATTTCACTGGACCCCTGAAGTACAGAGATGAGTTGGAAATGGAAGACAAAGAGATTGGAGATAGAGAATATTTAAAAATTTTACCTGGCCTCCTGGCCAATAAGCGGGTAGATTTCTATCACCCGTATGTGTGTAACTGCCCTGAAAATACTTCCCTTCTGACTCCAGATCACAGCAGAACCCAGGTAGGCACCTGGCTTGGGGCCGGGTAGAAAACCCAGATGGACCTGGGAGAGCTAGGGACACTCATCGTGACCCCTAGAGGCAGAAAACCATGGCTCTGCACCCAGACATTCCAAGGTTGGGATCTCCTAGACTCAGTGACCTCAGCCTTTGTCCTGCCTTTCTTGCCTGGTGGTAGCTGAATAATTAACCAGACGTTGCAGGTCTCAGAGATTCAGCAGGAACGTAGATCAGTGAATGAGTAATCTTATAATTTAGCTGCTTGGTAAAACAAACTGATGTTACATTGTTCAGAAGTGGTTACAATACATTTTAACCAGCCTTGTTAATTGACTAATATGAACACCCTTTTAAAAATATAAATGGGGATCATAAACTTCTTGTATATTCAGTTCTTGAGAAGTCTGCCAAATACACCAGTTAGGTCCTACAAAATCCAAAAGATTCTATGTAATCTGGCAAGCACAAGCCAAGCTTAATAGCAAAAAAATATCAAATTCCTGCCCATACTCAACAGACAGCATTTAAATGTTCTCCAGCATCAGAGGAAAAGTGGCTAAAGCGTCAGCTGGGTCCCATTTCTGTGACGCAGTTCAGGACAAGCCGAATTATTGGCCCTCTGGTCCAGCCATTTTAGATGAGGTGCAGCAAGTTTTAAAACTGACATTTCAAGAACCCATGAAGCAATGGAATGTGTTATGCTTGTTTTTTATTTAGAATCATGAGAAACATTTTTAACAAACCTTTAAATTCTTCTCCATTAATGTGATTTAAGTAATTTATAAAGATTAAATCTGTTTGTTTAAATATACTCAACTGTAGAAAAATTGCATTTTTTTGTTTGTTTACACTGTCAAATCCAATCAAGCCAAACAAGATGGTTAACTAAAATGATTAATGAACCCAGCATTAGCTGATGGCTTTAAATTTAGAATGTGTTACTGATGTCAGGGTTGATTAGCTCTCTATCTAAAACCGATGCTATTAAAAGCTTTGAGCAATTTATTAGATGTAGTCACTGAGTACAGTTCCAGCAGGGTGAGAGAAATTCTATCAGGATTAATTCTGCTGTGGCGCATTGACAGGTGCACAGATGTTGAAGAGAGAGCAAGGAGGCCTTCACTGACGGGGCAGGAAGAAAGAAGAGGCTGCAGGAGGGGCAGTCAGTTGGCATCAATTGCAGCAAAGGTAAAGAGGCTTGGAACCTAAAAAGTACTCATTTTCGCACAAGGAATCCCAGATGGCATATAAGCATATGAATATTGATCATTTCCATTTCAGCACTTTTGAAGAAGCAGGAAAAATAAATGAAGGGGAAGCAAGAGGTTAATGCAGTATCAGGCTTTAGTAACTCCTCTGAAAATGAGCCCACAGGGAAATTACAGTAGGCAGTGCTGGAGACCAACATGTTTGTCAATAAGATAAAGGGCACAAGTGGTAAAAGCAGGGCTGATGTAGGATGGACAGTCACCGGATGGGATGACTGTGTGTCAAGCACTTAGAGGCCTAGAGCGCAAACTGCAGTGATTACACCAATCAAATTGCAAGCGGAGAATCTCATCAGAGACTTGTCCTCATCCTGAAGGGTACCGTGAGTCCAGGCCTGGGGCAGCCGCAGCAGGACTCAGGGAAGTCAGGTTGTTGAAGGTGGCTGTGGCTTTAGAAAGGTGTGCACGGTGACACAAAACCATGTCCGATGTCTGCGCCTTGGAAATATTTTATTACTGGTCCAGATGTCCAAGGGAAAACATTATTTTGGGGACCAAATTCCTCTGAATAGTTAGATTTTGTTCCTGCCCAGGGTTGTGTGAAAGGGGATCTGTCAGTAGGTCAGGCCTAGGCTGGAAGGTTCCTACCATGATTAATGCAGCTTAGCCATCTCTAGGAAAAAGGCAGCAAATAATTTGGATCCC
The DNA here is from genome assembly GCF_003031525.2 of Neophocaena asiaeorientalis asiaeorientalis. Lineage (NCBI taxonomy): Eukaryota > Metazoa > Chordata > Mammalia > Artiodactyla > Phocoenidae > Neophocaena > Neophocaena asiaeorientalis. The sequence continues at coordinate 4,097,897 of NW_020174135.1, forward strand.
TCTATGTAATTCCACCTAACAAGAGAAATAGAGACACTGTTATTCCCATTCAGATGACAGAGGGAAAGTAGTCTACAGTTTAAACAGGAAGACTTGATGACAGAAATTGCATCTGAAGTATGCAGCCTGTCTGGAGGTTACCGGTGTGAGGACCCAGGCTTGTGCAGTGAGGGGTGAGCGCCTACAGGACTCACTGACCTGTTGATTTTCTCTTTCTGAGAGTGCTCTCCATCATCCACAGCGCCCAGCGGGAGCATCATCACACTTTTCCGGATGGTACCCTGGAATATTTTGGCGATGGGTATGGTCGATCCATCTCGGATCATGTCTGGCTCTGTCCCAAACACTGAATGAAACACACGAAAAGAAGGCATTTGAATAAAATAATGACAAGACTACCCCCAGTAATCTCAAATGTAGTGTTTGCTTTGTCTTTTTCTTCTTCTTTGTCTTAACCATTAAATTTGATGCTTGGGTTCAGTAAGCTTCTTGATTTCACATAATTTATGTTCTAAAATCATCAACAGAGCCAAGAAGAAAACCGTGGTTGCCTTCTTTACAGTTATCTACTTTTAAACTTCTTTTATTTATTTTGGTCATGCAGCCATGCGGGATCTTAGTTCCCCAGCCAGGGATCAAACCTGAAGCCCCTGCAGTGGAAGTACAGAGTCTTAACCACTGGGCTGCCAGGGAAGTACAATTATCTACTTTTTAAAAATATTTTTAAATTTGTATTTTGAACTAATTTTATACTTACAGAAAAGTTGCAAAAACAGTACAGAGTTCCCATATATCCTTTACTTTCCCTAATGTTAACATATAACTATTGTACAATTATCAAGAATAGGAAATTAACATTGGAATAATATTATTAAGTAGACTCAGACCTGATTGGAATTTTACCACTTTTTCCCTTTTTCTATACCAGGATTGAATCCAGAATCCCACACTGCATTTTGTCATTGCTTCTGAGTCTCTTCTAGTCTGTGACAGGTTCTCAGCCTCTCTCTGACTTTCATGAACTTGACCCTCTTGTAGAGTACTGATCAGCTGTTTTGTAAAATGTCCCTCAGTTTAGGTTTGTCTGATGCTTTCTCCTGACTGGAAGAAGTCGTGCATTTTTGGCAGGAGCGGCACAAGATGGTATGCCCCCTTCTATGGTTGCTGCATGAATTAAATATTGGGAAGGTGGGACTTCTTTGCTTTTTGTTTGTAACCAATATACAAATAAACAGCTGTACTCAACCGTCACCTGAATGTCTCAGCGTCTGTGCTCAACTTTCAAGGTATCCCAGGAAATAGTTTTAACAGATATCCTAGGGTCTGGAAAGAGATGAGTTCAAACCCTCTAGGCTAGAGGACAAGTTGCTGGTGACAGAGCAGGAGTGAAAAATGAAACAGTTGCAAGAGAGAGCATGCCCGACCTTCTCTACCCGCAGAGCAAGGTGTGAATGTGAATAAAGACGATGGACTTGGTTAGCAGAACTGGTCCAGCACACAAACAGGCCCAAAGGCTCCCATGCCTTCCTGCAAGAGTACGTCAGGCCTTGACATTTCAACCACACGCCTCTCTTCAGGGGCATCACATGTATCTTCCTAACCCTTCTTCCTCTTTTCTTCACTCCAAAATTGGCAAAATGCTGCTACAATTGGGACAGTAGGAATGATTATGCAGAGAAGCACGGCTCTAGGCCTTGGACTTGTCCTGTGATTGTTAATGTCTGTGTCCCTGTAGTGATAATCCTGACAGTGAGGGCTCCAAGGAGGTCTGGACCCCCAGTTCCAGCTCCAGCATCTCTGGGGGTATGGCCCAAGGCCCAGCTGTAATATAGCACATAGTCTATATAAACACTTGCCAGTGTCTTCCCGCCTAACGTTTGGAGAGACCCCAAAACTCCCCCTGCTTTTAGGAGAGCCCCCCACTTTGCAACTGTTGGCAGTGTCCCATTCCTGCCGCAGAAAAGACTGGCTGTTCCTCCTCCCCGGACAGCCAGAAGCCCAGGCCTGTGTCCCTGCTCACCAATCATGTATCCTGTCCAGGACTTTGAAATACATGAAGTCAAAACAGGCACCGCTGAGGAAATTACAAATAAAGCTATTCCCTACCTCTGGAGAAGCAGAATGGCATTGTAAAAAGACCGCTGGTTTTAGAAGCGGATAGGCTGGAATTGAGTTTCTCGTGTGTTCTGTAATTTTATACAAGGAGCACATACGCAGGAAGCTTCTTCAGTGCAAAGCTCACATGGCCTGCCTTGGGGCTGTCTGCACCAGCCAGGCAGTCCATCATGGGCTTGGGAAGAACACGACCACACACAGTAATTAAAGACCCAAACCCATGCCAAGACAGGTCCATGGTTCAAAACTCTCAGGGGAGACCCTGTGTTCACCGAAAACCCAAGCAAGGACGGCCAAGTTTACACACACACACCCCATCCAGGGTGAGCGTGGCTCTTGGAGCGAGGCCTTTATGTAGTGGGTCTCGTTGTCTGCTTCATGCTGACCCGAAACCACTAAAACCCACACCTCCTTGTGAGCAGGAAGAACAAGTCCCCGCAGGGTGGCCCATGTCAGCTTGCTCACTGCACTACATTTGAGCTCCTTCACTGTTAACCCCAGAAGATTTCCTTTACTTTCATGCAAGTTCAGCTGTGCCTTTAAAAGGATGTTTTCAAATGTTGGTCATCATTTCCAGGAGTACTGGAGGTTTTCAAGTCCATCATTTTGCCCCAAATTCAAATCTGGTGTGAGCTTAAACCCTGGCTTTGCCACTAATAGCTGGGTACCCTTCAGCAAATTACTGAAATGGTGAAGGGCATTGGTGCTGAAGAACCTAGGGGCAGGTGCTGAAGAACCTAGGGGCAGGACAGGAATAAAGACGCAGACGTAGAGAATGGACATGAGGACACGGGGAGGGGTAAGGTTAAGCTGGGACGAAGTGAGAGAGTGGCATGGACATATATACACTACCAAACGTAAAATAGATAGCTAGTGGAAGCAGCCGCATAGCACAGGGAGATCAGCTCGGTGCTTTGTGACCACCTAGAGGGGTGGGATAGGGAGGGTGGGAGGGAGGGAGACGCAAGAGGGAAGAGATATGGGAACATATGTATATGTATAACTGATTCACTTTGTTACACAGCAGAAACTAACACACCACTGTAAAGCAATTATACTCCAATAAAGATGTTAAAAATTTTTTTTAATAAAAATATAAAAATATCTGAAGTCCAACCTGTTTTGATGGCTCTTTTTGCCGCAAGATACTGATTATCTCTGATATTTGCAACCCACGGGTGTAGTCCTAGCGTCATAGATACAGTCATCTGGTTGGAGCTATTTCTTTTGGAGAATATATAGTCAAGATGCTGCTTCACCTAAAAGGAACATTTTCAGGTGGAAAAGAAAATTTCAAGTTATTCTCTCATACCATGAACGTACAGTCGTCTTTCAACAAGAAACTGATGAAATCTCAACCCAACAAATTCAAGTATTTGGGTTTTACCTTAGTTCTTCCGGAGGGATGGCGTGGAGTGAGCAGGGCTCCAGGACTGGGAGCTTCGCCAGTGGGAGGAACGCGAGCTCTCACTCCCCTTCTGTCCCCAGATCCTCCAATCCCAGCTCTGACCCTCCCTATACTCACCAGGGTGTCTGACTGTTAACGTTTGGTTATTATGAATTTTGGTAACTATGAAACACAATACAAGTACAACTTCTCCATCTGACGACTGACCACTCTTTTTGGACTTACCAGTACCTTAATGACTCTTATGGGGAATACCATGCATTTGGAAATTTCTGAGAAGTGGAAGCAGTTCCAAGCTAAGCTGTGAAGGACCCGTGTCATCAGCGCCCTTCTCTTTCTTGGCTCTGTTCCAGCTGCTACTCAGGCAATCCTCCAAGAACAACTCCATACTCTAAAATAGCCCTTCCAGGGACTTCCCTGGCGCTCCAGCGGTTGGGACTCCGCGCTCTCGCTGCCAAGGGCCCAGTTTCAATCCCTGGTCGGGGAACTGGGACCCCACAGGCCACGTGGCGTGGCAAAAAAAAAAGAAAAAAAAATCCTTCCAATATTTGCTTCAACCAATATTAATGGACGCCTGTCATGTGGCAGGAACTGTTCTGGGTGCTGGGGTCACAGCTGTGAGCATGACCAGGACGGTCCTGCCCTCGTGGAATTTATATGTTGTAGACAGAGGGACAAAAAGGGAGGGAGCGAGGAAGGATGGAGATGTAATCAGCACTGAGAAGACAATGAAAGGGACAGTGGGATAGACGGGGGTGGGATGAGGTGTTTCCTGAGCTTATTTATTCAGAGTCTACTTTCTGTTAAACGAGGTAAACTGATGACTGGTGGATAACTGAGACATGCACTCCCTCCAGATAAGGAACGTTTTCATTAAAATGGCTGCTTTCAGAGTGTAGATTTCAGACATCACAGACAAACTGATCACTGCAGCTTGAGATGTCCCAGCTCAGCCCAGCCGTAGGCAGTTAGCTTCTCCATATGGGTGTAAAACCAATCTTGCCTTCATAGCTACCATTTAATTTTTAAAAATTTCCCATCACTCCAACTCCAAACGGTTACTTATCTGACTACTATAATTGCGTATAATTGAGCAAAGAGATTTTTACCGAACAAAAATTTATAAGTTTCTTGACATTCCCTTTTGTTCCAGTCCCTTTTGTATTGGGAAAAAAAAAAAAAAAACTTCAATGCAAACAGCTGAACTGCCCGCTAAACTGTGGTGTGCGGCGCTCAGAAATGGCACTGCCACTGGGCGGGAGAACAACGCACGCTGGTTACCTGCTTCTCCACCACAGATATATTCATGTGAGGGACTAGACGGATTGAAAATTTTCCTATCACTCGGCCAGGGATGACTGTTTTGGCTCCAGGCTCATGAAACGCGCCCTCGATCCCATGAATAGAAAGAGATGGGTATCTCCACAGGTGCATCAGAAGTTCCTCCTAAAGTAAAATAATCATTTTACTATATAGAGGAGTGTTTAGTTAAAACCCAGTTGAATTATATTGCTTGTATCACCAATTTCTGTACATCTGTGACACCATTCATAACAAGTTAATTAGCACCTTACTTAGATATGTCTGGACTAATAGTACAGGTGGACTTTTCCCTCAGGACCTGAGGCCCTCTGCTGCTTTCACCTGCCCTAGCTGCTTCCACTGACAAGGGCCCCTCACCACTCCAGCTCTGAAGTTTGCAGTTAATAGATGGCACAGGGGCCCTTTCCAAACCTGGGGTTCAATTGTAAATTTCTATCCCCAGTCATTGCCATGATAACTTATATGCTAAGTGCATTTTATTTTCCAGAAGGTTTCAAAGAAATCTACAGACATTTGAGCCAGTGGCCACCAGAGAGCTAGACTGAGGCCAGAGACATACTTCATAAGAGTAAACTCCCCACTTGTATTCGGCATTTTTCCCTCTCCTGGAGCGTCTGCCCAGGAGCCAGCCAGAGCTACCAAACACCACAGCAGGCAAGGGTCTTTTTTGTTTGTTTGTTTTGGGTTTTGTTGTTGTTGTTATTTTAAGGAGGAGGAGAAGTAGAAGGGAAAAGAACAAAATCTAAATTTACCAGTAGCCAATGCTTTGGGCTCTGGGTTTACTTACTACACTCAAACAGCAACGTAGCAATTTACACATTAGCCCCGTAAAGCTCTTGGTTTTGTCTTTTAAAAAATGAATAATTAGGGGTCTTGGAGCTGAAATGATCTCAGTCTATTCTCAACCTTTAAACAGACAGATAGGAAGCTCAGCCCACTGGCTGAGGGCTGGCGTGAGGTTGAGTCTCATAAGCCAGTTTGGAAACGCACGGCTGTGAAGCGAATCACTGCCCTGTGGTTAGGCGCCTGAGGCCGGTGCCAGACGGACCCCAAGAAAAGGACCAGTTGATCTAGACCACGAGGACCACGAGGTTTCGTGAAGGGAAACCTGCCCCTGATTAGCAGGTGCTCTCAGCTCTGAGATGTGCAGAACAGCAGCACATAGCAAACTAGGCACTGGGAAAATACGGGTTTTCATCGTTCCGCTTTCAGGTTACCCGTCAACGTGTGACCTACCTTGGTGTCAAACAGAAATTTCTTAACCTGGCTGCTGTTCCGGTACTCCTCGAGGTCCAGATCGATGGCTTCGTATGTTCTCTTTTCCTCCTCTGTAACAGGAGCCAGGTGGTCATAGATTCCAGGGATCAGAATTCGACCAGAAGAGTCCACCAGGCTGCCTATGAGAGACACACAGGAGACAAAGGCAGGTGGAAGCTACAGGTGCGTGGGGTCCTGGCCCTGGAGCAGAGCCTCAGGGACCCTCCTGGGGCTGCAGCGGACCTGCGACCGGCCCTGTGACTGGCCCTGGGCCCTACAGCAGAGCCACTTGTCAGTAGCTCACGTCCCAGAGGTGACAGTGGGAGAAAGGAGCCAGTCACCAGGAAGACTCAGCCTGCGTCAGACCCGTTTTAACGTCCACCTTGTCGACAGAGGGATGGAAACACACGGCTCTGCAATCAGTTACATTTGGAGTGACTTACCTGTGTTACATGCAAGTTCTCAGCTACACTCTTACATCATAAACAAGGTTCCTTTTTTAGTTTTATCTTATCCTGAGTTAAAAAGTAATGTGTTCATTAGAAAAATATTTTAAATATATATGTATGTGAATATACGTACAAACCTGAGAAACTGAAAGTCATCGTTCCTTCTCAACCTCTCTCCCCTACACACACCACAATAATATAATAAATACTCATCTTTAATCAAAAGCGTAACAGCCTTGAGGTCTAGTCTATGAGCCACGTCATAACCATGAAAGCTTTCATAGTGGTGAAGCAGATACACTGCTCTGTTATGTGTGAAAAAGTTTGGGGATTGACAGCGATGAGTGAAAAATCATCAACGAGCATCTATAAAAGAAGTGGATGCTGATGACACGGATGGATGGATGGATGGATGGATGCAGAGAGAGATAGGTAGATAGATGGATGGATTTAATTGGACAATGAAGGAGCAGGAAGCTCTAGAATAAAGGTGATACTGAAGACCCAGAGGCAACCTCCCAACAGGTCGCCCCGTGGGCTGGTGGTTCCCTGTCGGAGGCTGCCGAGGCCAAGGGGATTCGGGAGGGCGTGGCCAAGGTAGAACTGTGTCAATATGGAAAAAAGAGAGATTTTTGCTAATTGATCCCCAAAGAGGGAGTGCTTTTTGGCAGTTTGCCCAAAAGGGGCACGTTGTAAAATTTGCATAAAGTCGCCCTTGGGACATCACACCTGGCTGTGGGACACAGCTAATCAGCAGACCTGCTGGAAGAAGTCTTAGGATGTACGTGACCATTTCTGGTTTGTTTATCTGCTTCACCAAATGCTCCATAGCTCATAAGGTAAAAACCATAATGCAACTACCATTAAAGAACAAATTTTCTTTGTTCTTTAACGGTGAGAAAGGTGAGAAAGATCCAGGTATTGCGAGGTCTGAGGCTTATGTAACCTGGAAACCTCTTTTTTAAAAAGAACCAAATTGTGACTATGAACGCACGCAGTGTCCCTGCCAGAACTCTGCAAGTGAGGCCCTGGAGATGAAGCCTCCTTCAATTCTGGGATCCACCCGGAAGATGGGCTGTCCGAATGTAGGCAAGAGCTCCAGGTGAGTCAGGTGGGCAAGCTGGCTCTCTGGAAACACACACACACACACACACACGACTCCCACCTGCACCCACCAGGCCCACCACCTGAGGAGGTCACGGGCAGGGGCAACGAGCAAACTCAGTGGCGTCGCTGAGCCACGTGGGACCACACGGACTCACAGGAAGGAAGCCAAGAGGTGTGGGTAGATTGGGCACCAACTCTGCATGCTTCTCCAGAAAGGTCTCTGCCACTATCCTCAAGTACAGCCAGATGTGTCACAACATCCAGTGAAAGGAAAGGGGGTGGATTGAGGAAGGGCTTCAGTCCATGAAGAGAAACAACGTGGACGTAATAAGCCTAAGAAACGTTTAGCCAAGGGGGAAGCTAAGACCGTGGTCTTCCTCCGCTCCACCCTTATTCAGGGCTGGCCTGGAAACCAAGGGGGAGACAAATGAGTCAAACAGAACTACGTTAGCAGATTCCCTGCTGCTTAAAAAGTGAAACCAAAGAAGACATTACCAAGAAGAGCGACCAGATCCGCCATGGGTTCGTTAAGGATCCCACCAAAGGTCCCTGAATGGAAATCCTGATCTCTGCACTTCACCTGCAAGACAGGGAACGGGAAGGGAGTTGCTTTTCGCCATGGCTGCTCAGAGACACCTTTCACCGGGCGGCAGACCTGCCCCGGGTGGCCCTCAGGGCTCAGGGCTCAGCTGACATTGTCACCACCGTGCTTCTGTCACATGATGTGGAGCGTCTGCCCCCCAGGTCTTCAGGTCCCACTGAATTCCCCGAAACCGACCTCAGCCCCAGCCTGGCCACCAACAGCGCCAAATCCCAGACCACCAGCCCCTCCTCGGCCTAACGGCTGATGTGAAGCACAGTTGCCTTGCTCTTGGTTTCACACCATCTCGTGCTCAGCCCTCCTTCCAGAAAATTCTCCAGGAAACTTTCTTCTCCTTGTTCTTTTCCTCCTGCAGGACCATTCTACTTACGTCTCCTCTGATGACTTATTTTCTGTCTTTTCGCCCCCAGATTAATCCTTGGATCACTCTACACACAGAGCTCCAAGGCCCACGGGACTTCCTTTACAACCGCCAGACTCTCAGCGCTCCTTCCGTAGGTCTGACCTTTGACCTACTCACAAGACCTAAAGCTTCTAGTCGCTTATGGTACATAACACTTTGGTGTGCTCCCAGCTTCTGAACTGGAGGAGGTCTAGACGGGAACATCTTCTCCTACAATTACTTCCTCCTAGCTTGCCGTTTCCAAAACAAGGAGAGATGCCAGTCCTATAAATCTATCCCCTTAAAATGATGTTGGGGACTTCCCTGGTGGTCCAGTGGTTAAGACTTCGCCTTCCAGGGCAGGGGGTGCAGGTTCGATCCCTGGTCGGGGAGCTAAGATCCCACATGCCTTGCGGCCAAGAAACCAAAACATAAAACAGAAGCAATATTGTAACAAATACAACAAAGACTCTAAAAATGGCCCCCATCAAAAAAAAATCTTAAAAAAAAATGATCTTGGATTTCTCCCAGGCACATTATGTCCAATCGGTTCCCAAGTTCTAATGAGTTTGGGTTTTTTAATTCTCTTTGACCCATTGCCTCTCACCTTTCCTGCCCGGCTGGCCCTTCTCTGCTTCTATCGCCATCTTTAAAGCCCTGCCAGGTGAATCTTCCATTTAGTCACTGTAGCTTAAGACCTGTATGTCACCAGGCAGGGATGCTAACAAAGCACTTTGGGGTCGCAGAGCCCCACCTCTGAAATCTTTTGCCGCCTTATCCCACCTCTGCTCACAGCTTCCCTCCTCCTGGCCCCCTCGTCACGAGCCTGCCCTCCCCCGTTCTGGGCCACAGCAAGACGTCCAGTCCCTCGACCCATCCAAGACCTCCCCACCTCTTGTCCTCCTGTCCTTTTCTCCCCATTCAACCTGAATGCCCCTGTGCATCCCTTCAGCCTCTCCGTGGGCGACGTCTTGACTGACTTCGTCTCCTCCATCACACCATTGGGCACAGCCCTGGATCAACCCTGCCCACTGGGGTGTCGCCACCACCGGCTCCTGAGCACAGCTGCAAACAATATCCCACTGCTCGGACAGGGGACTAAACACCCTCACCTGCCCGCCAGCCACTTCTTCGTGCCCACCTGTTCCCCACAGAGACTACTTCCAGCATGTCTCTGCAGAGAAACTTCCTGCTGACTCAGCAGTAGAAAGAGGACAAGGATAGCGAGATGTTCCACGGCCTGCACAACTCGGACTCCACCGTGCTTCTGCAGCTGCCCGGGACCCCAACGGGAGAGCGGAAGCCCTTCCCGGCTCAGGATCGCACCCGCCCTCTGGCTCTCATACACCATCCCCCCACCCCCCCACCACCCCCGCTTTGCGGTTTCCAGCTGCTCTATGAGGGAGGACTTTCTGATTCTAAATTGCAGGCTCCATCACAGCTTGTCTGCATTAATAGAAAAGGAGCAGGAAGCAGACTACGTGTCAGGGCGGAACTCGAGGTCACTTTTAGTGATCACAGCAAGCCTGGGAGGATTACTGCGCTCACTTCAGAGGTAAGGAAACAGGCTCAGAGGTTAAGGTGCGCGCAAGGCTGTTCGTCAGATGAGCCAGACCTCGGGTGCCGGCCTTGTCAGTGCTGGCACCCCTTCTCTTTCTGTCCAAGACATGGTGGGCAGGGCAGGTAACGGCCGCTCACAGCATCCCCAGAACCCAATCAGGCGGTCAGTCTCCTTACCCCAGTGCCCCCGTGCCTGCCTCCAAATTTCACAGCTGGAGTTCCTAAAACGTGGTGAGTCACAAACCCCTCTGAATCTTCTCTCCAGAAAAACGTACACAGCACATGCGTTCATGGCTGCGGTGCTTCATGAACTCCCCCAGTCCCAGGACCCCGTGATCCCCCGGGGCCATGCCCCTGGGTAGGGGTCTACTCTCTGTCCTCCCCGCCGGGACCCCAGCACGGATCCACCTCCAGGCGGCTGCCGTTGGCAAGTACCTCCACCATGAAGTAGCTGTTCCCTCGCGTCCCACACGTGAGCGCGGGCGTCCTCCGGCTGATCCACAGATTGTCTGAAATCACGATGTAGTCTACACTTGAGAAGAACCCGGCCTTCTCTTTCTGGACAAGTTCCTCCAGGGCAAGAGAACCAGCCTCCTCCATCCCCTCGATAACAAATTTGATGTTCACGGGCAGGTCCTGAATTAACAGTGGAGCAAACCACGCTGTCAAAAAAAGTGGACACCTTGCCCTTTCACCTTTTAAAATCCAGGATTTGTTTGCATGTAACTTAAACACACTGAATTATTATATACATTCCCAAAAGCTCTGTTTATAACGAAGGAGTTTTAACTCAGGTTGACGGAGAATTCAAGGTAATGGCCAGTGAGCCATCAACCTAAGACTGATGACAGAGGATCTGGGCAGGGCATCCCTAAAGAAAAGGCTGCGCCCACCATATGGGGCTCCGTTCGGCCCCTGCAGAGAAGCCCGTTCCTCTTTCTCCCCAAAAGGAATTTTTCCATAAAGGTTACTCAATTACAAATCTCTTTTCTGTCCTCATAATTCTGAGCATGATAAATGAGAACTCTTTCCTTTGAAAGGTTGTCTAATGTTTAAGCCTCAGGATAATTTTCATTTCAAGTATCTGTTATCTTTCAGCTACGAGTTCAATCTGCCTTTTAACTTATTCAAAGGCTTTGATCTTGCAGCAAAATGAACCTTGAGTTTTTCTCTAATATTAGGACATGGAATAGCGCCTTTAAAATTTTTACAATGTGCCTTTCCCCCATTTGGTTTTGATCTTTTTGTATCTGTATAACTTATAACTTCATATCTTTGAGAGCCGTGTGGAGAAGAGGGGTCGACGGCTTTTCCTAGAGCATAAGGCACGTGCAGGGCGGCGGGGGGGGGTGAACAGTTATTCTATGCAGACGAGGCAACGCAAACACACTCATTAGCTCTAATAAGTGGGATTGCCTGGCCCCAGATTAACAAAGGCAGGATGAATGGAGGATTATGTATTAGGAAATGTGACCTTCGGTCATTCAGCTGCTTAAGGGCATTTGGGGATAACAAGTTTTTCAATGCATTCCTTGAATACATTTCTATGTGTCTTAGGAAGTTAAGCTAAAGTTCTGAAATCTTAATATTTGAAAGCTCCTTATTAACATTTAACTAGAAAACAATTCCCAAGAAGTAGCTGGAAAGCCTAAGAATTTTCTGGCAAAATGTGATTAATAAAATACAAGTCAATAGCTATTAAGTGTTGGAGGAGGACGTGGGGCTGGCAGCCCAGCCTGGGCTTTGGTCTCTGCTCTGTCCCTTGACACCCAGGGACCCGGGACCAGCCATTTCACCTCTCGGCAGCCCACTTCTCTGTTAATACTTGCTCTGCCTCTTGGTAAGACGATCCAGTGAGGTGATGTACATTTAAGTGCTCTGTAAGCAAGACAGAAAGAGGGGATGGGATAGAGGGCAGAAGGGAACGAGCAAAGAAGAGACCAGAGCTCATAAAGGGCCTAGTACTCGCGGGCTCCAGGGAACCTTTCCATATTCACTGAATCCACGCAACAAGCCTGGAGACAGATATGCTCATTCCTAGATCATGCATGAGGGGAGTGAGGCTCAGGGAGATTAACTGACTTTTCTAAGGGCAGAGTGGGGATTGCTTGTTTTGTTTGCGATTATACGTTTCAGAGTTGAAATTTAAAAAGCAAAGCAGGGGCTTCCCTGGTGGTGCAGTGGTTGAGAGTCTGCCTGCTGATGCAGGGGACACGGGTTCGTGCCCCGGTCTGGGAAGATCCCACGTGCCGCGGAGCGGCTGGATCCATGAGCCATGGCCGCTGAGCCAGCGCGTCCGGAGCCTGTGCTCCGCAATGGGAGAGGCCACAGCAGTGAGAGACCCGCATACCGCAAAAACAAACAAATAAAAAGCAAAGCAGATTTTGACCTTTATATAGGACCTGTCTTATAAATATTGCTTTCCTCTTCTTAAGAAAGAAGGACAGAAAACGAGAGAGAGGGGTGGGACGTGGGGAGGGAGGGAAGGACGGAGAGAGAGAGAGAAAGGAAGGAAGGAAGGGAGGGAGGAAGAAAGAAAACAGAGAGAGAGAGAGAGAGAGAGAAACCAAGGGCTTACTTAGGGGAGTGCCATGAACAAGAGGACAACCTTGCAGTGGTCAGCAGGGCCCAGGCAGAAAAGCGTCCTGACTCACTAAGCCTGTCTTCCTCAGTGAGACGAAGCAGTCAGGTGAGAGCAGTGAAACCCTCTCTTCTGCTTACGTCTCAGGAGACAACAGACTCATGAGAGAGAAGCCCCTGGAGTCTGATGAAATCCCCTCCGAGAAAGAAAAAACGCAACGTCAGGACCTGCTCGATGGACAGGATTTGGGAGAAGCAGCATCAAGGACCTGAACCTCGGGCAACAGCTGGGCCGCTCCAGTTGTCTTGTGGACAAGGGGACATGGTGCCCGGAGATGGACCCACCCCAGTCCTCACCAGACAGGCACATCATCCCAGCCCGACCTCGCAGCCCTGTCTCGGAAGGAGTGTGCTGCTCCCAGAACCTCTCTGGGGACGGGGTGGGGTTGGTTGGCGGGGGTTTGCCCTGTGACTGCCGACACGTCCCTTTCTGTCCATGAACCCAACAAATGGGCCCCACTTCCTCTTAAATTCCCAGTGTTCCAAAGTGCTTAATTCAATTCAGCCACACAAGTAAGATGAGGGAAAGGTAGCAAGGCTGCACATTTTTAAGGTGACCCCACAAACTCCTTCTGCACCCCCAGGTTACAGAGCCCATACTCTGTGGAGCCCAGACTGGAACAGGCTGGGTCTCATCCCTGGGCCTGGTCTCCCTGGCACAGGCTCAAGCTCACCGACTAGCAGGGCCATTTCTGCATGAAAGGGCTGGACTCACACCATCAAATCCACCCAGTGTTAGAGGGCCGGGCGCCCATATCAACACCCTCACTTTTACAGAACAGAATCTGAAGCCCAGAGAGGTTAAGTCTCCCACCCATGGCCACACAGCTAGATTGGATCCTGTTTGGAGGGTAAGCATGCTCATTGCCAGAAGAGAAACGAGTGGTGCGAGATGAAACCACCCTCAAGAGCGCAGCAAACGACACAGTTTTGGCTGGTGGTCTGAGAGAGCAGCCCTCCCCTCAAAGCTGCACCCCACCATAACCCCTCCTTTGACGGATTGAAACCACTTCCCACAAGAATAGAAAAAACTCAGGGATTCAGACAGAACGTCACACCCCAGAGATTGCTATCCTGATAATTTGCAAAGCAGCTAATCTATTTCTTAAAGTGTATGTCTATCTCTACTAACAAAACCGTACTTTGTGATAAGAGGGACGGGTTGCAGATAAAAAAGATAAGCTGAGTAAGTTGAAGATAAAAAAAGACAAGTCCCAGCAGATGGTGATGTAGCCACAGGCTCATGTTTTTTGCTGTGTCACATTGTTGCATGTCAACAGCACGGGATCAAGGTATCACCCTGCCCCAGACCAGCTGGGTGGCTTTGAGTATGTTCCCTTCCTTTCCCAAGCCTCTCTCTCTTTATCTGTAAAATGCGTGTGATTGTAACACATTCCTCTGCGGATTGCTGGAAGAGTAAAGGACATCACGCAGCTCAAAGCCAGCTGCCTCCATCACCATCATCACCATTATCACCATCACCTTCACCATCACCATCACCATCATCATCACCATCACCATCATCACCATCACCATCATCATCGCCATCATCACCCTTACTCCCAAGCACAGCCGGCACCTACCTCGTCCAGGGCTCTGAATGTGCTCACAGCGTTGATCCACGCTAAAACAGGGCCTTTGTTGTCTGTCGTTCCTCGGCCATACAGTTTTCCTTTAAAATTGGGGGAAGAATTTTCAGAAAAGCATGGACACCTCTGCCAAGTTTAGTGAGCCAAAACCAAAGGTAGCTTTACGGGTAATTGTTTTAATGGTGCTTTCTATTTTTCTAGGCAGAAGTCTTGCTCTGAAATCACAAAGTATTGTTTCTTATGTACAAATAGTATGCTAGCCAGCAAACGTAAGCTAATTTGAAATACACAGATCCCTTTGGCCTTAATAGTAATTAGCCATTTTATCCAAGTTCATTGAAGAAGACCCGCGGGTTTGTTGCAGAATGTCACGTAATATAGCCTCTCACTCTGAGATTTTACAATTAGCAGGACAATGAAAAAGAGTGTATGTGTCTCTCCATTAACCTTTCTTTTTCTTGTCTTTATAAAACATAATTACATTTGGTGTTTTTAAAAAAGAAAATATGTGACCTACACAGCTATTTTCCTTGAAACCCAAAAACTCTCCTAATGGGAACTTGATTTGCCCAGGGGCACAAAGGTTCATGGTTTCTTTAACAACTGAAGGGAAACCAGCCTCATTGGACCAACCGGTGGACCATGAGAGCAGCGTTCTCTGCACTCCTAACGATGGCAGGTAAGGCCTGGAGCCCGGAGCAGTCACATCTCGAATTCTTAAGCCCTACGAGCAGTCCTTCACCCACAGAAGAGCCCAGCACGAGGGGTCACTGACCATCCACCTCCGTCAGCGTGTGAGGGTCCGTGACCCACCCATCCTCCTGTCTGGCAGGCTGCACATCCAAGTGGCCGTAGAAGCACACGGTGGGCTTCTTGGGATCATTCCCCAGTTCGGCCAGGATGATGGGAGGTATCGGGAGGCTCTGACCATCAGGCAGCTGCAGACGGAATATGGGTAACTTTTTTGAAAAAAAGCCATTTGGTTCTTCCAGAAAATTCAAAGACATGGATGGCGTTAGGAGTCTGTTACTAGCTCCAACCGGGTGGACACAGTCCTGTTAACAGACTATTCAGGCTTGTCAGTGCTAAAGCAGGCGACACTGGGAGGGCAGATTAAAGACCCATCTACTCCCGAGGGGCAGTAATAAGCCTTGATTCTGATGAGGGATTGGGTCCTTTGAGAAAGAGGCATTTGAACTTAAGGGAAAGAGCCATCTGGGAGAAATGTGAAGCACATGAAAGACATGAACAGCACAAGTGGGGGGCCTTCAAACGCACCCTCCACCTTCCCCCCATCCCCCCCGGTCCCGACAGGACGAGAGGTCGATGCTACAGCCTCCTGTGGGACGAGGTGGAGATCTCTGCCCTTACTGGGAATCGCGGTGCTGCTTCTGCTGAGCATGAGGGCAAGCAAACCCCCATCCTGCCACCATGAAGGGAAGCCTGGCTGATGCCCCGGGAAGTGGCTGCTCGGAGGCGGGAGGGGATGCCAGCACCTGCTGAAAACCTGTGTCCACCAAGTCCACGTGGGCTCCCAGGTTCCGGAGCCGGTCTGCAGCTAGGCCCATCATTCTGAGCAGCTCTCGTCGGAGGCGCAGCACGGGCTGGACCGAGTCGCTCTCGACCGCCACCCACTCCTTCAGCGTCTGGGAGGAAAGGCGACAGGCGGTCAGCACGCGGGTCATCCGCGTCCACTCTTGGGGGCGCACCTCGCCGGGTCCCCAGCGCCCTCATCTGACCTGGAGACCGAGCTGGCAGACGACAGCTGGAGGTGTGACCAGGAGCCCAGAAGCCAGCGACGGCTGGTCAATGCAGGACGGGACGGTTGGTGGAAGGCCGCCTCTGAAGCCTGGCCTGGGCCCCTCAGCGCCACCAGGCTCATACAGAAGGCGCGGGTCCCCGCCCCTTTTGTGGTCTCTAGGAACTGAGAGCAGCCGCCCCTCGAGGGCTCGGCTTCCCACAAACGTCCCTGCAGGTCACTCTGATCTACCCCACGGTGGCCTCAGCTAGGCTGCAGGACCCCCTGTGACCATCCCTGCATTTCAGCTCTGAGGTCCCCCCGCTGCACCTGCAGGATCCGGGAGGGGGTGTAACCCCGAGTTTGAACTCAGGGCTGGGCAGGCAGACAACCTGAGTTCCTGGTCCTGGTTCTGCCCACTACAGGTGGGTGACTTCAAGGACATTTCTGAAGCTCTGGAATTGGCCTCAGCTTCCTCCACTGCAGGAGGGGCGTGAGGCTCCCTCTCTGCGCATTATGGTGGGTGTAATGCTGTGAGACAGTAACACATACACACTTTGGTCTTTCTCCCCGGTTCCCGGCCAGCGCTCCTAAAACTTTTACAATTTCCTAAGCGATAAGGTACTAGGAGCATCTCTTGTTCTAATATTTGGTCTTCGACGCCGGGTCCTGACACAGAGCTCCTAATGCCCTTGGGATTTCCCGGGTGAAAAGGAGCGTGCTTTTGTTCTAGTGAGGAACTTTGGAGGCTTCTGGGCGTGTGGGCCGGTCACCAGAAAGACCGAGCCGTGATCAGACGCTCAGAACTTCCAGCCCCAGCTCCCCACCTTGGGGGAAGGACGACAGGCTGGAGATGGAGCTAAGAATCGGTGATGCCTACGTGACGAAGCCTCCATAAACATCCCTGAGGCTCGGGGTTCAGAGAACTTCCGGGCTGGGAAGGGGTGCCCTGCAACCCACAGGACAGAAACTCCCGCCCCGGGCAAACGTGTAGGAGCGTGTCCCTGAGTTCTGCGAGCTGTTCTAGCAAACGATGAGCCTGAGGAGGGGTCACCAGAGGCCCTGATCTGTTGCCGAGTCAGGCAGAAGTGTGGGCAGCCTGGGGACCCACCACCAGCTACTGGCGTCTGAGGTCGGCATCGGGGTAGGGGTGACACTACCTCCAGGAAGACAGTGTCAGAGGTGAGCCACGTCTCAGGACACTGAGGGGGGGGGCACACAGAGAACTGGAGACTTGCTTGTTGTGCAGAAAACCCACACTCTGGGGACACGTCTTTCTTGGTGAGGACGGAGTGAGGACGTATACACGGGAGACCCAGGCCGCAGCCTCGCCCCGTGGGAGCTCCGTAACCACTGCTGATTCTCAATGTTAGGGACAATCCTTCCCCTTCCAGGGTCCGTACTTGAGCCGCTTACCCTGGGACAGCCGCAGTGTTTATTACAAACCATACATGTGATTTTGGACTCGACTTCCTAACTTATTTTAGTTTGATTTCTATCCTGGTTGTAGCACTTCTATTTTTATTGTGAAGAAATGTATTTGGTCTGAAGGAATATTGTGTTTTACATTTTTAAACTGGAATTTGTAGGACGGATGCTGCCAAGTCAGTGCTGAACTTAATGGACTGGGAGGATATGAGGACGCTACACAGGGCAGCGCTGGGCTCAGAGGCCCGCATTGACGCATGCCCCCACCGCATGCCTTTTCTCTACCCGCTGTGAATTCCAGCCTGCACTGCGAACCCCAGTCGCGTTTCAACATCCCAACAGGCACTTACATCAAGTTAACACGCCCACATAAGGAAGGATTCCATGAAGGTCAAGCTCAGGCACCGCAGCCTGTACACTGAGCTTTGTGCTTTAGTACGAATCATGGGGGATTCACGTCTGTTTGCACAGTAATATTCCCGACACGGGTTGGTTGACCCAACAAATGTACACTGAACACACATCGTGTGCCAGACACAGTGTCGGGGGCTCGGGGTCCAGGGTCCAGGGCGGCCTCAGGGAGTTCCTGGGCAGTGGAGGTGGGCCAGGCGTGCCAGGGGCACAGGAGAGCCAGCAGGAGAGGGACGTGCCAGGTGGTGACGGAACGGGGAGGATGCATTTCAGCTAGTTTTGCAGGTGGAGAGGGTCTCTGAAGGGGACGATGGACCACCTGATGACGGTCCAGAGTAAAGGTGAGCTCAACGGAGCTCAAATGTGCTGGGAATGCCCTTTTTGGAAGGAATGGCCGGAAGGGATCTCTTACCAACATTTATTATTCTAAGTCAATGAGGAGTCACAGGCATTTTAAATGGAGTTGTCAAGAAAAAAAAAAAAAAAAATCCACATCTCCCAGCAAATAACCATTCTCCCAGATTCCCAAAGGGCATATCCAAGCATTTTGTGCGTGCCGTGTCTCTCACCTGTACAAATTCATCCTGATGGAGATCGATGTATTGGAAGACCTTCTCTAGCAGCCCGGTGGGTGGGGAGGACGGTGAGAACATGCCTCCGTCCAGCAGCAACAGGAAAGCAAGGAGAGATGATGCCTGTAAGCATGTGACGGGGGGATATTTTAAAATAAGGACCAGGTTTTGGACTTTCCACCTTTCAAATACATCAAGAAAGTTCATGTTATCCAACACAGCTGATTCCAGTCTTCTGAACTAAAATAACACAAGGTAGTAGAATGGGAAATATATTTTTTGCTATATCTTCACCCAAACCCTTCATTTGCAATGCTAAAGAATTTTAATAAGATAGAAACCAAGTTAACAAGCTTGTATTTAAGCAATGCTGTTGTTTGTTTTTTTTCCTATGACACAATTTTCCTATGGGTTCACTTCCTATAAAGCTAAGTCAGCTCCCTACATCCCAGGTGTTAAGGGCAATATTTATAAGAGAGAAAAACGTGAGATAATTAAAAACAAAACCAATAAAAAAAACAGCAACAAGCCTTCTTTGTGTGATTAGCCACTTTATGAAATATTAGAAAAGTAAGGACTGAATAAAATCCTGTGCATTGCTGTAGGGTTTCTTTCCATCAGCTCCTGCGGTTAGAATACCTTGAGAAGAAACTTACAAGCCACGCTGTGACAAATAACATCGCAGGACTGGCGATCATGTGGACACTGTTGGCCACAGTCTCTGCCTGGGAGCCCCCGGTCCATGGCTTTCTCCTCTTTCCCTCCCACCAATCTGGCCTCTCTGCTTCCATCCCTGACGGGTCCCTTCCTTCCTCTGCCCAAGACCCCATTTCCTCCCTCCCCCCTCTCCCTGTGACCCCTTCCTAGTCTCTCTGGACTCCCACAGCAGGCTCCAGGCTGGGTGCAGAGCAGAAAAACTGTGTCCAGAAGAGCGTAGGGCTTCCAGGTTGCAGACTAAACTAATTATCTTCTTCCAAACCAACTCTTCCTTCTGGATTGGCTCTGTTCATTTCTGAAATAGACTTTAGTTTTTAGAGACATCTTAGGTTCAGGCTGCTGCTTCCCTTGGCCTCCAGTTGCAGGCACCAACAGAGCCAAGGGGAGGACTTGGGTCTAGGATATAAAGAACTACTACAACTCAATAAGAAAAGACAAATTAACCCAATTAAAAATGGGCAAAAGATTTGAATAGACATTTCTCCAAGGAAAACATACAAATGACCAACAAGCACATGAAGAGATGCTCAACGTCGTTAGCACCAGGGAAACGCAAATCTAACCGCGACGCGACCACAGTTCACACCACTCAGGATGGTTAAAATCAAACTGCTAGATGACAGCAAGAGCTGGCGAGGACGGGGAGGGACTGGAACCCTCGTGCACTATTGCTGGGGATGTAAAATGGTGTGGCTGCCTTGGAGACAGCCTGGCAGCTTCTCAGACAATTAAGCGCAGCGTATCTTACAGCCCAGAAATCCCACTCCTAGCTGTGTGCCCAAGAGAAATGAAAACATACGTCCACACAACAACTTGTGCTTGTATGTTTACAGCAGCATTATTTGTAATAGCCAAAGCTGGAGACAATCCAAATGACCAGTAATGAACGACTGAATGAACAAAATGTGGTACAGACACACAATGGAATATGACTCAGCCATAAAAAGAAATGAAGTATTGACACGTGCTACAGTACGGAAGAACCTGAACACATTCTGTTAAGTGAAAGAACCAGAAACAAAAGACTACACATTGGATCAGTCCAATTATGTGAAATGTCCAGAATAGGTAAATCCTAAGAGACAAAAGTAGATTGGTGGTTGCCTAGGGCTGGGAGGATTGGGGGGAAATGGGGTATGACTGCTGATGAGTTGGGGATTCATTTTCAGTGATGAGAATGTTCTAAAGGTGATTGTGGCAGTCGTGCAATTCTGAACGTACTAAAACCCACTGAAGTGCAATGCACACTGTAAGTGGGTGGATTGTAAGGAAAATGAATTGTATTGAAAAACAGTTGTTATAAAAATAATAATAAATGTAAGCATTCAACAATATAAATATATTACTGAGTATGAGAATTGTCTATAAAGGAAGCTAAGGTGGGGGTAAAATCAGGGTCAAAGCGAGCCATGCTCCTCCGTGAGTGGACGAAGCACTTGGTCCAGCAGATGGCGCCAGTGAGCTGTTCAGCATCGCCCCCGTCCTCCTCCGCGGCTCCCAATTCACCTTCTGAGGGCAGCTAAGTCCCGTGGGCAGAGCCTAGAGCCAGGGGCTGCGAGGACCCAGGAGGAAAAGGCCCCTGCAGACCCACAGTGGCAGGACGATGAGGTTCGTGAAAATGGAGGAGGAAATTTTTTGCAGCCGATCCATCTAAATTAATATTTGAACTGTTATTTTTATTTTTCATTCATTCAATTTGCATTAAAAAATTATTTGGGGGCTTCCCTGGTGGCGCAGTGGTTAGGAATCTGCCTGCCAATGCAGAGGACATGGGTTCAAGCCCTGGTCCAGGAAGACCCCGCATGCTGAGGAGCAACTAAGCCCGTGCGCCACAACTACTGAGCCTGCGCTCTAGAGCCCGCAAGCCACAACTACTGAGCCCATGTGCCGCAACTACTGAAGCCCGCGTGCCTAGAGCCTGTGCTCTGCAACAAGAGAAGCCACCACAATGAGAAGCCCGCACACCACAACGAAGAGGGGCCCCCGCTCACCGCAACTAGAGAAAGCCCGCGTGCAGCAACGAAGACCCAATGCAGCCAAAATAAATATAATTAATTTAAAAAATTATTTGGTGCTCCTCTCCAATGAAATATGAAAGGAAAACTTGAAGAGGAAAAGGAAGCCAAAGGAAAAGGAGAGGAAGGAAAAACCTCGATTGTGAGGACCGAGAGTCCTTCCTGAGGACCGAGCTTCCATCAGGCTTGTTCCTGGAGATGCGGTCCTGCCCACAGGGCCTGCACCACCGCACCCCTCGCCCCCAGAGCTGTCCCCCGTCTGTCTCCCCTCTCCACTCGCCGTCAGGCCCGCAGAGACCGGCCGTGGGCACTCATCCTGCTCTCAGGATCCTGGGTGGGGCCCCTGGGCATCCTTTGGTCTCCTCCCGAGTCTCTTGTGTTCCTCATCGTTCTGTTTCTTTTCTTGGGTTATAGTCATGTTTGACCTGAACGAATCACCCAACAAAACCCTGGGGACTTAGAAAGGGTATTCCTGGCCTTGGCCTTCGCAGGAAGGAGCATTCGCTGGAGAAGGCAAGGTGAGGGTGAGGGTCAGGGAGCAGAGACGGAAGCCCAGGTCTTAGTGTTCTCCTGGGGGGCTGGTGGCCCAGCCTGGGCTGCAGGGCCTCGCAGAGGAAACCCCTTTGCTCCAGAGGCTCCTGTTAATTCCAGCTGGTTGTTCTCAGACTGGGAACCGAAGTTCCACGTGCCCCTGTGCTGGGTACTTACATTTAAATGTAAGGACCTCCTGACTTCTCAAAGTCAGGCCACACCTCTGCGGTATAACCATCCCCCACCCCGTCCTTCCCCTAATCCAAAGAGCTCCACTTCCTCAAAGCCTCGCCTCCCACTGGACACAGGCCTCAGTGGTCACTCTGCTCTCTCCCAGCCTCAGCCAACAACTGGAGACAGTTAGGTGAGCCATGTACCTAGCTGACAGTGGCCTTGAGATCCCATGGGCTGCCTCAACCAATGACACTTCTCTATCTCCTGCCACAAAAACAGCAGGCATCTCAGAAGGAGCCTGGGGTGGTTGTTAGTTTCTGATGTTGAACAGAATAAAGAATAGAAAATGAAAGCGCTCTCACCCCACACAGCCTGGGCCAAGGGTACATACAATGGCCCATCAGCCAAACCCTTTTCCGCCGGTAAGAAACTTTAGTGCCAGCATCAACCTGGATGCCAAGAATTCTGCTTACCAAGTCCTTTAGAGTTCGGTGTGACCTTTACAGAGGTCGCTCTGCCGGTGTCTGCTTTGATGAATTTTATAACACAGGAAAAATGCTCTGTTAGCCTCGTTTATCTCACCACGAGAGGATTAAAAACAAAAATTCCAAACTGAAACACAGGCTTTTCCGGCTTGTGTTCATTCCCTTGCCGGCTCTGAACTGAGCCCAGCGGTTTCCGCTGAGGTTAACCAGTCCTGCAGGCTGGTGAGGGCGTGGCTTTCAGAGGGCAGCCTGGACTCACGCCAGGGCCAAGGAGGCAGTTTCAAGGAGCTGAACGCCCCAGAACGTCCCAAGAACTGCAGCGTGTCCACCATCCTCTCGTGGGGTCTGCCGCGCGACTCTGACCCCAGAGAGGAGAGGTCAGTGGCCGAGCCTCACTCCCAAACCCAGAGGTGACCCGCACGCCGCACACAGGCGGCTGGGACGCCAGCACAGGCTCGGCAGGGCCGCGGAGGGCAGAGGTCACCAGAAGCGGGGACGGAGGAGGCCCCGGGCGCTAGCCTGGGGCGCACGTGGAGCTGAGAACAGGCTCTGGCCCTCTCCATGGCCGACGGCCCGCTGCGGGCAGGGGGCACAGGCTCTGAAACGGGCACAAAGCACCACCACGTGCCGCCAGGAAGGGCCCGAGGTCAGTTCCCACAGCGGCCGGCCCTTCGAGGCCCGGGGCTCCGGAATGCTCCATCCGGGGCGGCAGGCGGCCAGTCCAAAGACCCGGCTCCCGACGGCGGGGGCGTGCGTGTTTCTCCACCGCCTGTGGTCTTTGCCAGTGGGGAGCCGGCCGCCTGCACAGGCTGCGGGGGACCAGGAAGCTGGCCTGCCAGTGAGCGAGGCCACCTCTTCCCGTCTGGCCAGGGACCTGGGCCTCTCCTGACATCAGCCTGAGGGACCGCCGGGGCTCACTGCCTCTGGAGCCTCTGTCTTCTGGAAACATGGGCAGCACAGAGACAAATACGTGGAGCAGAGGAGGGACTTAACTCGCCAGAGACCCCTCTGCTGTTTCTCCCGCAGACAGGCAGCCACGCCCACCGAGTCGGGGCAGAGGGTCGGAAACGATGAGAGTGCTGTCACCACTTGGAGCTGGACGGTGAACTCCTCAGAGGCGAGCCTGTGGCTCTGATCCCGCACCTGGAACCCAGGGCTCCCGCTCCGAGAGGGGAGGGTGTCCATCCCGAGCGTCAGTGGTGCGGGGCCCGGCCTGGAGCCCAAACCTAGGGTGAAGCTGAGATCTTCAGGGCTCCTGGCTGAGGCTATACCACAGCCGCCGCCCCCTTTTCCTTCTTCTAAATCTCTTTTGAGGAATTTTTGCATAAGAGTGCTAACAGAATAAGTCTAAAATACCTGTAGGAGTGACTGAATGATCTCAGGGCACAAGAGGTGAACTCGGGGTGTTGCAGCGGCAGAATGAGGGAGTAGGGGAACGGGATGGCGGGGCTGAGGTCAGTGGGACCCGAGAGGCAGGGAGACCCAGACTTAGAGCCGCAGGAGGGTGACCAGGGAGGAGCAGAGGCGCCTCAGCGGGGCGGGAGAGGAGGACAGGGTTCTGGCAGGACTGGTCCAAACGGAGCTGTCACCAGAGAACACGTCTGCTTTTTACTTAGATACCCCTTTAAATCTTATCTTCTAAAGCTGAAGTTCACAGCACAAACTTGTTTTGATTTCAAAACATGGGGCTTTATGACCTTCACCACTGGGAAGCAAGGTCCCAGCGATAAAGGGAAGGAAGAATTCCAGGCTTGGCCTCCTCCTGAATCAGTGCCACGGGCTACTGTGCAGTCGGGGACGAAAGTTCAACACGTGAAAAGTCAAGAACGAGGGCCATTTCAAGGACAGGGCAGGAACTTTTCAATCTCTGTGTACTACGCTCCTGTAGCTGCCGGAACCAAGTGCCACGGGGCTGGGTGGCTTAGGACAACCGGAGTTCAAAGGCTCACAGTTCTGGAGTTAGAACTCAAGGTGTCAGCAGGGCCACACCCCCTCTGAAGGCTCCAGGGGAGGGTCCTTCCTGCTCTTCCCTGGGGGGGGGGGTGGCGTGGCTGGCAATCCTCGTGTTCCTTGGCTAGTAGCCACATCCCTGCCACCTGTGCCCGTCTCCTAGGTGTATCCCTGCCTCTTCTAAGAAGGACTAGGCAGTGGCTTTGGGGACCACCCCAGACAGCAGGACCTGATTTTAACTAATTACATCTGCAAAGGTCCTCCTTCCAAGCAAGGTCATACTCTGAGGTTCCAGGAGGACATGGATTTGGGGCCACTATCTGACCCAGTACACTTGTCACTAATATTGTCTTATTTGCTTTCTAAATAATTATCATCTGACTCACTTGAACATGAGCCGCATGACAACTGGGACTTGGTCTTCCTATGTCCCAGGTCCCCAAGAGCCTAAGCTGTGCCTGTCACAGAACAAGACCAGGTCCAGCCAGTATTTACTGAATAATTACATGCATAGTCTTGAAGGACACCAAGAGTAGTTGATTTTCACTAATGTAACTAGTTCTACTTCAACGCTGTGTAGAAAATGCAGAATCTGTCTAATAAAACTATTCCAGCTGTAAACCTGAATAACGGAAAAAGTGAATGTCAAATTTGGGCAGACTTTTCCCTCCTGGCAGTCCCCCCAAAATCCCCACGTGGACCTCTGTTCACTGATCTGCCTGCCGGGAGTCCTTTGCTCCTCTCCAGCCTCCCAGCTCTTCATCAGCAAAGCCATGCCAGCTGCTCCAGGCTCACCGGGAACCCCTCTGCATCCCACGGAGTCCACAGCCTGCACCTCACAATTCACAGCATCCTCGCCAACTGCCGCCCCCCTTCCTCCCTGAGTGATTGCAGGCTTGCTCTTGTCCCTTGACGTCCTCAACTTCACTGTGATGGGTCTGACTGACATATTTACACATTTTGCTCAATCATCACTGTCTGTTTTCAAACTGAACACTCATTTCTGTCTTTTTTTATTCTGTAAAATGCTTAGTAATTCTCTAATATCACTGTTACCTGAAAACTGGGTTCACCTCTTGGTGGGTGTCGAGCCAAAAGACACAACCAAGACAAAGAGTGGCAGAAGGAAGGATTTGTCACTTGCAGCGAGTAAGGAGAACATCAGGGATATTTCCCAAAGCAGTGTCCCTCCAAACAGCAAATTGGGAAAGTTTTAAGCTAAGGGAATATGCATATTCATGAAGGGGCTTCAGCACAGGATTGGGGCAAAGGTCACCAGAGTCCAAGTTTTAGTTGACTGAGGTCACGAGGGTCAGAAAAGGTCAGCATTGTCACCCCTGAGGTTCCAGCTGGTCTCGGGGTTGAGCCTTCAGGCTAACCTTTATCACTGAAACGGAACTGGGAGTCTTTACAACTGATTTATTATCTTCACTCTTTACTTCTCTTGCTTAATGACAGTCATGTGTTCCCACCTCCTTTTGTTCCCTTAAGACCATTAATTACGGAGACCTGTTCAAGGGCTAGCATGGTGGCCAGGCTTAGATCCCAAAATGGCTTAGGCTAGAAGGGCTTCTCTTCTGTCAAAAAGCTGCATCTGGTTCTTTTCCTCCAGGCACCCCCTACCTTATGTGCTCACTTCTCCACCATTTCCTTTATTCTCTTTCCTGGGACTGCTACTACAGCTGGAGTCTTTCAGTCTCTCATATGTCCTCCAGCTCTCTTCTCTTTTCTGTCTTTTTTCCTTTTATCTCTGTGCTCCACTTCCTGGGTGAATTCCTCAGTCCTGCTGTCCGGCTCCTTCATTCTCTCTTTGGCTGAGGCTAGCTGGCATTAACATCCTCTACTGAGTTACTGCAGTGACTAGTTTCCTTTTTCAGGGTTGCTAATTGGTTGTGTTTCCTATCCATCTGTTCTTGACTCATATGTGCCCACTTGTTTTATAATTTCTTATTCTTAGTCTTTCATTTATCTCTTGAAGATTTTAAACGTACTTTGTCTCCATTTTAAAGCATGTTCTACTGTTTGCATTTCAGTGGCAGTAAATTCACTTCCCAGTTAATTTTGTGGATTATCTTTTTCATTGTTAGTGTTTGCTCACCTACTACAGAATGTTGTATGTGACAAACAGTTCACCATTGCCTACCTCCTAGTTTTCACTAGATGTTAATTACTAAGTGTTAAGAATTCTAGTCTTATATGTAAGTGAAACTACTAGAAATAAAAAGGGTAAAGAAAAAATCTCTATATACAAAGTATGCAAGGATGCAAGATGTGATTTTGGTAAAAAAAAAAAAAAGTATAAGGTATGAAGATGTGTTTTTGTTAAGGGAAAAATTTTGTCCTAGTTTAGAGGTTATTTAACGGTTGTTTCATTTTGTTTAAGGAGAATAAAGGACAAAAAAATAAATAGGTATAAAAAGTTGGAGAAGAGAGAGTAAGAAAAAAAATCTTACGTTGTGTGGTCAAGCTGGCTAAAGTTAAATGAATTTATGATAAGATTTTTGTTTTCTAAAAAAGGATTTTTAATATCAACAGTGTTCCTATGTAAAACTAGAATTCAACTTTCTTACTCTGTTAAAAGGACAAGGTTTTCTTGGATTATTGCAAAAGATTTTTCTTTACCTGTTGAATAATCTGCCTAGAAAACAAAGATCCTGCACTTATCAAAATAATTTCCTGTTGTTTTAATCAGCTCTTTGATTACTTAAGAAAACTGAGTCTTCTCAATATTAAAAGAACTAAAGTCTTTTTATAACTATGCAAATTTCTGAACCTGCCTTTGAAATCTTTTAAGTCACTTTAGTTAGAGATAACTTAAAAAAAAAGAGATAACTAAGTATTGTTCCTCAGTGACTTGTGATCACATTGAATCAAGTATCTTAAGCCTGTTGACATATTTGAGAACCTCCCAGAGTCAAATTCGAAATGAAGTCTTTTTGACCTAGAACCAACTTTGGGATTTTTCCAGAGGGCCCCCAGAAAATATCAAAGATTTGTTCTCTCTCCTTATAAAAATAGTGATATGAAACTAATTAGGCTTATTTGATATGTTAAGTTACATGAGAAGCATTGTCAAATAAAAGTGATGTTTAACTTAGGTTATATTTGTATGGATATATGTTACTAATATAAGTATTTCAAAATGGCATAAAAATTCCTGGAAATTTGTCAGTGCCCTTACTGTCCATATAATCATCATAATTCCAATTTTTATCTTAAACCGTTGTATGCCTTAGAAATAATCAAATTTGATTATTGATTATTATTGACTTGTCCACTGAGTCAATTTTTTAAATGAACTCTCACCATATCTTTAACCATGGCTATTTAAAGTCTTTTGTCATTCACAAAGAGTTACAGCTTTATTCTGATCATTCTCTGAAAACATTTATAATCAGCTACAGGCAAGAAGCACCATGATGACATCACTTGAATTAATTTTGAGACCATGCCACTGGACTGAGCAAGGATTTCCAGAACTAACGGAAAAGCTGATGGATTCATAAAACTTCTAACCCAAGATTTAGCAAAACAAAAATCATTATATGGGACTGAATGAACTGATGAGAATTATTGCAATTTTTATGACTTTTTGTTTGAAATATTGCTAGTTCTTTAATGTTTTGTTTCCAGGTTTAAGGAAAACTTTTTTTCTCTTAAGCTATCTGTAACTTATAGTAATCTGATAAATTGTATCTTTGTAAACAGAATTGAAACATTTATGTTTTTCTCCCTCATACCTCCAGTACTTATAAACTCTGAGTGCTCTTATTTTCATGACACTGTAGCTCATATATGTATATATATACACATATATATGTGCAAATCCATAAGTTAAATAATCTTTTCTCTGTATAACAGGACTAAATTGAAAACATTGGTTTATTACCAGGGTCTTGGTTGGGATGCCATATTTGAGAATGATAGGCATAGAATCAGACGTGAACAGAAGTTTTAAGGAACTAAAGTTGACTTTACTGAGCCAATAAAGCCTCCTGAAAAGACAGCCTGGTGCCTCTGTTACAGAGTTCCTACTCTTACAGGTGAGTAAGAAAGGTCACTTTCTGGCAGACCCAGGAATCTTTAGGTATACTGGAGGCCTCAAGAAGAAGGGAATTCACCCAAATCTTGGTTATTGCAGGTGAAGTCTGATGGTGACACTTGGCTTGGCTTCCTGTCCTTGAGAAGCTTTTACAAGTCTAATCTGAGATTCCTTTTGAAAGTTCCAGTAAAGCGGACTTAAGAGCTGATATGATCAAACACTACTCTTGCAGCACTTCTGCAAATAATCAGGCCAAGTGTAATGAGACGAGACTCTTTACCAATTAGTCTTGCTGTGATTATATTTGATAGGAATGGAGGTGACTGTTGAGAGAACATTATGTTACAATAAAAAAAACTACAGTACATCCATTATCAGATCTAAGCCCTATTCGCTCTTTGAGGTTTTGTTATCTACTCGTAAACTGGACCCTGAACTCTGCTAGTTTCCTCCAATATCTGGCTACAACTCTTTAAACTAACGTTTCCAATTTTCTCCTACCCTGCTAACTTGGAGTCATTAAGAACTAAAGCTGCCCTTTTCCTGAAGCCCTACAAACTGGAGCTGATACAAACTACAGAGAAATCACCACGATGAGTCACGTATGGACAACCTGCTTGACTGCTGCTGGGTGGGCCACTCGGAAAGCTCACCAGAACGCCCAACACCATCCCAGAGTCATTCAAACTACAAACAAGGACATTTGTCAGAACTGCCCTCACTCCACCATCTAAAGATGCTTTGAGCCCAACAGCCAGAGCTTTTCTTGACTGACTGCCCTCTGGACTCAAAAACAGAATTTGTAGTTTGTTTTAATCATTAACCTTTATTTTTGTTTCCTTAGAAATGCTTCGTATTAAATAGCTCATTGCTTGCACCATAAAGAGCCCGAAATGAGATACAAGTAGATCACTGGTTGCTTAGGGATGGGGCAGGAATAGGAGAACAGGAAAGTAATTGCTAAGGAGTATTGGACTTCTTTTTGAGGTGATGAAAACATCCTAAAATAAACTGTGGTGATGGTCACATATATCTGTGAATATACTAAAAATTATTGAATTACATGCTTTAAAAATGCAGATTCCTAGACCTCCACCTCAAAACTATTCACACTAATGTTTGGGGGGGGCAGCAGGAGGCAGAGCAGAGTTCAGAGTTCAGTGAGGAAGGGCAGCGAACTGTATCTGGGTGTGTAGTTCTCCACATCACCCTCTAAGCGGTACTTGGACCTTTGCATTCAGCAGCTGGAAGTTGTGCTCTGTGGTTTTGATAAGAATATTGCTTTTCGTGGGAAGAAAAGATGAGTATGGAGAAGTGTGCTGTTGAACGTCTAGGTCACCCCACCTGCCTGGGCCTTGTGTCAGCACCCTGGACCCCGGCATTCACTGAGGGGAACTGGCTTCCGGGTACTGTGTAAGATGCTTGAAAATAATGCCATTTAATTATTTGTTGGAACATACAGCCACCCAAAGCGTGCCGATAAACTACTCCCAAATGCCGCGTCGCTCAGGCTGAGACAGGCGGCACCCGAGAACACGTCTAAGTGCAGGTGGGGATCCGCTCCGCAACCTGCCTCACAGGCATGGCACACGCACCGTTAGGCAAGCGCGAGGCTAGCACACTGCTCCCCTGGACCCTGAGCGGTGGAGGGTCTACTCACCATCCTTCCTACTATGGGATCCATTGGGCGGCAGTTCTGTGGTCTCAGCAATTCCCCGGGACCTCGAAGGAAAGTGGAAGAGGAGGTCTCACCAAGGCCCTCAGCTGGTCACATTAAACATCCCCCCACGAGGTGCCTGTCTGCGTCCTCCCCGTTCCCCCAGACGGAAGACAAGGCTGGAATAGTGGACCTATTCACATTCGGAAAACAAAGCTGCTTCAGAGACATGTGTTCAACTCGCCAGCAGAGGGAGAGACAATGCGTATCGCATGCACAGACACGGGATGAGGCAGTGGCCCGGAAGTCATCTGATGTTACTGAAGGCCAGCAAGGCCAGCCCAGGCCGTGCGTGACAACCCAGGGGCTTTGCCTGGCATGTGTGGAGGGTGTCACCTTTGGCAGGGGGCAGGTGCACGTGCCCAAGGCTGGCAAACCTAAGGGAGGCCACGTGAACACACACTGTTACCTTTGGCAGGTGACACCTCGGCCCTGCGCTGGCACTGTGACCCTAGAACGCGTCAGCGTGACAGGCTGTGTGTCAGTCTGCTCCGGCTGCCATAGTGAAGGGTGGCAGAACGGGCGGCTTAAACAACAGAAATCTATTGTCCCCTAGCTCTGGGCCGGGACGTCCAAGATCAAGACGTTGGCAGGGTTGGTTCCTCCCTAAGGGCGGGGGAAGAATCTCTGCCTGGCCTCTCTCCAAGGGCTGCAGGTAATTGTCCACGTTCCCTGTCTTGCAAACACATGGCCCAGCCTCTGCCTTCGCCTTCACGTGGCCCTCTCCCTGGGTACATTCCTGTCCACACGTTCCCCCTTCATGAGGACACCAGTCATACTGGACTAGGGCTCACCCACATGACCTCTGCAAAGACCCCATCTCCAAATCCGGTCCCACTCTGAGGTACTGGGGGTTAGGATTTTAATACGGATTTTGAGGGGATGCAATTCAACCACTAACAGGCTGTGAGTCTCCAAAGCACTTAAGAGTGTGCTGGGGAGACCTTTCAAATCACCCCAGGCCTGGGAGTCAGAGTTACCCCTGGGTGGGGTTAGTCCCTGGTCTCTCCCACATGAACGGCTGGGGCCATGGGACCAAATCCATCCAACGTCTGGGTCCCCGTCCACACTGTTGGCT
The DNA here is from genome assembly GCF_003031525.2 of Neophocaena asiaeorientalis asiaeorientalis. Classification (NCBI taxonomy): domain Eukaryota; kingdom Metazoa; phylum Chordata; class Mammalia; order Artiodactyla; family Phocoenidae; genus Neophocaena; species Neophocaena asiaeorientalis. Next base: position 4,129,186 of record NW_020174135.1, read on the forward strand.
CCCCAGTATGTCTTTCCTCTCCTGCAGCAATAGAAACGTCATCCACACGTTTCCTGCCTCTTGTGCAGTTAGGAGTGGCTGTGTGGCTACCTGAGAAAGATGCGAACTCTGCATGTGCCCAGAAGCGAGGAAGCCTGTCTTCCCCCATCCCTCCTTCCTACAGGCTGGGGCTGCAGGCTGGAGCAGAGGCCACGACCTTGACGTTGAAGCCGGGGAGCCCCGCCTGCCCGAGAAAACTGTCATCACCTTGAAGACTGTGTCGTCGCGGTCACACGGCCTCACTAATACATGGGGTTTAAGGATCCTGACAGGTCTACCACCCTTTCCTGATGCCGTGGCCAAAAAGCAAGAGCAAAGGAACTACGTGGAGATGCTCAGCTTTCCTTCAGGTCAGGACTCCTCTCAGCTCCTTCTCTTCTGGGTCAAGAACGCAGCCCAGTAAGTTCTCTTTTTCTAAATAAGACCAGGCAGGGTATTCTTGTTAGCGGTCAGCTTCCTGCCGTGGAGTAACACCATTCAGGGTCACAGTTGGGGAACGCCTCTCCTCCCACGGAACAGTGGGATGAATGCATTTCACGAGCACCGAGTAAAGCTTCTGCCCCTAACTTGAAACTAAAGTGCACTGACCCTGAGCAGGTAGCTCCAAGGACTCGGTCCCTGGAGGGCACAGGGTGACTGGTACCAGACTGTTTTCCTGGACAAGCCTCCCCGAGGCCTAGCAGCATGAGTGGTGAGGATGGAGATAAGGAGGCTGCAGCTCACAACACTGCTGAGGACACTGTGGAGGTGACTCCAGGGGTGAGGAGGACCCGGGCAGTGAAGGAGAGATCCAGGGGCTGAAAGCATGGCTTCCACTCCAACCCGTTAAGTGCCAGGTGTGACAGGGCCCAACAAACAGCACCCCCGTCCCCCATGCCAGTCCCGGCCTATGAGTCAGGAGGGTCAGCAAAGTAGACAAAACACAGACTTCACGATAAACAAGGGCCCGGTTCCTTCGGGGGAGTTTAGTGTGGCCTCCTCCATCAGCTGGGCCGGGGGACTCTGCTGTTTAAACCAGTCTGATAGGCTCTTCTGCGGCTCGGCAGCACCAGGAGTGGGGACAGGAGAGGACGAGCGAGACGGGCACCGGCGTTCTGAGCCCGGCCCTCAACCCCGCCAGCCCGCACCGCATACCTCACCGCGCACAGGCACGGGGCTGCGCAGAGAAAGGCGCACCAGAGGCTCAGTTTTTATTTTTTATTTAGCAACTCAGATTGAGATCAGACAACCCTCCCAGTAGGTTTAGGTTTTGAGGGATCGTAGTAAAGAGATGTGGAACACCAGTAACAGTTAAGGTCTTGAGAAAAGGACAGAATGTGCCCAAGACAGCAGCGGACAGAAAGGATGGCCCTCGAGGCACAAGGTGCCCGCGACTCAATGCTCCAGGTGTGTGCGACCCTGGCTCCGGGGGCAGAGGTGGGATCAGGAAGCACCAAGGCCTCTCTTCAGCCCAGTAGACATCGACCAGAACTTTCTACAGAAGAACCTGTGCTTTTAGGCCTCGGCTATTTTCTGGAGACACCACTGAGAATTCAGCTGTCACCCAGGGTCGTTTACAAGCCCCCAAGACTGAACATTGATCGCTGCCGGGATAGGTTAACTCCATCCTGAGATGTGGTCTCGTGTCCACTGCCGGATGCCTGGAGATCTGACGAGAGGGAAAGGAGAGAGACGGGCTTCCGCGTTCCTGAGCGACGGGAGGAGCGCAAGGTGATGGGAGGAGGGCGGTGCTCAGTTCTTCAGCTGGGACACTTCGTACAGGTACGCAGCCAGCATCTTGGTGCCTTCAATGTAGTTGTGCCTGACAGGGAGGAACAGTCACCACGCTGGCTGCTGTCCCGAGGGCCAGGCACACATGCTGCATTCCTCCCGGAAGCGGACGTCCCACCGTCCCGGCGTGCTGGCCCTGAGTGCTGCTTGCCTTGGTTCTCAAGCCCAGTCCGACTGCCCCACCAGGGACCATCCCTGGTCCTGGTCTAACGGAACGCACGGCTCTCACCTGGTACTTAGTGTGAAGGGCCTTACTGGACCACAGCTGCTCCCTGTCTGTCTGGATGCAAAGTCTCCACCTTGTGTCCTAACACCCAGGGCTCTGTGCTCTCCCCCTGCCCTCCAAGCAGGGCCTTTCTTTGCCTCAGTCCCTGACTGGCCCACCCCAGTCACCCCAAGACGGCCCCTCTTTTCTGCCCTCACCTGTTGAGCTTCTCATTCTGGGAGTGGGCTCCGTCATCTGCTGACCCCACGGGCAACAGCATGACATTCTTCCCCGTGGCCTCCTGAAATGTCAAAGTCACAGGGATACTGCCGCCTTCCCTGGTCAAGTCCGGCTCAACACCAAAAACTGAGGGAGAATGGAATAAAAGACACCAAGCTTTAGGGCTGCGAGGCCAGGGATCCGCCACAGATCTACTGGCCCGCAACCCCAAGTCCAGATCAGCAGCCCCGCTCTCAAGGTTGGAGATGACACAGCCCAGCCCGCACAGAGACGGAGCCAACACAGCCACACGCCCACGATCCACCAGCGCCCATCAGCCCCCAGAGGACATCTGACCTGTCTTCAGGGCTCTTCTCCCAGCCAAGTAATGAGGGTGGTTGAAGTCGGATACCCAGGGCTTCCCACCGTGGCCCAGGTACACCTTGAACTTGTTGGGGCTGTGCAGTTCAGCAAACTTCTTGGTCAAGTAGCTCGTAACCTGAAGCACAGGCAGGAGAGGCAGTGTCTCACAAGCCTGGCCTCTGATCTAGTGCTGGGGACCTACTCCACAGCAGTCTCTGGGGGTGAGTCCACAGTCATCTACAACGGGTCTATAAGGGGTCTACAGTGAGTCTCATTTGCTGCTGCTCAACACTGATCTGCATAACTACAATAGCAGAAAAAGGGATTTTATCATGAAACAAACTTCAGTTATTTAAGGTGAAAGGTAATGTGTTAATTTCAAGCAATTCACCCTTTACATAGATACTCCCACATGATGTTAATATTTAAATCCCGTATGATGATAACACTTAAATCAAGTTTAAAGAAAACGCCCCTTGACTTGCTTTACAAAAATGATTACGTCTAAAGCAAAAACAGAGCCAGGTGCTGACCCAGGGTCACCTCATGATGAGAAGATCTCAGTCCTAGGCTTGGAGAGTGGCCCTCAGTTTCCCCTCCCAACAGGGAAGGTCTTGACTCCGTCTCTCCATGAAACCTTCCCAGATGAGGACGAGGGACTGCTCCCCCGCAAGCCTGGCTGACTTTCAGATACCAGACGCTGCCCCACTCTGGATTCTCCCCCTCCGGACTCTTCCCCCTCTGCCGCTCACCAGGGACCAAAGGCCCGTGGACTCCCACCAGAACACATGCAGCCCAAAGTCAGCAACTGCCTTGAGCCTCTGGCTGAGGTCAGAGGTGAGATTTTAGCACGCCTCAGCAGTGACAGAGGCCACTCGCACAGGATGCCCTTTCATACAGCCTTTACCTCTGATTAGCTCTGAACTGCTTATCCCAGCAATCGCTGAGCTGGCGAGAGCCAAGGACAGGGCTGCGCGGGCGGAGGCGCGCTCTCCTGCTGCCCAGAGCCCCGGCGGCAGGCGCTGCACGCACGGCACGCCCTCCCCGCGCCCCCGCGCCCCACGTGCCTGCTCGCTGACCACTTCAGGAGTCATGTCTGGCACGAGCCTGATGGAGAACTTGCCGACCACCTTGCGAGGAATCACGGTCTTGGCCCCTGACCCAGAGAAGGCACCTTCGATCCCGTGAAAGGAGAGGGACGGGTACCGCCATCTGTGCATCAGGACGTCTTTCTGCAGAAAAACGACAAAGTGGGTCGGAGACGGCACCGCCTGCTCATGGAGGAGCTCGGCCGGCCTGGGGTCCACACAGCGTCAGGAAGGCAAGAGCGACCCGGCAGCCGCTACAACAGCCCCCCAAGTGGGGGTCCTGCGCGTCCAGGATGGCTGCAAGCGTGTCCTCTCCGCGCCTCCCAGGGAGTCCGCACCACCCGGGTCAACGGAACTGACCACACAGGAGCCACGGTGTTCTGGCCGGCCCCACGCATACGAGGGCTGTTGCAGAGCCAGGGGCACCAGGAGGGGGAGGGAGGCATGACCCCGGCCATCCTAGGTCCTGGGCTTATAGGACACTGAGGGTGGGGCGAGCTCCCCGAGGAGGGCAAGCCAGGCCGTGCACCACGTCCTAGGCCAGTGCCCACGGACAAGCCCAGCAGTTTCTGCTGCGGGGACTGGTACAAGGCAGCCCCCCGTCTCGCGAGCGTCTACTTGACACGGCCCCTCTCGTCCCAGCGGTGGCACGCGACGTATCAGGAGAGGACACGCCGCCGCCCGAGCCCCTGGGCTTCCTCGGCGACTCAGCACGTAACTCAGTAACTCAGAGCCCAGTGACAGCTGGAAGGAGCAGACACGGCCCTTAAGCAGGCATCTCACGCAAAGGCAGAGGTTACCGGAAGGCAGCAGGGCAGGAGGAAATACAAATGTGTCCATAGCCTAACCTTCCCCAGACTCGTCCCTCCCCCGGGACTAGTCTCTCTTGGTCACGGCGTCAGGACCTAACCGACTACCGTCCGCGAGGGACCCGTCTCGGCTCTGCCTGTGAAATCCTTACTCCGCTCGGTCCTCTCCGATGTGTCCTGAGCCTGAGGGGTCCCAAGTCCTGCCTCCCCGTGCCCCCAGCGCCCCTGCAGCCTCACGGCCCCCCAGCCCCAGCGCCTCAGCTCCTCTGCTGCCACACCCCCTGCCCACAGTCTGTCCCCAGCGAGGTCGCATCAGCGCGTCCCTCTACTCAACACCAGTCACACCGCCGTCTTCCAGGACAGCGCATGAGCTCCTCGGCAGATCAGAGGCCTTTCCGTCAGGCATCTTCACTCCAAACCCCGGGCCTCACTGGCCGCCCACGAGCGGGACAGCTGAGCCCGCTCAGCCCCGCCTGTCTCCTGCAGGCCCCGTGGCACTCCTGTCTAAGGAGGCCTCCCCCCTGCCCCCAGGCGCCAGACCACCCCACCGTGGCTTCCGCACACCCCCTAAGCTTCTCTGCCCATCTGTCACCTGGAGAGGTGACCCTCAAGGGCCAAGCCCGGTTGTGCCCCTCCTGCCTGCCCAGGGCCTGCCACTGCGGCTCAATGAAAGCTTAGTTAACCACGTGAACCTCCGTTCACACCTTAGAAACCAGGAACTAAGCTAATTAAGAGAAAAGTCACGACATGATTTTCTCCTGACAGTTAAGTAAACGTTTTGTGCAAATGGTTTCCACCTCAGCACCCAGCTCCATCAGGAACAGCTTAAATCATCTCTGGGCCAGGTGGTAAAGCGACTCCCCGCGCGTGCCAATGAGGAAAAGCCCCCGCCTCTCTGCAGACGTGCCCCAGCTCCAAGCTCTCCAGTCGACATCTGACACGTTAAAGAGCTCCCAGCTCCCAGCCTGGCGCGTGGTGCCTTCCGGCACCTGCACCGTCCGGCTGCTCTCGTGCCCGGGGTGCGCCCGAGTCCGCCCAGCCCTCAGCCTCCTCCCCAGGGCCCCAGGACCGGGGACACTGCCAGCCCGGTGGGGGCAGGCCTCGCGGCGCCCGGGCAGCACCTTGCAGTCATGCAGCAGGGTCTCTGCCCCCACATCCTGGGCGTACTCCTCCAGGTCGAAGTCGATCTTGTCGTAGAGCTCCAGCTCCTCGTCCGTCACGGAGGCCACCGCCTCACTGATGCCGGGGACGAGGATCCTCCCCTTCTGGTCCATCAAGGAGCCTGGAGGAGCGGAGAGGATGGGCACTCGGCGTGCACGCACTTCTTAAGCCGTTTTGTTACCGTAACAACCCAGGGGGGAGAGCGGGGTCACCTTCCGTGTAAGATAAAGGGATGGAGACACGGAAGGTAGGTGAGCCGTCCATGGTCGCGGAGCAGGATACACACGGAGCAAACGGGCTCCCGCAGGCCCGCCCTGAAAACCACTCCTCTGTCCATCATGTCCTGTTTAAGGCACGTCCCACGAGAAACTACCTGCTCCCACGCTGAGGACGGAAAACCGAGTAGGGCAGGGTAGACTCCAGTCCCAGAAAAGTCGACTCCATGCAGGGCAGCCGCCGCCCACCAGGGAAGGAAACAGGACTGAGCACACAGCGGGCCGAGGCCGTGCGCCGGGGGGACACCGGGCAAGGCAGCCGTGGCCTCGCTCTCAAAAGGGCTGAGTGCACAGGAGACCGCTGCGGCCAGTCACAGTGTCAACTAGACTGAGGCAGACGCCCTCCAGGGACGTAAGACACAACGGCGTCCAGAGGAAGGACGGCCGTGATGCCAGGTGACAGGGCAGGCGGGGTGCCCGAGTCGGGCCACGGAGACGACGTGGGGGAGAGGGGAGGCAGAAATGAAGCATGGGGGTCTTTTAAAGGGAACAATCAGTCGGGGGCGGGGGAGGGAGGGACAGAAGGCATGAAGCAGCCTGGAAGCAGTGCCCGCACCAACCTCCTGCCCAACCGCCACGCAGTGACGGAGCCCACGCTCACCCATCAGCATGATGAGGTCGGTCATGGCCTCGTGCACCGAGCCGCCGTACACGCCGGAGTGCAGGTCCCTGTTGCTGCATTCCACCTGCGGACACACGGCCACCCTGCTTGGCTGCTCACGGGAGCCCGTTCTTACCACGCGACAGTAAAGTGAGCAAAGAACATTCACACAACCATTTTCGAAATCAAAATCTGCTCCCTCAACAAGCAAAGCAAGGTGCTTCCTAAATGCCAGAACTCTGGAAACGCCAACCACAGGATAAAGCGTGGGCACCCAGAGCCCTCCCAGCTGCTCCCTGCACGACTCGGCACAGACCTCGATGAAGAAGTAGCAGATGCCCCGGAGCCCGTAGGTGATGCAGGGCTTGTTCTTCCCCAGCCAGTAGTTGTCGGAGATGCAGACGTAGTCCACATCCTTAAAGAACGCGTCCTTCTGGGCAAAGATCAGCGCATCCAGGCCTTCGGAGCCAGACTCCTCCATGCCCTCCAGACAGAAGCGGACGTTGACGGGGACTTCCTGGGCAGGAGACCGGTGAAGGAAGGCACTCAGCACACACGGACTTAGAAGCAACAGCCAGGAAGCCACCCAATGTTGTGAAGTCACGAATTTCAAATAACCGACTTCCTCCAGACCCACCACTGCGCAGGCTGTGTGTGGCCCACACAGACCCTCAGTACCCAGGCACTGGGCCACCAGGGGACAAACGTGGCTTCGGCCAGTCACCCTTAGAAGGACTCCTTCCAAGGAGCTCCCAGCCCGACCACATGTGCCACTCGTCGGGGTCTCTGCGCTCACCCAGCGCGAATCTGCGTCTCCAGCAAAGCTGAGCCGCTCCCTCTAAAACAAAGGCCGCGACACAGACAGCCAGAGCCTTCATCTGCGTGGCCACCAGCAGCGCACGCAAGAACGAGAGAGCGCTCCCCCCAGTTCAGAAGGCGCTCCACGCACTGCAGGCCCTTTTCCTCCAGAGCTGACAGTGACCCTAAGATGCCACCTGGCTCCTGCTCGGTGGCCTTCCAGGTCTCCCCAAGGCTGTGCTGTGAGGCACGTGGCCCTTCCACAGGAGAGAACGTGAAGCCACACCTGAGCGAGGCGATGCCAAAGGCCACGGAAGGCTGGGCCTGTACGGACTCACGTCTGCGGGGCCCTAGCTCAGAGCTGCCCCCAGACAGTGCTGCTCACCACACGCGCCGCCCCCCGGCCACTCCAGTGGAACAGGGGTGAGGGGAGGTGCGCTGGGCAGCTGTGCCCCGCACACGGCCACCCCTCTGCTCGGCCACGCGCTGATGCCAGGGGCCCTGGAGGAGAGGGGCCTTCCCAGCCCGAGCCCAGCCCCCTCGAACCCTTTTCAGATCCACCACCCCACGTCCCGACAAAAATGCTTGTCTCATCATTCTTATCGCAACACAAGATAAAAGCAAGATGCAGAAACTGCCTATACGTTATGATCACAATTAGGTTAAAAAGAATTCTTGAAAAGATTGGTCAGTAACAAAATATTAAGTCTCTGAGGCCTGGAGTCTAGGCACCTCTTTTTTCTCTCTACTTTTCTGTATTTTACAAACTTTCAACAAGGAGCAGATGTTTCACTTAAGGAAATATATTTTTAAAAATCAAATTTATTTTTAGGAGGATAAAAACCACACAGAGAAAGTAAGGGTTTGTCGGCTAGCACAGGGCCTGGGTCATGCCCTGGCAAGCACCCACTTCCCAGGCGCGGTCAGAGCCCAGAACTCTCACCTGCCTGGGTCCCTGCTGAGTCACCAACAGGGTGACCTTGGGACAACAGTAAAACCAATGCACCTTTAATGTTTCCTCAAACTGGAAAACAACCTATAAACTGGAAGATGACCCAGCTGTGCTGATACAGTTTGGCGGGGGAAGCCTGCTGTCTCCTGGCCCGTGCTCTTTGATCTTTACGGGCTGTTCTGGGAACAGAAAGTCCCACTCTGCACCCCCAGGTGGAGCAGGTGAATCGGGCACTAGATGTGGGCAGCGTACCTGACACGTTTTCTGGAAGGCTTCCAGGGCGTTCATCCAGCCGGCCACTGGCCCCTTATCATCGGTAGCTCCTCTCCCGTACAGTTTGCCTGGAACAGCAAGCAGCAAGTTGATCAGGTGATGGTCGCAGCGCACAGAAAGGAGCACCTCTCAGTGAACATCTGACGACGTCCCAGCGCGACCCCACGCAGCCGTCCTAAGCCTCTTCCTCGTGTCAGAAGCCCCCTTCCATTCTATCAGAAGCCCCGAGTCCCCACCCAACACGATTGTTAGGATCTTCCAGAGAACTCGCCCAATCTAAGAGCAGCGCGGGAGTGCAGCCAAGGTCCCCGCCACCTCAGGGCACGGGCTGCAAACCCAGCTCTGCGGGACCACGGCCACTTGGCTAGTGTGCTAAAATCCAGCCCACAGCCAGCCAGCAGCAGCGGGTGAGGGAAAACTGGCTGGACGCAGGTGCACCGACCAAGGAGAACCACAGTCTCACCCACACCACAGCCCAGTTTGATGAAGAACAGAACTGACGTTCGTCACGTACCTCTCTAGGTTATCACTGAAGGACAGGATGTTGCCCCTCCCCAGTGTAACTAGTCACCTCCCTTCTGCACAGCCACCTCTGGGACCCCCGTACAAAGGCGGGTGTCTGGGCTAGGCGTCGGCCACCTTGAAGGACACGACGGAAACAAGCCCAGACCCCCTCCTGGACCGGACGCAGCGTAAGGCCCGAGGGAGGCCAGAACCCCGGGTGCCGCGTGCGCAGGGGGCCCCTCCCAGCCTCAGTCTGTCCTGGTCGGTCGGTCCTCTGTTCTCCTCACCCTTAGCCTGTTTTCAACGTTCGGCAGGTCAACCTGACCCGCCCCAAAGCGGGCGTGTGGGGCTTAAAGCCATCACTGCCTTGGGGATTTCTTTTTTAAACTAAATCTGCTTTTCACAAAAGCTAAAGAGCTCTTCTAAGACGCATCCTCATCCCTGTGGCAAACACTGACCAAGCGACCCCAGGGAGCGGGGCTGTACGGGCCGAGGCGGACAGAGGCCGAGAGCGCCCACTCCCGGCCCGACACGCCAGCAGCCGTGTGGGGGCAGCTTCTCCGGGCTACGGGGCGCTCCAGGTTCTTCCATCCTGCATGTCTGTGTGTCTGTCTGGGGGTGGGCTGTCAGGGAGGGGCTGAGCATTAGGAGACCAGGGCTGGCACAGGAGGAGGTACAATGAGGGGAGAGAAGATGGGGCCCACTGGGTCCCCCAAGAGGCACCAATGTGGGGCAGGGCGGGAGGTGGTGCAGGACCTGCCTCCACAGGCCAGGGGAGGGCCTTGCAAGGGGAAGAGAAGGGGCGGGACAAGGATGACCTCCGGGGGGTCCTGGTGCAGAGGGGAGGGGAGGAGGGCCGTCGCTGGGAGAGAGGACAGGGGACGAGAGGAAGGGCGGGGGCCCAGGCCCTGGACTGAGGACACGTTAGCAAGCGCACCCTGAGGACCGCTGTGCACAGCAATGACGTGACTGCCCCTGAGCTGGGGAAGCTCCAACAGAAACTCAGCGTGTCCCGCAAGAAAGGCTTTACTTAAAGACGGTCTGGACTCGGCCCAAGGGGACGAGGCACAAACGAAGGGGCTGCTCCATGTGGCGAAAGGCTGCATCCAGTGCGGAAACGTGAAGGTTCAGTGACGAAGGCAGGAGGAGCCTTTACCTGGGGCAGGTTGGGGGGCAGCAAGAAGAGGGGCCAGTGCAGGGGGCCGTGAAGAGGTGCACGAGGTGCCCACAGGGCCCAGCCCAGGAGCCCTCAATGGCTTTGCTGAGCCATCACTGCCGTCCTCACCAAGGCAGCAGGCATTGGGGAAAGGCCGATGCTTCCCTAAACCCTGATGGGAGCTGCTAAAATGTGCCACGGAAGCAGCTACGAATCGGATCAGATTTGGATCCCAGGTTTTGGGAGGCTGCACCACCTCAATTCAGATCGGGCTTCCTGGGAAAGTGTCAGCAGGAGAGGGAAGCCCAGCAGGCCCAAGGCTGCAGAGACCTGGTTCCACAAAGAAAGGAAGGCTTTTGGAGGTTTCAAGGATGGATGCACATGCACGAGGCTTCCAGAACCCAAGTTCTAGATCGTGTACAAACAGCCAGCTCTGGAAAGACAACCCAGAGGCCACGGGTGTACCTCCTAAGCAAATGCCACAAGTCCTCTTCCTCGGGGAAGCGTCCCTACCGTCTCGCTCCACCAAGGTGAAGGGCTCGCTGTCCCAGCCGTCCTCCAGGGCTGCCGGCTGCACGTCCAGATGTCCATAAATGCACACCGTTTTCTTCTGCGGGTCGGAGCCCAGTGTGCCGAGTAAAATGGGCGGAAGTGGTATCTCCGAGCCATCAGGGAGCTGGGGGAGGAGAGGAGGCCGCGGAGGACAGGCTTTGTTTGAAGAGGGTGGTGTTGACAGCAGATGTTATCAACGTGCCCTGGACAATCTTATGTGTTCTCATCAACTACTTCTATTGCAGAGCTCAAGATCATACTGTTCAACCGAGTCATTAATTAACAAGAATACACTTTCCCACAATCCGGAGCACAGAGACTGGACTACGGCCATCTCATCAGAGCACAGACAGTGAATTACGTTTACCAACTGCAGGTGGCTTGGTCAATTTTTTTTTTTTTTTTTTTTTTTTTTTTTTTTTTTTTTTTTTTTAGGCTTGGTCAATTTTTAAGGTTGATTTTCAAAAAAAAACTTTTATGTAACAAAACATATTACAAAGGCTGAGTTGGGATGCAGCTTAGCTCATCATTTTCTAAAATAACGTATACAAACTACTGTCACCTTAAAGCAGAAGATACACTTTGAAGTTTTTTACGTAAATTACAATCATGCACAGAAAGGGCCGTAGACCAGGGTATGAGGGACTGCAATTTGCAGTAGGCCACACTGCATCAAGCCGCAGTAGCTGGGACTCCTTCTGAGCCTTCTCCCAAAGGCCGTAGCCTCCCAGTCCCCTAAGAACAGGGTACAGATATTAATCACAGGATTCCCTCCTCATCTAGGGGAGAAATGCAGGTGTACGAAGGCAAGTCAGTGCCAAGCCCCACATCAAACTCCGGTCCCTTCCAACACTCACATCAGCTGGGCGTCTGCACCTTTCATGGTAAACCACGGCCCACTAAAGGCCCTGCAAAATATCTGGCACCCCATCCTCCTCGCCCTTCCTGCAGTCCAAGAGGACAACCCGAGGTCCTTACAAAGTGCCACCAACGGCAGGGAGGGTGAAAGGAGCACGTCCTGAGTTTCAACTGCAAGAGCGAGGATGAGTCACAGAGGAGCCATCACACACCTGGGTGTCAGGCTAGTCATTAGAAAACGCTCTGAAAACATATGTAACTAAACAGAACACACAAACCTAACTGGTAATGAAACTAGGGTAACGACTTACAATTAAGAGGTAAAATGAGCAGCAGCTAAAACCGACAAGCAAATCAGTACAAAGCTGGTGATGGGCCGGTGTAAGTGTCCTTCTCCAAACTCCCAGGGGCACTAAGCACCTCTACGTGTCCGTGCACGCATCAGGGAACGTTCCAGGCCACCAAGTGCTCTCAGGATACAGGATCTGTCTTTCCAGTACACCCGACTCATAAATGCCAACTTAAGTAACTGCTGCTGACCCTGCAGCTGCCCATGCGCAATCCTGGACTCCACCTCGCCACACACGCATGCGAGCTGCCCTGGGGCTGTGTCCTCGCGAGGACGGCCTGTAGCCACCAGGGCAAAGAACCGTGATCGAAACCAAATGCCCTGACCTGGTCACACAAGACACAGAGTGCTGCGGCCCCAGCTGGCCCTTAGCTCGCCTCATAGGAAAGTGATTTTTAAACAACAGACTTTCTCTAAATAAATCTCTGCTCCAGGCAGCTCCTCCGAAACACTTCAGCATTTTCTAAGAAGCCACCTGGGCCCATAGATGTTCATGCCGCAAATTGCAAATCTCTCTCTGGGCTTCCCCACTTACTCAGATGTCACAGGACAAGGCCTGGGCGAGGGACACAGTGATGTGTTTACAGGGAGAATGCGCTGTCCTCTCCCAGCACCTGTCTGGGCACAGGTCTGTGACACGGGGTCCTTGTGTCTCCCTCCTTTCCACCCATTCTAACAGCCACCACACGAGTCCAGCTCCCAACCCCTGAACCACTGCACCGGCGCCGGGGGCTCTTCCGTCACTGCTCTGCTCACGAGCCACGACTGTCCCATTTGCTGAGCTCCTCTGTCTGGCGCTTGGGCCCTCAGGGACGGGGCCCGCCACCGCCCGGGGCAGCGCTGGGCTGCAGGCAGGCCGAACGTGACGGCTCCTGCACCGACCCTGGCAGGGAGGCCCCAAGAGCCCCAAATCAGCCCTCCCACCATCACACCGGCCCCTGAGCCTTGCCCAGCAGGGACCAGGCTCCCAACATCATCTCTCTTCCGTGAGCCTGAAGGTACCCCAGCTTCTGCGCGTACAAGTGCTGACAGCCACCCCACACCTGCCCCAAGTCACCACCACCTCCAGAAAAGGGCAACACCACTGCCAGGTGAACTGATGGGCAGAGGGGACCACACGCGCTATGGCTGCGCCCCACGAGGACCTCGGCAGAGCTTCTCTAACAATGATGAAAGCTGCCAACTCCTTCCCTGATAAAAGTAGGCATCATGGAACTCAAATAGTGTGGTAGTCATTTAGTCTTTCATGGAAGGTCCTTTCTGAAGAACCGCACTGTTACATCCGTGTTAAACAAAATAGATCCATATATTTTAACAAAAAACTCTTAAAAATTATTTGCCACCTAGATTTTTTTTAATGTATTAGGAATAAAGGAAGAGGAAGCAAGTCAAGTATGCTCCTAACAGAAACTAACTCAAAGAAACTTGGTTTAGCCTCTCATGAGTGGGCAAAGTGCCAGGAAGCTCTAATGTGTCTTAAGTAATCTTCAGTTAACTATTAAGTCTGCGGTCAGAAGAAATCTCACACAAACAACACTGGACTCGGAATCGGAAGGCCCAGATGTTAACCTCCTTTGCCATGGGCCTTTTATTGGTTCCCAGGGAGACAGAGCCCACCTGGGCCTCTGGGTCCTTCCATTTATGAAAAGAGCTGAGTGTCCATATCTGAAATCCCAGGATATGGTTTCAACGGACACATAAATCATCAGGCAAGAGAACCAAGATAAACCAAACCCAGTTACCACTGCAACACAAAAGAGCGTTGCAAACTTTGAAAATGCATGCCATGAAACATGTAATTAACACGGGACTGAAATCATCTGAAAGGAAAATAGTGGAATAATGTACCATAAAGTGAGACTGTTCATTCAAGTTAGAATCTGTCAGAATCCTGCATTAAAATGCAACTGAGCCCCAAGTCCCACACATAAAGTAGCCCTTTTCCAGGAATCAAGTCATGAAAAGTGCTGTTTCTACCAACTGGGGACACAGTGGGTGTGAGTGGGAGTCTCCATTAGTTTTGCATCTGATTGGCAGAGAGCAACTTCCTGGTCTGAAGGCTGGCTGACTTCTGGGAAGGAATGTCAGTTCGCCTCAGAATGGCCATTATGTGAACCTCTGCTTAGATAACACTCAACAGTTCTCCTCCCTGGAGAACAGTGATGAGTATCACAAATCTCTCTCTAATCCAGCTCAAGAAATCACACAGTTTAGCATCCAAATCAGGCCTTCTTTGTTTGTTTGAAAGACCAGCAGGTTATCTGAAGCAAAGACGTGTAAGAACTAGCCTGGTCCTATCAACTCCTCAGTAAACCTGCTCGCCGTGGCTCTGCAGCGCCGAGAGTGCCGGCCGCCTACCTTCTGGCTCCCAATGTCCACCAGCTCCACGGAGCCCCCCAGCTGCTTGATGTCGGCAGCGGCGACCTCCATCATCCTCCTGATCTCACCTCTCTTCTCCGGCCACGCAGACACGCTCTGGATGGCTACCCATTCCGCAAGTTTCTGTTTGTGGATAATAAGCAGATGGGATTCTGAAAAGGTGCTCCTTGAGGAAGGAAAGTACTCACAAGTGTGCCACTGTCGGGCCCACAGAGGTCACTTGCTACCTGCGGCCACGCCATTTGGAACATGCTGCCCAGACACAGAGGAAGAGCTCCATGGCATCTGCTTTTTGCTTAAGATATAAAGGGACTGCCTGTACTGACACTACACCAAGAACTATACAGCATGACAGGAAAATCGTTAACCACTAAGCGTGACGTGAGTGTAACATGTACAAAGTTCCACAAACACGTTTATATCTGCATCTGACAAAATTACAACTGAAAGATACAGAAAATACCCAATATTTTCAGAGTCCAAGTTGGCTTATTTATCATCCTGACGATGGCCAAGTTCTCTAAAATATAAGTTTTGGAATGAGAACTCTAAAGATTTCACCTGAAATATGTCTGCCAAGGGCGATTTTTTTTTTTTTTTTTTGCGGTACGCGGGCCTCTCACTGTTGCGGCCTCTCCCGCTGCGGAGCACAGGCTCCGGACGCGCAGGCTCAGCGGCCGTGGCTCACGGGCCCAGCCGCTCCGCGGCATGTGGGATCTTCCCGGACCGGGGCAGGAACCCGCGTTCCCTGCATCGGCAGGCAGACTCTCAACCACTGCGCCACCAGGGAAGCCCCCAAGGGCGATTTTAACGTATGATTCTTTCAGTTAACATCAAGAAACAGATTAGTGCATAACATTACCAAATCATTTAAAACATGCTGAATGTAAAATAGTTCTTTATACCTATCACAAGAATAAACAAAAATCTTCAATTAGCTTTGCCATTCCTAGAAACATGTATTAAGAGTTTCTGTCAAAAGCCAACTTATATACTGTAATGAGAAAGCAGAGGAAAAGACCTCTAGACAATACACATTTTTCAGTTACTTTTTGTTTTTTTTTTTAGTTACTTTTTTTTGTGGTTAGAACACTTAAGATCTACTCAAGTACACGATACAGTATTGCTGACTATAATCACCATGCAGTACACTGGATCCCCGGAACTTACCCATCTTGTAACGGAGGTTTGTACCCTTTGGCCAACACCTCCCCAGTTCCCCACCCCCCGACAACCACCGTTCGACTCTCCACTTCCCTGAGCGCAACTTTTTCAGATTCCACATGTCAGATCACACTAGCGTTGGTCTTTCTCCATCTAGACAGTATTTTTAACACTTGATTAGAACAGCATAATTCATGTTAGCTTCTTGAAAGTTTCTCTGGGTGCCATGGAATTAAACTGAACTTGAACGCTCACTAGAATAAACATTCCCTTACCTTAACGTAGCGATCCTGATTCTCATCAACGTACTTAAACAGGGCAGTGAGGGCCGACATCTTTCAACCAGACCGCAGACCTTGGAGATTCTTGGAAGGAAGAAGAATCTGTCAGTGCTGCCTCGAGACAGGGTCCAACTGATCAACAGGCCTGGAGGCACTTGTGCAGGATCATAAACTGTACTCCACCCCCCGACCAGCACTGGATGCAGTCGTCACGGGGACTCCAGCAAGTGACCTCGGCAGATACAGTGGTTCTGGAAAGCAGTCAGAGGCTCAGGCTGATCTCCATTCTTTTTTCAGAAGGAAAAGGTACACAGAATTGTGTGTCCAAATGGAAGGTAATCAAAGGAAGGGCCTGAGTTGAAGACAATCTGATATAAATTAAAAGCAGGTACTCCCCAGGAGCACTGACATACCGGCATTTTAAAACGTCCCTTAAAATTTAATTTTACTCTCTTAAAGCCCACAACTTCCCCTTACTATTACCACAGAGGAAATAACCACTCCAAGGCTCCCAGCAAAAATGTCACATCTTGTCTCTCTGCCACAAACCAACAACACAGCAAACAAAGCCCGAGAAGAGGATCGTAATTCAGCTTAAGGAAACTGACAACCTGGGCCCAGAAACAGCCAAGACAACGTACGAAACTCCACTAGGGCCCGATTAAGATTAAAGAAACTTCCAGCCTCCCAGGTGCATTTTCTAACATCCAGTTTCTGCTCTGTGCGACCCAACACGTCCTGCTCCACCTTACAAATACAGGGGAAAAGAAATCATGTGACCCATCATCTGTTTTGTTTGTTTGGCCGTGTCTCAAGGCATGCAGGATCCTATTGATAGTTCCTCAACTAGGGACTGAACCCGTGCCCACTGCAGTGGGAGCTCGGAGTCCCAACCACTGGACCGCCAGGGAAGTCCTGACTCATCTTCTTTAAAACCTGGAATCAATATGAAGCACAGAAAATCCTGGAATTGGCACCTTCAAAATTGGTTCTCCCCCCTTCCTCCAACTGACAACTCAGGTTCCGTCACGTGGCAAGACTCAAACCTCAGCAGTGACAGGAAGAAAGTGCTCAGGGACAGGGAGCAAACTCAGCACCACAGTGACAGGAAGTATTTCAGAACTGCAGCTGCAGAGTCACAAGACCCGACTACATCTCTGTAGTTACGGAGCAGGACGCCAGAAAAGCGCCTGCGTGTGGACACGCTGGAGTTAAAGAGCATCTTTTTCTTGGTGTAGGATTCTGAAGTGACTTCTAAAGACAGGAGAGGCTTTATCCACTGAGACATGAAGCCTGGCAACAGATCGAGGAAGTGCAGTGTGAGTTCAGTAAGGTCAGTCCTCTCCCCACACCCATAAAAGAGCATACAAACCTTCCAGCCAGCTCAGAGGGTTTCAGCTGAGGCTCTTACCTCAAAGACAGGGATCCCTGAATGCAGAGGCGCAGCATACAAGTCAAAGTTTTCAATCACAAAAGAAACCCTATTTAGCAGGACAATATGCTACATCAGGTACTTTTCATTTGAGTTTCTGGTCGTTAAATGCCACAAATCCCACACTCACTGTGATATATTCTCATTAATATTATGTTCTTTGAGGCCCAATTAACCAATGGCCTTCCAGCAAAAGTCAAAGATTCAACTATCTAAGCTGCACCTTTTATCAAAGGAGAGTAAACAGAGACCGAGGCCGACTGTTCAGCTCTGCAGGCCACCTCACCAAGGCTGGAGAAAAAGCACCTGCTCCTCTGAACTGCTAACCCAGTCAGAGAGGTCAGGCCAGGTCCATTTCTCCTTCCCACTCACAGTTCTGGTTATTCCTGTTTCACCACCACTTCTTTTTTTTTTTTCTTGCAGTACGCCGGCCTCTCACCGCTGTGGCCTCTCCCGTTGCGGAGCACAGGCTCCGGACGCGCAGGCTCAGCGGCCATGGCTCACGGGCCCAGCCGCTCCACGGCATGTGGGATCCTCCCGGACCGGGGCACGAACCCGTGTCCCCTGCATCGGCAGGCGGACTCTCAACCACTGCGTCACCAGGGAAGCCCACCACCACTTCTTTTATATGCCCTGGTGAACTCCATTTATTAGGGTGAAAGCACTGAGCTGGAGTGAGCAAAAGCAAATATTTACCTTCTCGAAAGAAATGCCAGCCTCACTCTCCTCTTGGAATCTAAGGCTCTGGGGAGTATCATAACTTCAACAGTGAAACTAGTGTGAGAGGAAGAAGTGATACGGTAGCACCTGGAACCACCCAGCAATGCCTACGGGTGATTCTCCCAGTTCTGAGTGTCCCCATCCTGTCCCGCACTGATTCAAGGCACATGGTATCCTACACAAACGCCTGAATCATGGCTTCAAATCTGTGTAAAACCACTGAAACAGCTGTGGAGACGTCTGGTTTGTCCAATCTAGACCTTCAATCCAAACGTACAGTTCTACAGAATTACTTCTCGCCACCCCTCCCTGCAAACTCCAGGGACGACAAAGGCATGAATAAAACCTGCACCAGATCACTGAGCCAGCACTAGGATCCCGTGTCGGCGGCGCGGGCGGCTCGCAGGCCCTGCCCGCAAGGCCCAGGGTCTCAAGGACTCGGTGCAGGCCGAACCGGGACCAGGCATCACTCCACTTGACAGGTGAGAAAACGGAGGCTGCCTGAGAGCTGCCAGCTGCAAACTCCCAGCCTTAAATGTGGGCGGGGTCTAGAGACCCCTGACCCCGGGACTCTGACCCACCCGCCCCCCGGGCACTGGCCGTCCCGCGACACCAAATTCAGGCTTCCGCCAAGGGCTCTGGTGAAAAAGACAGGCTTTAGTTTTCTGCGGGCCTCGCCGAGGGAGGGTCGAAAGACCGGCACGCGCGCGTCCTCCCCGCAGCCCCAGAGCCCGGACCCCCAAGCGGGCCTTTTGACCCGACACCCTCTTCTCCCGTCAGGCCGGCCACACGCGAAGCGGGCCTGTGTCCTCGGCCCCACAGCCGCGCCCAGCCTCCCCTGCTCCCCCGGAGGCGGCCCGGGGCCCCACGCTCCCGGCCTCCGCCCCGCTGCCGCCGCCCTCAGGGGCCTCCCCGCCTAGCGGTCCGTGACA
>NW_020174135.1:4148087-4184252 GCF_003031525.2 Neophocaena asiaeorientalis asiaeorientalis
ACCTGCCTGGGCGGCGACATCCTTCCGTCCACCGCCTAGTGCTTTCACGGTGAGGTCCGAGAAGAGGTCTTTAGTGCAAGGTGGTCCGAAGTGGGGGCGCCCACACACACCCCAAACCCTCCCGCCGAAAGCTCCCGTCCCCGCAGGCTCCTGAGGGGCGCGCGTTGCAATTTCACATACCTCTGGCACTTCGCTCGCCAAGCCTTCACCAGTACCATTGCTGAGAGGGGGAAATATTTTAGTATTTAGTCTTCCAATAATCCTAGGAATTAATGAAGAAAGTAGACCCACCATTTACTTATTCAGCATCTACTACTTCTCTTTTTAACCCTTACAAGGATCCTTGGGGGTACGATTATCTCCGTTAGAGTATTCCCCCAAAATTTGGCAAAACTTTTACCCCTCCCACATTCTTTGTTGTTTTAATAACAAGTTTAATAGTTGCAAGGGATGTAGTTTCCCACACCCTGTAAATATTTTGAAAGAAACTATTTTGAAATAAATTTTTACATGGTTTGTTTTTCCTTCGAAATTCTATTTCCATCCATATCCCTCACAGAATTTTGTCAAATTATAACACGTTTATACTTGAGAGTCTTTTATTGATGATACTATCATACTTCTCTGCAACAGAATATGTATAAAAATTTAAATTAGTATTTACTTTACTATAGCTAGAAAGTTCTAAGTGTTAAATCTTTCCTCTGGGCTAAATTCTCATTACAATTATTAGTAGTACATGATTGATTTTAAAAAACACCTACATATATTATATGCTTTGGTAAAGAATTTTTAGCTATTTAAAGTAATTTATTGGAAATATATCCTTTACTCATATCTATTAGGCTTTAAAAAAATTAGTTCAGTTATCTATAAATGAGATTATTGCTCGAATGAGACAGGATTTGGTGAAAAACACAGCCAAAAACAGTAATTTAGAATAAAATCCATAATACATTACTCATATATTAAAATTTTATGGGCATGTGGTAGAAATAAATAAGAGCAAAGAGGAAGCTTGGGTCCAAGTAAAAAGTGAATGTGCATTTACAGTAGCTAATAATCATTTGACAAAAGTTAATGAAAATGTTTCTCCTGCAAATCTGAATAAAAGTTAAGAAAATGCACAATTTAATCTTGATACAAAACTCTTTTACTTGGAAATATAATGTTAATTGTCAGAAGGTGGAACTTTCTATCTCCTACCCCCTGAAACAAAGCAAAACATGCAACAGACAGGTGGTCTTGAGTGAGGAGGCGTTCTCCAATAACATACTTTCAAACTGTATTTCAAATTGTCCCTTTGTTTGGGGCATTTTGGCTTTTAAAGAGGTAATAAATGTACAGCACTTAGAACGATGCCCGGGGTTGAGCGTCTGGGTCTGCTTAGGCTGCTATAACAGAATGTCAAAGACTGGATAGCTTATAGATAACAGAAATATATTTCTAACAGTTCTGGAGGCTGGAAGTCTAAGATCAAAGTGCTACCAGGTTCAGTGTCTGGTGAGAGCCCGCTTCCTGGTTCATGGACGCTGTCTTTTCCATGCAACCTCACATGGCAGAAAGCTCTCTGGGGTCTCTTTTATAAGGACGCTAATCCCATTAATGAAGGTTCTGCCCTCATGACCTTATCACCTCCCGAAAGGTCTAATACCAAATACCTCCAAATACCATCCCCTTGGGGATTAGGTCTCAACATATGAATTTCAGGAGGACACAAACCTGCAGTCTGTGTAGCTCTGTCTTGTAAAGGAATGCAGGAAGGCAATAAGGACAGCAGGTGGCTCCACTGCCAGCAGGTTCTCAGGTTTATCTGCTGTAGGAGAGAGAAAACATGGAATTGGGGCAGCCGGAAATTGGTGCCCTTAAAACTTTCTGAACTCTTCTTCAAAAGTCTTCTTGTGCCCATGGGTATTTCAGTCTGAAGACCACTGCCTTACCCAGCGATTAAGTAAATGCGCTAATATTTAAACCTAAAGGTACACAGCTGGAAATCTCCAGCAGGTGGCGATGCAATCCAGTCCTTGGGTAAAGGATGCTTTGCAGATTGCTAGGTATTGACAAATCTGACCTTAGTTTAAAGAGCTAAGTAAACAGGTTTCACTTCTTTGCTGGATTTTTTTGGGGAACAGGGACACTATGAGAGAAGACAAAGAAAGAGTTATGTGGTCGGGTGACCAGAGGTTGGGTGCTTCAGAAAGAGAAATGACATGACTTATTCTGAGAACGTAGGGAATACCACCATCACGAAAGTTACTATTGATTGCAGATCCATTGATACATTAGATAGTGCTTCCAATCACCACGATTTTCAGTTCCCAGCACGGTCACAGAGCTTAGTCTCCAGACTCCCAGGCAGCTCTGTTTAACCAAGCGTAACTAAGCACACAGACCATGGGAGCACCCATCACCCTGGAAGTTTGAGAATTTTCCTGAGCACAGGGGCCACTTTGGAAAGCCTAATTGTACTCAGAAACCCAGATGCAGAGACGTGGTAGGTCACCACGTTAGATGCCTGCCAAGTTGGATGGCACAAACAGAGAACAGCGGGGGAGGAGGCTAGGAGGGGGCAGCAGACGCCAGCCTTGCTCCACACGCCTCAGCCCCAAAGGGGCTGCTGAACTCCAGTCCCCCCACAGTGGTCTCTGTGGGTCTCCCTCAGTGTGTCTGTCACACACCGCCCCCATTCTTTTTTTTATATATAAATAACTTTATTTTATTTATTTATTTTTGGCTGTGTTGGGTCTTCATTGCTGCGTGTGGGCTTTCTTTAGTTGCAGCGAGCGGGGGCTACTCTTCCTTGCGGTGCGCAGGCTTCTCGTCGTCGTGGCTTCTTGTTGCAGAGCATGGGCTCTAGGTGCGTGGGCTTCAGTAGTCGTGGCTCGTGGGCTCTGGAGCGCAGGCTCAGTAGCTGTGGTGCACAGGCTCAGTTGCTCCGCAGCATGTAGGATCTTCCCGGCCCTGGGCTCGAACCGGTGTCCCCTGCATTGGTAGGCAGATTCTTAACCACTGCGCTACCAGGGAAGCCCACCGCTCCTCATTCTTTATGACAGGGACCAGGCAGCCCTTGGAGACTCAAAGGCTGAGACTGAACTGTCTAGTGGTCTCACCGTCCCCATGCCAGGGAGATGGAAGGTCTGATCCAGAGCGGAAGCAGCAGCATAGATGTAGCGGCCGCAGGCTCCACGTAACCAGGATTCGCGTTTCATACTTCACCCGCCTTACCCACCCCCCCACATCCCCAAGTAGAGCATCCAGGAGCCACGGTTGGTGTCCTCTATCCTCCCTATGAGCTGGGGATTAGGTCTCCGCCCAGAACCCCTCTCTCCAGAGCAAAGGCTCTCACAGGCAGGGCATGCAGCAGTCTTTGTGGGCAATAGTTTTTTACTTAACAAATATCTTCATGTTTTCCTATTCCTGACCCAGGAGGATATTTCAAAAATAAGATAGAAAATGAGTTGGGAAAGGTAGCGCAGCTTCTACTGAGGACGCTCTTCCTTTGTTCTGACTCCTCACCGGTTACATATCACTCCAGGGTAAGGCCCATGCCCAGGGTGTCTTCTGAGGCCCGGGTTTAGGCCCTTAGTTCCCGGGGGAGAGAGAAGCACACAGGTGCTAAGACGGAAGGGGCTTCCTAGAGAGAGATGCCCACAGACCGTTGGGTGCCACGCATGGCCACGGCCACTGGGTGGCCAACGTCCACCCTGATGACCCAGCAGTCACCCGAGGAGTCCACGGCACCCTTGCCTTTGGTTCCTTCTCCCCATGAGTCTGCTTCCTCTTTCTACTCGGACACTGAGAATTCATTTCCTTTGCTTCAAGTTGACATTTCTCAAAAGAGAGCATATGACTGGTTTAGCAAGTCACCATTAGGAGTCAATTCCCCCTCCAGAAGGTCTGGCCAGGTTCTAACCAGGCCAGCAGCCTGCATGATGACAGCTGCCTCTGGGTCGGTCTCCCCAGCTGGTGCGACCCCAATCTGGCCGAGAGGGCAACGTCTCAGCTCAGCGCGGCGCTCTGTGCTGCAGGAGCCCAAGACAGACGCGGTCTGCAGTTGACGGTGGACGGGGTGGCATGACTGAGGCCCCTGCCTGGCCTGGCCCGTTCCCCAGCGTACAGGACATGGAACAGGAGAGTCTTCTAGCAGGTGGGACTCTGGGGGCAGTTGGCCCTGGCTCTCTGGGGATTCGGGCAGAAGTGACAGAAGCTTCCATTCCAATTTGGGGTCAGGTCAGGACGCTGTCCCAGCACTTGAAGAAACAGGACTGCTTTTATCCTCAAGACAAAAGCTGCTGCCGACTCAGTACCGACTTCTTGACTTAATGGTTTCCAGGACAGCACTTTCATCCAAGAGCCTGGAGGTGCCACCCTGGGCAGAGAAATGTGAGTAGGCAGGTAAGAGACGGAAACGAGAGCTTTTAAGTCACTACTTTGAAGAAAACTCCAATTATTCTGACGGCTCCCCCCTCCCCACCCCCCAAACTGAAAAACAACTAGAACAGCAGCAGCTGCAGCGGGGCCTGGTCTTCACCTTTGAAATCAGCGTTTCCTGCTCTCTGGCCTGGAACAATTATGTGACACCTTAACTCTGAGTATATTTAAGAACGTCATTTGAGTGAATTCATAAACCCCCCTGCAATTTTCTCTAATTCAATGAAGTCTATGTTGACTATGCCAAAGATTTTCAAGTTCAAAGAGCCTGAAAGAGCCTCAAGATATAAGACTTTGCTGTTTCCCCTAATATTTATGAGCTTTTTACAAAGGTCAATGAAAGCACCGTGAAACTGGAATAAGTATCCACGTGCCACGGTTAACATTTAGACTCCATAGTTCTGGCTCTATGCCTTGTGCTGTCACGTCCAGGCATCCAGGACAGTCTGCTCTCTGTTTTACGGCAAGTGTTCTTAGCCATGTATTTTTTACTAGAGATAGAGTTCGGCTGTTGTGTATCTGAAAAGGGGCTTTGTTGTCAGGTTAGCGCTGAATTTTCTTTTTTCATGTTTGCCTTTTCAGAGATATGTTTTTGTTGATGATCTCAATTGCCACACAGATCTTCACAATGTAACACTTTTGGAAAGAGTGTTCTGAAAATCACGGTTGTGTCATATCAACAAAAAGCTGTAGGAACTGAGAACGTTGAATGTGGGTCGCAAGTCCTGAATTAGTCTAGTGCCTGACACACAGTAGGTGCTCACTAAACGTGGAGAGTGAGTGGACAAATGAATGGACGGATAAAGCTGTTCTTTCTGTCATTCTTTCCTCCCCTGCCTGGGATGGTCCTCTTCAACAGGTGTATCTTATAGGTGTGGTGACCGGGAAGGAAAGTTACAATGCTCTCCCTTCCCCCAGTCTTCCTGTGTTGGATGTCTTCTGTCTACAGGTGTGACAGCATCACCTTGATTCTTA
The DNA here is from genome assembly GCF_003031525.2 of Neophocaena asiaeorientalis asiaeorientalis. Taxonomy (NCBI): domain Eukaryota; kingdom Metazoa; phylum Chordata; class Mammalia; order Artiodactyla; family Phocoenidae; genus Neophocaena; species Neophocaena asiaeorientalis. The sequence continues at coordinate 4,153,494 of NW_020174135.1, forward strand.
CGAAAACCCTAAAATTCATGGATTCATGGAATCCATGAATTTGCCTTTAAAAAAAAAAAGTTATGACTCTCAATATACAAAAAAGTTACCTTTGGCAGAGTTTCCAAAAAGTTTTTTACTGTAGTAAGGACAATAACATGAAATCTAACCTCTGGACAGATTTGTAAGTGCACAAACAGGTACCATGTTGATCTCTTGGGCTTATTCGCCTTGCATAACTGAAACCTTATACCCATTGAATTACATCTCCCCATTTCTCCCTCCCCAGTGCCTGGCAAGCACCAATCTACTCTCTGTTTGTGAGCGTGACTATTTTATCAATAGATGCCTCATAAGTGGAATCATGCAGTATTTATCCTTCTGTGTCTGGCTTCTTTCCCTTAGTACAATGTCCTCAAGGTTCATCCTTTGGTTGTATATGATAGAACTGCCTTCTTTATTATGGCTGAATAATATCCTGCTATACGTACATACCACATTTTCTTTATCCATTCATCTGTCAATGAACATTTAGCTTATTTCAAAAATTTTAAAGTAGAACTACCATATGATCCAGCAATCCCACTTCTGGGTATTTATCCAAAAGAACTGAAATCAGGATCTTGAAGAGATATTTGCACTCACATGTTCACTGCAGCCTTATTCCAATAGCCAAGACGTGGAAACAATTCAAAAAGTATTTTAATTACCATTTGGCATTTTTAAGTACAGACTTCACAAAGTCTTTCATTTTTTTAGACTTCAGAGAAAAACATTAGCTTCTTGTCCCATAAAGGGAAACAGTGGCACAGCATCTGTAAGTAGGTATCTGACCAAGGAAAAAGAGAACCGAAGTCATGGTGGCCCATGATCTGAAAGGAAAGCAGGGCCAGCCCACCCCACGTGCCAGCACAGGGAGTTAGTTTTGAGACCCCATGTCTCCCGGTCACAGCATACCAGGGTGCAAAGGTCTGGAAGCAGGGATGAAGAGGACTGCTTAGCAAGTTTACCTGTTAGGCTTCTGTTTACATGTCTACCTTTATTACGACACTAACTTCAATAAAAATGATTTTTCATTTTAGTCTTTTGCATCTATTCCACTCTAATAATGTGTGCCAATTTCCACACCATCATGAGAATTTCAGACTGATCTTGGAGCTTTGCCACTGATAATATTAATTGAGATTTGTCATCTTTTATAACGTGACAAATTTTCAGGACTCACCTGTGGGCTAGTGATAACTCTTCTGGGTTTATATCATCTCTCTTGGCTGCAAGAATACTATTATTCATTTCTCAATTATACTTTTAAAATATCCAAATACTTAAGGGTTATACTTACTAATTAATCAAGAAGAAACTTTTTAACGTTTAAGTCTATTCCCACACTCCCCATCTTGCACTGATTATTTAGAAAGGGTCCAAATGCTGAGTCTAATTAAAAGCATACACCACTTGTTGCAACTTACTTCAGATTTAAACTAAAAATTATGAAACATAATGGAAACATGTTTGTTCACCAGAAATTATACCCATTTAGCAATAACTCACAGTAGATTTCTGCCAAAACAGTTCTCTAAATATATGTTCTATTTTGTGGTCCATGATTTGTTACGTCTTCACCTATTTCTAAGCCAGTGCAATTAGGTGATAAGGGTTTCCATTTTCCTTTTTTTTTTTTTTTTGATTGACCGACTCTCCAGTTATCTTTCAATTTCTTATCTGAGAAGCAAAGCATGTACTTGAGGATTTTTAAAACTTCATGATTTGTTTACATTTCATTGCCAGTTGGAGGCTATTTCCCAGTTTGTTTTTTAAGTGAGAGGAAGAAAAATACCCGATAAAGCCTATCCTGAATATAAACAGTTTAAACACCCCCAGATAAGCAGAGGGAAACTGAAGTGGTCTACTGTTCCAGCAAATATCAAGTATTCCGTGTGTTCTGAGAGATAACAATCTGTCCAAAGCTGGAGGAATAGGTGGATGGGGGGTAGGTGAGGCCTGCTAAACAATTCTCTTTATTTACTGCCCCCAAATCTGCAAACCCAGACTGAAATTTTCATTTTCTTCTTTGGGAAAAGCAAAATAACCAAATGTACAGAGAAATGTCCAGTTATGCGACAGAAACGTCTCCTCACATTCAGATATTTGCCACCTTTGGTGTCCACAGGAAGGTTTCAGAAGGCTGCTTGGCCCAGAGCATCGTTTTCAGCCTCAGTTACGTCAGTACATTGCCTCTCCTGGACGCATTTGCACTTAGGTCTTACCTCTGACTGTGAAACAGAGGCCGAGTCAAAAAGCTTCAGTCAGCAACATAGGTAGGGCTTTCCTCTCCTACTACTGCACATGTACTCAGCCACCCTGAGACTGTTTCTCAAAGTGACTTATTACACGCAAGTTAGGTTCCCGGGGCTCCTGCAGCAAACTGGGCGGCTGACAAACAGCAGAATTGTATCGTCTCCGGGTTCTGGAGGCTAGGAGTCGGAAATCAAGGCCCAAGGCTCTGGGGAGGCTCCTTCCCTGCCCCTTCCAGCTTCTGGTGGCCCCTGGTGTTCCCAGGCTTGCAGCTGTAGCCCTCCAGTCTCTGCCTCTGTCTTGCCATGGCCTCTTCCCTGAGTGTACATGTGTGGCCTCTCCTCTTCTCAAAAGGACACCAGTCATTGGATTTAGGGTGCCCCCCCCAATTCAGTCAGACCTCATCTTAATTAATTACACCTGCAAAAGACAGATTTCCAAATAAGGCCCTGCTCTGAGGTTCCGGGCGGACAAGAACTCGGGGGGACACTACTCAAGCCAGTGAACATGTATTTCACAATCACGTGCACACAGTACACACCCCGCTCCGCGGGTCCCCGTCCTCGAGGAAGCCGCAGCTGCCCTCATGCCACTCTGCTGGGTCTCTATCCACTGAGTGAGCCCAAGAGACACCCCGATAATCAGTGTCCAGAGCAGCTTCTGACTCCTACTCGAACTCCAGAAGGAAGAAGAGAAACAGAAAGAGGAAGAAAAATAGGCGGAAAATGGGAAAAAGGAATACCTAGTGGAGAGGAGGTCCCGAGGCAAGGAGAGGACAGAGCAAGCCGGGCGGTCAGGCTCACAGCGGCCACACGTGTTCCGGTGGTGAGACCTGCCCACCCCCAGGTCCTGAGCGCACCTTTGGGGCCTAATAGTGCAGGTGGGATGATGGCAGAGGTGGAGTGTTCACTCAACTGGGATATTTGTTAGTAGGGCACATGGTGCGTCACCACCCCACCCCACCCCCACGTGTGTCAGGCGCTCCTGGAAGATAACAAGGCTCTTGCCGCCCGCTGTCCCTCCCCAGAGGGCTAAGGACACCACGCGGGTCATCACAACGAGGAAGCAACCAAGGCTGGACACGTCGGCACGCGCCTGGCTGATCGGCACCAGTAGAGCCAGAACGTGATGGAATATTTGGACTCATCGGAGAAGTTATTTACCTTGAAATCAGTGACATTCAAGATTCAGGGCTCCTCTCCCGCAGGCCCCTTCTAAATAAATAAGTATCCAGTTTTGTGCCTGATTTTTATTCACAGTTCTGTATTCTTTTTCTTAAAGAGATCCCCTAAATTCTAAGACGTCAGGTCCCACGAACTTGAGTCCAGGCTGGGCTGACAAGGGAGGACAGAGCTGCCCAGACCTCCAGGCAAGATGTGCAAGGCCCCCCAGCCTGCATCCAGGCTGCTGCCTGGAATCCCCATTTGGACGACATGTGGGCTTCATCCCAGAGGTTTCTGCCATCTCCTTGTGATTTAAGTTGTGCTATTTTTAAAAAACCCGTTTAGCTTTTCACTGTACTTAATCTTACAGAAAATAAAATGGAAGAAACCACGTGTACTGGCATTTCTGCTGTTACTTTTAGCTTGGCCTCTTCATTATCTTCGAGAACTATCTCAGCCTATGGAACATTCCCCGGGAAGATTTAGGAAACACGGTGTCTCCCTGTGGGCTCACGGCGGTTCTCGTGCAGCTGGCGGGGCTGGGAGCCAAGATTCCCAAAGCTCGCAGGCTCCCAGGTTGGGGGCTGCCCATAGGATCCAAGTTTGTTTGCCTGGCATGGTTGTGTCATCAGGAGAGGCCGTTAGGGGAGAAGTGGGGGGATTTCTCTCCACCTGGGGAGGGTGATGCGGGGGGAGATGAGCGTGGATGGTTTCTTCCCTCGGCTACACTTCCTTCAGGACCAGTTGCTGAGATCCCTAGGGAAGGCCCTCCTGCCTCAGGCGCTGTGGGTCCAGCGAGGATTCTGAGCATGTGGGGAGAGCAGGGGAGGGAGGACGCCACGTGTGGATGGGTTCTGAGCACCTGTGTGGAGGGGCCCCAGGACCAGACCAGGTAGACCTGCTTTTCCATGGGCAGGGGCTGCTGCAGGGCCGTGGAAGGAGCCATTCTCAAGCCTGCACCCCAGGCCAGCAGACGCCTGGCTCCTGAGCCCCTCGACGTCAGCTCCCACAGGGCCCCTTGTTGTCCTGGTGATGGGTGAGGCTTGGCTGAGGGATTCGGCAGGCAGGGCCGCCCATGCGGCAACAGGTATTGGAGCTGAGGAACAGCCAGGGTACGCGGGGACTGCCTGCAACCTGAGGACAGTGTGGGACCCTAGGTCACCCCACTGGGGACACTGAGAAGTAACGGGGGCACCACGAGGTGGGTGTTTATGGCACCGAGCAGTCTGGGGAATTGTGCAGCTGTAACATATATATATAGAGAGAGAGGAAGTGCATCCTTGGTTTGTCATCAGGGTCTGCTAAGACCCGGGACATAAGGCCAGCAGTAACAGGAACTACTTTTTCAGTTTGGTGGGTTAAAGAATTTTGTCAATGCAATCCAAGATGACAAGTTTCCAACTGAAGCTTTTATTTGAATAGATGGGGTTCCATTGTTGAATGCTGCCGGGAACCCTGAACGAAGTTTTACTTCTTTTTAAAGCATTTGTTTCCCGTTGGGAAACATGGGCAAGGTAAATGAAATGCTGGGTTCAAAGGCATCATCTGCTCATGGATGATTTTGCAAGTTTTCAAACTGTAAACAGTTGCTGTCACTCACAATTCAAGTGCCACTATTCATTGTGGTTCAAAAAAAAAAAAAAGGAATTGGAACTTGGTTTTATGGATGTGAGGAACTCATCCTTAAATTAACCCAAGATGATGGAATTTCTGCTAAATGTTGAAGTGCTCCAGTTTTCCCTCTACGTCTGTTGACAGTTTATAGGAGACAGTTCTCCAAGTAAAAGACGTGTGCATTAGTTTCCCGTGGCTATTGTAACCAACACAGACCTAGTGACTTAAACAACAGTAATTCATTCTCTCACAGGTCTTTAGGTCAGAAGTCTAAAATCAAGGCGTCAACAGGGCTGGCTCCTCTGGGGGCTTCAGGGGAGAATACACATCCTTGCCTTTTCCGGCTTGCAGAGGCCACCCTTGACCTGTGGCCCCTTCCTCCTTATTCAAGTACATCACGCCAGCACCTGGTCCATCACATCTCCTTTTCTGACTCCGACCGTCTTACCTCCTTCCACAAGGATTCTTGCGAGTGCGTCGGGCCCCAGGGTAGTTCAGAATAATCTCCCCATCTCGAGATCCTTCCCTTAGTCACACCTGCAAAGTCCCCTTTTCCATGGAGAGAGTCATGTCACAGGGTCCAGAGATAAGAATGTGGACATCCTCATGTGTGTGTGGTGGGGGTTATTATTCAGCCTCCCGCCACGTGTGAGGTATTAGTGGAAAAGTCTCCTGGGAGATGAACAAGCTCAGATCAAAGACCCAACACGAGGGACCCTGGCGGTCCAGTAGTTAAGACTTTGCCTTCCGACACAGTGGGTGCAGGTTCCATTCCTGGTCGGGGAGCTAAGATCCCACATGCCTCACGGCCAAAAAAAAACCCCACAAAACATAAAACAGAAGCAATGTTGTAACAAATTCAGTAAAGACTTAAAAATGGTCCACATCAAAAAAATCTTCAAAAAAAAAAAAGACCCATCTTGAATGTCCAACATTGCAGTGTCCAGACAAGCACGCAGGGTCACGTTCCCGCCCAGGGAGTTCGGCGTAGCCACTAGCTGCTTCCTTTTTACTCTACTCACATCCGTGGAAAAACCAGAGAAAGTGGCTGGGGCAGGAGTGGTCTGTTTCCAGAGCTTCCTGTGGGCCAGATGTGGACCCTGCAGAAGGGAACCGTCTGGATTATGTGGAGAGAGAGAGGATCTACCCAATTGGGTAGATTGGGTAGAACATCTGGAGGAGGGGCCCCTAAAACAGGGCAGGACACAGAGTATAAGCACCAGAGGGAGTCTTAGACCACCAAGGAAATTGGGGGTCAGAGACTCCCAGCCCCAGGAGCGTTATCTCTGAAGATGAAGCATCTCGAGGAAAGAAATCAGCATGTGAAATATGCCATCTCTCGAGGGCCCCAGTGTCAAATGACAACCGTCCTCACCCACTAGGGCCTCTTCCTCCCGAGGCTGCCATACACGTGTGAAAGTCGCCCTGTGGAGTTGTGTAGTGCAGTCTGAGGCACGATCTCTCACCTCTCTTCCACAATGGAATGAAATAAGAAACCAATAAATGAAGACAATTTGGGAAAGTCACAAATATGTGGAAATGAAACAACACACTTCTTACAGGTCAAAGAAGAAATCATAAGATGAGAGTTATAAAACACGCTGAGATGAATGAAAACCACAACATGCCAAAACTTAGGGGCTGCAACTAAAGCAGTGAAATAAAGCAGCTAAAGGAGAGAAATGTAAACGTAATATAGCTGTAAACGCCTGTATTAAAAAGAAAAAAGATCGCCATCAACAACCTAATCTTCTATCTTAAGAGGAAAGAGAAAAGTAAACAAAATCCACATCACGCTGAAGAAAGGAAACGATTAGAGGTTCCAGCATAATAAATAAGATAAAGAACAGAATGACAACACAGAAAACCAACAGAACCCAAAGCTGGCTCTTGGGAAAGACCAGTACAATCGACAATCTCTAGCTAGACTGACCAAGATAAAAAGAGAGGTGATGTAAGCTACTAAAATCATGAATAAAAGAGGGGACACCACTACCAACTCCACAGAACTAAAAAGCACAGTAAGGGAATCCTATGAACAACGAAGAGCAACACATTAGAAAACCTCGATTAAATGGATAAATTCCAAGGTAGGCAGAAACCAGTAAAAATGACTCTAGAATAAATAGAAGATCTGGGACTTCCCTGGTGGTCCAGTGGTAAAGAATCCGCCTTACAATGCAGGGGACTCCGGTTCGATCCCTGGTCAGGGAACTAAGATCCCACATGCCACGGGGCAACTAAGCCCACGCGCCACAACTACTGAGATCCTGTGCCTCAGCTAGAGCCTGCCACGCGTCCTGGAGCCTGCGTGCCACAACTAGAGAAGAGAAACCCCGCACGCCACAACTAGAGAGAAGCCCGCGTGCCGCAACGCAAGATCCCGCATGCCTCAATGAAGATCCCGCATGTCGCGAATAAGACCTGACACAGCCAAAAATAAATTAAAAAAAAATAATAAATAATAAAAATAAATCTTAAAAAGAAAGAAATAGATCTGAATATGCCTATAACAAGTAAAGAGATTAACTTAGTAATTTTTAAACCTCCCACAAAGAAAAGCCCAAGTTGGCTTCACTGGTGATTTCAACCATATGTTAAAAGAAAAATGAAAACCAATCCTTCATAGCTCTTCCAAAAAAATAGAAGAGGGGGAAATACTTCCAATATCATTTGATGAAGCCAGTATTACCCTGACACCAAAACCAGACAAAGATCACAAGAAACGAAAACTATATGCCATATACTTTATGGCATATTAACACAAGAACCCTGAAAATACTGGCCAGCCAAATCTAGCAATATGTGAAAAGAATTATATAACATGACCAAGTGGGATTTATCCCAGCAAGGTTGTCAGTAGAGTGAACAAGATGTTTCAGAGCCTGTATGTGTATGCTGTATGTTTATATAAATATTTATATATTAATAGCCTTAAATACTTGTATCTTTTAAAGAGAAGAAAGTAAAAACTCAGTGAGCCAAGTTTCAAACTTAAGAACTTAGGAAAAACAAACTATAGTTCAATTTTTAAAAAAGGACATTAGGAAAAGAACAAAAGAACTCCAAAAAAATCTAAGAAGGGAGATAATAAACAAAAGACCGTATATTGCCAGACAGAAAACAATGCTATAAGAAGGCTGATCAAGCCAAATGTGGTCCTTTAAAACTTCTGGTAGATTCATTAAAGAAAAAGAAGAGCGGTTACAAATAAATAACGTTATAAATGAAAAAGAGGATGGGACTAGACAGAGGAGCTATTAGAAGGTATAATAATTTACTACATGCGGCAAGAAAAAATAGAAAGCCCCAATAATCCTGGAACTATTAAGAAAAATAGGAGTAATTAAAAATCTTCCCACAAGAGAACCATATCCAAAAACTTCTGCCAACTTTTCAAGGACCAGCTCATTCCAATCTTATGCAAACTCTCCCAGAAGAAATGCTCTCCAAATCATTCTATGAGGCCAGTATGATTCTGATACCAATGCCAGATAAAAACAGTATGTAAAAGGGAAATTAGAGCCTTATTTTACTCATGAATATAGATGAAGAGTTCTAATAAAATATTAACTGAATCTAACGGCACATTAAAAAAGATGACATGCTATGATCAAGTTGGATTCATAGGAATTCAGAGGTTCTTTAATATTTTCATGTCTATACATTTGATTTACTACATTAAGAGATCAGATGATCATATATGGTTATATATAACCATATATGAACATCTCAATAGATGCAGAGAAAAGCATATGATAAAATTCAACATCCATTCATGAAGGTACCTTAACTTGATAAAGAATATCTGTAAAACACTTGCAACGTAAGTCATCACAAATGGGAAACAGAATTATTTCTTTTAAAGCTAGAAACAACAATCTGGAAACAACAGGATCTGTGGGCTGAAAATACAGAATCTGTATGCTGCAAACTAAAAATGTGATGAAAGAAATCCAAGAATGCCAAATCAATGGTGAAATATATTGTGTGCATGGATTGGAAGACTCATAATAGTAAAGGTGTCAAATTTTCTCAAAACAGTCTGCAGATTTAATGCAATTCAGAGCAAGATCCCAGCAGGATTATTTTGTAGATAAAGAACCTAATTTTAAAATTCATATGGAAAGGCGAAAGCATTAGAATAGTCAAGTCAACTTTGGAAAAGAAGCAGAAAGTTGGAGGAATCACACTTCTCCCTACTTTATGACTTACTATAGAGACAACAGTAATCACAGCAGTGTGTATTGGCAAAGGGATAAGCACATAGATCAGTGGAAGAGAACAGGGTCTAGACTCAGACCCACATAAGTATGGCCAAGTGAATTTCTGACAATAGCAAAGAAGTAGTTCAGTGGAACCAGGATAGACTTTTTCAAAAATGGTGTTAGAACAATGAGACTCCCATACACAGAAAAGGGACCCCGACATCCTTTGGCTTTACTCAAAAATTAACTCAAAGACTGCAATCAGCTGTTAGGAGAATGAAAAGACAAGCGCCTCACTGGGATAATATACTTACACACCATGTAGCCATTAAAGGACATTTATCCAGAATACATAAAGAACCCTCAACTTCAACAGTCAGAAAACTCAGTTAAAAATTGGGGAAAGGCTTGCGCAGACACTTTACTAAAGAGGATCTACAGACAGCAAATAAGCACATAAAAAGATGTTCGACACCATTAGATGTTAGGGACATGCAAACTAACGCCACAGCGTGTTGTCTGCAAGCCTTACAGGCCCCTGCGCAACAATGTCGTCTCAGACTGTAAATTCCAAGAGGCCAGGGGACTTGTTCCCTGTTACAGTGGCTGGAATAAAAGAATACTTACAATAGCAAGTCCCAGTGAGGATGCAGAGCCCCTGGAACCCTCAGCACCGCTGGTAGCGCTGTGAAGAGGCATAGCCGCCCTGGAAGACAATTTGGCAGCTTCTTGTAAAGTTAAGCAATCCCATTCCTAGGTTGAGATTCCTAGAGAAATAAAAATGTGTGTTCACACAAAAACCTGGACATGACTATTCATAGCAGGTCGATTCATATTCACCCCAAACTGGAAACAACGCAAGTGTTCTTCAACAGGTGGATGGGTAAACGGTGATAACATTCGTACAATGGAATACGACCCAATAATGAAAAGGAATAAATTACTGATACATGCAACTACTTGCATGAATCTCAAAAGCATGACGCTGCGTGAAAGAAGCTAGTCTCAAAAATATATGGCTCTGGGGCAGGAGACAGAAGGGCCCCCAGGGCAAACAGTTTGAGTTCGTTTCTTGTGGACCAATACTCCTAGACGGGAATAACAGGACAATTGAGAGAGGAGGCTGGGCCCTGCCCAGGTAGAAGATAAGAGACCACATATTCCTCATTCTTGAAGTCAGGAGACCTCCCCGACTGCACATGCGCAGAAAGGTTCCTTGGAGATCAAAAGGGGAGTGATGCCAACTGACGCTCACTTACCCATAGGCCTCTTCCGTGGAATCCATCTTGGCTAAGAGACGCGCGCGCATACATGGGAAAGTCCTGAGATACACCAAATATGGAGTCTGAACCAGGCAAAGCAAAATGACTGGACAAAGGAAACACGGAAGAAATGCCCCATGTAAGTGATTTAAACTGTTGTGAGGGCACGACTCTCTCTCTGGGTCCGCCCGTGTGTCTATCCACACATACTCTTTTTTTCTCCTAATAAATACTTTACTTGTTTCACTACTTTCCATCTTTGTGGGAATTCTTTTTTCTGCAAAGCCGTAGAGGCAGGGCCTTGTCACTAACCACTGGTCTAGTGGCTAGGATTCGGTGCTCTCACTGCTGCGACCCGACCTCAGTCACTGGCCGGGAACCAAAACCCTGCTTCAAGCCGCTGCAGGCCGAGGCCACCCGAGATCAGTTCCATCTCCGTGACGGTCTCCAAAGGACAAAACTCAGTGATTACCAGGGGAATGTGGTGGAGGAGGAGGGCAGCATGAGGGGGTTTTTTGGATGGTGGAACTATTCTGTATATACAGTTAATTGACTCTATATATACACGTGTGAAAATTCATAGAATGGTACACACGTTCACACAGAAGTCAATTCCACTGCATGTTGGTTTAGAAATCAAACGGTAGAAGTTAAGATCAGTTGGAACTTGCACAGGTTATTCCCATGTACTTTCAATGATCAGCATCAGAAAGGCCCTCATTATAGCAAAATTCCTTAAAGCGCCCAATACCAGTTGCCCATTTTCTTCAGTTATACAAATAAAATATGTGACTCAGTCACAGGGAGAAATAATGTAGTAGTAAGACACGGATGCTTATTACTTCTACTTCTAAACAAGACTGACAGGAGGTTCAAAAAAATTAAAGACAGAAGGATTGGAAGGGACGAAATCACACCATCATTACTTGCTAGTAGGGAAGAAGGAAGGCTAAGAAATACAAAGAAAAGAGATCACACCCCCTCCTCAGCACAGTTCTGGTCCGAGGCTGACCCGAGCCAAGAAAGGAGGGGATTTGTGAGTGAACTCTGGAGCACTCCTGTTCAACAGGATGAGACTCTTTACTACTTAGAAAATAGGCTATTGTTTAGCACCGAAAGTGACGTCAGCAGCCAGGAGCATTGAAAACACTCCGTGTTATGGAAAAGAAACACCCAGAAATCTGCTTCCTGATTGCTCTGAACCAGATCAGCTCATTCATTATGCTGGTGAGATGTTCACTCTCTGATGTGAGGAGGGGACGGAGCCCTGGGGCCAGGACCTGCTCTGAGACTTCCCCACCCTGGTTCCCTTCAGTGCATCTACCATCCAGGGCTGCTGGAGAGGCGGGGAGCGCAGGCAACTTCCCAGCTCAAAGTACAAAAGACCAGTACCTTGCCTGCCTTCTTGGAATTCACAGTCTAAGACGACTGGGATGTGAGGGGCAGGCAAGGCTCAGGGACGAGTAAGCAGAAATTCCCCATGAAAATGACAATCTGTGAAAGCAAAAGGGTAAGTGCACTTGGCGGAAGGAGCAAGTGGGTAAGGGAAAAACTTACACGATAGAATAAGAAGACCTTGGCAATGAGACTGGAAAGGGGGCCGGGACACTGGCAGAAGCTGCTAGTGAGGGAATTAGGTGAGGTAATCGGTCTGCACGATGAAAAGGCAACTTCCCCCCACCCCTGAGGCTAGAGTTATTTAATTATTTGCATTGACTGGCATTGGTTGTACAAGATTTTCTTCCTGAGTAATCCTGTACCTTGGCAAGCACGTAAAATATAGTTTTTGTAACTGAAAAAAAAAACAAAAAACATTGCTGGTATATGTTAGTTGCAATCAGAACGGCCATAATCTGTGCTTTATAGAGAATCCGTTTTCTGATTTCACAGAAGCAGCCGTGCTTTATCAGAAGGCTCACTTTTGTTATCGCTTGTTATTTTCCTTTATTAACAATCATGCATTCTAGCAGGGACTCATGCAGATGTATGTACGCCCATGTTCATGACAGCATTATTTGCAATAGCCAAAAGGTGGAATCAATCCAGGTGTCTCTGGACAGATGAATAGATAAGCAAAATGTGGTCTATCCATACAACAGAGTATGATTCAGCCATGAAAAGGTAGGAAATTCTGACACAGGCTACAACATGGATGAACCTTGAGGACATTATGCTCAGTGAAATAAGCCAGACACAAAAGGACAAATGCTGTAGGATTCCAGTTTATGGGGTACCTGGAGTAGTCAAACTCATAGAGACAGAATGTAGAATAGTGGTTGCCAGGGGCTGGGGAGAGGGAGGAATGGGGGTTATTGTTTAATGGGACAGGGTTTCAGTTTAGGGAGATCAAAAGTTCTGGAGATGGTGGTATTATTTGCACAACAAAATGAATGTACTTAACGCCACTGAATTATACACTTAGAAGTGGTTAAAATGGTAAATTTTATGTTATATATATATTACCACAATAAAAAAATGCTTCCCAATGGGGAATTATATACCTTTCAGTTTATCCATTCACATACTGAAGGACTTTTTTTTTTTTTTTTTTTTTTTTTGCGGTACGCGGGCCTCTCACTGTTGTGGCCTCTCCCGTTGCGGAGCACAGGCTCCGGACGCGCAGGCTCAGCGGCCATGGGTCACGGGCCCAGCCGCTCCGCGGCACGTGGGATCCTCCCGGACCAGGGCACGAACCCGTGTCCCCTGCAACGGCAGGTGGACTCTTAACCACTAAGCCACCAGGGAAGCCCTGAAGGACATCTTGGTTGCTTCTAAGTGTCGGCAATCATGAATAAAGCTGCTATAAACATCTAGGTGCAGATTTTTGTGTGGACACAAACCCTTTGGGTAAATACCAAGGAGTGTAATTGCTGGATCATATGGTCAGAATATGTTCACTTTTGTAAGAAACTGCCAAGCTGTCTTGCCGAGTGGATGGAGCCCTTTTGCGTCCCCACCAGCAAAACACAAAGAGTTCCTGTTACCCCACATCCTCACTAGAAGGATGGTTTTGTCGGTGTTTGGATTTGGGCCATTCTAATAGATGTATAGTGATAGCTTACTGTTGTTTTAATTTGCAATCCGCTGGGCACATACGATGTTGAGTGCATTTTTCAGTGGGGATTGTGAGCACAGGCTTAGGACACATGGATGGCACGAAAACTCAAAATATGTGTTGCAAGTATTTAATTTTATTTTGGATATTTCGTGAGAATGGAATAGCTAAATTTGTTAGACTTCCATGCAGTTAATTTATGCTGAGGGTTATTTTTATGCTGACTTAGTTGCGGGGCGGGGTGCCACCACCCTTTCAGTGCTTTGCGGGCCACTAAAGGTCTCAGCTGGTCCTCTGAGGCCTCACATCCAGGTTTCCATCCAGGATGAAGGCCCTTCCTCTCCCCAAAGGCAGCCTCCAGTCCCACCTCAATAGAGCTATGAGTTACCTTCTTGGACCAGGAAGCCGACTGCCACGTTCCAGACCCAGGGTCCTGATCGCTCTGTGATGCACTGCCTGCTGGGCCGTTCCATCCCCCGCTGCATGGGCCCCGCCCCAGGCCCTCCGTCTGCACCTCCATGTCTTCACCGTGGAGGACCGAGTCTTCCTTCATTACTGGTGGCCCCTGCTCCACCCTCAAGAGTCACCAACAGGGCCACCTCCTCAGGGTCTCACCTGACTCCCCTCCCCTCGCTCCACCCGCCACTGTCTGAACACGTGTGTGTGTGTGTGTGTGTGTGTGTGTGTTTGACAAACCTGGTTCTCCCACCAACTGGGAAGAGCAGTGTCTCTTCGTCTTGAATTCCTCGGCGTCTAGCCCGCCACCCTAAGGAGGTGAAAGCCGGGAGATGCTTTCTGGGGAGTGGGGCTCAGGCGGCACAACTTCTTGGATGTAATAGTGCGAGATCCTTCTCACTCACGAGGCCACCGCTGTCTCTCAACAGCACATGGAGAGCCAAGGTTAATGGGAGGGGAGGGGAACTGGGGGTGACTTGACACTGTGTCTTCTCATAGGCTGACATCCGATAACCTGGTGAGAAGAATCTCATCCCAGAACTATTGGTATTTTCAGGACGCGTATCTGGCAAAGGCATCAGGCTCTCCCGACTTCAGCAACCTGGACCCACCAGAGCTGAGGGCCTTCTGCTTTCAGCTGCTGGTGAAGGAGACCCCCTTAACAGGACCCAGCTCTGAGCTAGGTGAGCAGTTCCAGCTGCAGACTATTTCAGGCACGCTTTAGGGTGGAGCACGCTCCCTGCAGAGCGGCATGTCATTCACCAAAAGGGAAATAAATTCTGGAAATGTCACCCTTTCCTAAGAGCCCTTGTGTAGGAGTCTCGAGGCCAAATCGCAGGCTGCATGTTTGCCCCGTGAGGTGCTTTCACGGGAATGTAATGGGCGTGATACCGGTCTTTCTCGTGCACTTGCTCGAAGACAACACCGCACACACAATGTGGGCTGGAGCAGGCGCTCCGGGTGGGAGGGAGGAGTGTGATCAGTCCCATCGCCCCCCTCGTACTGGAGGGAAATCCCAACCAGCAGCTGTGTCTTGAGTTGAAATGAAAATGCAAGAAAGGAGGCCAAAAGAAGGCCAGAGATTTCCTAAGGTTTGTCCCAAACAATGTAGTGCAACTGTGTGGGGGGTTAGGAAACTCCAAGGCTTATACGACCAAGGCGAACCCTGCAAGGAACACAGTGATTTGTTCTGTGCAAAGATTTCGGGCCAACCTTAACACACAGCAAAGGCACCAGCAAAACAGCACAGCAAAGACTGCAGTGGGTGGTTTCAGAGTCTCACGTTCAAGACAGCTCAGGAAACCATGCTGAGTGCCTGCCGGCCTTTAGCTCACATCCCTTTAACCAGCATCACCGGACCGAATTGCAGGACAAGGAAAGAGTGATCACACAAATCGTGGGGTCACTTCTGGCCACGGAAAATAAGACGATGACTCTTCGTGAGGAAAATGCACTTTAAGATCACAATGAAATGCCACTTTACAGCCACTAGAACCAATATAATGAGTGTTGGCAAGGACGTGGAGAAACTGGAATCCTTGTAATTTCTGAGGGGAATGTAAAACGGTACAACCACTTTGGAACAGTTTGACGGTTCCTTAAGCTAGAGGTCAATTTACATAAGACCCAGCAATTTCATCCCTACGAATTCAAGAAAAATAAAAACATATGTTTGCATAAAGACGTGTACGTAAAAGTCCATAACGGCATTATTCGCAACAGCCAAAAAGTGGGAACAACCCAAATGTCCAGCAACTGATGAATGGATAAACAACGTGACTTGTCCATACAATAGAGTACCATGCAGTGATACAAAAGGAATGAAGGATTGATGCTCTTACCACACGGATGAACCTCAGAAACATGAAATTGAGTGAAAGACGCTGGAAGCCAAAGACACCTGTCTGTCGTACGATTCTATTTAGCTGACACGTCCAGAGAGAAGCAATCCTACAGAGACAGATCAGCGGCTGCCTGGGGCTGGGGGCGGGGACAGGCAGCAAATGCAAATGGGTGCCCGAGACAGATCTTTCTGGGGTGACAGCAGTGTTCCCAAACCGGATGGTGTGAGTGGTTGCACAGCCCCCGTACATTTACTGAAAATCACTGAACTGTACACCTAAAACGGAGGAAATTTCATGTATGTAAAACGTGTCTCAATTAATCTGTTAAAAAATAATGACGACGACTACAGCCCAGCAATCTGAAAACCTAAGGTGTGGAGGGTCTCTGGTCTAGGAGGCTACCTGCCCTCAGGAAGGAGGAAATTGTGTCCCCTCATCTTCCAGGCAGGAGTTGGGAAGGGCGGGAGCCGTTCCTGAGTTTCGGGCAGACGGTGAGAGGCTTTCTCTGGCTCCCGCAAGATGACAAGGATGAAACAGAAAAGAACCTCTATCACCCCGTGGCCTGGCCCACAGCCCCTCCCCCCCGGGGCTCCCACTCCAGTCCTGGCGGGATCCCCGTGTGCGCGTGTAGCGCAAGGCCTAGCGGGTGGTCCTGGGTCCAGCAGAGGTTTGGCAACGGCAGCCCCAGACCTGTCCTTTGGCAGGGTCGCTCAGAGGGCCCGGGGGGTCAGGAAGGAACAGAGAGGAGCAGAGATGCAGCAGATCCTTCTGCAGAGAACTCCACGCTGTAGAGCATCTGCTCCCAGCAAAGGAGGACCGAGACCCTGTGTCATTCATCTTGACGTCTTTAACATTAGAGTAGGGGTGCTTACAGAGTGAATGAGTGAATGACTGAATGAACTCCCACCACGGTAAGCATTGTTACAGAAAAAGGAACAAGGCTGAGAGGTCACAGAAGACAAACTAGCCCTTACAAAGTGGTTGAGGATGGCCAAGGGCTGCACCTCTCAGACGTCCAGCATCACAGCAGCTCTTGAGACTAGAAGCTGCTGATCCCAGAGCCCTGATGTCTGCTTCTCTTCCTGTAATTCATCTCCTTAAATAAAAACGCTTTTTCATTACACAAATAAGGCATGCCTGTCTTACATAAAATTAGAAAATTAACAGAAGAAAAGAAAAATCACTTGTCATTCCTCCAGCTAGAGATAACATACATTGTGATGTCTCTTTCCAAGACTTTTTGTGTCTATAAATAAGTATATGGTACGCTTTTAAAAACTAAGACGGAACATAATGTTTTGAAACCTGCCTTTTCACTCCATGACGTATCATGAATGTCTACTGACCAAGACTCTGTCCATTGTAAATGTCAGAAACCCAACCCAAATTTGCTTCAGCCACAAAGGGAATCTATCCACTGGGTAAATGAAAAGTCAGGCGCTCACACAAAGTCCTGAGGAATTCTGCAACCCATGCCCTCCTTCCTCGAGGCTGGCCTCATCCTCCAGCAGATCCTCGTGCGATGGCCCTCTAGCCCCCGCATCCTCAGAGCCCGGCACTGGCACCCTCAGGGGGAAGAAGCCTCCTTTTTCCCTACGGTTCCAACAACGCTGAGAAGTGAGTCCCTTCCGTCCCGCTGGCCTGCTGGGAGCCCCGGACCAACCCTGCGGTTGGGAGCTTGTGTCTCTGTTCTCCTCAGTGGGCTTTCTCACAAGCCCTCAGCACCGCTGCATTTCGGAACAAACCACAGGACTGAGCGTGAGAGGTGTGATTCCCTAAGAAGACGTGGGGTGTGCACTGAGAAGGGAAGGTGCAGGGCCAGGAAAAAGGACCATTTCTCCAATAACACCTTTCCTATCAACACAGGCTTCATGTCCAACCTCTGGTGACAGTACACATGGTTCCACCGGTGGATGACTACAATTTATCAACCCAACCCCTAGGACACACACTGAGGTAACTTCCAGCTGTTGCTGTTAGCAACCATGCGGGAAAGGAAATCCTAACACTACATCTGTGCCCGCATCCTTCACCTATTCTTAATTCTCCCGAATCAGGGTGAAACAGTTATTGATCTTTATGAACTAGATGATTTGGGGAGTCTAGGCAAAACTGCGGGAGAAGCCCCACTTTTCTGCTAACCGTTCTAAGCTCTTCTCTCCTCGGCTCTTGGAACCCAGGCTTCCGGTTATAAAGGGCTCCCAGTGAGACCTACACCCAGATCTCCCATCCCCACCCCGAGGCTGGCCCCAGACGACGAAGTAACTTCTTCCTTTCCAAACAAAATTCTCACTTTAAAACAGGCTGGTCTCGCTTCGGAGGAAAGCAAGGTAAGCATCTGGATAAAGTAAAACCCCAACCACGGAGTAGCTGAACTTGCTGAAGTGTGGGATGAGTTTGAGGGGAGATGCTCTTGAGTGGGGAGGCAAGTGTGTCTGGCTCTCATTTTCTTCAAGCTTATCCTCCCTCACCCCGCAACCCCGCAGGTGATCGGAAACTCGCCCCCTTCCGAAAGGTGGCCTCCCCTTTCCTGCACTTTGACCCTTGTGCAGATGTGGTCGCCACTGCTGGGAGAGGGCCACAGAGACCATGGCAAAGCTGGGCATGAGCTAGAATCCTATTCCAACTGTAATTTTGCAAATGACTGGTAAAGCTGATAAACGTTTGAAACTTTCTTGGCCTGAGGCAGGATACATCAATAAATGATTGTGAGATGCATAGAACATTTTAACCCCTCACTTGTAAGGTGGGCAATTCCGACATGGAAACAGGTGTTAGGATATCACACCTAGAAGCAGGTGAGTCAGCCTCTAACCCTGTCACTCCCACTAACAGATGACAGTAAAAAAAAAAAAAAAAAAAAAAAAAAAAAAAAAAGGCCATTACCCTTTTCTATGAAATATTAGATAACAACATTCACTCAATCCACCCTACCAGGTTGCTAGGCCAATTGTATGAGCTAATGTCTGGGAAGATACCAAGTACTATACAAACACAGGGATATTTGTTGTTGTCCAAGTCCTTTCAGGAAGAAAAATACTTTTATGAGCTCATAGAAATGCAGTAGAATGGAGCACTAATAAACCCATTTGTCTAATATAATCAGAGCCGAAACTATAGAATTTTACCTTTTCTTCCAAGAAAGGCCTATAAACAAAATATTCATATTCTGTTCTCAGTGACAAGTTCAACTGCCAATAGATGAGTTCAGAATCCAAAGCGTTCGTTCAAACATATTCCCAACCCTGTGACGTGTCTGGATTGCTCCATTTAGCCTCAGGAAATCAGAGAGAAATATTTATGTGTTAAAAGCACTTTCTCAAGAAAAAGTCCAGGGTGCTCGAAGTTTTCTGATCTTTCGGAGGAAAAGCTAGGATACATATTCCACTCATTTCTTTAGCAGGTCTTTAAGGACCTCCTTTGATCCAGGTACCAGATTAGGTGCTGGGAGACGCAGTCCTTACCCTCAAGTAGCCTCTGGTCTGATGGAAGAAGTAAGTGAACAAATACAGTTTAGTCTAAGTGCATAGTTAAAGCAGACGCACCCTGGTTAGTACACTCCCTCTGCTTGGCTGTAGTGGTGCCTGAGTGTGGGCACAGGGCCCTGGACCCCCGGGCCCCTATCACTGGCTCAGAGGACTTTTTGCCTCGTGTGGTTATAAAGAGACACGTCTCCATCTCCTTCAAGACAAAGGAAAACCACCTTGTGAATATCTGTGTGACCAGAGTACGATTGGCAGGGTCACTGCACGCAAGCCATTTCTAGTGTTATGACTTCAGTTTTCACAGTCTGGGTAAGGGAGTGGGGAAAAGTGGTTATTGGATTTCATACAGTTTTTTGAAGGAGTCAAAGACTATTCAGATCAACTCCATGTGAAGCCTGCACTGAGACAAGCCACTCCCCCAGCTCTGCCTGTCCCCTAGTCCTGACTCGCAGGCTCCTTGCCAGGCCCTGCCAAGGCTGCCTGGGAATTACGGCTGGTGCTACCAGCACGCTGGGCTCCTGGGAGATGAGACCAGACTCATTTTACCTTGCTTGTTAAGCCAGAGCTTCACATTTTATCGCTAATGTAATTATTTGTTTAGTTGTTTGCTGCTCTAGGGGAATATCTAGTACCAAGGGTACAGCTGGCCTGTAAGGCACTGTCCTGTGAATCCCCAAAAAAGCCCCCTTTGCACAGGTCATTTAAAAAGGCATCCCCTCTGGTCGGATGGGGCACCCAGGAAAAGGGCCTGGTGGCGTGAGCTCTGGTGGACTTCAGCCCCATCCACCCCTCCGCGGCTTTGTGCAGCCGGCGTAAGTTCTGCATTCTAAGCGTTTTGTTTTGGCTCTAGAGAGTACGATATCTTCTGTTTTAAAACGATGCTCACGTATGTCAACTATATTTCAATTTAAAATATGCTGAATGCTTAAAGGATCTCTTTACTGTGGGATTATCATTTTCTTTGGTATACTTTTCTTTATAAAAATGCCAAAAGAAGTATTATTAATAATGTATTTTTAAAACTTACGAAAGTAGAACTTACCTTGCAAACCCTAATATTAATTTTGCTTTCATGTTCTGCTTTTCCCCTGTGGTTTGCACGCTTAGGTTTTAAAGGAGAAGTGTTAACACTTTTGTATCTTATTCTTCTTCCTATTCCTGCCCCCTCCCAATAAAATTCTTGGGACAGGGAATCAGCTTTACACCATCAAGCCAAGGTTTGTTTTTTTTTTTTGCGGTACGCGGGCCTCTCACTGCTGTGGCCTCTCTCATTGCGGAGCACAGGCTCCGGATGCGCAGGTCCAGCAGCCATGGCTCACGGGCCCAGCTGCTCCGCGGCATGTGGGATCTTCCTGGACCGGGGCACGAACCCATGTCCCCTGCATCAGCAGGCAGACTCTCAACCACTGCGCCACCAGGGAAGCCCCAAGCCAAGACTTTAAAGCAGCGTCCTAGGATGCCTCCTTTACTCCACAACTGCAATATTTTAAATGAAGAGACCAAGTTTTCGTAGAGCCAGCCTAGGGAAATATTCCCACGTGGTTCTTCTGGTGGGGTGTGCCCTGGGAGGGGGGGGGCTGGTAGGGTGGAGGTGGGAGAAACGGTCACACAGAAGGAACTCGAACAGGCACTACTGTTACCAGCCAAGTGATCCCCAAATCCCAAGTGTCTGTTGCATTAGGGAATGGCTGTGGTGTACCCAAAGTGTTCCTGAGGGCTGAGCATTTGTTAATTGGATGCTTCATAATTCCTGGAGAACTTCACCAGTGGGCCACGAAACTGAAAGCTAAACCAGCAAGTTGCAGAATAGACAAGGTTACGAAGCCAGTTCTTCAGGGATGATTACAGGATGCTCCATCAGGGTGAGAGTAATTCCTGTCATCCCCTCACTGGGGGTGGAGGGTGGGAATATGTGAAATTTAGGTGCAGGGCGGTCAGGTAGGTCCTGGCTGTACAACAGGCCTATGAATAAGCTTTTGTTGAGTGAATGCAGGAGCGGGGGCAGCTTTCAGAGGCCTTGGCTGGGACAGTTCCCCCACCCTGGCTCTCCGTTTAGGGGAGAAACGCTTTTAGGGAGTGGAGGGCAGCTGGGGTGGGGTCAGGGAGGGCTGGAAAGAACCAGGGTCAGCTCTGAAGGCCGGGGCTCCTGCCTACCTCATACGACGACTGCGACGGAACATGGAAGCCTGCTCCCCAGAGGACGTTGCAAATACACAGAAACACAGGTTTAGATACATTCAGTGAACGACTCCTCCTCGCCAGGGGGAAGGGAAACGTTTAAAGAGTGCGGCGCTTCTTTACCCCTGGCAAGGACGCCCTGGAGTTTTTGGCAGCCTGGGAGACGGCGGTGGGATTCAGGAGCTGCCTGGGAAGGGCGGGTGGGGGCCGCCACGACATTCCCAGACTGTCCCGGACCCCCGACTCAGGATCTCACCCCGGGAAGCGTTCGGAGGAGACCCAAGTGGAGGGATGGGGGGTCAGGGCTGCAGCCGAGGGCGCCCAGGGGTCCGAGGGGCGGGGGTCTGTAAAAGAGAGTGCAGGGCGCCGAGCAGCCGCCCGGAGAAGGGGCGAGAGCTAAAAAAGAGCGCTGCACCGACGAGAAGAGCCGGCGCATCCTGGCCGCGCTGGTAGGTGCCGCCGCCGCCGCACTGCCCCGCGCCGCGCGCCCCGGGGGCAGGACTGGGACACCCTCCACGGGCCCCGGGAGCCGGGGACTTGAGCACAGCCGTGGACCGAGGGGAGGGGGCCCGGACACGGTGCGTGGGATGCGGTCTCTATCCCGGGAGTCCTCCGTGCGCGGGCGGGGATGTCTCCCCCCGTTTCGCCCAAATTGATCCTTTGTCCCAAGAGAGTCTTCCTGCCCGACTGCTCTCCCGCCGCCCCCAGCCCGCGCTCCTAAAGCAAGTGTTCGGGTCTGTTCCCAGTCTCCCGACTCGGACAGCGGGGCTCGGGGCGCGGGCCGCTGAGGGCTCGGGTCGGGGAGACCACGCCCCTGACCCGGACTCGCCGTTCGGTAGCTCAGCCGCTGTTCGGCGAGTCCAGCCTGGGCTGCACCTCGGCGAGCCCCATGCAGACGGCTCGTAGGGCCCCCGCCTCGCTGCGCCCCAGAGCCGCGGCTCTCCCCGGCGCGGTCTGCGGGACCCAAGACAGCGCGTTCAGGCGAGCGGAGCGCGAGGGAGGCGGTCGGACCCTGGGGTCCGAGCGGGGTCTCCGTACAGGGGAGGGCCTGGGGGCTCCATAGCTGAGCCCGGCAATTAGGGAGAGAAAGAAACGCCTGGGCTTGCAGGCTGCTGCTGCGCGCTCTGGGCCCCAGAGGCGCATTAGTTGATTCCGAACGCCGGCTGCTCTTTGGTCTCTCTGTTTGGTTCGGAAGATGAGGCGCATCAGGAGACTTGGATAAAGGCAGGAATCCCTAAAAGGAAGGCCAAGGTGAAGGTAACAGCAACTATTGTTACACTGATTGAGTGATTATTCACTTCCTAAAATACTGACCATCTCAGTATGTGATGTGAAAAATGATCTATTTTCTAAGAGATCTTCAAGAAACTCATGGGAAGTTTTCAGTCCAATTGCTTACATCTGGGTGAGCCTTCTGAGATTGTAGGTTTTCAAAACGTGGTAGCATAAAGGCTTTCAAGTAAATGATTTTTTTTTAAGTGAGATTGGAAAAACTAAAGGAATGAGGTGAAATGGACAAGCTAGACCAAATCATTTTCCCTAATTGAGTCTGACGTGTCCTCATGAATTGATCATAACGTTGGTGAGATACACATCGATTCCCTCCATCCTATCTATCAATAATCTATCCATTTATCTGTTCATTGTTACACTGACGTTCTATCAAGTTTTCTTTAAGTTACAAGAGCTCATTGATTTTCCTCAATAACTCCTCTAAAAATTCCTTTCACTGATAAAGACTTTTTCCCCTCTGTTTTGGGGAGACTGATTGACTAATTATAGTATAAAATGAATAGCTTGGCCAGGATGACTATCCATGTACCAAAAATAATATAATAGTCTTTTAGATTAAAATAAAAAACTAACACTATTTTTTCATTTCTTTACCTTTGGTTAAGTGAGAGAAGGCCTAATGGAAATTAAATAGCCTAGTATAACTTAAGTCATTGCTCATCATAACTTTCCCAGCATTCCAGCTCATAAATTAAAACCAATTCTGTTTGGAGGCTGAACCAACATATCTCCTGTGGCAGCCAATCTTTTCTGTTGCCAAAAGAACAATCTGAAATACCATGTCTGTCTGTCTGCCTGAAGTTCACCTGACCGGTTCTCAATGACCTGATTTTGTGGGGAGCATCATTTGGAGGCCCCCTTTGAGGCCGCCATTTCTCACGCTCTGCTCAGGACCTGACTTTCCCTTTCTACCCTCTCCGTTCTGGATTTGCTGGCGGGAACCCCACACAGCACCGTGGCTCCCTTTCACCCAGGACACTGTGAACTAGACTGAGGTTTGAATAGGACCCCAGGCTCCACATCCTAGACTCTGCCGGGCCCTGGCGGCCACGCAGAGGCTGGCATTGTGGCACTGTGGCCTCCCAGGACTGAATCGAGCCTCTGTCTCTCAGCTCCGCCGGTCCTTTCAATTCATTCTGCCTGGCTTTTATCCTTAATAATAAAACTGGCTGTTATTTTTCTGACTGGCCTCCAGACTCTCATTAGCTTTCACTCTGAATCCCAGAGCACCAAAGGAAGAGCCACAGCTGAGCCAGAGGGAACCCCTTTCCCTTGGGCAAAGCCAAGGGAGTTGTGAACCTCTGAGCACGTTCCCGGGCCCTCACGCCAGGCAGGTGGAGAATCTGAGGATGAAGCTGAGGGGCTGGTTAGGAGCGGGGAGTCATGGGCACTGGGGCCCCCCCGAGCCTCACCCCACCTCTGGTGGGGGCCCAGCACACTCCAGTCTCAAGAGAGAGTGTTGGAAGAGCCAACTGGATTGGTTCCAGAGTCGAGCCCAGGTCTTCCAGCTTTAGAATTTTCTGGGCAGACGGCAGCCCTCCTTTTTCCTGTGGCTTTTCAGCTCACCCCGTAATCAAGACATCTCTGTGAGGTTTCCAGAGCCCCACTTTCCCAGGGAACCGTGTCAGCAGGCTGTGCCAGGCTGACTAGCGTTGGGTCTGACCGTTCACAGGCCCGGCTTCCGGTTCTGCAGGCAGAGCGCCTCCCAGGGCGGCAGGGACGTATGCTGCGGGTGCCCGCTGAGGCTCACTCGGGGCAGGCTCTGTGCTAAGTAGTTTTACACGTATTAATTCATTTAATCTCAGCCTCTGCGGGGTACGTACTTTTACTCCTCCCATTTCACAGATGGCGAAACCGAGCCCCAGAGAGGTGAAGTAACTTGTCCCGATTCACACGGTTACTGTGTCGTGGAGCCAGGATGTGACTCTGATAGTAGAGATCCCGTGACAGAACTGGCTTCTCCAATACTGAAAACCACAAGTAACTAACAACTGGGCATACTTAACCCTGCCATAGCACATCACTTTCAAAGCATCTCAAAAAGATTCCCACAGACTCTCTGTTATTCAGAAGGTTTAAGTCCCTTCCGGGTGGTTAGGTCTTGACGTGACTTAACTTGGTTGCCTACATCTGGGATTTCTTTTTAACAGGGCAGGCTTATCTTTCTTTGCTCTGATAGAAACCCAAGGTCCCAGTGGGACTACAGCATCCAGGGCACATACCCAGAGAGATTTTATAGCAGGGAATGACTCTGCTTTCCTGAGTGATTTGGCCACGTTTGTAATCTCTATCTTCTAAGCTGTCCAGGGGTCGAGAAGGCTTGCAGAGTGGCCTGGCTAATTGCTCTGAGGTTCTGCAACACACAGCATAACTGCTCCATGAAGGAATTCCATGTGAGATAGGAGGGCTGCTAACCGCATAGGAACTTAATTCTCCTTAAAAACAAAAACAAACACACAAAAGAAAACCCAGCCCTTGGGCATGACCTCTGAGACCCTGTCACCGGTTTCCCAGACTAGAGAGGACAGGTTTTGTTTTTGCCTGAGAACCGAGATACAAGCCAGAGAGGGAGGTCTAAGTAACCACCACTGAGAACGCTTTCTACAAGAACTGGGGCCGCTGGGAGTGTGCATTTGCACACAACCTCTAAGAAATATGAATTCGCTGTGAGTTTCATTGATTTTTAAAAAATGCCAGTTAACTATAATGAGACTTTATTAGCTTGGTTTTTTCCAGCTTATCTTAAAATCTGATACCTGTGGATTTTGTATGCACACACATTTGGGTACAGAAATGTAGCTGTTCAAGATGGCAGTCAGGGCCTCCTCATATCCAGAGGAAAGTGATTTTTTTTTTTTAATGGAGTTGAAAGTACATTACTTCTATTGAGTTTTTAAAAAATGAGCTACCTCAATAGGACATGCTGCTAAGATAATTTCACTCTTGTCT
Source organism: Neophocaena asiaeorientalis asiaeorientalis (assembly GCF_003031525.2). NCBI lineage: Eukaryota > Metazoa > Chordata > Mammalia > Artiodactyla > Phocoenidae > Neophocaena > Neophocaena asiaeorientalis. Next base: position 4,179,275 of record NW_020174135.1, read on the forward strand.
CTAACACGACGACGCTGCTTAACTAGCTTGTAAACTTGTAATCTGTAAATTTACTGGTTTTTAAAAGCCGAGCCAAGTCTTTCTCTGAGTTTAGCAAGCACAGGCATACGAAAAGATCCTACAGAACTCACTGGAGATCTGGTAACCAGAAGAGCCACAGTGGATGAATTTTACATTCTGTATCAGAAGAGCAGGGACTGATGTGCCAAAAAAGGCTTCATCACAAAGGGTGACAACAAGGAACAGCTCTGCACTAACTACCCTTGCGATCTCCCGTGACAAACGAGGTAGCCGGGGCACGGAAAGTTAGGTCAGAAACCTAGGACAACACCTCCAGTAGCTGGTGGCCCGGCAGGGCTCTGGGCGCCCAGCCCCACTGCCCACCCTTCCTGATCGGCAGCTTCCCTACAAGCTGCCAGCCATCTGGAGGCATGCCTATACCTGAACATGCGGACCTTCAGAAAAACAGCCAAAGGTAACGTTCCCCTCCAAAGTCAGCAGACTATATGCCAGATTTCCTTGCAACCCCTGTTTGGAACTGCCTTCTAAATTTGCAGGGGCAAATCTCGTATGGGTTCGATTTGAATTCGATTTCATCGACGCGGTACAGTTTCGTAGAAAACACCATGCTGTGGGGAGCCAGCGGGGGCAGGGGAGGGTACGGAGGCTCACGGGGGTTATTGAATGGAACCTGGGGCAGAGGAGGCAAGAATTCCCACTGGCAGGTGGGGCGGCCTCCCAGGGAAGGTGGGTCCGACCCTTGCAGCGGGCAGCGTTCTGTCAGGTCTCCCACGACAGTGTCATCATCCCATGTTACAGACTTGGAAACAAGCCACAGGCCAGCGAGAGGCTGAGCCCAGAGGCAAACCCAGCTGGCCCCAAAGCCAAGCCTGGCCACGTGCCTTCTTGCTCACACTCCCCTGTCATCTGAGGAGTCTGAAAGGCAGCCACCTCGCTCTGTGATGCCTGAGCCTGAGCCCGGCACCTGTGGCTGGATCGTGGCTCAGCTCGCACACAGCACTGTTAGCTGGAAGGTGGCTGGGTGCGCCTGAGGCAGCTTGCCCGTGGCCACTCCCCGCCCCCAGGGTGTGGAGTGGGCTTCTGGGCCCACAGGTGGTGACAATTTCGGCCGCAGTTCCAGATGAGGAGGGTGAAGGCCCTGGGCAGTCACAGCTGACACCCTCGGCACTCCCCGCTCCGGGGCAGTGGCCCAGCCAGGGCCCATGCCCCTATCTCGCCCGCCCCACGCCTCTCCCCACGGACTAGCACAGCAAGGTTCTGAAGCTCACAGCTCAGGGCCCACCTCCTCCTTCCAAACTCGATTGTGTCATCTGCTTTTCTTTCTTTTCCAGTTCTGTTCTGTCCTTCATACAAAAACACCTTTGATTAAACTACAGATTTGATGACACTCTAAAAAGGATTATGGAATTGAATTAAACCATTTTGGATATACTCAAAGGGCTTAGGGGCTTTATAAGGCAATCAAGAAATAAATGTTGGGCTTCCCTGGTGGCGCAATGGTGAAGAATCCGCCTGCCAATGCAGGGGACACGGGTTCGAGCCCTGGTCCAGGAAGATCCCACATGTCACGGAGCAACTAAGGCCGTGCGCCACAACTACTGAGCCTGCGCTCTACAGCCCGCGAGCCACAACCACTGAAGCCCGCGTGCCTAGAGCCCGTGCTCCGCAGCAAGAGAAGCCACTGCAATGAGAAGCCCGTGCACTGCCACGAAGAGGAGCCCCCATTCGCCGCAACTAGAGAAAGCCGGCGCGCAGCAACAAAGACCCAACACAGCCAAAAATAAATTAATTTATAAAAAAAAAGAAAGAAAGAAATGTTGCCTTTTCTTGTCAGGCTTGTTACAGAGATGTGAAACTCTGTAAATACCAGATAAGATAGGACAAAGCTGCAGCAAGTAAAATGAACAGCCCACATTACTTCCGTCACTCACACCTTTTTTTACTCTTGGGAGTCTCAATCATTTAAACCTTGCATTCCCACCTTACCTCTAAGATTACCCTGAAAGGTCTCAGAGGAACCAGAATCAGCTGATGCTTTCTTCCGAGGCACCGTGATATGGAAGCAATTCCAAGCAGAGAGAGTCACTCAGAGGGTCCTGATCCTTTGATGCTCCTCTTATGACCCCACGCCTTGGAAAGAGGTACCAGGATGAAAGGTAAAAGGATGGCATTTGACCAAAATGGTGTTAAGTTAAATTGCAAGATGTACACAGCATCAAGTGTATTTACAACAGTTTCATGCGTGTTTATCAATACAGCTGCATTATGGTTGTCTGTTTTCCAAAGACAAAAAGCCAGCCCCAGGCAAACAGGGTGCACTCCCAGACTCCAGGATTGGGACCATCGCGTGCATCTTTGGGTTTGGCAAGCGTGACATCCCCACCACCCAATAGTGTGCGGTGCCGAGATCTAACGCGGCAAAGGAGAAGCAGCTTGTGGGAGGCCCTCAGCAGGAAGCTGGGGGTCAGGTCTGATGGCTTGTCTTGGTCCTTTTGGGCTGTTGTCCAGTTACTGCCTGAAACGGTCCCTGAACTCCAGATACTTGTTTTAAGAACAGGGAGTGTATCTTTTTTTTTTTTTTTTTGCGGTACGCAGGCCTCTCACTGTCGTGTCCTCTCCCGCTGCAGAGCGCAGGCTCCGGACGCGCAGGCTCCGGACGCGCAGGCTCTGGACGCGCAGGCTCAGCGGCCATGGCTCACGGGCCCAGCCGCTCCACGGCATGTGGGATCTTCCCGGACCGGGGCACGAACCCGCGTCCCCTGCATCGGCAGGCGGACTCTCAACCACTGCGCCACCAGGGAAGCCCAGTATATCTTTTTAATAAGCGTTTTGGTTATATGCTTTCAACAAGTCACTGAGAGTACTTATAAAGATCCACAATCCCTTACCCAATGCTCTGCGGCCAGGCCTGTTTCAGAATTCACACTGTGTGGGGTGTTAGATAATATGCAGCATATATGTATACCTTCTATTTTGCCTATGAGGCAGCACCAGTAATCAGACAAATCCAGCTGATGAATAACTCTGCAGCGAAGTATATGCAAAGTCACAGGTCAAATACATTCAGACCATAAATAGGCTCTCATCTTTTCAGTCGGATTTGCCACTCCATGATGGTGAATGAGTCATGGAAAAACTTGTAGTTTTCAGAGCCTTTTGGATTTGGGGATTATTCACATATCCAAGCATTGGAGGTATATTTTCCGACTTGAAGGAGCTGTATATAACCTACTTGGGGTTAATAAAGCCGAGCAGCACAGAACAAGCAGAGAGTCTGGCCAGCATATAATTACATACCTGACCTGCCTCTGCCCACATGGGAGGAAGATGCATCTGGGGGGAAACAGGTAGAGTCAGGAAATAGGCTCAACCCCTAATAAACGTGGGTCCAGAGGTTTAGGTTTCCTGAAAGAGATAAAAAAGAAAGAGAACAGAATAATAATCCTGCCTTTCAATCGGTTTCACACTGGCATCTCCTGCTCCCCCTCTAGCAGGTCTGAAGGGCAGGGCCTGGCTGGACTGTATTCTTAGCACGGATGCTTGCAGTGTCGTGGTGGGGTCACCAGGTCCCCCATGTGGCAGGAGGGCCTAAGAGCCTGACGTTTAGGAGAAGTTCCCCATTTCAGGGTCCCTGAGTGCCTTCCTCACCACCCCCAGGAACCGAACACCCCCCGCTTCTGGAATTTACCCTGCAGGGCTCTTCTTCCGCAGGCGCCCGGTGCCTGCCCTGCCAGCCACGAGGCCTCTCCTGCCTCCTGTTTCCTGCAGTGGGCTCTCCAGACCCCACAGTCCCCCAGAGCCTGCTGGCCTTATAGCCATACCACTTCCCGGCGACCACAATGGGTGCAAGGAGAGGTTCTAGAGGAAGGGCCATTCCTGGGGTCGCCGGGGACCCACCTCCCGAGGTCTGGCTGACCTGTACTTGACCGGGGGTTGAAAGCTCTCTGGGTGACCCTGACGTGAGGCCAAGAGTTGGGAACCACGGGCCTGGCCCAGCCCTTTCGCTGACAATCAAGGAAACTGAACACAGCTGCCAAAGGCCTTTGCCAGCATCACCCACCTCAGCTGGAAGTGGGGGAGGGCAGAGACCTGCTTCCTAAGACCTGGGCCTGATGGAGAACAAACTTGAGGCGCTCTTTCAAGTCTTTTTTTTTTAACTTAAATGTATTTATTTATTTTGGCTGCGTTGGGTCTTCATTGCTGCGCACGGGCTTTCTCTAGTTGCAGCAAGTGGGCTCAGTAGTTGTGGCACACGGGCTTCAGTAGTTGCGGCTCACGGGCTTCAGTAGTTGTGGCTCGCGGACTCTAGAGTGCAGGCTTGGTAGTTGTGGCGCACGGGCTTAGTTGCTCCGCGGCATGTGGCATCTTCCCGGACCAGGGCTCGAACCCGTGTCCCTTGCGTTGGCAGGCAGACACTTAAGCACTGTGCCAGCAGGGAAGCTCTCACACCTTTGACTTCATAATTCCTCTCTGACCCGAGTAGCCTCGTGGTTCACTCCGGTGAAGATGGTCTGCACAGCTGTTAGGAGCGTGCTGGGTGCGGGGACCAGCCTTGTGTCTATTCGCTGCCCCTCCACGGTGTAACCGACTGTCCCCTTCCTTCCAGTGCCAGGACTACCGGGGCGGCACGCTCGGCGGAGACCTGTGCGAGGACCTGTGCGTGGCGGGGCAGCTACGGTACCGGCGCTGCCTGTACTACGAGCGGGGCAAGAAGGTGCTGCAGGCTGACTGGCGCGGCCGGCCCGTGGTCCTCAAGTCCAAGGAGGAAGCCTTCTCCAGCTTCCCGCCGCTCGGCCTCCTGGAAGGCCAGCCCGAGGCCGGCGGCCAAGGTTTCCCGGAGGCAGAGCTCCTCCTGCTGGCGGCCGGGGAGGTCAAGAGCGCGCTGGGCCTGGAGCTGGCCGAGGGCGGCCTGGGGCGGCTGGGCCTGGGGCGGCGGGGGCCCCGGCTGCGGGGTCTG